>NC_141695.1:340304669-341007169 GCF_964263255.1 Lissotriton vulgaris | reverse complement strand
TTAGTAATTCAATTCACAAATGACTTCTCATTTAACGCTCAAATTTACACGTGACTTGGATTACTAAATAATGACATCTTTCACTCTTGACAAAGTCCAGTGGACGGAGTTAGTGTTCGCAGTTTTTTCAATGATACTTTGTTATGAACTAGAACATTGGCGGCTTCTTTGTAGACTATATAACTTTGTAATGTCTGACTGTCTTTCCAATGGAACAATATTGTGAATTATAAATATCTAGAACTAGAAGAAACTAAGCACTATGCTCTTGTTAAGACTTTATTGGGCTACTATGGCAGACGACAAGTCCGATATTTCAACCTCTTTCGTTGGAATAGCAGACCACTGAATGAGGTAAAGCCCTCAAAATGAGGATGTGTGAAGGCCAGGATGGGAATTGAATAACCGGGTAGGAAGGCCACAGTTCGATCTTCTGGCCCTGCCTACTGCAATTCTGTCCGTAGGCAGCCTGAATGCAAAGAAAATCTCCAGTAACAACTCGATAAATGCCTTATTCTAGTTCATTGTCTGAGTTTTAATATTTGAGATGTATTGACATCTTCTACCACCAGCATATTTTGGATGCATGGTCGATTACATCCTTAGTGTAAGGTTCTGCAACCACACTGTAATAGACCAATGCTAATCATAAAATATTGGATGGCTGTGTGTGCGCTCATATGTTCTATTACATTGAAAGGCAAAAATAATAATAAATAAAAAAAACTTCTATTGGGCTGCATGCCAGAAAACCTACCGGAGTGGCCCCATCAGAATGTTCACTTGTTAGTTTGTCCATGGAAAATCCTGAGTTAATTCTGTGTTGTTCAGAGATCCCTCATCCCCGGTAGCGCTATTAACCCACAGCACACTTCCTTTTAAATGGCTGAGCCTTTATTTTAATGCGATCTAACCTAAGCTATCGCTTTGGTGGAAATGCATCAGCAAAGCATTTTTTCAAGTATGTGCAGTTTGGACCCTGGTTCCTGCCTCAAAACATTTTAGTAAATTTTGGGTGGGTATTTACATCTGAAAATCTTTTGATATCCGGTGAGAACTGTTGTTTTTGTAGTCCCTCGCAGACTTTCTGTTTGAGGCTACTAAACATGCCATATATTTAATAGTGGTTTTTGACCTTCAGAGCCCTTGTACTTTGCAGCAGGAGATAGATTATTTTCCTTCAGGTGGCCTACCGTATACCGTCTCTACTTCCTTAAGGTCATTACGGAGTCTAGCACATGTAGTGATGTTTTTATAGTAAGAAGCGATGCCATGTTAGTGTGTAGCCATGCCCATGCCTCTATCACCCAAATCAACCTTTGAGTAAAGAAGACTGATCTCATGCCAGAATTGTTTAGCAAGGTTCATTGTTGTTGGTGTCCCTTTTAGGCTGTCCTACAGATGGAACAGAGGAAGTCACAGGCTGTAGAGGAGCAAGGCAAGCCTGCAGGACCCCACGGGGAGCTCAAATTCAACCCACAAGAACCGCATGGATCTCCTAAGGGTAAGAGCCACACTCCCGGAAGAGCATAAACTAATCCTTGAACATAGGAGGTGGGTGAACTGAAGGATGAATTGGGTCCTTTATCCCAACTGCTAATTCTGCTTCACTCGCTACTGTGGCCCTGTGGGAGCACATACTCTTCTCTAGAGTTGACCTCCGCATTTGGGTTGCAAAGCTCCAAAAAAAGTCATAACAGGTGGCCTTGGCTCCATAGAGCTCCCTCCCTATCTGTAATTTGTTAGGAGAGTTCCTGACAGATGCACATACAGGAGTCTCCCTGATTATTACTTTTTTTATATAGAAAGTACAAATCCAGGACCGTAGTATCGCAGCACAAGATGAACGTATATATGTACGTTGCAAGGAGTTGGGCATACAGTAGCAGGGGATTGCTTTGTTTGAGACCGTGTCTGCTTCGGAATGGAGACTGTGTTCTTTAGCTTTTTTATTGACCGTTTTTTTCCCCTCCTTGTTTCCATAGAAGGACCTAGTAACCCAGGCGCCGCGGCTGAGCATGCACCAGCAGCACCTAGACCGGATCATCAGGAAGCCCTGCAGAAGCAGGTGGCCCAGAATGACATCCCACTCTAAAAACAGAAGAACCTGACAGCACCCCAGACACAGTCAACCCCCACCCCCATCATCATGGCTCAAGTGTTAAGGACATGAGAACACTCCATCATCAGTCCGAATGTTTGCCTACATAAAGAGTGTGTACTGTTTTTCTGGTTTTTACATATTCTGTCAACTAAAACTGGTCTAATCATTGATGCAATTAAACAAATGGAAATGCAGGTAGCAAAGAGAAATGAAGATGTGCACGTGAAATACACCCCACTTCCACTGTGCAGTTGGATGCTTTCCCCATCACCCAAGCCAAGGATGCTGCTTAATTGACAGCATCTCAAATAGGTTTGCCCTTTTGAAGTACACCGGGCCTGCATATGGTTCTAAAGAACCCCTTATTGAGTCCACTTAGCTGAGCATCATCTTTTATTTGCCGAGGTGAAGCATGTCTCTCCTGCCTTCTTCCAAGAATTTTTGTTGGCTCTCAATGTGGGCTCTTCTTTCCTTGGTCACAACATGGACAGGGATGGTTTAAAGACCAGGTTCTTGCGTTGCTTCGATGTTAACTGGCCCTGGTAAGGATGTTTTGCTCAGATTGAATCTTATCCCTCACCCTGTGCGTCAGATTTGGTGTGTTTTTGGAGCATGAGAGTTCGGTAGAGTGGTGTGGTTAAAGTTTTTGGACATTCAGTCTTTCCTCGCTTCACATGATTAAATGATCATAGAGAGGTATGAAAGATACCAACCATAGAAAACTGCTGTGGCCAACAAGTGTCTATTTTTTGCGTGAACAAGAGAACAGGGCTGTTTTTTTAGTGGTGGCTTATAGTGTTTTTTACTTTGAACAAAATATAAAACTAATTTCTGCACATGACCTGGGGTCCCCCTGACTTCCAGTATTTGTCAAGTCATTCAGGAAGTTTGGGATCAAGGGCGACCTCTGTATCTCTCAAACTCACACTCTTCAAGCCGGGTCTAATGAAAGATAGAATTGCAAATTATATTACTGCTTTAAACGCCTTATAATTGAAGATGGTTGCTACCTTCAGTTCTGCACAGTAACCTATCCCTGCATATAATGTTGCTTGCAGATCATTTGTATGCAAAGAGCGGTTCATGTAGAAATAGTCATCAAATCATATTGTTTTCTCTCCCCAAAGATCAATGTAGCCTTGCCAAGCGCATGGAATGTATGGCCCCCTTAACGGAAACTGATAGTGCTTCACTGCCCGCAGGTGTACAAATCAATTGAATTACTGGGAAATAACCAAGGGGCAAATGTGTTAGGCACATTTATTCGACCAGCTCTTCGTATTGTTAGCTGGTGTGTAATTAATGTTATTACTATGGGATGTACACTTACTCGGATGACAAACACAAAGTAAATAATACAGTGGAAAGGCCTGTCATTTGTCACTGACCATTGTTCTGTCCATGATGTGCACGTCTCTCATTGCCGTGGATCTGGAAAGAGGTGCTGCTGCCTTTGGACCTTGATTTCTGAATCGTGGGCAAGTCTAGGAGCATCATGACAGTATAAGTTTACCTCTTGTTGATAGCTCACTCCAAAGTCACCAAATCTCTTTTTTTTTATTGTACACTCAGCGTTTAAAAGTCAAACTTCCCTGGGGTTGAGTGTTCACATAACTCAGATAGCTGTACCTCACTAAATGTGCCTTGCACTCCGCCTCATGTCATCTGTATACTTTTTTAAGAATGGAAATATTCCGGAATTGGTTTTCGAAACTAATGACTTAAAAATCACATATTCTTATGTTGCTGCCAGGCTGATTGAAAACACAATGTAGATGGACTCAATAAAACAACTCTAAACTATGTCATTGCAGAACTTCTGAATTTAGCCGAAGATACTTGTGTAGAAGAGCAGTAAGCCTCCAAAACCTCAAGGAACATAAAAAAGATCATTATCGGTCACAAAAAGTGTTTTAATTTTTTTACGTACAAAAGACTCTTGTGAGGCAAAATTGCATAGTGGCACGTGCTCGTAAGGCCTATTTAATATTAAGAAAAGTGCTAATTGATTCTTTCTAAGTCGCTGAAGTGATGTTCCTGAGGAGTACCAGGACACGGTGCGCATGGTCCTACAGTGCCATTCAATGATTCGGGATGATTAACAAGGCTTAGGTGTGTGTAAATGAGAATGGCAAATTGACACTGCAAGGGCATAATACCCATTAACCTCTATGTATTATTTTTTAATATAACCTGTAAAATAAATTATTTATTTTAGTACTATAATTGGTCGAAAATCCATGCTTCATAGTAATGATGTCCCTTCTATATACATTTTCTGTAGTTCACATGCATGACATCTTTTCCGTCTAATATGAGTTTTCAAAGTGTGCAGTTTGTTTCACTGCCAGTAGTCAAACCTAAGTTTTTCTGTTGCAATACTAGGCTGTGTGTTGTATTGCTGTGACTTGACAGGCTTTTTAAGGCCTCTAGATTTGTAGCACTGCAGCTTAATAAAACCTGCCAAAGTTATGACGGAGAACATTGAACCATGAACCATGGTTTGTTGACCCCCTCCCCATGCCCCTAACCCCAGTGCCTTCCAGCAGTGTTTCAGGGTAGTCGTCTCATGTTCTAATTTTAAGAGATGTATTAAATTTGACTGAAATTATTTAAATGCGTCTTCAATCAGCCACATTTTGTGGTTGACTATGGTGGTTATTTTATTCTGCATATGAGGGCTAGAAATGGGACCGTGGTAAAAGACAGGCGATCCTGTCATGCCCAAGGAGAACAGAAATTCCCCAAATGTCTAAACCCAAAGATTTCTACAGGGTTGTTAGTCTGTTTGCCTGTTTCAAGTGGACATGTGCCTCTCTGTTCCTACTGATGGGGAAGAGCCTACGGACCTCCAAAGCATGATGCGCTAGCTTTGGAGTAGGTATGAGCGCTGTGTAGCAGAGAGTTAATGTGTTCTGTGTAATGTTGATTACTAAATAAAATCCAACCTTCACTAAAATAGAAAGTTTGTTTCTGTAAAATGAGTATTGACATTTGCACTTACTTATACAAGGAAGGTGAATGTGTGCATCTGAGTAAGACTTTATTTCGCCATGCAACACAGCCATGTCCATCAAAGCAAAATATCATCTTGTCTATGGTGCAATAATCCATGTTATCCATTCAGTACCACTGCAGTCTTTGAAGTGAGACAGCACCCTGTATAGACACTACCACAATTCTAATGGGAGAGAAACACCACTCTGCCTGGTACAGCGAAGTTTAGAGGTGATTGGCAGTGTAGATGTTGGACGTGTCCCTTTTTGCAGGGTCATCTCAGAATTGTTTCACTTCCTCTTGTATTTTTTTCTGACCTGTCTGTGGTTTTATGACTCTGGGCACTTTATCACTGATGATCAGTGCTAAAGTGCATGTGCTTGCTTTATAAACTTGGTAAGATTGGTGGTCCCCTATTTGGCACATTTGATTTACCTGTCAGTCCCTTCTACAGTGGTATTCCATATACCCAGGGCCAGTAAATTAAATGCTACTGGTGGGCTTGCAGCGGTGCTTGCACTGCCCACCTAGGTAGCCTTTCAAACTGTCTTAGAACTCTGCCACTGCAGGGCCTGTGCGTGCAGTTTACTGCCGCTGTGACGTGGCATATAAATTAGTTGCCACGTCTACAACTCCCCTTTTACTACATATCAGTCACCCCTAAGGTAGGCCCTAGCTAGCTCTATGAGCAGGGTACGGTGTAGGTAAAAGGTTGATCTTGTTCCTTAACTTTGTGGCATGTCCTGGTAGTGACAAACAGCTAATTTATTTGGTTTCTCACTGCTGTGAGGCTGTCCTCTCATAGGGTTGCATTGGGGATTCCCTGATATGTGCTTCAGTGGTAATTCCTGGCATGAGAGGGGTAGCGTAACCATGTGTGGTATGTTTGAAATAGTAGTGGTAAATCCTGATGGGTGAAAGCAGATTTTTTTTTAATTACTATTTTGAAATTACACTTTTAGAAGTGGGCTTTTCTGTGTGCTATGTGTCTTTGTGCCTGCCTAATGTGTATTGACCGTCTGATTCTGACTGACAGGGGGGATGAAATGCGCATTCACTCCAGCCTGTCCCTGGGAGGGGGGGGGAGGGGTTTGAGGTGTGTCCTGCCCTGCCTGGGTGATTCAGCGCTAGGCTGAATAGGCCTGGTCTGCATTTGGAGTGGTGGTAGGAGTAGCACCTGCACCTGAATATGGCTGTGCCTGGCCTCCACAATGCTGGCTCCGCCCCGCTGGGAATGGGGTGTGGGGGTGTTGTTCACTGGTTAAAAAATTTTTTTTAACTGCCCCCAGAACTGGTTTGGACTGGGCTCCAAGCCCTGTGCGAAGGCAGAACAAAGACATTTGGACTATAAGTGCTTTGGCTGTGATGTTTGTTGAACTGAAGAAGACTGCTGTGTGCCAGGAGGTACCGCAATGTGGGACTAACTGCCCCTCTGCTAGGGGACCCTGCGTGCTGGCCTGCCTGGGCCCTGTCCTCTGCATCAGTGATCTCTTAGGAACTGGTGGCTTGCCCTGGCGACGAGGTACAAGTGCATGGTTAGCACTGTGTTATTAACATCCTATCTTAAAAAAGCAGCGCAGGGTGAGCGGTGTAAATTCTGGCACCCTGCCCTGAAGTACGGAAAGGGCGCTTTGGGTTGCAGTGCAGTGAGTGGGCTGCATTTCCTCAGTGTGGCAGTTGATTCATGGAAGGGAAGAGATACCGCCACAGAAGCGCTCTCCCTCTCTGGACCCGCCATCACCATTGACTTTGGTGCAACGGGGGCTCTGCTAAATAAAATAAGGAGAGCAAGGATTCCCAGCTCTCGAAGTCCTCTGGGTTGCCCCCAACGCCCCGTCACAGAGGGACGGGACCAACAGGAGAGGACTCGAAGACTTCGCACCATGTTCTGCACCCACGGGCCAACGGGCCATGGCAAAGACCCTGGCTTAAGTGAGACTTTTGCTCTGTACCTCGTGGTCCAGGAGGGGGCCTGACCGGAGTGCTTAGTGCGTGGCAGTCATCTGTTGTAGGCAAAGGCAAGGGCTGCTGCATCGAACACAGCGGACATGCCCTACGCACCCGGCAGCCTGTCACCAGGGTACCCAATGTGAAGCTGCCTATGTGCACCAGCCTCCTAGCCGTCCCTGAGGCCCTGGAGGGCTCTGGGCGGGCTGCAGCACCGAGTGCATTCTTCATTGAAGTAGACCGGGTGAGCTGAACCCCGCCCCTTGCTTTTGATGCTGGGCGCCGGGGACATTCTTTAGCAGCCGCAAGAGAGGTACATGGTTGGTCCCCCAGACCCCTGCCTACCTGCTGCATTTGGGCCCTAGGATTGGGCACATGTTGTGTACCCTTTGGGGGGCATAATGGGGAAACCTCAACCGAGGTCCCCACTCTTCTCCAAGGGAGGGAGAAGAGTAGTACTGGTGATCCCCGAGTGGGAAGGAATCCCCCAGCAGTACCACATTTTTCATGGTATAGGTGGGCATGTAGCCCAAGGAACCTACAAGAGGGGTGCCTCTCTTACAGTCGTGCTGACCTACAATAGTGAAAACAAGAAAGGGTTTGGCCCCTAATTAGTAAGTCCAGACCAATATATCAATAGCCAGCACCAGACTGCCAATACTGATAGCCATTCACACTTCAGAATTATACCGACAATCAAACGACCTAAGCACTCTGGTTGGAAAAAATTGTATTTTATTTTTCTTTATCAAATGTTTTTTCTTTCTTATTTGTTATCCTTGTGTTGAAAAACAATTATTTTTTCAAAGATTTGAACAATACAAATAAAGTACGTTTATAGACATACACTGAAGACACATAAATGTAATCCAAATGAAGTATGAATCTGAATACAGTACACCAATAATATGTACAGCTCTTGTTCTATACAAATTTTGACCTTCACGTTCTTGAATAAACGATACCTCTGATTCTTTTTGGTTGCATACTTGCTTTTTTGTTTTTGTTTTATAATTCCGAAAGGTGGACCTACTGAGCTCACTTGATATTTTCAAATATATATATACACCTAGTCATTAGTGAGCACTATGTGGTCTACCCATCTAGTGGGCCCCTATTTGATTAAAAATACAAACAGTTGACTCGTTTCGAACCCTTATGACATGAATGTCGGGTTCTCCTCAGGACGTAGAACGTCAAGCTAAAAAACAAAAAAACTCAAATTTGACTGTCGTAAACATTCACACATTTCAATTCATACTTATTATACTCAAAAAATCCTTCCACTCCCTTTACCTCAATCTGGTCTTAAATGGGTGCCAATCTCCTTATTCACCATCCGGTGATATGTCATCGAAAGCAACCTTTAAAAAAAGCAACATCTTCACAGATATGTTATTATCAAAACCTTCTAGTGAATCTCTTTTGATTGGTGGTCAATTCCAAAGCTGTTATTTATTATTTGTGTGACTTGAAGATAGTGTGCCTTCTTGCATACAATTGTTTTATCTCGGTTGCTATTTTTCAGAATTATCTGTTGGTAAAAATGATATTAATCAATCTACTGACTTTAAACCATGGTGGAATCCACGTTTATCTGAGCAGTAATCAATCTTGGAAAAGTTGTGACAAGAAAGGAGCACGTTCTCACATGCTTTAAAAGCACTGCGCAAATTGAACGATGTATTATCCCAATGTCAATTTGTAGAACGCAACCTTTTTAAACAAACTCAAATAGTCTCATGAGACAAAATCGCTGCGGCCATGTTAATACATTCTCCCCATTATTCTAGTGAAATACCCTTTCCACGTTAATGCATAGTCCGGTATTCTTGCTTGCTCTAATAGCTCTTTTTAATGCTCTCTGTAACTTTGTCTCAAAGCTATGTCCACCGCATAGCTTTTACATTTACTTGTTTGTTCTTCGAGTCCTCGTACCAAATGAATCGGCGCCTTCTCCCGTGGAATCTGGGGCATTCAACGGGACGTTCCTTCCGGGGTTACATTAGTGTGCAATAGAATGGTGAAACTTTATTGACAAAAGATGACGTTTCTTGTTTATCCTATATTCAACCGGGGGGGAATAGGATATCTATAACCAATAAAATGAAAATTCTCGTGGGGGGCGTGTCGCAAGTGATTGACATGATTGATACCAACTTGAGATTCTGGCAGTACGATGCAGAAACAAATAAAAAAATCTTCATTGTATGATGTCTTTATTTGACTTAAAGTTTATACATGACTCTGTTTGCACGGGCAGGGGGCATTATTTTCCAAACGCAATTTGGAAGTTACAAGACTGTTTGTATTTTTCACCAAATAGGTGCCCACTTGATGGGATGACCACATAGTGCTCACTAGGGACCAGGTGTATATATATTTGAAAAGATCAAGTGAGCTCAGTAGGTCCACCTTTTAGTTTTGGCCTCTGAATTATAAAACAAAAACAAAAATGTCAAGTATGTAACCAAAAAGAATCAAAGGTATTGTTTATTCAAGAACGTGAAGGTCAAAATGTGGTGGCTGTCAGGACTAACCTCTTGACAGAGGTGCTTCAACCAGCAGTGAGCTCTTCTGAGCCCCTGCTCCTGTTTAAGGAAGCCCTCACCGACCTTTTGGGCACCTGCTCCAGGCACAGCACAGGGGCTCCTGTGGATAGGATGAGTGCCTGACGCCTCCGCCCGGGTAATCATCCCTACCCCTGAGAACTTGGTGGTCCAAGCCTCTACCTCCAAAGGCTCATTCCCTAATGCACCACCTGATAGGGAATCCAAAAAGCTGGACCATCTTGGGAAGATGTTTTCTTCCTCCAGCTTGGCACTGCGGTTGGTAAACACTGCATGTCTGTTGGGCCGTTATACCCACTCCTTGTGGGATACGGTAGCGCAAGTGCTGCCCCAGTGCCCGGAGGAGGCCCGGGTCATGCTCTCCCGTGCTGTTGCCGAAGGGAGAGACGCAGCCAAGGTTGCCATCCGCTGTGGGCTGCATACCGTTGACTCTGTATTTTCATGTCAGTAGCCCTACCCCGCTACACCTGGCTGAGGTCGACTGGTTTTTCAGGGGAAGTCCAATCCACTCTTTTGGACATGTCCTTTGATGGCCATCGCCTATTCGGCGACAAGGCAGACAAAACGCTAGAGCGCTTTAAGAAGACTCTGGCTACGGCTAGGTCCTTGGGCCTCTCCACCACCCACCCTGTGCAGTCTGCCTTTCGCGGCTAGGGAATGGGCGCCCCGCCATGTCCCACCCAGAGCCACAGGCCAGTGCAATCAGTTCAGCCCCTGCGCGGCCAGGGACGTGGGAACCACCACCGTGGTTATGGGGACCAGTGGGCAGGCCAGTCCACCACAGCCTCCTTTGCAGCAGCCTCCAAACCCTCCTAGTCCGACCTTTCAGGGCCACCCAACACCAGTGGGCGGCAGGATTCGCCGTCACCTCCCCAACTGGCGCTCCATCACGTCGGACCGGTGGGTTTTGCAAATAGTCAGAAGGGACTACTCCTTCGAGACTTCCTCTCCTGCCATTCCACCGCAGTACCATCACATGTGGGAGGATCATCTGGCCCTTCTCCAACAGGAAGTTTGGGCACTCTTGAACAAGGGAGCCATCAAGCGTGTTCCTGTCCCAGAAGTAGGTTGTTGTTGCTATTCCCACTACTTTCTGGTGCCCAATAAGGACAAAGGCCTGCCTCCTATCTTGAATCTCAGGAACGTCAACCGCTTCCTCCGGAAGGCAAAGTTCAAAATGTTGACGCTTGCTCAGGTCCTTTTTACCCTGGAGACTGGTTGGTCGCGTTGGACTTGCAGTACACTTATTTTCACATCCTTGTTTTGCTGGCCCACCGGCGGTACCTGCGTTTCAGGGTGGGCCACGAGCACTTTCAGTTTACCGTGTTCCCCCTAGGTCTTACCAGCTCCCCTCGTGAGTTCACGAAAGTGATGGCGGTGGTCGCAGCTCATCTGCGCAGATCAGGGGTTGCAGTTTTCCCCTATCTCTACGACTGGCTGTTGAAGATGGGCTCGCCCCAGGCCGTCGTAGCCCACCTCCAGACTACGGCCAACCTTTTGCATTTGGTAGGGTTCTCAATCAAAGTGCCGAAGTCACACATGACTCCCTCTCGGAAGCTCCTCTTCATCGGAGCTGTTTCGAATGCAGTTTTGGGTCTATCCTCCCGAACAGCGAGTCTGGGATATTCGGGCTATGATTCCGATCCTTCAGCCTCTATCCAGGGATTCGGTCAGGGTGACCCTCGGGCTACTGGGCCTGATGGCCTCCTGCATCGTGCTGGTGGACCATGCCAGGTGGCATATGCGGGCTCTGCAGTGGATCCTGAAGTTCCAGTGGGCATAACATCAAGGGAACCTGTCCGATTGCGCCCAGAACTCGGAGGGCACTGCACACCAATTGCAGTGGTGGCTAACGAACCAGGATTGGGTCGACGGAAGATCCCGCTCCCTTTCCCAACCAGAATTCAGTGATGACCAATGCATCACTTCTGAGATGGGTTGGCCACATGGGGGAGGCAGAGATCAGAGGCCCCTGGTCTCCGACAGAGTCCGGGCTCCACATCAACCTTCTGGAACTTCGGGTGATTCGTCTTGCATTCAAAGCATTCCTTCCCTTTGTCCTGGGAAGAGTAGTGCAGGTGTTCACGGGCAACACCACTGCCATGTGGTACTGCAACAAACAAGGGGGGGGGGGGGGTTGTGGACCTTGTCAGGAGGCCCTCCGCCTCTGGACATGGCTGGAACATCAGGGCATATCCCTGGTGGTTCAACACCTGGCTGGTTTGCTGACCGCCAGGGTAGACAAACTCAGCCGCAGGTGCATGATGGATCACGAATGGCGTCTTCACTGGGAGGTGGTGCACGGTCTCTTGGGGAGAGCCTTGGCTAGATCTAGTCGCCACCAAAGAGAACGTGCAATGTCAGCAATTCTGCGCGTGGGAATGTCCAAGGCGGCACTCGCTAGGCAGTGCTTTTCGGTGCGAGTGGAGTTGCGGCCTATACCACTTCTATCCAGAGTGATGAAGAAGATCAGGTGTGACCGGGCAGAAGTCATTTTTCTGGCTTTAGATTGGGCACACGGAGTCTGGTATCCCGAGCTGTTACACATGGTCATCGATCCTCCGACCCGACTGCCTCTTCGGGAGGATCTTCTGTCGCAGCAGCAGGGGACTGTCCTCCACCTGAACCTGTCCAGCCTCCACCACCTGGCGTGGTGATTGACCAGCAGCAGTTGACGTCAATTGACCTGCCTCTTGAAGTCTGTGATGTTATATTGGCAGCCAGGCGTCGCTCCACTAAGACTGTATATGCCTGCAGATGGAACAGATGGAACAAATGTGTGGCATGGTGCACAGCAAAGGCTGTGGATCCCCTTTCTGCCCCTCTTTCTGAGGTCCTCTTGTTCCTCCTTTCTTTGGCCTAGGAGGGCTCTGCTCTTGGCACTCTAAAGGACTACCTCACGGCCATTTCAGCCTTTCTTAGGCTTCCTGATCAGCATTCTCTTTTCAAGTCTCCTGTTGTAAATTGCTTCCTTAAAGGCATTACTCATCTTTTTTCTCCTGTTCCCTTCGTAATGCCCCAGTGGGACTTGAACTTGGCTCTTACATATCTTATGTGCGCTCCCTTGGAGCTGCTACGTAACTGTCCTCTCAGGTGACTAACCTTAAAAATTGCCTTTCTGGTGGCCATCACCTCTACGCGCAGGGTGAGTGAGCTCCAAGCACTTTCTTCTAAACCTCCTTTTCTGAGGACAAGGTTGTCCTTCAAACTCGTCCGTCCTTCCTTCCGTCCCAAAGTGGTTACTCCTTTCCATATTGGACAGACCATAACTTTGCCTACCTTCGTTCCGCCTCCGCATACTTCCAAAGAAGAAGAGAGGCTACATTGTCTGGATCCAAAGTGTGTGCTTTCCTTTTACTTGAATCGTACAAAATAATTCCGGGTGGATGACAAGCTCTTTGTTGGCCACATGGGCGTCAACAAAGGTTGGGTAATGCACAAGCCGAGCATTTCTAGATGGTTTGTTTTGTGCATTAAAGCTTGTTATTCCTTGGCAAAGAAGGAGCCTCCAGTGGGGTTGTACGCCCATTTCTTCAGGGCGACGGCAGCTACCACTGCTTTGGGACGTGGAGTCCCCCTTAATGACATCTGTCAGGCAGCTACGTGGACATCGCTGCACACGTTCCCTAGACTTTACTGCCTGGACAGCCAAGTCAGGAGAGCCGGCTTCTTTGGCCGTTCTGTTCTCCAGGACTTCCTGGTATGAACTTAGTACGCCGACCCACCTCTGGGGTTGGTATTGCTGGGGTATCTATTCTAAAAGAAAGGTATCTATAACTTTTTCTTTCAGATGAACAAGTTACTTACCTTCGGTAACAATATATCTGTAAGAAACATGGTTAGTTATAGATGTCTTACCGCCCCTCCCATCCTCCCCGTTCTGGAACTGACTTCTAGGGTTAAGGACTTCCTTTCAGGGCCCTAGCTTTGTGCACCAGTGGTCAGTGCCTTGCATGGCTGTGCGTTTCTGGCATGGGAAGTCGTTTACAGAACAGATGTCCGTGCGCGAGGGCTGCGTAGCTACCGCAACGTCATCCCAGCGACCACAATGCCAACGACTAACGTGGAGTCGACCAACGCCACCGTTTGAGGCACAGGGGTAATGCTGACGGAAAACTTTCTGGATCCAGTCTGACGCCTGGGGGTAATTCTAAGGTAAGGAATCCATATCTAACGTGTGTTTCTCACAGATATATCGTCACCGATTTTTCACTGCTGTACGAGTGGGTTGTGCAAACGCTTTACATTTTGCCTCTGGGATAAGACTGACTGCTCACAGTGACGTATGGTTGCACTACAAGTTCTGCATTTTAGACCATCACATGTTTTTGAGTTTTCTCCTGATTTTCCCTCATTAAGTAATTTTTATTGTGTACACCTTTTGCAGCTCTTACACCTAGGTCTCTTATGTTGTGCTTGTGTCTTAGTGCCTCGTCAAAATGGAATCTGCTTTTATGGTAGGTGATCTGTTCAAATACAGTATGGATGAATTAAAGGGGTGCTATAGGGAGAGGCAAATAGCAGTGAGTGGGGCAGACACCTAGCTAGGCCTTCAGAAAATCCTGCTCAAATGGCAAGAGAATTAATGGAGACTTAAGGGTTCCAAGTCCGTGTACCAAGAGGGTGGTGAGTCTGTGGGTGGTCCTGAAGAGTCTGTACAGGAGGGAGGAAGTAACTGGGCAGGGACGCCAGTAGGTAGTGAGGACCCCTTAGAGAGGGAGTCCCTTGCTGGGTCTAGTGCCAGTAGTAGTTTCATCTCCCTTTCTCTGTCCCCGGTGAAGTTGGCGGACAGGAGGCAAGAAAGGGAACACCAGCTGGCTTTAGAAAGGCTCAGATTGGAACATGCCAAGGAGATGGCGCAGCTGGGTGTGGAGGAGAGAAAGGCTGATGTGGAGAGCGCCTTAGTTTAGGAGAGAATTGCAGGGAGCAATGAGGGTCCGTCGCCAGAGAGAAACTAGTTCTTGAGAATAGGTTATCCCCTGAGTAGTTTCAGTTTTCTGAATTTGCCAGTGAGGGCGGAGTCCAGTGGTGGCAGTAATGTTGTGTCCTGTGTACAAAGTTCCACTCCCAGAACGTGGTACCTAGTTCCCAGCAAGAGGGTGTCAGGCCCGAAGGGTATTGGTTGAGGGGGCAGTAGGAAACTGTTTCACCAGTCATGGGGGGAGTTTGTGGATGAATGTTGTGATGCACTGGAAGGTTAGGTGATGGGCAGCACCAGCAAAATATTTTGAAGCGTTGTTCAATCTGGTTGTCAGAGAGCTCATGTTCTGTTGTTGTTTTCCAGGGGTACGCCAACACCCGTTGGAGTGTGAGGTCTCTGGTCCCAGAGAACTTGCACAGGAGGCAGACCTCTGGATGAGTACCAGAGGGTCTGGAAGGGCATTTGGGAATGATCCAAAAGGAGGTGGCTCATGTGTTTCCCAGATAGGTTCCAGTGTAGTGGGAGGGGTGTAGGGACCACGTCCTAAGAAGAGGAGTGAGAATGGGGTGTGCCCAAAGTCTAGTCCCAGAGCCTCGTTGGCTCCATGAGTAAGCGCCAGGAGGGGAGCCTAGTTTGTACTGGAAGGTGAGCCACTTAGTGGGATCTCCTAGTGTAAGGAGAACTTGGAGGGACATCTGTAAGCAGCATTCCACCAGTTCTGGTGCCACCACTGAGTGGAGGGTGCAGAAGCCAGATGGAGGGGTGAGAGAGGGAGGCTGGCCCTAGTGGGAGAACCAGTGGGTCAGGAGCCAGCTCTGAGGGTAGAGCTCACCCGGAATGATCATTGTGACACCGCTTCTGGTTTGGGGGGGCGGGGGTCTTTGCGCACTGTCAGATGGACAGGGGTCGGGAGATCAGTGCCAGGCAGATTGTCACACAACACATGAGGCATTTGTTACCCTGGGGGGAGGGTGTCTGGTGTGCTCCCCAGGAAGTCCTGGCTTGCCAGGCAAATGCTCAGCCACAGGGTGTAGTCCCTGGGTTGGGAGGCCAGGTACAGGAGGTAATGTCTGACCTGGAGAGAAGGACATTTTGTCTTCTGGGGGTACCATTCCAGGTTGGAGGGTGCAGAAATCTGGAAGGGAGTGCAGGGGGAGAGAGAGAACTCTCCTCTGGCCCTGGTTCGCCCTGAGTGTTTGGTTCCTGGGTTGGGAGACCAGTTGCAGGGTAGAAATCCTGAACTGGTGAGTGAATTGTGTGGGAGGACTGATACCATCACCCTGACAGTTTTAGATTCTGAGGGTACCTCTCCTAACAGGAGGGTACGGAACCCCAAAAGGAAGGGTAGGGGGAAGGAGTGCCTCGCCCGTGGCCTGAGGATGCAGACCCTGGGTTGAGTCAACAGTTGAAGAGTAAAACTGCACTGATGAGAGGGAGTGGAGCAAGGATACTATGTATCTGGGGCTACCGCCCCCACTCTGAGATGGCAAGGACCGGAGACCCCTGGATGGCCTGGGACCTTGTTCTGGCCGAAACAGCTAAGAAGTCCCCATAGGTTAGCTTAGTTGGTCCTTGGAGCAGAGTCAGAAGGAGCCACATGGGTTCAGATTGTTGTAGAACTGGAAGGTGTCCCTGCAGTTGCGGGCCAGCGCCCCTGTTCTATCGCCCCAAGCAAGGAAGCCCATGAAGGTATTTATTAGTCTACCACGGCTTTAGGCTGAAGGAGGTTGTGTTGGACTTGTCCCTGTTTGCAGGGTAATCCCTGAACTGTTTGCCTTTCTCCTGTATGTTTTGTGACCTATCGTTGGTGGTCTTATGACTCTGGGCACTCTATCACTGCTGATCAGTGCTAAAGTGCATGTGCTCTCTATTGTAAACGTGGTAAGATTGGTCTACACCTATTTGGCATATTTAATTTACCTGTTAGTCCCATGTACATTGGTATACCTTATACCCAGGGCCAGTAAATTAAATACTATGTGTGGGCTTGCAGCACTGATTATGCCACCCAGCTAAGTAGCCTTTCAAACCTGTCTCAGGCTACTGCAGGGCGTGCACGCACAGTTTACTGCCGCAGTGACGTGGCATATAAAGTGGCTGCCACGTCTAAAACTTCTCTTTTACTACACATCAGTCACTTATAAGCTAGGTCAAGTTATTCCTATCGGCAGGGTGCAGTGCAGGTAAAAGGTAGGACATGTGCCTTAACTGTGTGGCATGTCCTTGTAGTGACAAACAGCCAGATTGGTTTCTCACAGATGTGAGGCTGGCCTCTCATAGGATCCATTGAGGATTCCCTGATATGTGCTTCAGTGATAATTGCTGACATGAGGGGTAGCGTAACCATGTGTGGTACGTTTGGAATAGTAGTGATAAATCCTGCTTATTGGTGAAAGCTGATATAATATTACTATTTTAGAAATGCCACTTTTAGAAGTTGACATTTCTGTGTGCTATGTGTCTTTACGCCTGCCTGGTGTGTATTGACCCTCCTGGTTCACTCCCTCCAGCCAGCCAGTCCCGGCGGGGCGGGGGGTAGGGGGTTTGAGGTGTGTCCTGCCTGGGTGACTCAGTGCTAGGCTGAATAGGCCTGGTCTGCATTTGGAGTGGTGGGAGGAGTAGCACCTGCACAAGGCTGTGCCTGCCTCCCACAATTCTGGCTCCGCCAAGGCATACACTGACAATGAAGGGTGTTGTGCACTGGTAAATGTATTTAAAAGTGCCCCCAGAACTTGTTGAATTGAAGAAGAAGATACTGCTGTGTGCCAGAAGGTACCTCTGTCTGGGACCACCTGCCCCTCTGCTAGAAGATCTTGCGTGCTGGCCTGCCTGGGCGCTGTTCTCTGCCCCAGTGATCTCTTGGTGGCTTGCACTGGCTGAGAGGTAATGATGCATGTTAGCACTGTATTATTGACCTCCTATCTTTAAAAAGTAGCGCGAAGTGAGCGCTGTAAATTCTGGCACTCTGTCCTGAAGTATGGAAAGGGTGCTTCGGGTTGCCGTGCAGCCTGCTGCATTTTCTCAGTGTGGCAGTTGATTCATTGGAGGGGAGAGCTACTGCTGCAGAGGTGCTCTCCCTCTCTGGTCCCGCCATCACCATTGATTTTGGTGGTGCTATTCGGCCCGGTCTGCTCAACGACACAAGGAGAGTGAGGATTCCCAGCCCAGGAAGTCCTCTGGGTTGCTCTGCAATGCCCCCGTCACAGAGGGGCGTGGCCAATGAAAGCAGACCCGACGGAGACGCAGCTGCGGGCCAACGCACGCACCAGGGCGGAAGGCCCTGGCCCAAGGTAGACTTTTGCTCTGTTCCTTTGCGGCCCAGGAGGGGGCCAGACCGGAGTGCCAAGTGCGTGGCCAGCATCTATTGTAGGCAAAGGCAAGGGTAGGTGCATCGAACACAGCGGACCTGCCCTGTGCACCCGTCAGCGTGTCACCAGGGTACTCAAGGTGAAGCGCCCACATGCACCATCCTCCCGGCTATAATCCCCGAGGCCCTGGAGGGCTGCGGACGGGCTGCAGCACCAAGAGTATTCTTTATTGAAGGAGACTGGGCGCTGGGACATTTGTTAGCAGCCGCAAGAGAGGTACGTGGTTGCCCTCCCCCGCCTACCGAGTGCATTTGGGCCCTAGGGTTGGACACATGTTGTGTACCCTTTGGGGGCCATAATGGGGAAACCTAGACGGAGGCCCCCACTCCTCTCCAAGGTTGAGATAGTGGTAGTACTGGTGATCACAGAGTGGGAAGGAATCTCCCAGCATTACTGCACTTTTCATGGTATAGGTGGGTATGTAGTGCAAGAAGCCTACGAGAGGGGTGCCACTCTTACGGTCGAGCTGGTATAGGATAGTGTGCACACTGGTAATTTGCATTTCTTGTGCCCTGATATAATGTTGCCTTTGGGAGGGATATTCCCGGTGAGGATGTGTTTCTCATATGTGCACTTTACAGGTTTCTACTGAAGTGCACTGCTGATAATGGTCATGCATAATGTTTTATGCTGAGTGTAAACCTACTAGTAGTTACTGGTTCCCCTAACTGTGATGTTTAGGACCATGGCCTGATTGGCCAAGTGATTTATGTAAATCCCTGTGAAGTCATGACGAGTGCCTAGTGTTATATGTGATCTAAATGGTTTATGTATAATACAAAGGATATTTTTTATAAAACCTTGTGTGGTGTGCCTAGTGTGTCACTGCTTTATGAGTGTGTTGTGCACATGCTTTACACATTGCCTCTGGGATAAGCCGGACTGCAGTGCCAAGCTACCAAGGGGGTGAGCAGGGGTTATATTTGGTGTGTAACTCCCTTGCCCTCACTATAGAGTGGTGGGTTTTGCCTGTCTTAGATGCATACCCTAGCCAACCAGAAACCCCATTTCTGACAGTAGAACATTTGGGTGTTGTGGTAAAAAGCTGCACTTTCGATCATTTTCGATTTGTGGTGTGGCACTTGAGCTTGCTTGCGATAGATGACCTGGTTGTGATGACAAGTTTAGTAATAAAGATTGTTTCATTGGGGAAATCGCACTTGTGATTGGGTCTGGAGGAGGCGACGCCTGCATGTTCCCTCCTGTTAATGTTTCCATGTCTGCAGACTCTTCCACTTCTTTTTCATAGATGGGGCTAATGCTCTGATTGCCTGATGTTAGATTTAAAAATTGTGTGGGAGCTGTGTCCAATGTGTTTTTTATGTCTGTTGCGTCGGTCGTATTATTTGCTAGACCATGATTTCCTCCTCTTACTTGTACCACTTGTATTTTAAAGTATGACCTTAATGACGGAGTAATCTTTATTTTCTGGTCTTTGTTTTTCCTCGATCCTCTGCTTTTTATACTCTCTGTCAATTCCTCTGAACGTGGGAGATTTTTCACAGATTTTTTTGTGCTTCTAGGGGTCATGCACTTTTTTTTTATCGGCTGTAGAAATCGAAAATGATCAAGAGACCCAAGAGACCCAAGAAGATGAGCCTGAGCAGGAATATATAGACAAAAGCGAGACAGGAAATTTTCTAGAACTGTGCTTGGATAAAATGATGGAAAAAATAATGGGGGAAATGAGAGAAAAATTTGCAATCTCTGAAACAAACCAGAACAAAATACAAGAGGATGTAGAAAGTTTAGACCAGAAATTAAATGATTTAGGGGTCAGAGTCACAGCGGTAGAGAACGAGTTGGGCTCCTTAAGCAAAAAAGTAGATACAAACCAAAGAGATAAGACAGTTAAAAGACAACGAGAAAGCAATCAAGGAGAAACTAGAATCTTTGGAAAATCAAGGAAGAAGGAATAATATTTGCGTGTTGAATGTTCCCGAAAACTCAGAGGGAGCAGATATTAAGGCCTATGTAATATCTCTACTAGAAGAATTTCTTCCCTGGACAAAAGACTGTGATTTAGCGGCAGACATCCAACGAGTCCATAGAGACCCATTCAGAAAGAGTAAAGAGAAGAAAACCCCGAGGAAAATCTTGGTAAACTTCAGAACATATTCTCTGAAGGAAAAAATACTGAGTGAGGGTCTAAAAATTGGGAACTTCAATAAAATCAACTGGTCATTTCGTATTCGATCAGATATCTGTAAAGCCACGCAAGACAGGCAATGGGAGCTGGGGCAGTATATGCAAGAGCTGAAAACTCTCGGAGCAAGTGTACAATTAAAATTCCCCGCCTCCCTTAGAATAATGTGGCGAAATAAAATGCACAAACTAAGGGAACCAAAAGAGGTAGAAAACCTAATTCAGCTAATAAAAGATCAAATTGAAATCGACAAACTAAATAAGGAATAAGCAATAATGCAGGAGTTGAAGGAACAAACTCGATGCACTAAAAACAAGAATGAACTAAGAAAGTTCTCAGAGACAAAGAAACACTTATAATAGAACATATATTGGGAAGCAACTACACAATAAAATCAAAAGAATGAAATACCTGGAGAAACGGAGCACGAAATCGGGTGTAATAACACCTGAAAGAAGAAAAAGGGAGGCTTCCACAGGAAGGGAACCCAAAGTAACTCGCAAGTGCAAAATGCAACTTTGTAAATACACACGGGTGGGGAGCAAAGTAGGGAAAAATGAAAGAAAAAAAAATCCTCAAAACTGGAATATAAAAAGATCGGCAAGGGAGTTAAGGACTGCCTCAAAAGAAACAATAATCTAATATGGTAAAAGAGAAATCAATAAAAATTCTAACATGGAATGTTAACGGGCTTAGAACTCCTTCAAGAAGAATTATGGAATATTTGAAAGAAATAGAAAGTGAAATCATTATCCTTCAAGAAACTCATTTAACAAATGCAGAGTGGACTCAACTGGCAAAAAATCTGAACTGGATTGGATCAAGCATACATACAACACAAGAGTGCAATATAAAGGGGGTGGCAATTATCATAAAGAAATCTCTCAATGCTAAAATAGAAGTTGATAAAGTGGATAGTAAAGGTAGATGGGCAATTGCCAAAGTCAGAATTGAAGATTGCATTCTCACAATTGTGGGATATTATGGCCCAAATAGGGACGATTCTGAGCCCCTTAAAAAACTATATTCTGAACTTTTAACATACCCAACCCCAATTATTATGGGAGGAGATTTCAATCTCATAGAAGATCCTAAAATAGATAAAATCCCGCCAACAAAACAATGGAATCTACCGAAGATGAGGGAATGGTTGGGGATCTACAAAAAAGACTTAATGTTGGAAGACATGTGGAAATTAAAAGGTATAAAAAACTTCCCATATACCTTCCATAACAAAAAATTGGGACATAAATCTAGAATAGACTTTTTTCTACTAAACAAAAATCTGCGAGATAAGGTTAAAAGCATTGACACCTACCCGCACACCTATCGGACCACTCTGCAGTTCAGCTAAATATAACACTTCCTCAAACACATCTGGCTAATAGGTGGACAGTTGATCGTACAATTCTTAGAGACGAACGATGTGTGGAGGAACTCATAACAACCTCCCGACAATATTTTCAAGATAACGCAGCTGGTACATCAAAAAGAGTGACGTGGGATGCTTACAAAGCGGTAATAAGAGGCAAACTGCTCAGCTTGGGTGCTTACAAACACAAAACAAAAAAACAGGATATTAAGAAGCTGGAAACAGAAATTAAAGAAGTTGAATTACACCTAGAATGCGATATACCTCAAGAACTGAGGGAAAAACTGGAAGAAAAGCTCTGCAACTCAAAAGAGAACCTGACAAATTATCTAGAGAATATAGTTAAAGAAAAATGGGAGAACAGTAAACTAGCAAATCATGAATATGGAGAAGGTTGTGGAAAACTGCTAGCCTGGAAAATGAGAACAGATCAGACTAGAAATAATATACTAAACATCTACAACCAAGATCAATCAGCCATCTGCTCAGATGATGTTTCAATAAGGAAAGAATTTTCCAAATTTTTTACTTCAATATATAAAGAAGATACAAATCCAACAGATGAAGAAATTAAGAATTATCTCGAAAACATCCAACTCCTGAGTCTGACAGAGGAAGAAGTGAAATTCGTGAACTCCGAAATAACACCGGAAGAAGTAAGGAGTGCCAGAAGTAATCTAAAGAGAGGAAAAGCTGCAGGGCCAGATGCGTTGCCCAATGAACTTTATATCGCATTAAAAGAAATACTAATTGAACATCTAACAGATATAATGAATAAGATTTATCTGGAATATGAAATGATACCAGACTCATGGAATGATGCGACGATAAGCATATTACTAAAACCAGGCAAAAATCCAAAGAACTGCGCATCATACAGGCCAATATCGCTCCTTAACTGCGATTATAAGCTGTTTATGAATATAATAGCAAAGAGGTTATCAAAGGTTATGGCCAAATTAATTGATCCGGACCAAAAGGGTTTTATAAAGGGCAGACAGATCCAGGAAATTACACATGAATTAGTAGCAACAATCGACATAGCTGTATGCGAAAAGCTACCTCTTACGATTATTACATATGACGCTGCCAAAGCTTTCGACCGTGTCAACTGGGCTTTTCTAAATAAAATCATAGAAAAAAGTAAACTAGGGACTAACTTTATCCACATGGTAAATGAAATATATACGACCCAAGAGCGAGGGTAGCAGTTAACGGTAATCTTACGGATAATATCGAGATTCAGAGAGGTACACGACAAGGTTGCCCTTTATCTCCATTACTTTTCAATTTATATATTGAACCCCTGGCCTGCTCTATCAGAAATCAAACAAGTATAACACCTTTTAGATACCTAAATTGGATAAGGAAAGTAGCGCTCTACGCAGATGACCTAATGGTGTTTACGGACAACTAGAACTCCTCTAAACTAGCGATTGAAGATGCAATGAACAAATTCGGCAAAGTTTCAGGTTATTTGATAAATGTTGACAAAACAGAGGTAATGAGCTGGAACTCGCACTTAAATTCATCTCTTTTAAAGGATAAAATGAAATACTTAGGAATCATTATAACACAAGATCTTGGAAAACTAGCGGAAATAAATCTAAACATAGTGGCGAATGAAATGAAAAAACTCCTTAAAATCTGGTCAAGCCTGCCGCTAAGTTTCTTAGGCAAATCCAATATAATTAAAATGTCAATAACCCCTAAATTCACTTATCTCTTTAATAACATTCCGTTAGAATTCAAAAAGGAAGCCCTAAAAAAAATACAAGGAGAAATATCTAGCTTTATTTGGTCATCGGAGTACAAGAATCTCATGGAACAAACTTAGGAGAAAGAAGGAACAAGGAGGTATAGCAAGTCCTGATATATATGAATACTACAGATCTTTCCAATTCAAAAACTTCAGAGCTTTGCTAAAGGTGCATCAAGCATATCCAATCTACTTGCAACATTTAACAAACGGTGAAGATCACTTCCTTTTCAAATTTGGTCACCCAAAATTTTTCAAAAAAGTTAAACTAAAGGTTCTGAATAATGCCGTTAAGATTTGGAATCAAATAAGAGCTGCCACAAAGATTCCATATTACAGTAGTATGGCTCCAATATGGGACTCTCCAGGCACCCCAGACTGCTTAAAGGACTCTTTATCAAACCCACTTAGACAATCTGGAATTGAAAAATGGGGACAACTTCTGTCTGGAAACTCTTTAATATCATGGGAACATTTGCAAGTAATTACAGACCGAAAAATCTCGAAGTTTAAATACTATCAATTGAGCAGCTGGGTAAATACTATTCCGAAGGGAGCATCAGATCCGGAAAACCTAGCATCAGAAATGATGAATGAAACGATATTAAAAAAAGAAGTATCAAAATGGTATTGGACACTAATTGAATCGGGAGAAGAAGATCTTACAATCTCTGAAAAAATATGGAGGAAAGACCTACCTAACGAAGATTTGGATCTATGTCAAATTTGGAAAAAATCAGTAGAGAAATGTTGGCTATGTGTAAAGGCCGCAGCATTAAAAAGGAACCACCTCTTCTCTATACATAGAGCGTACTGGACACCCAAGAAATTATCAAAATTTAAAGGATCTGCAGTAAAATCGTGCAGTAAATGCGGAGAGGAAAAAGTCGATGATATCCATATGTTTGGTGGCTGCCCTTCGCTTACACAATACTGGCAAGAAATTGGTAAGACACTAACTGCAATACTGGCAACACCGATAACTGTGAGTATTATCTTAATTATTTTTGGGATACACTTTACTACTCAACCAAATCAGATTAAGTTAGACAAACATCAAGAAAACTTACTGTTTGTTATGATCCTATTAGCACGCAGAGAGATATGTATTAATTGGATAAAACCAGTACCTCCAACCCATGAGAACTGGTTAAATGCTGTAATAAGAACTAGTAGTTTGGATAGAAAAGGGAAACAACTCAAAAATATAAAATATTGGGAGATCCTGGAAAATTATATCACCTCCAGATAATAATCTATAATCTCTACTTGTCAGAGGTCTCTTTGACTCTTTTTCTTTTTTCTTTTCTTTTTTCTTTTTCTCTTTGATTCCAATGATTAAGCGGAACAATAATTCCTGGCATGACTTGAAGTCTGTCAAACATCCTAAGGGTCAGAGATCTCCTGAAACAAAGGAATTATTGAGCAAGATAAAGGTGTGCGGAAGAATACTGATTGGATCGAGAATGAGACATACCCCTTGTACTCCCCGATAGACGATTAGGGGCATCTTGAGGTACAACCGCTCGGATACTGTCGGACTCCCAAACACCTTTCTTTCTGCATAACCCGCAATATGAGGATTAAAAATTTAAAAAAAATAAAAAAAAGCTGCACTTTCTTTCAATAAGCAAATTACAAGTGATGCCAATGGTGTTCAGTTTGAACGTAATTATTTAAGGACAAGGATACCGTCAATTATCCCTCTCCACTATACACATTTACAATGACTTGATCTGATGTCCTACTTTTTAGTTCATCTTATGGTTAAATTTCTAAAGAAACACCAAACACATAAATGATATCATTTTTTCTTTTTAGTAATCTTTTCAAAGAAAATTTTTTGGGGAATTTTTTGTATTGTAATCATATACATCAAAATTACACAATATCTATTTTCTTTTGTCAAACAATTTTCAACAAGACATACAGGCAAAAAAACAAATAACAAAATAACATTTGAACAATTGTTAACCCTTAATCCATGGGTTATGTCTGAAGCCCAATAGCTTACAACTAAGGAAAAATTGGAAATGTCTCTTATATCCTTAATTCCTTTTTCGAACACCACAATTGTTTATGGGAGTTGTTGAAGCACAACTCAATGTTTTTTTGGCTTCTCAAGTCACTCCAACTCCTCGAGCATATATCTCATATTACTTCCAAGTAAAACAAAGTGTGTCGAGATCAATAATCAACTGTCGACGCGTTTCGGCCTGTCAAACAGTTTCAGGCCTCATCAGGACAATGGGCAGACAAAATAAGCAGTACTTTACCTATGACAAAAATCAAAAAATACAATAAATAGGCAATAAACTTAATCACATTATCATGACATTTATATACACGGACACAGGCACCCAAGGGTGCCACTACCATTCTAGAGGGAGAAGATCTTTCCTGAGGTTGGGGTCTCTAATAAAGAATCACCCATAAAATAAAATCAAATAAAGTGGAATCAAATCCAATGTGATTGTAGAGAGAAACCACCACCAAGTGAGTATATTCAGAGATACCAAGGACCAAATCTCTAGTCACACTTCCCTTATAACCTAACTACACCATGTCAACATGCATCGTTTTAATAGTCAAACCAAAGACAAACCAAGCACCCCTCCGTGGGACTCATTATGTCACCTACCACATTAAATTCTGGTAAATATTCCCAGTTAATTATCAGAATTATTCTTCGCTTTGGTATATCACACCAAGCATCTCATTTGGCCAATCTTCATATTAGCAAGGCAACCTGCAATGTCAACGTGTAAACAATCAAAACTAACTCAATCAAACATAGCAAAATACCATTAATCCTAGCTATTCACCCTAAGGTCAATTATTCATGTGTAAAATAATTCACATTCATATTAGTATCCATGCTTCAAAATTCGTGCTCTGTCCATACTGCCATTGTTGACATTAAAATCACAATACTGTAATTATTCCTAGAAATAGGTCCCCCTTTCCCCTTTTAATCTGCAGACATAGAAGGCACATGCAGCTATATTAATTCAAATTGTCGAGTGCCTTCAAGTCCTCCACATGTCTAACTCGCCACTACTCATTGGCGATGTGTGAGAACATCTCTTCAACTCGAGACTGTTTAAAATCTAAAACGACCAAACATCATGTTACACCCTAAATATAAGGTGTACCTGGCATTTGACCTGCGTGAAGAAATCCACGGTCCGATCTAAACAAAGGTCCGGTCGAAACAACCAACCAACACCGTCAAGCGTCTCCAAGTCACGCCAACTCTTCTCTCTTTCTCCCGGTCACCGAGGAATTACCAAACAGTTACGGTGGTCTCACGCGCATCTCCGCGCCAATTTCAAAGTGTTGCCAGCGAGGAAGGACTAAAGCCTAACAACACGACCCAAACTAAGATGGCCGCCACAGAATGCAAAGATTTCGTCACTACTAATGTCAACAGCCCTACTTGCTGCCGAATAGACAGCCAATGTCGATATACGCAGCTTGAATATATCGTGGGCATGCATGGAAAGGATGAATAAGTGTATTTCAATTAAAACTGAGAAATAAAAATAAAATTAAACAACGAAGAATAATCAATAAATCAATCGTGATAGCAGCAAAAAACATCAACAGTTACTGTTATACCAAAATTATCCCAAATATTATACATATTAACTTATTAACACCCGTGTGAGACCGTACTCCTCTTACAATCTATAATATAAGTTATTTAGCACAACCAATATTTACTACAATATTCCATTAAAAACACATAACATAAAATATGTCCAGACATTTAGAGTAATGGTAATCAATTCATTATATTCTTACGACTTAACACAATAGCACATCACGGTACTCTCTTTCTACAAAGTACAACTTGTACGACTGCTATCCCTTGAGAACTATCAACCTATCAGGGACCACATTTCATCTCTCTCGTTCAAACCTGTTTTAGATGTCTGATATTTCTCAATGAGTCTTGCCTCCAATTGGTTCAGTTTGGTTTCAGTGTCTGTTTTATTTCTGTTCGTAACCACACAAAGTACCGACCAATGTATGTCGTTAAATGTGTGGTTAGTTGTCTGGTAATGTTCGACCAAAGGAGCTCCCAAGGTCAAACATTTAATCCTAGATTTATGCTGTAAGACTCTCGCTTTAACAGCTTGAGTCGTTTGTCCAATGTAAAAGCGATTACATGGGCACCTGATACAGTAGATCAGGTTTCTAGTATTGCAATTGGAAAAATGTCTCTGAATATGTGTGTGTCCATTGATCTTAACCTCTTTGGAATCATTTGTCATCTCACAAGCCACACAATTGTGGCATCTGAAATGGCCAATGATTGGGGGTAATTTAAGTAAATCCCTAATAGTAGTAGATGTTGGTTTAGTTGGATTGCTTTTAGCTCTTACCAATTGATTACGCACATTAGAGCCCTTCTTAAAAGCAAAGAGTGGTTTAGGTATCTCTATGTCTCCTAGTAATTTCCAGTTGTTTTGGATTATCTTTTTCACTTTGTTCGCTCTAGGGTCATATGTCAATACACAAGTTAATGGAGTGTCATTCTGCTCTTTAATTTTAGGGGTCAATAAAGTCTCTCGGGGCGTATACCAAGCTCTCTTGAGTGCCACTTTAGTTAATCTCTTAGGGTATCCACGAGAAATCAATTTTTCTTTAAGGTGGTTCGCATGTAGGAAGTATTGATCTTTATTGCTGCAATTTCTTCGAATATGAAGAAATTGCCCATAAGGCAAATTTTCTTTCAGTGACCTCGGATGTCCGCTACTGAAGTGAAGTAAAGTATTACGATCCGTCGGCTTAGTATATAAACCGACAATCAATTTCCCTTCCTCATGTTCGATGTAGACATCCAAAAAATGTATTTTCAAGGGATCACTAGACACCGTAAATTTGAACTCTTGGGTTCTGTTATTCAACCAAGTATGGAACTCCTTCAATTGTCCTGAGTTCCCATTCCAAATCATGAAAATATCATCTATATAGCGACACCAGAGCCCACAAAGATGTTTAAATGGGTTGGTGTCGCTATATATCCATCTCTTTTCAAACTGATCCATGACTAGATTCGCAATTTCCGGTGAAAAGCTACAACCCATCGCGACTCCTGAGATCTGAAGATATAATTTTTCTTTAAAATTAAAGAAAATATTTTTTAAACAGATCCTAGCCAGTTGGACAATAAATTCAGTCGGCACTTGATGGGGACGTTGTCTCGAATCCAAAGCAAACTCACACACACTCAGAGCATCTTCCTGCGGTATATTCGTGTATAGCGATTCGATATCAAAGGTGGAGAGTAGTTGTTTCGTAGGATCAAAGTCCAACCCCTCCACCTTTGATATCAAGTCCATCGTATCTCTTATATATGACGGTATTTCCTTCACCAATGGAAATAAAAATATGTCAACATATTGTGCCAACGGTTCCAACAAGGAGCCACATGCTGCCACAATGGGTCTCCCTGGAGGAACCGTAAGAGATTTATGAATTTTAGGTAAAACATAAATATTCGGAATTTTGTTATGTTCGCTATTCAAAAAATCAAATTCATTCTTACATAACCAACCCGAGTCCAAGCCTTCCTGAGTAATATTTCTGATTTGTTCTTTTAGTCATAGAGTGGGGTTAACATCTAATTCTCTGTAGAATACCATGTTAGAGAGTTGATTGTTAATCTCTTGTTCATACTTCACAGTATCCCACAGCACTATCCCACCCCCTTTATCTGCGGGTTTCACAGTAATATTCATGTTTTGGGCAAGATTTTTAAGTGCAAGCATTTCTAATTTACTACAGTTGGTTTTGTAGAAGCATTTTTTATTATGGAGTAAATCCAAATCTCTAAGTACCTGATTTTCGAATATTAAAATTTCTGGAGGTAACAGGATGCTTTCAGGTATAAATTTCGATTTATTTTTGAGTCCACTGATGTTAAGTGTTTGTTGGCTTTCATGTTCTAAAAAGAAAGCTTTCAATCTTATCTTTCTTAAAAAAGCCAAAACTTCAGTCTTCGTATCAATAGGATTTTGTAATCTAGTAGGGACAAATGTCAAACCTTTAGATAAAATTGATATTTCATGTTCAGACAGAATATAATTGGACAGATTATAAATTGGAATAGTCTCTTTTCTTATCTCGTCCTGAGTCTGCAGTGTTATCGCCTGTAGGTCTTCTTCCTGGTTCGAAAGGGTTCTGTTTCCTGAGTTTGATACTGGTCTCCCGATTGGAAGGCCATCTGTGGTGGGTATATATCCCCTTGATAATTGTACCCTCGCCATCTCGGTCCCCCTCCCCACGGTCTGAACCTTCCTCTGTTGAAAAAAGGAGCTCTAGATCTAGGATATTGTTGGTAGGGAATATAGCCACTGTTTGATCCTTGGCTGGAATCCGATGAAGTATCTGACCACGTTATAAATTTGTTTCTGGACCTTCCTTGATACTGCAGATTCAATGAGTTAGGATTATTGGTGGTAAAGAAATCGTCCTTTAAGTATGGATATATTTCATCTATCTTGAAGTTTTTTATGTCTCTTGCTACCTTAGAAATTTTCAAATTGGTATTATGAATGGTAAAGTCTGCAATTTTTTTATTAGCTGCCTCTAATAGTTTTTTAGCATCTTTAATGGTGCCATCTCCTAGGATCTCTTTCTCCAATTCCTCAATGGTTTTCAGTTCTTCTTCGTTCAATCTAAGTGCCGTCTCTACTGAAAGGGCCATCCAGTCAATTGAACATTTGGTACCTACTCCCCCAAAACCTTTCAAATATGTCTTATCAGTTATGAAAATAACAGGAATATTTTTCACCTGTAACCCTACCGGAATAGTGTTATTTTTAAGGTGTTCAGAGAGTACCTGCGCATGTAGTTGTGTGCGTATGTTTTTCTTCTTAAGTTGTTTAAGTTTTTCAATTTTGTCTACATTAGCAACTACGGCTTCTCCCTTATCTCCGCTAAGCAGCGAAGGTGTTTTAGATACTAAAGCATTTATCTGATCTGTACTATAAGTCACCGTAATTGGTTCTGACATATCTTGTGTCGAATTTATAATGAACTCTCTCTCAAAATCGTAGCTGTATCAACGTGAAAAAAATGTCTTATTTCCTCAATAATTATAAACATAAATATATAAATCACACACATTGATAACCACAGATGAACAACACAATACAAGAAAGCTTTCTTGTGGTCCAAAATTTTATGGACCAAGGATCAAATCCTTTATGAACCCTCACACTAAACAAGTGCAATTAATTCTCTAACAAAAACAGGGGGAACCCAATCAACCACTAGGCATCTGGGTGAATATACATTAAGCAAAATACAAGTGATGCCAATGGTGTTCAGTTTGAACGTAATTATTTAAGGACAAGGATACCGTCAATTATCCCTCTCCACTATACACATTTACAATGACTTGATCTGATGTCCTACTTTTTAGTTCATCTTATGGTTAAATTTCTAAAGAAACACCAAACACATAAATGATATCATTTTTTCTTTTTAGTAATCTTTTCAAAGAAAATTTTTTGGGGAATTTTTTGTATTGTAATCATATACATCAAAATTACACAATATCTATTTTCTTTTGTCAAACAATTTTCAACAAGACATACAGGCAAAAAAACAAATAACAAAATAACAAAATAATATAATTTCAAAGCCAGATGCGGCAGTCCCTGTCATTATCTTTGAAACGCAAATTGTGCTGACTCCACTGGAATAACGTGAATGTATTTGTTGTGTGATTTCTATTGGACTTCTTTAACAAATAGCAGGGCAACAATTAGCTGTGGCAATAGTATACATGGTGCATATGTTCATGTATATAAAAGTGGTCTCAGCGAGGAGTAATTAAAAGGAGCAGGCCCTGCTGATAGCAGACGGGTTAAAAGTTAGCTGTGAGAATGGAGAAGTGTCTTAGTTATATGTGTGGATCATAGCAGCTGGTATAGTTTCTGCATCTTTCAGTACCTCTCTAATGGATGGAGCACGTTCATCGGTGTCAGCAGGTTCTTGTTTCTTTCGATACATAATGAGGGGGCCCAGATGTTTTGGGGTCTGGATGTCACTGACTGTATAGCCGCATAGAGTTTGGTTCAGTCATTTCAGGTGATTAGGTCTAGTAGTCAATCCCATTGAGTTGGCGAGTGTATCCCATGCCACTGCCACTTTACAGTTGGCTAAGAATAGTGCTAAGGGCACATATTGTCTAATAGTAGACACCATTCAGGCATATCCCAGCAGGGCAAGCTCTTGTTCCGGATTCATCTGAAATTTGTCATGACAGCTGGGGCTCATAGGATTTCCTGCCAATAGCAATGAGTGGAGAGGCATCTCCAGGATAGATGGAGGAAGTCTACCCACTGCGCTCCACATCTTAGGAACCTATCAGGTTTGGCCTTGTCAATCTGGTGGTGTCTGACTATTGTGATGTACGCCCAGGGGAGAAACTTATAATGTACAGGTTTATGGCAATTGTTGAGCAAGATAGATTAGGTTTGTGCACAGCCATATGCCCATTTGGCGTTTGTTATCTTTCTCACATGTTCTCTGTCCCATGTCTGTTTAGATTGTGTGGGATGTCATACGCGTGAGCCCTGCCCCATAGCATATAATTTAGAGATTCATCCTGTGGCATTGGTGGGTGCTATACTCCAGGTCAGCAGGACAAATTCTTGAGGCTTCTGTGGCAACCCTGGGATGGCCTCCTGTACTGAATGTTGCAGCCTCAAATATGTGTATCTAGAGAGCAATGATCCGTTCCACGTTGTGAGAATTGTTCATGGGTCTGAAAATGTTCACTGTTCTACAGGTGCCCAAAATCCATCATGCCCACCAATAGTAGCATGTGGTGCACTCCAGTCTCTGTTGTCAAGGAAAGGAAAGGTTTACATGTGAGCTTGAGTGCAGGGTAGTGGGAGTTCCGCCCTTGCCACCAACCTTCTTAAGGCCCAAGTCGTAGCACCTGTAGGGACCATACCAGTCCTGGGATTCCGCTTGGCAGAAGAGACCAAAGAGGTGTCTCTGTTCTGCTCTTTTTCGTGAACTAGGTATGGGAGCCACCTGACTGGGTGATACCACCATCTGACAAAATGTCCCTGCGCCGCAAGGTAATAGGTCTGCAAATCGGGGACCTTAAACCTCCGCTTATGTTAGGGCCTCCCAGCAAGTCAGAAGTCTTTTGTCAGCCCATATCAGCAGGATAGGAGTGTGCGAAGGTAACTGAACAGGATTTGTTAAAAAAATAGTAGGGATATTGAAGCATGAGTACAAAAACCTGGGTAATACAAAGAGCCATCTGTCCCGCAATGGACCGTGGTAACCTTATCCAAGTATGTACCTGGCTTTGCTGCTTGGTCATAGCCAGCCCGCAGTTCATCCAAGTATGTACCTGGCTTTGGTGCTTGGTCATAGCCAGCCCGCAGTTCATCCCAACAATCCTCTCACTCTCTCTGTGAAAAATATAATATATTCCTAGATAAGTTGACTACTAGCTCTGCCTTGTCCCAAATATTTTGGAATATTCCCAACTTTTATAAAGTATCTGATCAGGGGGGACAAGTTGTCACCAGGGCGGCGCATGAAAAGGAGGATATCGTCCATGTACATTGACAACTATATACGGCCCATCCTAAGAGCCAGGCCTGTTTGTGAATGGAAATTCTGCAGTCTTCTGGCCATTTGATCCCTGGCAAGGACAAGTAGTGGTGGCAATAGGGGGCACTCCAGTCTCGTGTCCCAGGACATTGCTGTAACATTGGTGGGACCATGCCGTTCTGCAAAGCCTCATTTTAGACCATGAGGCAATAGGGGGGGGGGGTGCAACATGGGCTTATGCACCTTCTAGAACTCAAATGGGAAACCATCCAGGCTAGGGGTCTTCTGATTTGCAAGGCTATTAATGGCAACAGTGACCACGTCCAGCATAAAAAGGATATCCAGGAACTGCCTGTGACCATGGTCTAGCCACACCATAGCTACCTCATCCAGAGAGGGCTCTATTTTGTCAGGGGTGACAGTAGTGCATGTCCTGTCTAATATGTGAACAAAGGTACCAATTATTTTCTCATTGTAGAAATTTGTGGTCCCTGTGGGCAAGATAATTTCTGCTATGTGGGTGCAATGGTGGTCTTGTAAGAGCTGGGCCTGGATCTACCCCTGGCGATTACTCTCCCCATATCTACAGGTGCAGGCAAATCTTCCCAAATAAAGGAACTCTCTGCTAGATCTTTGTATTCAGTAATAGCTTATGAAGGTTTGTGAGGAGCTGCACTTGTGGGTTCTTACTCAATTCTCCCTTTAGTTGTTTGTTTTTCTGCTCCAGGAGTGCTATCTGTTTCTATATATCTCTGAGGACCCTGCTGTGTTTAGGAGGCCTTAAAGACCTTTATACGGGGATTACCATCACCAAAGTGTAGCTACAGACGACATGGAATCAACATAATTCAAAGTATTCTTTCAAGGCAGTCTGCAGCGCCTCTTGAACACTGGACCATGCAGTGCATCGCAGGGAAATCCACAGGGTGTCCTAGCCGAATGTTACAGCTGCAACTCGATTCTCATGTCTACCGGTGAGTGGTCTGAAAGGGTTCTGGGGTGGTATACTTACCCCTGGACATAAGAACTCATTTCTGGAGTCTCTAGCCAAAAATCTATCTGGGACAAGTAGTTATGGGGTAGGGAGAAAAGGAGAATTTGGTGGTCATTGGGTGTCTGTGCTGCCAAAGATCTATGAGGGAGCATGCGTCCTGGAATTCAGTGAGTGCTGCTAGAATACGGAAGTCTATTCCCCTGTCCTACTGGAGCACTCTAGTGCTGGGTTGCGGACTAGATTAAAGTCCACACCCCAAATAATAGTCATGGTGTCTGTAGAGCCTAAGGCGTGGAAATCCCAGAAGAATTCTGAATGGTCTATATTAGGAGTGTACATGTTCAGGAACATGAAGTTCTGGTCATGTAGTGTGTCCTTAAAAGGGATACGCCTGCCCTCCCTATCAGTGACACACTTCTTTTGCTTGAAATCGGTACGCTGACAAATTACTATACCGGCTTCCCTAGACCAGGAACAATAACTGGAGAAATATTGATGTGTGGTTCATTACTACTAGTGGAATGCCTTTCGTGTTAAGAGATCAAATAAAGGAATATCGGCAAACCTAAAAACCCTGAATCCCCCAACTGTCGGTGCCAGACACCCCAGAAAGTCAAAGATAGACCCATTACGGGCAAACCTATTGTGATAAACATTTTGGGTGATACACACTTTGGGCAAAGCTAATGGTGATCACTTCACTCAAGGAAGGATAATGTATGGTGTCTGAATGGGAAAAACATGGGCGCATCTTATTTCCCTACTGACTAAAAGCAAGGGCTAGAGGTCAGCATCACACAGCAGGCGGCATTACTCTGAAAGAAATAAGAACCAGCGGTGGGCCCAGAAGTCATAGTACACAGGTTGGAGGTCCTGGGTGATTAACTCAACTGCGCTCATTAATACAGGTGAGCATGATTGTTCGTTGTCTTGATTTGCATGACTGGGGTCTTGTGTGAGTCAATGTGGTGGAAGCAGCCTCTTGCATGGCTTTTTTTTTGGCATCGGTAGCCCACAAGAAGATGTGTTTTACCATCTATGTTGACCCAAAGACGAGCAAGATACAGCATGGTGTATTTCACGCCGTGGAAGCAAAGCACTATTTTTTAAAAATGTGTAAACTTGTGCCTAGCCTTCTGAACCATTGTAAAATGGGGAAGATCGAGATCTGTGACCCTCATATCATTGCGGACTCTTCTCTCTGACCAGACAAAGTGCAGTGTTGCGGTTGTAGTAGATTAAAAGGTGAGCCATTAAGGGTCTGAGACTTGGTGGGGGCCTGTGTCAAAGGAGCAGTCTTCCCTCTTCACCAAGGCTCTGGAGAACTACTACCCGCCAAGAGTGGCACGTAATAGCGTGCCCAGTATTTGCTTTTTCAGGTATGCTGGTGATGCAAATATTATTGCAGCATGAGTGTGCCTCCAAGTTTTCGTTCTTGGCGTTGACGCAATCATCTGCTTTTGCATCTGTGCCACCCGCTCCGTCAATGTAACTTCATTGTCCCAGTTTCCGTTTTCTGCTTTCATACAGGCACATATTTTTGTCTGTCTAGGCGGACAATGAGGCAATCTAAGTAACTAGTCATGGTATACATCTTGGCATCGTCGATCAACGTTTGGCTTGCCTTTAGGTTCAACAGGAGGACCTTGTTTCGTTGATGCTCACGGGCTCGTGGCACTTCTATCACAGGTGTCTGCCATGGTGTTGCCCTCAGGCCGTTGCACGATCTCCAGGGGTATGACTTTAAAAAATGTGTTTACTCTGTCATTTCAAGTCTGCCTTACTCATGATGACCGCCGACCCCAGCACCCCTGTCCTGCCCCACAGGGGAGACAGTGGTCTCAGTGCATTTATACAGGGGGGTGAACACTGATCTGCTAGGCAGTCCAGGCATAGTCCCGCAGTATAGAAATGTTTATGCGTTAGGCCCAAATATCCATGTCAGTTCACTGCTCTAAAGAAAAACCCAACACCCCATAACATGGGAAAACCTCAAGCCACAATTTCTCCTAGCGTGAAGTACTGTAAGCTGCTGTACTAAAACCGTGCAGTATTGAGCTAAGCAATGTCAACGGGTCCCAACCAGACCACTCAGCTCCCCAAGGGAGTGTCCTTCATTATTACCAACTGCTCTGCGGTCCTCCGTGCTACTCTCTCCCGTGGGGAAAGTGGGCCTGCTGCTCACCTTCGCAATGGTCACTCAAGCCTGGCACACGTGAATTAAATCTACAAGAGCAGTTTATAATCAACATTTAATGAAATCTTAGAATGGGAACATTATAACTATTTCAGCAGTGGATTAACACCACATAATAATACATGTAAATGAAATTACCCTCATGTTAAACTAATTCCAGTATAACTTGTCTGGCAAGGTTAGCATTTTATCTATGTGTCTGAAGAGGTTTAAACAAAAAAAACATGTTTACAAGGCATTAATAGCAGTATGGAACAACAATAAAAATTTGCATTGAGGCAGATGTTGCTTTAATATGAATAAACCTTGAAAAAATAAAGACAAGAGGCTGTTCCTGTTTTTGCCAAACTCTGTGCCTGGTAGTACAGCATACAAAAACTGGTCTGACGACTGACTTATAGCGCAACTGTTTTGAGTGTCTTTTTTATACATTTTTTTTTAAGCATCCTAAAACAATTTATAAATCCAGTTTAGGGAGAGGAATGTAGGCCTAGCCATGGAGCCATAAATTACTCCCACCTGATGACAAATGCAGGTGAATCTCGATCTTATGTGGACACAATGAGGGCCAGTGGGTAACTTGTCCAGATGTCCGGCATGGTGAGCGCATGATCACTGCATGCGCTGTGTCCTGATTGTCTGAGTGCTCCTAACTTCATGTTGCATCTAACTTTATGGTGTTTTGGGAATGTGCACTCCTCCATTCACGCATTTGTCCTGCTGGTTAGCGTTACCCCACCTGTGATATGTCAATCAGTAACCGCAGACCTAGGTCGCAGGACTTGCTTGACCTCTTATTTCTGACTGGGGGTTGATGGAGAGGTCCTAGCGGTAGATTGTGAAAGCAGTGATTCGATTTCGTTTTTATACATAAATATATCTTAATATTGATGTTCATAATATAACGGGAGAGGTGTGGCGCTGCGGCCAGGGCGACTGACGCTGGAATCTGGGGATTACGGTTCGATCGCCGGCGGCAGGTTAGCTCAGCACCATGTGACTCTGGGTAATAGCTTGCTTAATCTTCCCGACGGCCCTCAGCACCTGGAGACCCTTACGGGTGATTGTTCGCGCTTTACAAATGTGGATTATTATTATTAAGATAACAGACCAGTAACAAATGTTTTTAAATATGAAGTGACCAAGTGAAAACTTAAAAAACTAGAAGAAGTGTGCTTATTGAGAGCTGTAAGGGTCGCCGCAGTAAGATGAGATGCCTACACCCCTCAAGTTAAAATGTACGGAAAAAGGCAGAAGAAAAATACTTTAAATTACTCTGACCAATTCCCTTCTCTACCCTCTAATCAAAGTCATTCATCATGACCACATACACTGGCACTACGTGAAGAAATGGGGTTCTGTTCAGTACCCCCACCCCCTGCACTTTTTTCCTGGTATCTGGTGCAACTTCGACTGAAAGTGTGCTGGGTCCCTTCTAATCAAGTCCCCAGCACCACTGTTCCCTTAAACTGTTCCTTGTTTGGCACCACTTCAGCTACTCCTGTAAGTTCCTAGTAAATGGTACCCCTGGTACCTAAGGCATTGGGACTGAAGAGGGTACCCTGGGGCTGCAGCACCAGTTGTCACCCAAAGGACCCCTCACCCAGGCCATTCAAACTGCCACAAGCAGAAAATGACAAAATTGACATAGCACACTGCCCCGTGTGCCATGCCAACCAGCCCTGCTAAGGTATAGGTAAATAACCCCTCTAGCAGGCCATACAAGCACTAAGGCAGGGTGCACATATCTCGGGCGTGGGCATATTTGCATGAGCAGAAATGCCCATACAATATTTAGTTCTATTTTCTAATATTGTAAGTGGCAGGGAAGCCATAGAGCGTACTTGAGCTTGAAACTCTAGTTCCACAACACCATGATGACTTCTCTGAACACAGGTTTTGGTACCAAACTACTCCTCTAAAAAAAAACACACTGATGCCAGTGTGGGATTTATTGAAACATGTACTCAGAGGTGTCCCCTGAAAATCTACCAACCCTGGTGTTATGAAAGAGTGGTTTTAGGCAGCCTGCCACCACCAGACCGGTTTCTGGACCCCCGGGATGAGAGCCCCCACACTCTGGATTCAGAAACCAAGCACATACTGATTGGAGTTGTTACACCTCCTCCTCTTAGGAAGAACGCAGTGCTCGAGAGGGGAGCTTCAAAGGTCTGACGCCTTTGTAATGCGACCCTCAGCCTCTGCTGGTAGCAGCAGATGGTAGCCTCTCATTCAAACCCCCACTTTGGGTGGAAGAACCAGCAGGAAAACTTAGTCAGAATAGGAGGTGTGCCCTCCTTCACCAATTCGCAGGTTCAGGAGGCAAAGTAAGGCAAATTCTTCTGCGCCAACCATCTTGAAGATTGTGGGACTTGAACAGGAGGATGGCATAATAGTGGGTGCAGACACCCCCATGTCTGGAACCCATTGGACCCTACCTGCTCCTCGCCTGTAACACCCCTATATCTAGTATTTAGGTGGCTCCCCCAGACTCTGAACCTTGTCCCTACTGACCTAAGAAGAACGAAGAAGACGCCTGGCATAGAAGACTGTCGACGCCCACTGACTTGCCTCCAGCCCTACCAGCAGCCCTCAAAGATCCTGAGAAGAAACGTTGCCTGTCCTGCGGTAAGCAACCTCCACAAACCCTGGGAGAACTGCCTGCCTTCCAACAAAGACCAGAACTCCTGAGGATAAAGGCTCTGTCCCCAAGAAATCAACATAAAGGACTCTGGTGCCCTCCGAATCTTCGATCCCTGATTACTCTGCACCTGATGTGTCCAGGTGTCCCACGATCCAAAAATGGTTCCCCAGCAATCCGGAGTCCAAGTCCAGCGTTGGCTGACCCAGCCTGGACTCCACAATGACGCCTGCAGTGTGAATCCAAAGGCTCCCTCAGCAAGGGAACCCCCACATCAAAAAACAACCCTGCACCAAGGCCCCTGGGCCTTGATGAACATGACTGACTGTGTTCCTACGACCTACAGCATACCACTGCGGTCGCTGTTGTTCCTCGTGAGACCTCAGTCCAGTGCCTGCAGCCTGTTTTCGGATCCAAGTTTCTCCATTCTCTTGCATTGGGGGTCGACACCATGTTTGCACCCTGCACCTGGCTGCCTCTGTGCTGCTGATGGTGTATGTTTGGTGATGCCTTGTGGCCCGCGCTTGTTTTGAACTCCAATGCTTGATTCCTGACACCAATTTACTTACCTGCAAGCAGTGTCTTCAAGCAGCCCCAGTCTCCATTGAGTAACATTGGGCCTGATCTTCAACTTTAACCTCTGCACCCAGCCGCCCCTGTGCTGCTGGTGGGGAAGTGTTTGTGCTTACCTGAACCTTGCCCTCTGCTGACCCTGCAACCCGAAGACTGGATGCGTAAGTTGGTTACTTACCTGTAAAACCGCATATCTAAAAGAGTAAGTTAGTTACAGATTCCTTACCTTAGAATTACCCCCAGGCGTCAGACTGGATCTGGGGAATTTTGTTTTTCTCAGCAGTACCCCTGCGCGTCAGTGGGTGGCGTCAGTAGACTGTGTCCGCGTCGGTGTCTTGGTCACCGGGATGACTTTACAGTCTCTACTTAGATGCCGCCCCTGCGCACTGTCGTCAGTTCTTTCTTTTTCCATACCAGCCTAGCGCAGATCCAGAGAGAACTAAACCCTTTAGTCACTTATTGACGTTTTGTCGACTGCTTTTTCAAGTCTTTGACTACTGGTACACAAGTGATGTTCCACCATCAGACCGGGTTCAAGCCTGGTCTTTAGTGTCTGGAGTGCAACCACGACCCAAAGTCGTGCTCCGACTGACGGGCCATGAAGCCAAAGTCTTTGCAGGAGCAGTCCCGAAAAGTCTTGGAGGCCCGGCGGTCAGCTCCACGTCGCTCCAAGTCTCGTTCAAGAGGAAGGTCTCGAGGCCGCTCGCCGAGCACCCACACCTCTTCGCACTCAAAATCTTCAACATATTTGGGTAAGTCAAAGCACAAGAAGAAGGCGAAGAATCCTCCTTTAGGGACGGCTCTGCACCTCCACCCATTTCCAGGAGTCGGAGCGTCCCCTGCCAAACTTCGTGAGTTCTACTAGGCCCTCCACCTCATCTTTGGGCAGCCGGACTCCGCCGGCGTGCTTTCAGGCCCCGCGGAGCTGGTTGGGGGTCCTGGGCCTTTGATGCCGGCAGCTCTGGCCCCAGTGGATCCAGACCGATCCCAGTCGATCTTACCCGACTCTCCCTGGCATCATTACTGGCGATGACAGTGTCCCTGGTCGACACCATCCCCATCCTCACCCCCGAGGTAGACCCAGACATCTGATCCGACAGTGGAGGGTTCTTTTGTTCCCCTGTTCATCCCTGGTGTTTCCTATCACTGAGAAGGTGGTGCTGAGGACTGGGAGAGGTTGCTAGACCCTTTAGCAGACCAGCTAGAAGAGCTAGACTGGGAGAGGACCTGGGTGACGCCAGTGCTCTGGACACTTCTCCAGACCGTTGCATGCTTTCTCCCCCTACCGTAGCTACAGAGGAGGGAGCTTCCTATGCTGTGGTGGTGGCATGGGCGGCTGAGTTCTTGCACCTTGAGCTCCCTTCAGTTGCGATCAGGACTAACCTCCTGACAGAGGTGCTTCAACCTGCGGCATCCACTTCCGAACCCCTAATGCCTTTCAATGAAGCCCTCACTAACGTCCCTCGGTGCGCCTGGTCCAAGCCTAGCACAGGGGAAAGGTGGAAAGGACGATCGCCTGCCACCATCGCCCGGCCCCAGGGGACCCAGTTTTCCTCACCCAACACCCTTCCCCCGAGAGCTTTGTGGTCCACGCCTTTTCCTCCAAGGGCACATTCCCTTATATTACAAGGGAATCCAAGAAGCTGGATCACCTTGGTAAGCGCATCTTTTCCTCCTACAGCTTACCATGGAGTGCCGGCCCACTTAAAGCCCTGCCGCAGGTACATTAATACTCAATGATACTGTCTGATGAGTCAAAACTACGGCTACACGTAACACAGATCACTCAAGCAACGTCATTACCCACCACTTTAATCTTAGCTTTATTAGTAGCCCCCAAAAACTGCTGGGCACACTCGGTTCAGGCTCTAGGACTTGGCCCTGGTGGGGACTGCTAACTGCACTGGTGTAAATTATATATATTTACATTATGGGATACACCTGTCAGCGTCTCATACAGAATCTGACACCAGTCTCGACTCCTTAGCCTCAAGGCTGGGAGGAGTGGGGGAAAAGCTGAGAAGGGGCTGCAGAAGGCAGAGAAATTAACAGGCATATTGCGACTCCTATGCATGTATTGATCAAAAAAGGGTCCGCCTCACCTAAAAAAAATATGTGCACCGTTTCCAAACAAGCCCAAAAATGTGACTCCCGCCAGTCAGGGTTTAACCCGCGTAAATTGGAAAAATATTGCTTATTTGTGCCGGAAATAGCTCAATCTGGCAGTGAATTTCATTTATACAAGTCTAGTGTTTGAGTCGTGCCTCCTCTAACACCTTGTAAACACATCTGCATACTTCTCACTGAGCCATATTGCCCACGTGACTTTTCCTAAATGTACTCTTTGTTCCAAAAACCAATCACTTATTAAATGGTGCAATTGCCATGCATTTTTGGTTTTTCTATAAATATTTTTTTTTTCTTTCTCAAAAGTTTTTATTAAAATATAAATTTGCATATCAGAAGATACAAACAAACAGGTGGATTCATAGGTTTTTTACAGAGCTGCTTAGGTACAAATGAAAGAATGTGTACTGGGAGGTTTTATTTAAGACTACACTTTAAACAACAAGAAATGTTTAGTCTTTAGAGAGCCTAAATCAAGGACTGTTGCCTGTGCCTGCCCAAAAATTAAAAATAAACATTAATACCAAAGAATTAGGGGCAGATTTACAAGCCCCTTGCGCCACTTTCCCATGTTAAAAGTGACGCAAGGGGCTTGTAAATCTGCCCCTTAGGTTTCTGATGGATGCTTCTAACTCCAGGTTTGAATTCCCCCAGGCGCTAGACCAGCCAGAATCTTTTCAAAGCAATTTCTCCTTTAGACACAGATGACACTAATGGCTCCATGACCCTAGGAAGCAAACACAGTCGTGGATGGTGTGCTGGGGACAGGTCTCCTCTGAGGACCACAGGCTTCAAACCTGCTGTGACCGCAGGAAGCAGATGTCAGTCACAGACCCGCACAATGTCTGCCTGTGATGTCTAGGGTGAAAGCATGACACCCGCGTTTTGCACAGGTGTTCCCTTATGCACCTGAATGCCGTCAGGGAGTGGGAGGCGAACTTTGACGTTACCAACCGCAAGAGGGCAGGTTTCGATACAAGCAGCAGCCCCCCTCCAAGTCACAGGCTCGCTCCAAGTCATGGTCTTGTTAGAAGTTGCCATCCTCAAGCACATCAAAGGCCTAGTCAACAACACGTCTCATCACAAGAGCATAAAGTCCAAGAGGGACCCGTCCTAGTCCCATCACCCCCTCTCTGGGACAAGTTATATAGTTGGCACTCAGAAGGGCCGGAGTCTGTGTTTAGTGTCGGATTCCGAGGCTGGTCCACCCCTTCCAGGTGTCTACTATGGGGACTAAGGCGGATGTGCTGACAAGTCTTGCAAGCCGTGCCTGCTGCTTCAGAGCCCTTGAGGGGATACCGTGACCCTGTATGCCAGACAAGGTCACCGTGAGCAGCAAAGAAGTGCGATCGGATTGGAACCTCTTGCTGGAGAAGTGAGGCCCCCGTTGAAGCACTGGCACTCATCAAGGCGATAGACCCACTTCAGGATCGTCACGACCCCCTCCCCTATAGGACAAACCAGAAATATACCCAGGCTATGAAGAACATACAGCAGTGGCGTCACTGGGGTTGGTGTCACCCGGTGCGGGTCACTCATGGTGTCACCCCCTCACGGCTTACTGCATGGACCACCTCTGTCGGAAATGTACGGCGCTAGGTACTGTCTTACTCCCTCTAGCTCCCTCTCTCTGTCTAGCTCCCTCTCTCTGTCTTACTCCCTCTATCTCCCCCTGTCTCCCTCTCTCTCTGTCTTACTCCCTCTAGCTCCCTCTCTCTCTCTGTCTTCCTCTCTCTCTCTCTCTCTGTCTTACTCCCTCTAGCTTCCTCCCCCTCTGTCTTACTCCCTCTAGCTCCCTCTCTCTGTCTTGCTCCCTCTAGCTCCCCCTCTCCCTCTCTTACTCCTTCTAGCTCCCTCTCTCTCTGTATTACTCCCTCTAGCTCTCTCTGTATTACTCCCTCTAGCTCTCTCTCTCTTACTCCCTCTAGCTCCCTCTCTCTGTCTTACTCCCTCTAGCTCCCTCTCTCTGTCTTACTCCCTCTAACTCCCGCTCTCTCTCTTACTCCTTCTAGCTCCAGCTCTCTCTCTTACTCCCTCTAGCTCCCTCTCTCTCACTCCCTCTAGCTCCCTCTCTCTCTGTCTTGCTCCCTCTAGCTCCCTCTCTCTGTTTTACTCCCTCTAGCTCCCCCTCTCTTGCTCCCTCTAGCTCCCTCTCTCTGTCTTACTCCCTCTAGCTTCCTCTCTCTCTCTGTCTTACTCCCTCTAGCCCCCTCTCTCTTACTCCCTCTAGCTCCCTCTCTCTCTCTTACTCCCTCTAGCCTCCTCTCTCTCTGTCTTGCTCCCTCTAGCTCTCTCTCTGTCTTACTCCCTCTAGCTCCCTCTCACTCTGTCTTGCTCCCTCTCTGTCTTACTCCCTCTAGCTCCCTCTCTCTGTCTAGCGCCCTCTAGCTCACTCTCTCTGTCTTACTCCCTCTAGCTCCCTCTCTCTGTCTAGCTCCCTCTCTCTGTCTGGCTCCCTCTCTCTGTCTGGCTCCCTCTGTCTCCCTCTCTCTCTCTTACTCCCTCATACAGTCACTTCAATGGCATTTCCGTGTGTGAGGAATTATATGCCCACCGAGAGCAGCCCACCCTACAAGAGTGCAGCAAACTCCCGATTCATTGGCTGCCGCTCCTTGCACTCGTGCTCAGGAACTCCAATCACTCACAGCTTGCAGGTGCAAGAGACTGTTTTTGGGCCAGTCAACACCGAGGGAACTTGCTTGCTACACAGTGCTGTGGCACTGGAACACGGTTGACTTCAAAATAGAGTCGGAGTGGATTTTTGAGTCTCATTCTAGCGGGGCTTACCCTGGATGTTGGCTATAGTGAATGGAAAAAACCATAATCACGAGGAAGGATTGTGACCCAGGGAAACCTCCCTACAGAAACACCACAGCCCCGACTCAGGGGGACCGTGTAGGAGTTTGTGAATGTCCTTGCCGACTTTAAAATAGTCAGTGGACTGGAGTCTGACTACTAGTGGGGCTCACCCTCTATCTTGCCTATAGTGAATGAGAAAGGACTACAAGGAAGGAGGGGGACCAGGGGAACCACCTAAAGAAACACTAGAGGCCTGACTAAGGGAGACACTGTAGTGGCCTACTGTATGCACATTAACTTGTGACCCAGTGTTCACGCCCCTGTATGCACAACTACCCCCCATCCCCTAGGCCGAGCCTTGGACTACTCAGGCTACGGTTACTTTGAGAATCCTGTGCACAAGGGGTACTCGGTCCAGTTACTCGGGATCCCTAGTAAGTAAGGCCCCAGGACATCAGGAGTAAAAGGCCTACACCAGCTGGGTCCAATAACCCCTGCATGCTCCGTGACCTTCTGAAGCAGGGTTCTGACCATCATAAGTGAATTGCTGCAATGCACGTTACAAGTGTTCATTGCAGAGACTATATAGGTCCATGTTACTCGTGTGTAATTACAGTGTTGCCTATTAAACAGCGAGATTTGGTTGTATGCATCAAGTTCGTAAAGCTATCACAAACAAACTGTTTATTAGTCTTGTGGTTCAATCCGAGTTCTCAAACTACACAAGAGAGCCTAGTAAGACCAAACAACATCTTTCGCCATCTCGCCCTGAATTTCCCTGGCTGGAGCAATCAACAGAACTTCCTCTCCTTGTACTCCAAGGTCATCACTATTGGGAGTGGGGTGAATGACAGTCAGTCATAAGCTTTTATTCGATATGCAAGATATCTTATAAGCACATTTATAATACAATCAATATAATGTACAAAAAAACATTGCCACAAGAAGTCAGTATAAAGTATTAAAAGAGATAAAAGGGCATAAAAGACCGTTGATAAATTAACTAAAAAGAGAATTAAACAGCTACTGACAATCTCTTACATCGAATAAGCCAAAACTGCTTTAAAAATTTAGCTGTTCCACACACAATAGGGGGGGAAGTGTCCGTGCTTAGGATACGCAAGGCTACTAAATGACTACGTGTGCCCATATTTTGGCAGAGTGGTTTCAGCCAGAGACTCCTAGGCCTTGCGTAATCCGGGCATTCAAATAATATATGCGCAATGGACTCAACCTTACTCGGGCAACATGCACAGTTGGGAGAAGTACGGGCCGCAAATGACCATTTCGATACCAGAGCACCTAGCGGGAGGGAACCAACTCTAAATTTAAAATAAAGAGCTCGGTCAAGGGGGAGAGTGATTAAGTCCAGGTAGGGTTCAAAGGCCACAGTGTCTTTAATTTGTAAAAAGGCCGCAGTGGACCTGCAGTGGTTAGAGTTTGTAATTAGACGCTCCGCAGTCCATTTCCAATAAAGCGCCTTGACAACTTCTTTTGGAGGGGCTGAACGAGATGACCAGCAATCTCCTAGGCCAATATTCTCCAAAAGTTTTTTGGTGTCACTTAACCATCTTATCTTAGCCCAACCTCCCTGGCTCATTATATCTCCCAGGGCATCAGCATAGGATTTTAATTCTTCGCTCCTCCAAATCCGTGTCCACAACAGGAGCGGGCGAAGCTGGGCCTGGTCTTTGATGTTTTTACATCCCGTGTCCATCCACACTGGAACTGATGGTGTGCTCAGTGGAACAGAGATGAAAGATTTTAAAAGCTTACTCTCCGCTGTCACTAGGGCATCCACTCGGCAGTGGCCCCACAGTTCTGCCCCATACAAGGCTGATGTCGCTACTTTGGCCTTGTAGATGTCGAGCACTGGGGTAAGTGAACTCCTAGTTGAGGCCCTGTATTCCCTCATGAGAGCCCCTCCTACTCTCCTATGATTAAGAACCATTTTGTCAATATGGTTTGCCCAAGTCATCCTATCCGTAATCCGGATACCAAGGTAGTCGAATTCGGCTACTTTCTCTAGGGGGATAGAATTAAGTGTAGGTGGGCGGCCCAATTTTTTAGGTGGATTTACAACTAAGTATTTCGTTTTGTCCACATTTATTATTAACCCCTTTTGCAGCACAGGACTCCTGGAATCGTGTTAGTAATTTCTGCAGGCCTTGTGGGGTCTTCGAGATCAGGAGCGTGTCATCCGCAAAAAGCAGGGTTGGGATGCGGACACCTCCAAGACAGGGGGCGTCGGCTGGTTCTTGTGAAGATGTTTTAACCACCCCATTCAGATATAGTGAGAATAGGGTGGGCGCCAAGACACAGCCCTGTCTTACGCCCCTGGACACTGGTATCTTTTCAGTGAGCTCTCCGTTTTTACCCCAGCGGACCTGTGCAAAGGTGTGGGCATGAAGGCTTATGAGAAGGGACAAGATGTAAGGTGGTAATCCCAACTCATGAAGCACCCTCCAAAGCTCTTCCCGGGGGACTAGGTCAAAGGCAGTCTTCAAGTCTATAAAGGCTAAGTAAAGACTACCCTTGCCTAGTTCCACCACCTTCCACCCCAAAAGGGACAGCCTAAACACCTGCTCTATTGTCCCCATACCAGCCCGGAAACCTGCCTGAAAGTCTGATAGGATTTTATTTTCCTCCACCCAATGGAGAATCCTACCAAGGATAGCTTTACCAGCTATCTTTTGGGTGGAGTCTATCAGACTTATGGGGCGATAGTTGCCCGGGGTCTCCCTACACCCTTTTTTGTAAATCGGGACCACCACCGCCCCTTTCCAGGATTCTGGCACTACTCCTCCCCTCATAATATCATTTAGGAGAGCTGCTATGATCCTTCCCCATTCCGCTGGGTAAGCCCTCATGAGGTCACCCGGAAGGCCATCCGGGCCTGGTGCCTTGCGCGGTGCTACCCAGCCTATAACCCCCTCGATCTCTAAGGGAGTGAAGAGGTCATAGGCATGAGGTTCAATTACTAATGTGTGGTCCCTTCCCACGGACAGTTCTCCATCTGGAGGGAGGTATAGGGACCCAAAGTGTTTTACCCAGCTTTGAGGCGGGATGTTGCAGGGTCTCATGGCTGCTTCGGATTTACTCCGTTTACTTATGAGATTCCAAAATGCCCCTGAATCCCTAATTTTACTAGCCTGTAGTAGGTCTTCCCAATATTTATCTTCCCACTCCCTTTTAGCCAAATTAAGGGACTTTTTATAGGCCTTCCTTGCTTCCTGGATCATGCTTTGGGATTTGGATTTAATCGCCTCAACTAACTTTGCCTTGTGGCCCCTACATGCTTGGGTGTACCAACCGTCAGCTGGTTTTTTAGTTCCTTTATTGCCCGACTTTTTAGGATACAGGGTAAACACGTTGGTTAAGGCTTCAATCAGGGAGACAAAAAACCCACTCGCTTTACCCACCCCTTCTAGGGACGTTCCGAGGGATGTTATCGCATGGTTTAGATGGGATTGAATTTCCCCAACCTTTGCCTCGGATAAAACCAGTTTCGCCCATTTTATTTTTCTACCACATGGGGAGACTTCCGATTCATCTGGTGGTACGGGTGCCAGGTTAATGCTGGCCCTCCTTAAGGGTTGCCACCACTGTTCCATTTTTAGGGAGAGTGAGTTGTGATCACTTTCTGTCGAAGGGACCACCTGCATGTCCCTTACATAAGACCATAAGCACACATCTATTAGGATATAATCCAGCCTAGAGGTGTGCCCTGGTCTATTGTAGGTATGGGCACCCCCCCTATCCGAGGAAGTTCTCCCGTTCGCTGCCCTTAGGTTAAATTCAAGACTCAGGGAGTATATCTGGAGCGCCACCTCTGTCCACCTTTTAATCGGTGGGATGTCCAGTGCCGGGATCCCCCGCCTAGCATCCTCCTCATCTTGGTCGAGGGAAACGTCTGAGCCCAAGGGTTCGAACGTGCAGTTCATATCACCTGCAACCAAAGTGCGTGTCTTATATGGGGTGTTGTTTAGCAGGGTCTCGAGGAGAGCTATTACTGGAGACTTTCTCCCACCCTTTGTACCCCGGGCATACACATTATAGACGTTTAAAACAATTCTTCCCCTTTGATCTATAAGGGTGATATTTTGTATGTCCGGGGAACCTGTGGGAGAGTCCACTACTCTGCAATTTAGAGAAGCCGCGACCCAGATGAGAAGGCCGCCCGAAGGTCGCCCTCTCCCAGATTCCGAGACTCGCGCAGTGGAGGAATAGGAGGAAAATCCCACTCTATGGACCGGGACCAAACTCCATGTTTCCTGGAAGAGGCACAAGGAGTGCTCATCAACCCATGCAGTAAAATCCGGAAGAGCCAGTTTTCCTGCAATCCCTGCGACATTCCAGCTGAAAACCTTAAAAGCTAGGTCCGTCACAGCTGGAGGGTCGCTGGGAGGCTGAATGCCCCTATCCATAGAACTCCTCCTAAATATCCGAGGAGAACAGGGATCCTGTGGAATGGCCATAGAGTCTCCCAACCCACTTGCAAGATTTGTTTGGTTGGATGGTGCTCCTACTGGGTCTTCTCTGCTCACTGTTTCCAGTCAGCAGGGGCCTATTGCCCACATTTGGTTCTCCCTATTGCCCCCTACAACCCCAGCCCAGTTTTGGCCAAAAATGGGGGAACTTACACTTCCTCCATTTGGGCTAACAAGGTGTCTAGGGTAAAAATACGAAAGATCTACCAGTTTAACCCCCGGGGCCCCCATATTTTTGATAGGAGTACAAATGGATGGTACTACTCTGGGGTCTTGGAAATTTATAATTACACAATCCCCCTCCTGCATTTTTTTCCCTTGCCCTACCCATCCCACTCTGCGGACACTTAGGATAATGCCGTCCACACCTAGGGGGATTGGCTTATTTGCCTTCAGCCAGTGGATACACTTGTTCTTGAGTGATTGATGGTTTTCCAACTGGCCTTCCTTTAGGGGGGGCACATTAACCATGACAGCAACCAAAAGGTTGACAGTCTGGTGGGAGGTTAATCGGGGGATCCGTCGTGCTATATTACTGGGTGCCGGTGGGGAGGTAGATGGGGCAGAATGTTGGGTTACAGGCCTAGGGGCTTTCCCTGTCGTTAAACCGCTCGGTTTGCTACTCCCCTCTGGTTTTTGTTGGACTTCCTTTTTACCACCAGTTATCTGTTGCTGCTTTTGTGGAGGAGGCTTGGGCTTATTTTGATCAGGCTCTATATGTGTTGATGGTCCCTTATGACTTGAGCCTGCTTTGGGATGGGAAGGAGATTTAGGAGTTGGGATTACTGGTCTATTAGGAACGGCTTTGTTTTGAGATATTAGGGACTTAGGGCCTCTCTGAGCTGTTTGTTCATTTCCCTTTGCACCCAAATCCTTATTTTCAGTCACTCTAGTTGTTTGCTTAATTGTTGTTTTGAGTGAGTGAAAGCCGTCCAGGGTTGACTGCTCTAGTTTGTCAATCCTCTCCCCTAAACCCTTGACTTGTGCTAGTAACGGTTTCAAGAGGGTATATACCTTCTCCAGAATATTTTCAACTGCTACTAAGTCAGGTGGCTTTGAGACCTTGGCTGGGTGTGGCCCCTTGGGAGAGATCAGAACATCCCCTTCTTTGTCGGTTTCGTTCAACATAGGGACACCCCTTGTAGATCTCGTACTAGATAGAGGAGACTTCCTTACTCTTTGGTAAAGGGCGGCCTGTCTCACTAGCCTACCCTTTTTACGTTTGCGCGGCTTTTTACCTAAGGGCAGAAACTCCTGCCTAATATCAGGAGTTACGGTGTTAGGTGGAGCCCCAACTAACTTCCCATCTGATATAACTGTGGGGGATGCAAGCGATTTCGGGGACTCAGGATCTCTGGTGACATCACTTGTGGGAATAGGTGGTAATGATGTGGACAAATTACTAGGGCCACCGTCTTCCACTGTAACTATAGGTAGAAGAGCGGCCAGATTTTCCAGCCTATCTATATTTTGCTCTATACCAATCAACTGGGGGGGGTCTGAGGGAACATTGACCACACTAGGAGGGGTACCTGTTTGAACCCGGACGATGGCTGGTGTGAGCGACTGGGCGACTGCCCCCAAGGATGAGCGTCTTGAGGGGAGGTAAACTTCAGATAGACGCCGCTCAGACATAGCGATCTCCTTTTCAATCACCGCCGCTACCCTGGTGATGAAACGGTCCATTGTTCCTATGACAGGACTCGCGGCATTTGATCCTCTTTCAAGGGCGTTGCAGGCGGGGGTGTGTCTGAATGTGGGCGCGTCCGCCTGTGCAGCTGGGGAAGCAGGGACTCCTGGTTTTCCGAGTCCCTGCTCAGCGCCGATCCGCTGGTCCTTCCAGGCGCCTCCCAGCACTTTCACCTCACTTCGCTTCTCCCTCCTTCTTCAAGCCGCGGAGCGGGTGCGGCGAGAGGCAGCGGCAACACAGGTGAGCCCGAGAAGAGAGACAGACCCAAGGCACAGGGTCCAGCAACAACCTCCACAGCGTCCAGGAGTATCCCGCTGAATGAAGGAACACGCGCCCTTTCACCTGGTCAGGCGGGGGTGTGTCTGAATGTGGGCGCGTCCGCCTGTGCAGCTGGGGAAGCAGGGACTCCTGGTTTTCCGAGTCCCTGCTCAGCGCCGATCCGCTGGTCCTTCCAGGCGCCTCCCAGCACTTTCACCTCACTTCGCTTCTCCCTCCTTCTTCAAGCCGCGAAGCGGCACCCGCAAGAGGCAGCGGCAACACAGGTGAGCCCGAGAAGAGAGACAGACCCAAGGCACAGGGTCCAGCAACAACCTCCACAGCGTCCAGGGGTGAATGAGTTCCACGGGGTACTACCGGCAAAGTGCTCAAGGTTCTGAGCAGGTTTTTCCTCTACAGTCCATTGCGAGTTACAAAATAGTAGAAACCACAGTTTCATACACGTCATTAGCCGTTGATGAGATTCCCACCCAAATTCCTATGATGTATGCACCACAACCCACTACACCAGCCATAGATATGCGGGATGAAAGCTGCCTTCCTTTAGGACAGGTATGCCTCCTTAGCAGCTAGTCTTGGTGTCCAGGCTTCAAATACTGGCTGTGTCATGCCCAGTGGAAGGATTTAACTTCCAACAGGCCATAATAGCCCGTAGCTACAGGAAATTAGGTGCTTATGTGAGATGCATTATATATCCACACAAACATTCTTCAGAATTACCCTTAGTTAAGAGTATTGGAAGGACAACTGTGGCTACAAGCTAAAGGTTCATCAGTTGAGATTCTACCCAAACTCCCACCATGAAATGAAAAGCTATATATATACACACACACATACATACACACATATATATATGTGTATATACACACACCTCAATAAGAGGGGGTATGCAATAAGTAAAATAAACAAAAGTGCAATCATGATTTACAAAGAGCATACGACTGAATACTCAAAGCTTGCGTTTGTTACAGGCCAAATAGACCATGCTATGTCAACGTAGAACCTTGTCAGTAGTCCCAGGGCAACCCTGAGTTGCTGGGCTCAGATTGTGACAATCGGAACGTTTTACCACTGGTGTCCGTGAGTTTAACCCCTTTAGCATCTGACCTTAAAGGTAGCACAGCTGTGGAATCAAAGGCTTCTTCGGAGAGGTAGTGTGGGGTTAGAAACTCAGTAAAGCATGTAATATAAATGATCACAGCGTATAAACCATGCTTTATCGTAGAGAAAAAAGTACTTTATTATTCATACATAATACAATACTGTACATGGGTTTCAGAAGGCAAAGCTTTTATGCTGTACTTAAGTAATCTTAGAGCCGTTCCTGGGAGACAGCCGGGGTTGCCCCTGTAGGAAGTGTACTCCTATTTGAAACCACAGCAGTCTTCGGGCACTAGAAAGGCTGGTGCCCATGTGAAGACTGACCTGGACTGTGTGGGTGCTGGCTAACACCCCTCCCCTGCGGGATGGCTGTTTCTGCCTCACACTTAATTTTCGTAGCTAGTGCAACAGGCTGGGATGGTTCAAAATGAGGTTGCGCTGGAGGAGGTGCAACACCAACGGATGGGGACTTAAACCAGCCTGAAGTGCTCACAGCTGCTACCCGCCTGGGATGGGAGTCTACGTTGTTCGGGTGGTAGGAAACCCCTGGTAAAGAAATACTGGCTAGGATGATTGCCCCATCTTCATATTTGGGTTGTAGCCAGTGCTGGTTTATTCCATCAGTCCGCAGTGAGACCAGTTCCTGTCCTATGATCAATCCATTCAGAGAGGTCATGCCATAGTCTGTTTTAAAGTGTCTGCATTAGGATGGGCCAAAGCTGGGAGTCGAGGGGAGCACATCACAAAGGGGCAGACACGGCCACTTCATAACCGGTCAACAAGTAGGGGGTAGCCCCGTCAGAAAAAGCAGTGGGAAGGGACTGGGAGTTTCTAAAAGGACTGCTTTCTGCTCTAAACCACATTTAACACTGACCCACTAGAAAGGCTTTCAGGAGCCCTGCAGCTCGCGCTGCTGCCAGGATTATCTTCCTTATTCATGAACTAGAAATAAGGATTCCATTGTGCCTTAGGCCACAGCGATATACAGACCACACAGATAATGTATACTTAGGCTTTCCTGTTTTCAGTTTCTATTTTTGGTCAATTCTGGTGGTGTTTTTTCAGTGTTTTCCAGTGATTTCCATACCTCAAAAAAACAGTGCTTTTCAGTGTTTACTCATTTTCGCGCCATAATAAACAACTGAAACGGTGTTTTACCGGGGTTTATGGAACACTTTGCTTTTATGATTGCTTTTTCAATTTTTATTCAGAAATTGTATACTCCTCTACAGTTCAGTTTTACTTTTTTAAACATGAAATATTCAAGAACACATACATACTCCCATGCACTGACTACCTTCCCACGAGTTACCCAAAATGCCGGTTTACTTTCTCTAATTGTTTATACAGCCTATATTACTATTAAATGTAAAGCAAGATTGTTTTATGTTACACACAGAGAAGTTCGGTTTTTAGAACACAGATCCTTCACCAAATTATTTCAATGTGCTCGCAAAGTGAATAGCTAAGGAAAATGATACGTAGTTATGGGGCACTGGAATTATGCGGCAGAAGAGGAACAATTATGCTGCAGAAGAGGAACAATTATGCTGCAGAAGAGGGCCAATTATGCTGCAGAAGAGGGCCAAATTACGTGGCAGGGTTGACAGAGTTATGCAGCAAGAACATGTAAACTATGCTGCATAATGCGGCACATTTGCTGATAGTATTGCTTCACTATTTCAACACTTGTTAACACTGTCTGGGAATAGATTGTACCTCATTAGTACCAAGTTTAACAGTCAAACATAGCCATAAGCAACAAAAAGGTGACCATTCAACCTTTACAATGGGCCTTCCGTTACACTGCAACACATGGCACGAGGCTTTGCCAATGCTTGTAGCTAATTGCGATCAGGAGCTAAACTTTCCTAAAAACACTTTGTTTTCAAAACAGGCGTTCCAGCTATAGCTTTAACATAAAATAGCACCTTCATTCCCCATCGCTTATTGCAGTATTATACCTCTACTTGTACTTTGTTCGCTTTTGTAACCTGCACACATCTTTTTTCCTCCTGTAATGTACCGATTGCTACCTCATGTATTTTGGTTGCTCACTATTGTCACTTATGATTCATGTAACTTAACGTTTGCTTTTCTAATTTGTTCACTAGTAATTTTCTCCTCATGTATCATTACTGTTCCTATTGTGAAGCGCTCTGACACCTTCGGGTAAAGTCTGCGCTATATAAAAATCGCATAAATAAAATCGCTAGGTCCCTTGGCTTACATAACTGAACGATATTGGTAGAAGTTTAATACCTTAAGTACCACAATTAAAAGAAGAAAAAAAATTAAACAAAGATGTCGAGCAGTCCCCAAAGATCTGAAGAAGATTTGTTTATTCTTCATTTGCCACTTAAAAAAATCTGGTGGTGGGAATTGCCCTAAAACTCCCCACTCAAAAATCTGGTTGAAGGGTGATACATCCCTCGTAGTTTGTGCCCCCACCACGAGCAGAAGCACGACGGAGAGCACTAGGTCAGGAGCGAGATTCATTTATATATATTTATTATAGCTCGGTTCTTGGCTCCCGGCCATGGCGTAGCACTCGGAACTGCAGGCAGTGGCAAGCGAGCTCAGGAAGGGGAGGAGGGGGGCTTCACTGCTGGAATTGCAAGGGGCGCTGTACATCCAGTCTGACAGTGGCTGTAACAAGGGGTGAAAACAAAAGCCTAAATTACAAGTAAATGGTCTTTTAAAGACCTGTTAACTACTCGGGTGTGGCTGCAATGAGACAGACGCCAGGCATCAAAGCTGTGCCAGCCCGAGGTGACACACACGACGGGGGAGGGGGGTGGGCTGATACAGACACTCTCTTAAGAAAGTCTCTTCTGCCGGGATACCGGAAGAGCAGATGCTCGTAATTAAAATGGATTTGAGGAGCTGTTTATGGGGTCACAATCCTGGGATAGCAGAGGCTGCGGCTAGTCAGGCCTGAGGTGAACTGGTAAAAAGACGTATATAAAAGTGGTGCAGTAGTTTAAATGTAAATATATTTGGTAGAGCTGTTCTTGGTCAAAGTACAAGTTCATACTTCCTGCAGAGCGGATTGGAAGCGCTCTGTTAAAGGTGTGCGGGTCGGGCGTGCTGCACGTCACCATGAAGGTGCAGACGCTAAGGTGAGTGGTGTCCTAATGCACCAATGAGTGCCACAAGCCGCTTCTGACCTGCCCTCACGGAGGGCCTCTTGCAAAGGCTGTAACCCTTCCCTTTCCCAAGTCATCACTGTGTGACACTTGGGAACGGGAGGGGTTGTACGAGGCAGCTCTAATTGACTGAAAGGCAGCCTCTGGAGTACAGGGCTGACACTGTACATGCCCAGGGCTGATTAAAAAATGTGACGCTTTAACACGTCATTACTCGGCGGTCCCGGGGACTCCGAAGTGCTGCTGGCCTGGGCTGGCAGATTTTCTGGCCATACTAGACTGCTTAAGTTAAATTCATTTTCAGCCAAAAACATGACGTAAAAGCGCATGCGCCCCTATGAAATATGCCCGGGTGCCTGATGTCTGTTTTTTGACGAGGCGATCTGCACAGTATGCTTTGTTTTTAAAGCAAAATGGATGGTAATTGCTTTTTGCAATTACCATTCATAAAGCTGTGAAATTACTAAGGGCGCCCAACTATAGAAACTGCCACTACACAGAACTATCGCCGAATGCAAAGCGCAGTGCCCGTTTCAAGAGCATGGCGCTGAAAGTAAGTGTGTTTGAAGGCCATGAACAGCGGGAGGAGGGGTAAATGTTTCATGGAATTACCAATGCCTTGGCGATGAGGAGCCTCAGTCAGAACAGCACAGAGTCAGTGGCAAAGTACCTGCGTGTGCAGAGGCAGTTAAAATGGATCTGCCTCTGCAGCATGACGCAGCTGAGGGGTGAAAGTCTAAATGTAGTGACTCAAACGTGAAGGAGCTTCAAGAGAGTTGAAACGCTTTTTGGGTAAGGGAGTTTGTGTATTCACCCCAAAGCGCTGTACTTGCTCACATAAATAATCAGAGAGATAGTGTCTAGAACAGTTCTAGAACCCCTGCGCGACGTATTCGTGAGTGTATGAACACTGCGGCATACTTCTGGAACAGCGCTGTGTGATGTAGAAGTATTGCGAAGCAAGCGCTTTCGCACGGGAACAAAAGCCCTAGGACAGCAGCTGACTTAACGAGCTGGCGCACTTCGAATAAATAGACCGGCAGAGCAGAATCCATGAGACATGCTGAAAGGAAAACAGACACGCTGAGAAGAATTCATGAGATGAGCTTTGGCTCCCTCGAGTGGCCAAAAGGTGTAAATGGCCAAGTGGTGAATCAAATGTGAAAAATTCAGCGATACTCTGTTTAAACCGGGTCAGCTGATTTGCAGTCAGTAGGGTAGTATCGTGCAGAGTCGGTTTTAACCGAATTCCGAACAGCCTATGTATACTCGACATGCATATTCTACAAGGATAGGTGAAGGACCCAAGTGCAGGAGAGAGATCAATAATCCACTATTCCAAATAACAGGCAAAAGGGTCTGTCTCGCCACTAAGGTCAATATTCTACAGACCGGTGAGCTGCTGTGCGCTCACTCTGTAAGCAGGGCGCGCTTGGTGTGCCTCACCAGATCACACATCAATCCACGTCACCAAAAGGCTTCTAGGGAACACGTATGATTGTGCATGGAGGCCGGGGGTCGAATCCACAGAGCTCACTATGAACTGGGGGGGGATTATAGTTGTGGTGTTGTATGCTGGTGTACATAACTTTTCATTTTAAAGCAAGAATTCGTCCAGTGACAGCATTTGCAATATCATCGGTGATGGGATTTGATGTGGTACTGTATGTATGGTGGTACAGAGGATGGTGGATATCAAAGTTACCACTTGAATGAATTCCCAAGAAGTTGTGTTGCCACAATATTCTTCACCACCTTAATATTTGGTTAGTGGAATTTAGTTTTCCTTCAATAAATCCACAGCCTAAGTGATTTCAGTATTATAGAATCAATGGGATACGGCACAAATTAATATAAATGGCCGTAGACATTAATAGCAGAAAAACGTGATGGATGGCATGCTTAAATTAATTTCAGCTACTGGGGATTACTCAGGCGGCATCCCAGCACATTATTCAGCACACCATGCTACTTTCATTTGTATCTGAAAGAGACACGTTAGTGATAGATTCCTTACCTTAGAATATCCCCAGGCGTCAGACTGGATCCGGAAATTTTTGCGTAGCAATACCCCTGCGCGCTGGTAGGCGTCGTCTGCGGCTCCGCGTCCGTCGTCGGCGTCGTGAGCGCCGGGATGACGTCATCGGAGTATATAGACGGCGCCCATGCGCGCTGACGTCAGTTCTTTTTTCCGCGCCAGCTAGCGCAGATCCGGAAGAAGCTCTACCCCCAGTCACTTTTTGACTGAAAACTTTTTTGATCTTTTTGATCCTCTAGTTAGTCGATTCTCGACTATCGGTGCCAGGGATGCCCGGGTTCAAGCCTTGCTCGAAGTGCGGCCGACTCATGTCGGTCACGGACCCCCATCGCCGGTGCCTGAAGTGCTTAGGCCTCGACCACGACGATCGAACCTGTGACGACTGCCGGGCCCTGACGTCGAAGGCTAGGCGGGAGCGGTCCCGCAAGCGTCTCGAGCTGAGGCAGTCGGCCCCGCGCCGCTCCAGGTCCCGGTCCCGGTCCCACGGGAGGTCGAGGGACAGGTCGCGAGGTCGGAGTCATCGACGTTCCGGGAGTGGACACCGATCGTCTGGTTCCAAGTCCTCAGGTAAGAGGCATGAGAGGTCGGAGCGACACCATCGGTCCTCCGACCCGCCCCGTCGCTCGCACGATGCGACCGGGGATTCGGGCGACACCGCCCACGCGGCTCCGCGGGAGTCGCAAGCGTCGCCGCCTGCCCCACACCTTCGGGTCCCTGGGCACGGCGCGTCGCAGGAGGAGGTCGAGAGGTACCTCATGGCCATGAGGGCCCTCCCTCCTCAGTCGGTTCCCGTGGCGCTTTCGGGCCGATCGGCTCCGTCTGGAGGTCCTTCCGGGTCGGGCGCTTCGGCCCCGACGACGTCGGGTGCTTCGGCCCCGGCGCCGCTGGCGACTTCGGTCCCGGCGCCGCGCGACCTCGCTGGATCCGGCTCCGGATCCGGGACCTCGCCGGTCGACCTTACGACCTCGCCGGCGACGTCCCTTCAGGTGTCGTCCCCGGCAGCCGAAGTGGTTGCCGACCCCAATGCTTCCTACGGTCCTACTCAGGTGTCGGAGGGGCGCCGCTGGGCGCCGATTCCGTCGGCCTTCGGAGAGTTCTATCTCCACGAGGAGGCCCTGGCTGTTAATCCTGGTCTCCAGGAGCCGGGTGACGAGGAGCAATGGGAGGGGTCCGAGGACCCTCTGGCACGTGATTGCCAGTCTCATCAGGACTGGACATATGAGCTTGGGGAGGCCAGTGGTATTGACACCTCGCCAGACACTGGATTTACGTCGCCCCCGACTGTGGCTTCGGAGGCGGGTTCTGCTTACAGTGTAGTGTTGACGAAGGCAGCTAAGGCCCTAAACCTTGAGCTCCCCGTCGCGGCCGTGAGGACTAATCTCCTCACTGAGGTCCTCAAACAGCAGTCCGGCTCCGCGGAGCCCCTTCTGCCGTTCAATGAGGCCTTGTGTGACGTTCTGCTGGGCACTTGGTCCAAGCCCGCCACAGGTCCCCCTGTGGATAGGAACGTGGCCAGACGCTACCGCCCGGCACCGGGCGACCCTTGCTTTTTGTCCACCCACCCCACCCCCGAGAGCCTGGTCATCCAGGCCTCCAACTCCCAGACCGCATTCCCGTCGGCCCCGCCCGACAGGGAATCCAAGAGATATGAGCAGTTCGGGAAGAAGGTCTTCTCGTCTGTGAGCCTAGGGCTCCGGTCAGTGAACACCAACTGTCTCTTGGGCCGCTACACCCACACTCTGTGGGACACGGTTGCGGAGGTGCTGCCACAATGCCCTGAGGTGGTCAGGGCTAAACTCAGCCAAACCCTTGCGGACGGCCGAGATGCGGCACGCTTTTCTATCCGGTGTGGGCTGGATACCACGGACTCACTGGGCAGGGCGATGGCAACGACGGTGGCGTTTGACGCCATGCCTGGTTGAGGTCCGCCAATTTCTCGGCCGATGTCCAGGCCACTCTCCTGGACATGCCGTTTGATGGCCGTCGCCTCTTCGGCGACAAAGCAGACCATGCGCTGGAACGTTTTAAGGACTCCAGGGCCACGGCCAAGTCCTTGGGCCTTACGGCCCCACGCCAGCAATCGGGTGCCTTTCGCTCCTTTCGTGGCCACGGAAGGGGCGCCCCACCACGGACCGTCAGCCACGCGCCGCAGAATGTTCAGCAACGCGGTGGCGGCCGTGGGAACCGCCGTGGCGGTGGTCGGGGCCAGCGGCGAGACCAGTCCACACCACCCTCAGCAGCCCCCGCCTCAAAACCTTCCTAGTCCAAGTATTCAGGCCCATGTGACGCCTGTGGGGGGCAGGGTTCGCCATCACCTCTCCCACTGGCATACAGTCACTTCGGACAGGTGGGTGCTGCAAATTGTCCGAAGGGGTTTCTCCCTCCCCTTCGAGTCTTCCCCTCCATCCATGCCACCTCAATACCACCGTGTGTCGGGGGATCACTTGCAACTTCTGCAAGAGGAGGTTTCGGCCCTCTTGGCCAAGAGGGCCATCGAGCGCGTTCCTGGGCCAGAAGTAGGACGTGGCTGTTATTCCCACTACTTTCTGGTACCCAAGAAGGGCAAAGGGGGCCTACGCCCTATCTTGGATCTGCGGAACGTCAACGGCTTCCTCCGGACGGAGAAGTTCAAGATGCTCACTTTGGCTCAGGTCCTGGCTGCCCTGGACCCAGGAGACTGGATGGTAGCGTTGGACTTGCAGGACGCCTATTTCCACATCCCCGTCCTGCCGGCCCACCGGCGTTACCTGCGGTTCACGGTAGGCCTAGAGCACTTTCAGTTTACCGTGCTCCCCTTCGGCCTTACCAGCGCCCCACGGGTGTTCACGAAGGTGATGGCGGTGGTCGCAGCCCATCTGCGCAGGCAAGGGGTGTCAGTCTTCCCCTACCTCGACGACTGGTTGTTGAAGGCGGGCTCGCCCCAGACAGTCGTCACCCACCTCCAGACTACGGCCGACCTCCTGCACTTGCTGGGGTTCTCCATCAATGTGCCGAAGTCGCACCTGTGTCCCTCTCAGAAGCTCCTTTTCATCGGAGCGGTTCTCGACTCGGCGCAGTTTCGGGTTTACCCACCCGAGCAGCGGGTTCGGGATATTCAGGCTCTGATTCCTGTCTTCAGGCCGTTATCCCGGGTCTCGGTCAGGTTGACGCTAAGGCTTCTGGGACTGATGGCCTCCTGCATCCTTCTGGTGCGTCACGCCAGGTGGCGGATGCGGGCTCTGCAGTGGGACCTGAAGTTTCAGTGGGCCCAGCATCAGGGCAACCTGTCCGATCATGTCCTGATCTTGGAGGGCACTGCGAAGCAACTGCAGTGCTGGCTCACGGACCGCGACTGGGTCAGTGGCAGACCCCTCTCCCTACCCCAGCCGGAGCACGTGGTTGTGACGGACGCGTCCCTCCAGGGCTGGGGAGGCCACATGGGAGAGGCGGAGATCAGAGGCCTCTGGTCTCCGGCGGAGTCCCAGCTCCACATCAACCTTCTGGAGCTGCGGGCGATTCGTCTTGCACTGAAGGCATTCCTCCCCTCTGTCAGGGGGAGCGTGGTGCAAGTGTTCACCGACAACACCACCGCCATGTGGTACTGCAACAAACAGGGCGGTGTGGGGTCGTGGACCCTTTGCCAGGAGGCTCTGCGCCTCTGGCAGTGGCTGGAACATCAGGGCGTGACCCTGGTGGTTCAACACCTGGCAGGCTCTCTGAATGCCAGGGCGGACGAACTCAGCCGCCGGTGCATGATGGATCACGAATGGCGTCTGAACTCGGACGTGGCGCAAGGTCTCTTTCGACAGTGGGGAGAGCCTTGGTTAGATCTATTCGCCACAGAAGAGAACGCGCAATGTCAGCAGTTCTGCGCGTTGGAGTTTCCAAGGCGGCACTCGCTCGGAGGCGCTTTTCGTCGCGAGTGGAGCTGCGGTCTGTTGTACGCCTTTCCGCCTATACCACTTCTGCCCAGAGTGCTGAAGAAGATCAGGCGCGACCGGGCCCAGGTCGTCCTTGTGGCTCCGGACTGGGCGCGAAGATACTGGTATCCCGAGCTACTCAGCATGTCAGTCAATCCCCCGATTCGTCTGCCTCTTCGGGAGGACCTTCTGTCGCAGCAGCAGGGGACGGTCCTGCACCCGAACCTGTCCAGTCTCCACCTACAAGCTTGGAGATTGAGCGGCGGCAGTTGAGGCCATTTGACTTGCCTCCCGAAGTCTGTGACATCATTCTGGCAGCCAGGCGTCCCTCCACGAAATCGGTATACGCCTGCCGGTGGAATAGATTTGTGGCATGGTGCGCAGCAAAGGCTGTGGATCCCCTCTCTGCACCCCTTTCAGAAGTGCTGCTCTTTCTTCTTTCCCTTGCCCAGCAGGGCTCTGCTCTGGGCACTCTTAAAGGGTACCTTTCTGCTCTTTCAGCCTTCTTGAGGCTACCAGATCAGCCTTCCTTGTTCAAGTCCCCTATAGTGAGTAGATTTCTGAAGGGCATCGCGCACATGTTCCCTCCTGTTCCCTTCGTGATGCCCCAGTGGGACTTGAATCTTGTTCTCACCTATCTGATGTGTGCTCCCTTTGAGCCACTTCATAACTGTCCTCTTCGTCTCCTTACTCTGAAGACGGCCTTCCTGGTTGCCATCACCTCTGCCAGGAGGGTGAGTGAGCTCCAGGCTCTTTCTTCTTCTCCACCTTTCCTGTCTGTTCATCCTGATAAGGTGGTGTTGCGTACACGGCCTTCCTTTCTGCCCAAGGTTGTCACGGCCTTCCACATCGGGCAGTCCATCACCTTGCCCACCTTCTTTCCGCCTCCGCATCCCTCGAAAGAGGAGGAGAGGCTCCACCGTCTGGATCCAAAACGTGCGCTCTCCTACTACCTAGACCGCACTCGCCAATTCCGGGTGGATGACCAACTCTTCGTTGGTTACGTGGGCGCGAAGAAGGGAAAGACTGTACACAAGAGGACCATCTCCAGGTGGATCATCTTGTGCATCCAAGCATGCTACTCCATGGCGAGGAAGGAGCCCCCGGCTGGATTGGGGGCTCACTCCACTCGGGCCACGGCAACGACAACTGCTCTGGGCCGCGGTGTCCCCCTGCAGGACATCTGTCAGGCAGCCACGTGGGCCTCGCTGCACACGTTCGCGAGACACTACTGCCTGGACAGTCAAGTCCGGAGGGATGGCTTCTTTGGCCGTTCCGTCCTCCAGGACTTTCTGGTGTGATATTGGTTCGCAGACCCACCACCGGGGTTGGTATTGCTGGGGTATCTATTCTAAGGTAAGGAATCTATCACTAACGTGTCTCTTTCAGATGCACAAGTTACTACTTGTGTAACGATATATCTGTAAGAGACATTAGTTAGTGATAGATTCCTTACCGCCCTCCCATCCTCCCCGTTCTGCGAACCGATATTTAGGGTTAAGGTCATCCCCTTTCAGGGCCCTAGTTTCATGGCACCAGTGTTAGTTCTATCATGGCTCTGCGTATCTGGCGCGGAAAAGCTGTGTTATCAGAACTGACGTCAGTGCGCATGGGCGCCGTCTATATACTCAGATGACGTCATCCCGGCGCTCACGACGCCGACGCCGACGACGGACGCGGAGCCGCAGACGACGCCTACCAGTGCGCAGGGGTATTGCTACGCAAAAATTTCCGGATCCAGTCTGACGCCTGGGGATATTCTAAGGTAAGGAATCTATCACTAACTAATGTCTCTTACAGATATATCGTTACACAAGTAGTAACTTGTGCACCAAACCCATAAGCAAATCCTTCTTAATACTGCTCCAACAGGAACAGTGCATCCCAAGCTACTAGACCAGGTACTTCCTGAACCAGAACCCAAGACCAGTTTTGCCCTGAGCTACACCCAACTAACAAGCACCAATCTGGGTGAGACCAGTCTTGCGTTGCTTGGGTTCCAGCTCAGGGAGGGCCGGGCAGTTCAGGTTGGACCATTCCTATTGTGGCACCGTTAAGAATGCCTTGCATTTGGCTAGGTCAGCGCTTAGGTGGATAGTATGCAAAACAATGGAGATGGATGAGACCTTCACCAGCGGCTGAGCTTAATTCAAACGTACCAACCATTTTCCTATCCATATTTGTGTGACAACCTATGGCCAACAGGCATGTCCAGACGTGCGTCCTGTGCTCACTGCGTCACTAGCACCAATCTCTACTTAACTGACTCGCCCTAATGTGGGTGAAACCATCTTGGGTTGTTTATGTGCCCATACAGGGAGGGCATTTTTGGCTGAACTGTTGATATTGGAGCTGGGGTAAGACTGATTTACATATAGCTGGGTCCAAACTGAGGTGGAACCATCAATCAAGGAATTTGTAGAGCGCGCTACTCACCCGTTAGGGTCTCAAGGCGCTGAAGGGGGGGCGGGGGGGGTGTCGCTACTGCTCAATCAACCAGGTCTTTAGTTGCTTCCTGAAGGCGAGATTGTCCTGTGTCAGTCGGAGGTGGGTGGGGAGGGAGTTCCATGTCTTGGCTACCAGGTAGAAGGATCTTCCACTGGCGTTGGTTTTGCGAATCCGTGAGACGGTGGCGAGGCTGGTGGGGTAGGCGTGTAGAATACGAGGCGGTTGTTGAGGTACCTGGGGCCCGCGTCGTGGAGAGCCTTGTGTGCGCAGGTGAGGAGTCGGAATGTGATTCTCTTGCTGACGGGGAGCCAGTGCAGGTTCTTCAGATGGGCAGAGATGTGGCTGTGGCAGGGGATGTCCAAGATGAGTCTTGCCGAGGCGTTCTGGATGCGCTGTAGTCTTTTCTGGAGCTTGGCCATGGTCCCGGCGTAGAGGTAGTTTCTGTAGTCCAGGCAGCTGGTGACGAGGGCCTGGGTGACCGCCTTCCTGGTTGCGGTGGGGATCCATCAGAAGATTTTTCTGATCATGCGCAGGGTGTTGAAACAGGACGATGAGATGGCGTTGACTTGCTTGGTCATCGTGAGGGAAGAGTCCAGGATGAAGCCCAGGTTGCGTGCGTGGTCCGTTGGCTTGGGTGCGGTGCCCAGGGCAGGTGGCCACCAGGAGTCATCCCAGGCGGAGGGCCAGGGTCCGAGGATGAGGACTTCCATTTTGTCAGTTCAGCTTCAGGCGGCTGAGCTTCATCCATTCTGCGACGTCCTTCATTCCTTCCTGGAGGCTGGCAGGTCGAGGGTGAGGGAGAGTATCAGCCGAGTCGTCGGCATAGGAGATGTGGAGGTTGTGTTTGCATGCGATGGGGCTCATGCAGACGTTGAAGAGGGTGGGGCTGAGCGAGGATCCTTGTGGGACGCCGCAAATGACTTCGGTAGCTGCTGACCAGAAGGGGGGGGGGGGGGGGGAGGGGCAGACTGGGTTCTGCCAGCGAGGAACGAGGTGATCCATTCTAAGGCCACGCCTTGGATTCCAGTGTCTGAGGCGTTGTATCAGGGTGCGGTGGCATACCGTGTCGAAGGCTGCTGAGAGGTCCAGGAGGATGAGTGCGGCGGTTTCCCTGTTGTCAAGCATAGACCTGTCGTCGGTGGCTGCGATGAGGGCGGTCTCAGTGCTGTGCTTGGCTCGAAAGCCGGACTGTGACGGGTCGAGGGATCAGTTTGTCTCGAGGATGGCGGAGAGTTTGTTGACCGTCTGCTCTATGACTTAGGCAGGAAATGGGAGGAGCGAGATGGGTCGGAAGTTCTTTAGGTCCGCGGTGGGTTTTTTCAGGAGGGCGCGGAGTTGGGCATGCTTCCAGCTCTCTGGGAAGGTGGCCGATGCAAAGGAGCTGTTGATGACATCGCGGAGTTGGGGTGCGATGATGTAGTCGGCTTTGTTGAAGATGTGGTGTGGGCATGGGTCGGTAGGGGAGCCGGAGTGGATGGTGTTCATGGTGTATGTGGTGTCTTCGGTGCTGACCGGGTTGCAGGTGCAGAGGGTGGCGGTTGGGTTGTTGGTCTGTGCGCCGAAGCTGTTGTGTATGTTGGCGATCTTGAGGTGAAAGAACGAGGCTAGTGAGTCGCAGAGGTCTTGCGAGGGTGTGATGTCATTGTTGCTGGCGCTGGGGTTGGAGAGCTCTTTCACGATTCTGAAGAGTTCCTTGGTGTTGTCCAGGAACTGTTTGTAGGTGGTTCTCTTGGCGGTCCGGATCAGTTGGTGGTGCTTGCGGGTGGCGTTCCGGAGGGCTGTCATGTTCTCTGTTGTCTGGTTCTGGCGCCAGGATTTCTCCAGGGAGCGGCAGGTTTTCTTGGAGTTAATGAGGTTGACCGTGAACCATGAGGCTTTCTTGCTGTGGGGCCCGCTCTGGTTTCTTCAGTGTTGCGAGTTCGTCGGCGCAGTCGGTGATCCATGTTGCGAGCTGCTTCAGTGGGGTCCGTCGTGATGGGAGGGTTCTGGCTGAGGGAGGTGGTGAGCTGATCGGCAGTGATCTTGCTCAAGCTTAGGCGGGGGGCTTGTTGCGGGTGGTGGTGGGTAGTGGTTTTCTTGAAGGTGAAGTGGACGCAGCTGTGGTCTTTCCAGTGGAGTCTGGTGGAGTGGTTGAAGGAGATGTGCTTGCTGGAGGAGAAGACTGGGTCAAGCGTGTGGCCGGCGTAGTGGGTGGGGGTGTTCACCAGTTGCTTGAGTCCGAGGTTGTCCAGCTGGTGGTGTTGCTGTCGTTGTTCTCCAGGTGGAAGTTGAGGTCTCCTAGGAGGATGTAGTCTGGGGAGGCGAGGGCATGCGAAGTCTACGATGGCTTCGCTGAATTGAGTGCGTGGGCCTGGGGTTCTGTAGATTAGGGTGCCTCTGAGGGCAGTCTTGTTGGTCGGTCGGTGTGAATCTGGAAGTGCAGGTGTTCGACGGTGGTGAGGATGTCGTCTGAGTTGGTGGTGATGCAGATGGTGTTTCTGTGGACGATGGCAATGCCTCCTCCGGTTTGGTTGATGCGGTCCCTCTGGGTGATCTTTTAGCCCTCCGGGATGGCTATGGCGATGTCGGTGGCTGAGGAGGCGTTCATCCAGGTTTACGTGAGGAAGGCGATGTCCGGTGCTGTTGTGTCTAGGAGGTTCCAGAGTTCAACTGCGTGCTTGTGAACGGAGCGGGTGTTGAGCAGGATGCACTTGAGGTGATTCTTGCTGGTGGTAGGTTTGGCGGATGCTGGAACGGGTGCAAAACAACAATAGACAGGAAAGTGGTGCATAGTACTTAACAGTGGCTGAAACTAATTCAAGCATTCCAGCCATCACTTTTTGTATGCCTCATAATAAAAAGAATCAAAGCACCCACAAACAAGTGCATATAAATAGCCTCTGACATGGAGCATCATGGAGTCCAGGCAATGAGCTTCAACGGCCACAAGTCCGGCCCAGTCAATATTGGGAGGGGTGCAAGGCCCTTTGGTCTTGAATATCTCCAACTGAACTAGATACTCGGGTGAGAGCCTTACATTAGTGAATCCAAGGGATGCATGTCGATGATCCTGCACCAACTGTTACGCTCACTCCTCCTAACAAAAAAAACAAGCATTTACAATGCAACGGTCTCGCCTTTGCAAAAGTTAGAGCTATTGACATCGAAAATGACAACATTTTTATTTATGTGTTGGTTTTAAAAACAGATAAATAAATGGCGGTGTCATTTATAATGCCAATAGCTTAATCTCTTGCAAATGCGAGACCTAGTAGTAGAGTGAGTAGCAGTGAGTGCGTAGTTTAGTAGAGTGCGTAGTAGAGGAGTGGAGAGTGTGTAGTAGAGTAGTAGAGTGAGTACTAGAGAGTGATTGAGTAGTAGAGAGAGCGAAGGAGAGGCGGGGGAAGAGAGAAAGGATTGGACAGGAGAATGGTGGGCATGTGGGGAGACCATTGTCCAAAGTGTATGACTGAAGCATGGTGTGCTAGGGCACTGCCTTTTACAGAGAGCACAATTGGGCACTACATTTGTATCAATTATGCAGCTTTACTGCTAACCCTGCGTGACACAAATGATAAGACGTGGAAATAGTTTTTCTGTGCATATCTCTCATGATGAAATTCACAGACGTTTTCCAGAAGTAAGCCTGGCAGAGCTTCCTTCATTCTGGAAGTTTGCAAATCTGCAGCTTTGAAAGGCTGTAAATCTCTGGGTGCAGAATTCCTCATTTTGCTTAAGACGGAGGCCCTTGTGGTACTTGCATGCCAAAAGTGGTTCTGTCTTAGGAAGCTGGAAATCACCCGCCATCTTTAAACCCTGAGCAGATCACTGACCATGCTTGTAACTTCAAACACAAAACACACGGGTGTTACCTCGGACATACAGAGTCCCTGAGATACATGCACACATGCAGATGCACTCGGAATGATCCAGGTCAGATACACATAAAGCACCAAAGAAAATCAAGCAAACAGCACCAAGACAACGCACAGTCACAAATGTGCACAAAAATGTAAACACAAATACAGAGCACCCACACAAACAGCTGCACAGACACTGCTACAAACAAACCCAGAAATCTACTTTCATCTTACATAAATTCACACAAACCCCATGAATGCAGCCTTCCATCCAGGCACACATTTATATACTGAGGCCAATATAGCAAGTACACAAAAGCACAATTTCAGGGTACACTTCTACAAATGCACATACAGGTTCACACTTACAAAGTGACAAAAATATACACTTCCAGAGATACACACATCATAGAGATGCACATGTATATATGCATCTGCGATATGGGACGCTTCCGGTGCATGACTTTATGGTGAGGTGGTCAAACTCTGGTGCCCTCCTGCGTTCATGCCCTGGCTGTGTAGCACCAACAGAGTCTGTGGCCCATCTATTTTTTGCCTGCCCAGCTTATAAAGGGGCACGGAAATTTTGGCTGAAACCTGTCTGCAGGGAACTGGGGTTGAGGTGCCATAGACAGGCTCTTCGTGTACTCTCCACGGACTCATCTTCCTTTATGATTTGTGGGGTAGCCAAGTTCTTGGGAAGTGCATGGATGACGCGATCCCGCCTACTGAAACTGCAGTCGGGGGGCCTAACGGTCTGATGCCATATCTGCTGGTAGCAAATTGGTGATTGTGTTGCACCTTATTCTTTTACTGTATTTTAATATTTTATTGTGTATTGGAAATGTATTTTATATGTATTCTTTTATGGTGATCAAGTTGCCGAATAAAGATATTCAATAATAATATATGCACACAAACGCACAGATAAAGGAGAGCACACCTATTTTTTGTTTTATAGCACTAGAGCATCACTTTTACCCACATCAGAGCACTAGAGACCCTACACACAACAATCTACCAAAGGTGCCAGCAAGCTTGAGAAAAGGGTGGGAGCAAACACAATGTATGCAGACTGCATCAGAACGTAGGTGTGCCACAGTGTGAACCAATATCACCTGTACTCTGCTGCACTACAGTTGTGCATTGCTTTATGTTCAGGGAAGTAAGGACAGATAAACACAAACCACACTAGTGCACACAAAAATGTACTGATGTATACAGACATATGACGTACTTGTGCACACACAACACGCCTGCATAAACTAACACATAAAACACGCAGGTGCACATACACATCAACCAATGGTACATTGTCACTGACATGTAACACAGATATTTAAAACAAACTTGCATACACCTAAGAAACAATATTCGATCCAGATACAACCCCACCCTCACACTCGCACAATAAACTCGTACAGAGATCTTAACCGAACAGCTGGGGCCCATGGAACACGCCTGATGAGTGGGTGGGAAGGCCGGCATTCGAATACCTGGTTATACATATATGGAAATGCTTGTTTCGTGAGCGCTTTTAGTGCCTCTGTGGATTATGGGTCATCTGGTGATTTCGGACTCCTTGTGATGAAATGAACAGTGGACGTGTGTTATTGTCTGCCTGCCTGGGGGGCGGGGCTTCCCGCAGAGCTGCAGGCCACCTGGGGAACAATAAGTAGGCAAGCCCGCGGCTTCTGAGGCCGCAGAGCATAAACAGGCCAGAGCGGCATAGGCTCTTGCTGGGGTGAGAGCAGTCACTTTTACCCACAACAGAGCACTAGAGACCCTACACACTACCATCTACCAAAGGTACCAGCAAGCTTGAGACAAGCATTTACAAGTGGGGCCGGAGACACGGACCGCGGGAGGGGTGTGGGAACGGGCACAATCAAAAGGCAGAAGGCAAGAAAAGAGAAAAAAAAAGTACTCCCCTGGACTTCTTTGGGCGGCGGTCTGCCTGGAGGAATGAAAAAAAAACTGGGAAAAAAACTGGAAAAAAACGCCCACCGCCGCATTACGTAAAAGGGGCGGGATGAGAAAAAAAAAATCACTGGAATGCCCACGAATCTGCTCCGAGAATTACAGACAGATCTCTCTTCCAATGGCTAGCCTCCATTTATGGAGCTAGCCAATGGAAGAGAGGCGGGTGAAAGGCCCTTACTGAAAATCAAAAGATTTAGCCTGCGCGAACACTGCTGCGCAGTGGACGCCAGGCGAAACCTAAAAAGCATGCAGCACAATATTTTCCCTGATGGAGCTAGGTTAAGGTTTAACACCATTTTTTTCCTTTATTTCATTTGTGATGACCTTATTTACTCTTTAACCCCGGTGCAGGAGTTGCATTAAGTGGGCGGGCCACATCAGCCAAACGGACGTGCGCAGCACTACCGAGGTAGTGTTAGTGCTGGCTGTTGAGACACGCGCACGTAATGGGTTAATGGTTAAAAGGAGGAAACACTATAGCAGATTAGATACAGTCCGGTTTGAGAATCTTGAGATTTGTAGACCAATATTCTCAGGAGCACATCAAGAAATTACATCCAGTTCAGTCTCCTACCGATAGGGCCCAGGGGATGACGATGCTCCTTCTCTGGTTCCTATTTATACACCCCCCCCCCCCAGTCCAGGCCTTCCAGACACTCAACACTTAATTATAACTTGAAACAAAATTACAAGACATCTGAAAACAAAACCAGGTTGTGTCACAAATATTTCCTTTATTTATAAGAACCATAATTTACAAAGTAGTGCTTACAAGCGCCAGGCTTGTAGTTTCTAGAAACCATTCACACATACCATCTATGGCACCAGGCCACTCTTCTACATGCTTCATATAAATATAAATTAAAATAAATAAGATCATTCTGTGCGCTGAGAACCTGGCGATTAATACACAATACAAACAGAATTTCCCAGATGCACATGTAGTTCCTGAACACTGTTGCATGCCAAAAAAGGAGTGAAAAAAGATACTGTCAGTCTGGCAAAAAGGAAATACCAACGCACACTTCCCAACAAGGTGTCCCCTGAGGAAAAAAATTGCAGTGCTTTGCTCAGAGCCTTGGTATTGCAGGCTGATTGCAGGTAAACTAGCAAAACAGGGAATGTAAACGCAGTGGGATCAATACTCCATAAACATTAAGATGCTGCAAGGACAGACTAAGTCTGGTCCCCCCCCCTCCCACTCCCCAAACACATTTAACACCAAAGATACGATAGGCCTTCTTGGATATGCTTCAATCAAGAATGTTGACTACCACAATAACAGATCTCAGAGGACTCCGAGGATTTTCACATAGTTATATAGTTTTGCTGCATAATCCATCATATGGTGCATAATCTGCAGAGGTCAACAAAAGACAGTTTCTAACAAACAGATTAGTGTGCTAAAAACGCAGCATCAAGCGTTGCTGCACAGTGGAAGGTGCTTCGCAAAGGTTGACTGGCACATTTCTGTAGCTTATTGCCATCTTTTGGTGTTAACCTGGCACTAAAGACGTGCTAATAAAGTCCAGACAGTGTAAAGTTAAAAATTGACAAAATAATGAAGTAATACGGTCACAAAATGTGCTGCATACCAGTTTTCCTTTTTTTGCCGCATAATTTACTCAACCCAGCCACAATTTGGCCCTTTACTGCCGCATAATTCCAGTGGTCCTGACCTTAGGTAAAGATACCATTCAGAAGAAAATTGTAGCATAAAAAAAAAAACATTTAAGGCGACTGAAGGGTCCATTTCGGGCAAGTTAATGTCCATTGTAGTTGTGCACCTCAAGAAAGTTGGTCTCCGGCACAGATAGCTTTGACCCCAGTGTCCAAGCTCCCATGGAGCCGTGCCCACACTAACTCCCTGTGTGCTGGGTCCAAGCAGTAGCCAATGGCAGATTCAGTTTCTGTGATCCGCCTCTGGAAGCGGCAACGGTCACGAGCATGCTCCTCCCATGGTCCACGTCGCGCAGCCCTGTGGGCATAACTCCAGGCAATTATCTGGTGTACTTTGACGACTGGAGAAAATCTCACCTAAGGATAAAGAGCAAAACCAGTAAGTCAAGGAAAACTTGATGTCACACCCACTAGAGCAACTGAGACGGATCTCAGGGACAATTCGCACGGAGCACACCATACTTGCTTGAGCACATAAAAATTACAGAAGATTCAATCACAGCTTGCTGAACAAACTCAAACACTGGCAAAGGTGCAAATGCTTGTAAACAAAGGAATGTACAAATGCACTGTATGCATAAGTGTGCTTTACCACCTTAAAGCCCCCCTACTGGCGTTGCAATTTTGGCTAAAAGCAAACTGTCTGCTTTCTGTATAAAATGCATATAGGGAATAAATGACCGAAAGTGGCAACCTGTGCTATGTTTCAGTGTACTTTTCAGACGGAAACCACTTATTCATTAATTTCAACATAAGCACTTCCTGGAAGGCTGAATGATACACCACAAACAAAAACTCGGTTAGTGTAATGCTCCGCTGGAGGCAGCCAAAGCCCGCTCCATACATGGTTTAAACAATTCGTAACAATGTGAGTCAGAGAGCTGTCAAGCCTGCCCGAGAAATGAAACCCATATAACAAAGTCAGACTAAGACAAATGATTCGAGCGAAACGGCATTTGTAGAACTCCCCAGAATATTTCTGATGCAAGCATTTCACGGCCTTCTTTCTCCAGCTCACCCAACACGTGCGTTGTCACTGAGTCATGGGCAACCACATGGGAGCATCTGCCTGCAAGGAGAGTGCTCGCGGCTGACTAAGCTCCATTGCTGTGAGTCACTAGAATCGCTATCAGCAGGGGAACAGCCAGGGTCTGGGAGCTGCCGCGCCTTATGTAAGACGCATGTCCCTGGACTCCGAAAACACCGCCTTTTTCCCCCCCTAGAGGGCATTGTTCCTCCTCGCTCGAACAGCCCTTGCAGGCGGTGGCATCAGGATCGCACGCGCAATCTCACGCAACAGCAGGAAAGGGACCGCCGAGGTCTCCCGTCTACACTCCTTTCCCATGGATTACCACTTGGGCTAATGATGCACGCCCAGACTTGACTAACGTGTTCAAACCCAAGAAAGCAGAGCTAATCAATGTTGCCAACCTAAAAAAATTCTGCCCCCGCAGATTTCAAATATGTGTGTGGGGGGTTAGGGGGGGAATAAAACAGCAGTACCGATCTAATGAGTAGTCCTTACACTGGCCAGTCTTGTGTGATGCTGTGGCTCTATCAGACTTACAGTAGTATTAAAGTGTCTAACCTCAACCAATCTGTCACATTTAACACCGGATACAAAAGCTGCTGTACCAACTCACCTTTTTAGTCGGACAGCTGTCACATCCACGGTTGTCCTCTGAAGCTTTGGTTGCTACGGCGCTGGTGCTTGACTTGGTCTGCAGACAGTTACTGTGATAAGCAGATCTAGTATTGGCTTGTTGGACAGGTCCTTTGGTGAACGGCTTAGGGGAAAAATGAAACAGATTGACTAAATTCTCACTATTTGACTCTTCCAATCTTGAATGTGTGTGGCACGCACCAGGCGTGTTTTTGAGGCCAGGTCCCTGCATATGTGAGGTTTGGATACTTTTAGTGGTGGGCACTGCAAACGAGAATGGATTATATGGGTCATCACTGCGACAGAAGGAAAGCCAAAGGTCTTCACCCCCATCCTTACAGCTAGCCTCATCTCCGGAGTCCCAGGATGTCCCAACACCATCGTCATCTGAATCAGACCAGTCGCTTACAGAGTCAAATGAGTCGTTCATGTTGTCCTTGGAGGCACTAACCCAGCACACACTCGAGCCAGAGGATTCATCCTCTTCTTTCTGCGTTTCAATTCTTTCTTCTGAGACATCCTGCCCATTGTACATTTTGCCTTCCAATGAAACTATTTCCCCTGGCACCGTATCTTCATCCTCGGACTCACTGGACCAGTCTGATGAGGAGTCTTCATCTTCCGTTGGCCAACACACCATGGAGAGAATAAAGGGGTTTGTGCAGGAAAGGAAGGCTGCCTTCTCTCTAGGCCCCTCCTGTAGGGGAGAGCGCACATCCTGGCTTCCATTCATGCTGAAGACTCCCTCAGCTGTCTCTGAACAGTCACTTCCTTCTGTCAGGTATGGTTCCATGTTTGTGTGCATCAATCCGGTGACTGCACCAATTAGAGAGTATTCTTCTGGAGCAATCTCTTCTACAGTGCCTTTGCCTTGTTCCATTCTGGGGTCCCCTTGCCCAGCCTTCTGCCCTCCACTAACTTTCATAGACACTTTCTGATAGACCCATCTGCCCATGCCGATTATCTTGCTCAACCAGTTTGTAGGGAGAGACCTCCAAGTGTGGGTCTCTCTGGCCAGGAGTCTCCCAGCCAGGGAGATCACGAACTCAATGATTTTTGCAGCCATTAGCAACTGGTTGATGTTGGTGTCTAGTCCAAGAAAGCCTGCATCCACCGGAGGATAACACTGCCCTTCCATAATATCCATGATGGAGAGGGTACCTCCTTGGGAAGAATGGGCAAATTCTGTGCGGTTCCACATGGCAGAATTACATCTGAGGTAGCTCGGGTCAGAATTCACACAATTACCCATTTCTGTGGGGGGAAAAGCAGGAATTTAGAATATGCAAATATACAAAGTGTAGTTTATCTGCCATAATCTCCATTAAAATGTCTAACAGTCAAAATATGTTATTTTAAGTTCTATGAGGCTTTTCCCTTCTTGGTAACAAGCCATGTAGAAAGACAGGCAGCGCGGGATGGATGCCATAGCCCACCAATATACAAAAAAAACATCAAATTATCACCATTGCTCGCTCTGAAAGGTTTCACAAAGTACAAAATTCAGATTGGCATGCACAGAAAGTGGGAAATCTAATGACTGGCAGGGGTCTGGCGCTGGGAGTGCGCCTTATGGGCCTTCGGGGCAGCCAGAGGGTAACCACCACTGCTCCAGCTTTACCTTTGGTGTTCAGGATATCCTTGGTCACAAGGGGTGCACAGGCAACAGGAACATAATTCAAAGTTCTCGAGACCCAGTTTATATATTCTAGTTTTCACTCCTTGCCCCCTTACTGGTCTATGCCAGCAAAATGGAGGCTGTTAAGAGGTTATGTGGGGGGGGATTAGGCGACAATTCTGTAGCAGGACTGGACCTGAAAGGGTCCAGGGTGTCGCATCAGCTACATCTCACCATTTGATAAACAGTGACCCATGGTGATCTCACTTTTTATGAAAGCGAGCACATCTCCACACAATGAGAACGTGAAGTGTTGAAACACCCAAAGCAGAAATGCCAGAGCACTTGTATAAGAAACAAAACTAGAAAAAAAATATTTTATCTCCTGGCCATCAAATACCCACCAGCTAGACCATTTTGTTTGGCATTACTGCTCTACCCTACATGTATGCACCTTTGGAACAAGCAGTTGGGCTATGAGATACCCAGAACATGTGAGTTGAATGTATATTATCACGCTGACACGTGCGATAACATTTCACAGGGACATCGTATGACAGTCATACTGCTTACGTAACGATTGCAGTCTTGGTTCCCGATAGAAACACAAGCATCGTCTACAGTACAACGTGATCTTCTGCTATGACAACCACCAACACGATTGTGCATCACCTGATGCAAATGTGAACGACCACGCTCTGAGGTCATGAGGGTGAGACTGGACAGCTTTTATTACAACGTTACGTACAACAACAACCGCTACAGTGGGGCATCTGTTTTCACGTCCGTCACTAACAGCAGTAACTTGGTTGCAAGTGGAGACAAATGGCCCGATGCACTTAAAAACCGCTGAAGTTGGAATGCCTGTTTCAGATGTCGAAAATGGAGCTAGAGGTGGACGGGAACCAAGGAGACTAATAATAACAGAAAACAGCCGTACACTACACGCTGCTTGAACAGTAGCAATGACCAGTACCTAGAGACGTGACAGCGCAAGCGTTAATCTGCCCTAACTCCTGTGTTTAAGCCAAGTGCAGTTCTATATACACACCACCACTGTCTTTTTACTAGTACTCAACACCTGCGCTGACTGCTTCATCTTAACCACAAGCCAAACGCTCCCGTGCAATAGGCGATACTCCGAAAGCCACATTAATACATCTGAACTGCAGCCCTGTGCCCAAGGATAGTACTGGTACTCGCATTATCGCGGCATCTGTCCTAACATGCCAGTGTGTGTGTCGGTATAGGGCACTGGAAACGAGAACCCAGCACTGATGGTATCAAAGGCATCTGTACCAGTAGAAATCGCATTACGCGAAGACACCACTTCCAGTATTAGTTTAGCATTTCACACTCAGTGTGAAACTGGGACTGGTTATTTGGCTTAAAGGTCAGAGCTGCCGACTTTGGAACTGGGAACCAGGTGAGAGTTGGGCACCGGCTCATCGTGCGTTTATAGTCTAATCTCCCAGTGCATACAAAAAAAATCGTGGAATGCAATCCGATGCTCTTGTGAAATGCACTGGACCAGATTCGCACGATATTTAACTGCAACCACAGGTCTATCCATCACTGATATTTACTAAGACCAATAAAACGTTTTCCCAGTATATTAATCTCATTCGTACACGGGGCATTAGCATCAACATCCCAGACCTAGTCCACTTTGACCTAGGTACCTCAGTACCGATTGTTGGCTTATCTATTATAACTCGAGGTACTAGTATTCGCAGCGCTGGGGCGACGGTACATGTCAACATTTAGAAACAGGAACTAGGTAAGAACAAAAGGAAAGTTTACAATCGTATATAGACTAACATCGAAACTGAGGCAATTTTAGACGAGAGGCAGATACATGAAAGCTATTCATGGCTTCAAAAAACGCGCGTCTCCCGCTGTAACCGGGTATGTGAACTACTAACGCCACTGGTACTTATGAAACTAATAGCAACACCACTCACCAGGTAACGTCAGCCAGTCAGGTAAGCGCTCCAACAAAAAGCAGCAGCTGTGGGGTCCTGCTCGCGGCGTCTGTCTTTAGTCCTCGGCCACCTCCTGCTATCGCTCATGGCCATGACTCGCTCATCGGACTCCCTCATCGACTTCACTCTTCGTCTTCTTCATTCACTGTGCTTTAAAAAATAAATGATGGCCGCTCCCCGGCTGAGCCTTTTAAGTAGGCTTTCACGACGTCACGTGAGGAGGATACGTCTGGAAAACGTACGTGCGTTCTCGAACGTCAGCAGGGACCTGGGGCGTGGAAAGTACGTGCCGTGTCATCCGACCTCATCATTCGCTGCCCGAAACTGGAGAGAGGAAGGGAGAGGCTGCCTGTATCCCAATGGGGGAAATACAATAGAAGTACACGAACCTTGATATTTCCTATTGACCAGGATTGAGGTTAACCACTGAGCTCTTTATTTATTTAATGCAATTTTATATAGCGCGAACATTACCCGAAGGTGTCAGAGCGCTTTACATAAGAGCCAGTTGCGATACATAAAGATTTAGGATTACATGCGTTACATAAAAGATACAAACAGAAAAAAATAGAAAATGTACAAGTTAAAAAGTCACACAAGGAAGAGATATAAACAGAAAAAATTGCAAATGTACAAGTAGTAAAGTCACTCAAGGAAGGGATACGAATGTATATACTCTCAAGAGTCACATAGGAATTGTAGAGAGTACAAAGGTCTACAGCTTATACTAGTGATTAAGAGTTATCTCTATATACATATATATATATATATATATACGAGTAGATTTTCTCAGGTCAAGACCCAAAAAACCAGGAGAGCAGAGTTCCATTAAGTGGGGTCGGAGGGGGGACTAGTCACAGCACAAAGGGAGGGTGGGAGGGACACAAGGGTATGGAGAAAAGGCAAATCAGAGGATCGTCAAGGGGGAAACGAAGGAAAAGGGTACAGGACAAGGGAATGGACAAGATGGTGGGTCAGGGTCCAGAGAAAAGTGGCAGAGAACAGCACAAAATGGCGGGCAGGCCAAAATTAAAGTCCATGAGAGTGACCGAGTGACTGAATTAGAGTGCCAAAAGAAGTCAGGGGGCACATAATTCAACAAGCACTGGCGTTGCCAATAGGTCTCGCAGTAGGAAAGTTGGAGCTATTGGTTTTGTAAATGACACATTTTATATTAATGTGATGGTTTTGAAAATCGCGAAATTAATAGTTTTATCATTTACAATGCCAATACTTTTAACTTTTGCAAATGTGACACTCATAGTATTTGTAATGCAAATGTTTTGTATTTACGTGACTTAGATGTATTGATATTACAAATAACAATGGTTATGACATTTTTTAAATAATTAATACTTAAAAGTTATTGTAATTTATAATGGCAATAGCTTAAACTGTTGTAAATACCTTTTGTGAAGATTATGTTCAGTGTATTTTATTGTGAGGAAAATAAAAGAACAGAAGTGAAATATTAACGTTTTTTTGTGACATTTGTGTAATGTGAGAGAGTGTGAGTGTGAGTGAGTTTGAAAAGGGTGATTGATTGTGATATGATGTGTGATGCTGATAGGGTGTGTGAGTGTGTTAGTTGTGTGATTTTTGAGAATGTTATTGAGGGTGTGTAAGGGTCTTTGAGTGTAATTGTGTGTGAGGGTGAGTGTGTGTGAGGTGGTGCGAGGGGGAGGGTGTGTGTATTCCGATGGTGTGTGGTGTTGTGAGGATGAAGGTGTGTGCGTGTGCCTTTGTATGATGTAGAGGGTGTTATGGTGACGGTGTGTGTGTGTGAGGTGTTATGTGGCTGAGGGTGTGTGAGGGTGAGTGTGTGTGAGTGTGAGTGTAGGTGCGGCTGTGTGATCTGTGTGATTTTCTAGAAAGCATGCAAACTGAAGAAAGGCGAATTCAGAAGGCCCTTCAATAACCGATACACTTGGCAGCAGGCTGCAAGGCTATAATAGTATGCTTTCGCAAGGGAGCATTTCACTGACATGGGAGTTCAAACAAAAAAATTATTCATTCAGAACTTGGAACCCCTTTGTATGAAGATGTGTGATTAGGCTTAAGCACTCTCTGCAACCTGAGGCGACCCCGTGATTAGAAAACAAGGGAATACAAAAGAACATATAGCAATATCAACCTTTCACAAACTATCACAAAGCTCAAATGCATTAAGGGCCTATTGCTAGCCAACTTGCTGGTACATACAAAGTTGGCAAAAAATTCATAAGAGGTGCGGCGACTAGAATCTCTTGATTCACTAAAACAACATGGCGTCGACATATTATATATAAGTAGTAGTTCTCCTAAAGCCAACTTGTTGCTACAGGTCTGGCAATTTTTTGTGACACGTTTAAACCAAGCGACACAAAAAATCCACTTTGAAAACAGTTTCGTATGTAAACATCGGACAAAAATATGCATTTGTTTAGCTTATGCGTTTAAAATACTATTTGCCTTCTTATTATCTCGAAGTTAACATTGGCCCTGAAGGTAGGCTGAAAGCTAGTTAGTTTATTCTTGACCTTTAAAAGTTGTGAGGCGAGTTCTTTGGCTTTGTAATGCGAACCCGGTTTAAATTTTTAACGGCAAGGGGTGCAACACAAGAATGTTCTGGACAGGCACAGCCCACACCGGCCTTTGTCATCGCGGAAATGGCGACAAACAAGGGCAGGATGGGTGCTTGATAGCAGCAGAATGGCTGCAAAGGGCACCTCATTATCCGATGCTCAGTTTAACCGGCTGGCGCCAAGCCTGCCTCACATGCCGGTGATATGCTAGGACTGTTCTAAGGAGGAGTGCTGCTACGGCCTGGGGGAAGCTGGCTGAAGAGGGGGAGGAGGAATGGTGACAAAGCCAGTAGGCATGCATGGCCGGTCGGGGTAAACACTTAAGGGGGGGTTGCGGGAGTGAGCGTGGAGGAATGGTGACAAAGCCAGTAGGTATGCACGGCCGGTCGGGGTGAACGCGCAAGGGAGGGGTGGAGTTTATTCTTGACCTTTAAAAGTTGTGAGGCGAGTTCTTTGGCTTTGTAATGCGAACCCGGTTTAAATTTTTAACGGCAAGGGGTGCAACACAAGAATGTTCTGGACAGGCACAGCCCACACCGGCCTTTGTCATCGCGGAAATGGCGACAAACAAGGGCAGGATGGGTGCTTGATAGCAGCAGAATGGCTGCAAAGGGCACCTCATTATCCGATGCTCAGTTTAACCGGCTGGCGCCAAGCCTGCCTCACATGCCGGTGATATGCTAGGACTGTTCTAAGGAGGAGTGCTGCTACGGCCTGGGGGAAGCTGGCTGGGGAGGGGGAGGAGGAATGGTGACAAAGCCAGTAGGCATGCATGGCCGGTCGGGGTAAACACTTAAGGGGGGGTTGCGGGAGTGAGCATGGAGGAATGGTGACAAAGCCAGTAGGCATGCATGGCCGGTCGGGGTAAACACTTAAGGGGGGGTTGCGGGAGTGAGCGTGGAGGAATGGTGACAAAGCCAGTAGGCATGCACGGCCGGTCGGGGTGAACGCGCAAGGGAGGGGTGGAGTTGATTCTTGACCTTTAAAAGTTGTGAGGCGAGTTCTTTGGCTTTGTAATGCGAACCCGGTTTAAATTTTTAACGGCAAGGGGTGCAACACAAGAATGTTCTGGACAGGCACAGCCCACACCGGCCTTTGTCATCGCGGAAATGGCGACAAACAAGGGCAGGATGGGTGCTTGATAGCAGCAGAATGGCTGCAAAGGGCACCTCATTATCCGATGCTCAGTTTAACCGGCTGGCGCCAAGCCTGCCTCACATGCCGGTGATATGCTAGGACTGTTCTAAGGAGGAGTGCTGCTACGGCCTGGGGGAAGCTGGCTGGGGAGGGGGAGGAGGAATGGTGACAAAGCCAGTAGGCATGCATGGCCGGTCGGGGTAAACACTTAAGGGGGGGTTGCGGGAGTGAGCGTGGAGGAATGGTGACAAAGCCAGTAGGCATGCACGGCCGGTCGGGGTGAACGCGCAAGGGAGGGGTGGGAGTGAGCATAGAGGAATGGTGACAAAGCCAATAGGTATGCACGGCCGGTCGGGGGGAACGCACAAGGGGGGGGGGGTGCGGGTGGTAGCGTGGAGGAATGGTGACACGGTCGGGGTGAATACGCAAAGGGGGGGGTGAGCGTGGAGGAATGGTGACAAAGCCAGTAGGCATGCACGGCCGGTCGGGGTGAACACGCAAGGGGGGGCGGGAGTGAGCGTGGAGGAATGGTGACAAAGCCAGTAGGCATGCACGCCGGTCGGGGTAAACGCGCGAGGGGGGGTTGCGGGAGTGAGCGTGGAGGAATGGTGACAAAGCCAGTAGGCATGCACAGCCGGTCGGGGTGAATACGCAAAGGGGGTCTGGGAGTGAGCGTGGAGGAATGGTGAACTCGCTATACGAGTGTGTTCATGTCTTGCAAACAATTAGTATGGCATAGAGCCCAAGTGGCTTAAAATATCTAGTGATGGGAGCGGGCAATGAATCTGATGACCAGGACTTTAGATAAAGTGTTGAAGTGGAAACATTTTGCTCGTAAAAGTAAGATTAGAGTGCTAAATTGAGCTTTTGGTTCTAAAATTCGATTTCAGTTTGCCGTTTTCGAAGCTCCTGACGCCCAGGCATATTTGTTTACCTTAAGTGTCTAAGTAAATATATAATTAAAATAAATGAGTACATGGTTTGATAATCCGTACTGCAATCTGAAGTGACTCCACTTAGACTGAAGAAATCATGCAGCCAGCGGCTGAACGCCATAAAAAGTTTCGCAGCTGGGATCCAAGGCGCAGTGGGGGTCGGTTGGTGAGTGTGGAGGCGTAGCTAGAAAGAACAACAACAATATACTGTAACTATTTCGTTGGCTCTAAACGCCCCTTAAAACAAGTGTTTGTGAAAATGTATTCCTAACTAGCTAAAAGCGTCAGAATACGTGCATGGTTATTACGATCTGATCTATTTTGCCTCTATATTCCAATGTGATTGTCATATCGAAAATAGTATAGCTCAGCTGCTCGTGAAAACTTAAAGCTCATTTTGAAATGGGTTCTCACGAGCTGCAGTTAAAAATATGATGTCATTTGTTTTTAATTGGGTATTTTTAACGTGTTTCTAGAAGGAGCCCTCGGTGGAAAAAAAGTGGTGAAGTCCGTTTTCTATGTTTACAGATGAGCGCTCCGTAATGTTGTGTGCAGCTGTCCCGGCACCCCCTTTGACTGGTGATGGCTGAATCATAGAGTGATGTTAGAGCGGAAACCCGGGTCCCCTGAATCAGAGTTGTTTTAGGATCCACAGTGTTCCGGTCAGACCTAGGCTCTCTCTCTTGAACATGGCGGCAGTGAAACAGCATCAATCGCTGCTTGAAGAACCTCCGCACCTCAATGGAGAGTTGGAACTAGAGGACAAGGATGAGGCAGATACGTCAGAAGAGCCTGGCAAGAAGAAGAAGAGGAAGAAGAGCAAGGCTCCTGGGGGTGAGAAGTAAAATAGGTGGAGGTGGAGGAGAGCAGCATGGATAGGCGGGGTGTTGTAGGAGGAGTGAGATCATGGCTGAATGAAAGAAGAGGAATAAAATAACCAGACGGCAAGGCTGTGATTGCGTGGAGAGAGAGGGGAGGTGCTGGTGTGGGAGGGGGGAGGAGTGCTGCTAGGGAAAGGCTGTGATTGCGTGGAGAGAGAGGGGAGGTGCTGGTGTGGGAGGGGGGAGGTGCTGGTGTGGGAGGAGTGCTGCTAGGGAAAGGCTGTGATTGCGTGGAGAGAGAGGGGAGGTGCTGGTGTGGGAGGGGGGAGGTGCTGGTGTGGGAAAGGGCAAGGCTGTGTTTGCGGGGAGAGAGAGGGGAGGTGCTGGTGTGGGAGGGGGGAGTTGCTGGTGTGGGAGGAGTGCTGCTAGGGGAGGAGAAGCCCTGGCCGTGAATGCTCGTGCATGTTTGCTCACGTGATTCACGTGAACTGAAAGAAAACCGCGGCTGATAGCCCTTAGTTTGAAGAGAAAATAGCCGACTTGAATTCTCCCCATTTCCCATTCCTGCGGAATGGTAAAGGCGAGACCTAAAAATCAGAGTCAGGAGGGGAGTGGAGGCATGCAGGCTCGGGTCCACTGGAGTAACATCGACGAAAATCCGAATCAGCCTGTCGTGCCTCCCGTGCCCCCATACCTGGGAAAAGTTCACTGGTTCCTGGCTCTTGCCCGGCCGCAGCAGCATTTTGACTGCAACAGAAGTTGTTGGAGAGGGGGCACACGGGCTGAAAGAAGACCGGGCTCAGCTCCAGTCCCGGAAGTGGGGGCTGTGTGCTTAGACTCTTTGGTGGGGGCACCTCCGCGGGAACATCTGCGCCCCCCGATCTGTGGCGGGACAGGCCGCTCCAATGAGGAGTGATCTCTGGGGGTCTGGGGTGGGTGAGGGCCTCCATCAGCTGCCCAGTGCACCCCCATTATGCCAACAACAGGAGTCCACCCCGGTGGTGCTCGGGCCCGCCTCGCCTTCCCGCTCCCGCCTGCCTCCCCCTTTGTTCTGGCCTGGGCGGCGGTGTTTCCACGGAGCTGAAGCTCCGGGCAGCCATGTCGACTGGAGACCACTACTCTATGAGTACTGTAGCACTACTCTAGGAGTACGGTATGGATGGTACTTTTCTCACTCGAATAGATCTCGAAAAAAATATAATCACCTTGAGTAACTTTACGTGGTTTCTGAACTAAAACCCAATCTCCTCATTAACCATTTTTTTCCTGTTGATCTACGCATACTTGCAAACATTTGGAAACGAACACGAGGGAGATTTTGGAAAAATATATCGGGGAACTTCATTTTCCCTCTTGGCATACATTAAAGCAAATGGAATTTTAGGCGGAAGACAGCTAAAATAAAAACATTTTTGGCTTCAAAAATCAAATCGGGAGTTCCTGACCCCAAATCTGGTCTTTTGGGATGTATTCCTAGGTAATCTTGTCATGATATTCCATACTGCGACTTTTACTTTCAACACTATGCCCTCTCACTTCTTCACATAGAGCCCATTTGCTCCCTTAGTTCAATGTTTGTGTCAATTGATGTTTCAAATTTCTCCCCCTTAACGTCTTAAACAGAGAGGCCCCTGTAACCGTATTTGGAGCATTGTGATAAGTCCGGACTTTTTTCACAAATAAATGTGACCACATCCATGTTGTTTGCATGTGCATTCCTTCTTTTCAAAACCTATTCATGCACTCTACAAGGCCATTCACAGAAGGAGAACATAGTGGCACCTTTTTCTTCTTTAACATCATGCCTCTTCAAAAAATCCACCATTTTATCATATAGGAATTGATGAACATTATCAGATTCAAGTGGTTTAGGCATACACTCAATACTAAATATTTGGTCTAAAAACTCAACAGCAACCATAGTAAGATTTTGTATAAAAAAAAAACATAATAACCCAATTAAAAAATCTCATACCCTCCCTCAATACATTTTACAGACCTGCAAAATCATCAGAAACCTTCCACAGACCACTTGGGGTTTCATTTACACGTATTGATTCTTTAGATTTCTTATTTTTTTAACATAAACAATACTTTCAATTATTAACAAATGCATCTGCATTACTCTCAATGCAAGGGCACAAGTAATGTTGTTTAAATCATTTTTTTTGTAGCAGTGGATCCTGGTTGCCCTCTGTGTGCTAACATTTCTTTCAAAGCTTGCAGCAGTACAAATAAGTTATGGCACCCTTTGTCACTAATAAGATTACACCCTTCGACCCTGAGCTACACTGATACTCAAGCAACACTCCTCACACTGATCTCTAGATTGGTATATGACGGTCAACCAATACCTTCACCTATCTCAGCCTTAACAGCTGCACATTACCCAAGCATAAAAGCATCTACGACCTTCTGATAGATGAACAACCCGACGCCTTATTCCTCACAGAGACCTGGCTCCATGAAAGCGCCGGTCCTGATGTCGCTGCAGCCTTACCTCCCAATCATGCTATTGTCAGGAAGGACAAAGTCAACAAAACAGGGGGGGGGGGGGGGTTAACAATAATCTTTAAAAACCATCTTCAATGCAAATTTGTACCACAAGACTTCCCGAACTGCAAGGCTGCCCTTTTTAAACTTTCTTTAAACCCGAATTTCACCTTCTCAGGCTTCTTAGTCTACCGTCCGCCAGGACCCCCAATCCCTGGGCCTTATCTTTCCCAAACCTAACACCCCCTTTCCTCTTACACGCTAAAAACTTCTCAATCCTAGGTGATCTGAATATCCACATAGAGGATCCTCAAAACTCTACCTGCAGCAATTTCATATCCGATCTAGCTGCTATGAACATCACGCTGGGGAGAAGTGTGGCTCACTAGTTAGAGCAGGCAGACCCTGAAGCAGAGGTCAGACCAGGGACCAGGGTTCAATTCCCGATGCGGCAGGGTCTTGAGCTCAAATGTCCACGGACTCGATAATTCTCGCTTCGGTGCCTGACCTAATCATGGGTTCACACTCTGCAACTCTGGGCATTAAGCTTGCTTAATCTCCACAACGGCCCCCCGCGGCGGGATGCCTGGCTTTCACCTTGGGGATGCCCTGTAGGGGCTACCTCACAGGGAAAAAGCCAGGACGGTGCAAGTTCTAAATGCACTACATAGCCTTGAATAAATCTTGTGTAATACTCTCCTAAACCTAGAAAATATAGTAGGGTCTATTTATCATGTGGTTTCTCAGTCTTTTGTTTATAGCATCTACCAGATCATCTTTTGGAACTATACCTTGTTCAGTAATGTTATGATCCAAATATTCAACTTGCTTCCTATTGAATTTGTATTTTTCTTAGACACAGTCATGTGATGATCCTCACTATTTGTAAAACCATGTCCAACAACTTGTGTTCTTCTATTGTTTTTGCAAATATCAACATATCGCTGCTGCTGCTTCAGGAGAAGCGTCCCGGGGCTCAAGGACCATATGAGTAAGAACAGATTCTACAATTCCAAAAACAGAAAGGTCTTCAAATGTGTCTTAAACTGGCTCTCACTGGGAGTGAAATGCGTGTATTCCTTGAATACTTCCAAAAAGGTTATCCATTAGTTTTCCAAATTCGCTGGCAGCGGAGACCAACCCAAAAGGTAACTTCAAATATCTATATGCGCCAAATGGCATAACAAAAGTTGTTATATCAGATGAATCCTCAGATACAGAAATCTGATGGTAAGCAGACTTAAGATCTATTCTAGAGAAAATGTTTGCTCCCCTCATTGCTGCCATTAATTCCTGTATTTTAGGCAGTGGATGGCAGTCAACAACTTAATGCTTATTTAAGGACCATGGGTCAGCACAATGCCAAATCTCACCTTATTTATAGAGTGTGATAACAACTGCTCACCACGCAGATGAATCAGTGGCCTCAATTATTCAATTTTTAGACAATTTATCTATGTATTTCCATCTCACTACTTAGTACTAAAATGTTCACCTTGTTTGTTAAGACTCACTGATGCTGAAAGTAACTGGTCGTACCTTATCAACAACAGGAACAGCCCCCTTTTTTGAGTTTTATCTTGTGCTCAGATGTTTTGGCTCACCCGGTGGGAGATTCAAAAGCAGCTTTATGTTTTTCTAAAATACCCATTTTATGCAAATCTTGGCATCCTATAATGTCCTTACCTTTTGCACTTCAGACTATGCCTCTGAAACCAATCAAATACAGCGCCCAAGCATTCCTTGATCCGGCCGCCGTCAAAATCCTCTCCCTTGTTACACGTAAAAAGGAGCTGGGTGTCGTCAGCATAGGATATGATCCGGGCACCAAAAGATTCCGCCACCGCCGCTAGAGGGGCCATATAGATGTTAAAAAGGGTGGGGCTCAGAATGGACCTTTGAGGAACCCCAACCTCCAGCGGCGGCATTTCGGCAGAAAACGGGGTGCCCAGACCACTTGTTGGCGGTTGGTCAGAAAAGACTTAAACCAATTCCACACCGTCCCCCTCTGTGGGGGCCAGCCATAGTCAGAGTGGAGCTACGGCTGAAAGGTAAAATACAACACAGCCTCATTAACATGCGAATGGTCTTTTAAAGACCTGTGAAGTGCTCGGGTGCGGCTGTGTGTGTGTGTGCCCAGAAGCTGTCTCAGCCCGGCAAAGGGAGGCAGAGTGAGGGAGGGAAAGGGAGACAGTGAGAGTGAGGGAAGGAAAGGGAGACAGAGTGTGGGAGGGAAAGGGAGACAGAGGGAGAGTGAGGGAGGGAAAGGGAGACAGAGGGAAGGAGAGTGAGGGAGGGAGGGAGGGAAAGGGAGACAGATGTAGAGGGAGGGAGGGAGGGAGGGAGGGAGAGGGGGAGGGAGGGAGAGGGGGAGGGAGGGAAAGGGAGGGAGAGGGAGGGAGGGAAAGGAGACAGATGGAGAGTGAGAGAGGTAAAGGGAGGGAGAGGGAGGGAGGGAAAGAGAGGCAGAGTGAGGGAGGGAAAGGGGGACAGGGGGAGAGTGAGGGAGGGAAAGGTAGGCAGAGGGATAGAGAGTGAGGGAGGGAAAGAGAGACAGAGGGAGAGGGAGGGAGGGAAAGAGAGGGAGACAGCGGGAGATGGAGGGAAAGGGAGGGAGAGGGAGGGAGAGACGGAGGGAAAGGGGGACAGAGGGAGAGTGAGGGAGGGAAAGAGAGACAGAGGGAGGGAGAGGAAGGGAGGGAGAGTGAGGAAGGGAAAGGGAAAGAGAGACAGAGGGAGAGGGATGGAGACAGAGCGGGAGGGAGTGAAAGGGAGGGAGAGTGAGGGAGAGTGAGGGAGGGAGATGGAGAGCGAGAGAGAGATAGAGAGAGAAAGAGAGCGAGAGAGAGATGTGTGTATGCCGGGTCTGGTGGCTCAGTGGACGAAGGTGTCCGCTGCAGGGACCAGTGATGAACTTCATGGTCAGTTTTTTTTGTTGCTCTAGCCCCCCCCCCACTGACCCCGCCCCCACTGGTGCTGCCCTCGGACACAACCCACACTGTAAATTTGGCCCCCGATAGAAAGTTTGTGAGTACCCATGCTGTAGATAGAACAACCTAACAGCTCTAATCAGTCATAAAAATAACCAAGCATTGTTATGCCTAATTCCTAAAATGCTTTGGGGTTCACATCCGTTTTTTTTTTAATCCAGAGCTTTCCAATATTTATAAAAGTTGGTACTAGGTAATATAGTTATTGGCGTACCGGAATCTGCAATAGCTTGTATACCTACTTCATTTACATTTGCCCAGGCTAATGGTCCTTTAAATGCGTACTCTGGATATGTTCCCTTACATAAACTGTAAGCAATACATTTTTTACCAATCGTTGTTTAATTTAACCTATAGCATTGACTAAATTCACTTTACCTACTTTTTTTTCTCAATTAGCTCTACAAACACTTTGTAAATGGCCTATTTTCGTACCATCATTGCAACGTTTGCTAATAGCTGGACAGTTTAAGCTATTGCCCATATGCTATTTTGATCAACACCCATAGCAAGCAGATTTTTTTTTTACCACTGTGTTTAATCTTTTCTTTTTCATGTACAGCACACACTGATTGTATAGTACTACAATCATCCATTGCCAAAGTGTTCCCCGTCATCTTGGTACATTTGCCAATGTCTAAAACTTCAGTAAATTTTTTATTCCTGCATGCCAAAAGGTGCTCTCGAAATGGTTTCAACGCACAATAAAAAATACATTGGTTTCAAAGATATGTATGTATTTGTTCTCCAAATTCACAATTCACTGCCAGAACTCTCAACACAGTAATGTATTCCTTAATGCTTTTCTGGCCATATTGTTTTCTTTTGTCGAATCCATGTCTTTTCAACATTATGCTGGGTTTTTTTTATAAAAAGTTTTTCTAATCTAGCAAATGCCTCCTTATAATCGTTCCAATGAATACATTGTTTTAGTGGTTCCTCTACTTCTGGGAGATTATCAAATATATATTGACCTGCATATCCCAGCAACTCACACAGCAGAGCTTTCTTGCTCTTAGCTGAATTTGCCTTGCTATAGGATAATTCTCGAAAGATCCATTGCTTCCACTTAGGTTTGTTTTTTCAGGATTCTACATAAATAATCTAGGTTGATTTATTGCCTAAGAATGTATTATAGACTTATAATTTAGGCCACTCACACCACACCTGTTACTCCACAACATACATACATACATACATACATATATATGGATTTCACCAAAAGAAAACAAATGCCTTACATGTACATGCATGGGGAAAGCAGTTTGTGGTATGAACACAATACGCTCTGTGAAAAAGTGTGCATTCAATACTCCGATGCATGTGAAAATGACACAAATCGTTGGATGAATTATGCACTATGACAGAGGTCTTCAAACTTTTTTAGACTGAGCCCCCCCATCTAAACTTTTTTAGACTTTGAGGCCCCCCCTCTACCATCACCACCTGACAACAAATTCTGGAAGCTTGTACTCTGCATCATTGCTAGTCATTCCCACCTGCAGAGTCCAAGTCATATATGTCAAATATTATGGACGTAAGAGTGTTTGGTAAGCTGCAGTTTTTATACTGCCTGTGGTTAGGTGACAGATGCTTATTACAAACTGCAAATGAAAAGTCTCCAAGAAAAAATGTGCACAAAAAAATTACAATGGTGCATTCTTTTACACATAAAACAACATTTTGCATTGATCAATAAAAAACAATTTAAAAACTAATGAGACAGGTATACCAAAGAGTCAGCCAATGTGTCGATGGATTCTTGCTACTACAATCCTAAAGTTGTGCTCCACTTCCAGGGGCTTATTTGCAAGCCCCTTGCGCCACCAGTGCATCACTTTAGGTGATGCACCGGCGGCGCATTTTGCTGCTCCATATTTACAAGGATGGGAAAAGCCACCCTGAGTGGCTTTGCCTGTCCTTGTAAAAACTGTCCCTTTACACGCAGCACTTTGAGGGAAAGGGCCGTTGCACGGGTGTTGCTGTGGGTGATCCCACGCAACACCCATGGAACCTGCCACAGTTCCAGATTTACAAAAAAACTTAAACCTGGCTATGCTTCTGAATGCTACTCCTCCCCATGGGAGGCGTAGGGAGGTGCAACAAGGATAAATGTATTTTTTTCTCCTCGTTTTTTATCTCTTTCCATGCATGCTGCATTTTGCAGCACACATAGAAAGAGGAAATCACCTCTGGTAATTGTTTCTGTGCAGAAAGGTGTCCCTTCCTGCACATAAACAATCATCAAAAAAATGACAGTTTGCAAGTTCTATGTGGCTAATATAGCACACATAGAAGTTGAAAAATGCCATTCCAGATTGCTTATGTGCAAGAAGGTGACAACAAAGAGAGAGACAGGAAGAGTTATAGGACACTCTTATTCCCCGGTTATATCTTTTAAACAAAAAAATAGTGTTCTCTGATTTTCAAAAAGACCACGAAAGGAGCAAAAGAAACTAGCCTCACTTAGGTAAGTTAAGAAAGCCCTCACTCACCAACCTGGTGGTGACATGCTTCATCATTGGGCCCCACTAAAGAGGCAGAGTGCCTCTTTAGTGTGCTTCAACGCCAGATTTACTGACTGGCGTCGAAGCACACTAAAGAGGCACTCTGCCTCATTAGTGGGGCCCAATGATGAAGCATGTCACCACCAGGTTGGTGAGTGAGGGCTTTCTTAACTAACCTAAGTGAGGCTAGTTTCTTTTGCTCCTTTCGTGGTCTATGAGCAAGAAGGGACACCTGCCCATAAACAATGATCCCCGTAATGCAGGCATACTTGCACCATGGTACAAGGGTGCCTGCTTTGGCACATGGCAGTAAATTGTGCACCAGCGCAGGGAGAGCAAAGGAATCCACCATATCTTTGTAGATATGACACAGGCCTGTGCTTTCAAAGTGCTGCAGCAAGGCGCAGGCAAAGGGATTGCGATGCCGCGCTGCAGCACTTCCTTGTAAATGAGGACCCCAGTTTTGAGTGGTACTTAGAAACTGGAGCGCTTACAAACATTTGTAATATATTTTTTTTACAATTTTATATAGCACAAACATGACCCAAAGGGATTTGCGCGCTTTACAGGATCATCTTTCACATTACAGAAGGCCACATTCATTTTTTGTAAGCATAGGGAGATTAAGTGATTTGCCCAGAATCACAGGACGTTGAGCAGATGCTGAGAACTGAATCTGGTTCCCCAGCTCATAAGTCAGCAGTTCTGGCTGTTGTGCCACATCATTGCCCCTAGATAAGATATCAGGAAAAGGGGGCCCGAAAAACATGCTTTCTGACACAATTGAAAAATCAGTGATTATGTGGAGTATGACCAGGTGTCGCCAGTAGAAGGTCATCTGCAGTTTTTCAAGAAGGCCTAGGGGACATCTACATCAGACACATATGTAATATAAGTGATTCAAGAGGATATATACCTTTATTCTCTAGTAGCATCAAGAGCCATTCAGTTGTTAACATAATTGGCGTATAAAGAAGACAGCCTTCCAAAGATTCAGAAACATGTCATAAGAAAGCCTTTATATTTGCCCTACGAAAGACAGATAGCATGTTTCACGATATTTGCTATTTCAGGCTTGTGTATTCAGCTCTAAAGTATTTGATCATTTTAAATGAGCACCAGCGACTTTAAATAAAAGGAAGGAGACTTTAAAAAATAAAAAAAGCTTACCTGCTGGTGAATGGAATCCTCAGGAAGAATGCACCCGTTTTCAAATCCATGGAGCGAAAGGCAGTAGCAGCGAGGTTACCAACCATGATAACCTTGCGGGGAAAGGCCTCAAAAGCAAGGCGCAGGTCAGCAACCTGATATAAAGTTAAGGAATCGGGAGGCAAAAGGCAGCATTGGTGAAGCAAAAGGCAGCAGTGGTGAAGTGCTGCTTTATCAGCAAAGTTGAAGTCTTTCACAGCTTTTTGTATGCAAAATGAAAAACTTCCTAGCTAACGTAACGGAAAGTTTCAATTCTATTAAGGACTAGGAGGCAAGGATTATGCAGTCCTTTCTTCTCTTTATTATAACAGCAATTCAAAGAAAAAACCAATCAGCACATATCAACTGAACCACAACTCCCATGAGCACATGGGGCACAGTGTCCATAGTAACCATCAGCCAATCATGATGTCGTCCGTCGTATAATTAGCCGTGACGTCCCATCCTCTTCCTCTTCTTCTCTGTGAGGAAAGAGCCCCAGGAACGCTTCTCAATCCTTCTGGTCTTGTCCTAAATCAAACAAGATAACCGTTATCTAGCTTTTCTTTCAAGAAGGAAAGCAAAGAGAGGCAGTACACAGCATTTACGAGAATCAACATAACTTGTTAACAAGAACATTTAATAGTTCTAGAATATGTACATACTTCATTATCCTGATCCAACACATCTCATTGCATAAGCATAGCAGTGAAATAAATCGTAAATCATTGCTTACTGAAGTACGAGGTTGTACGGGCGGGTCGAGACCAGCAAGTCTCGGGAGGGATAATCCTCGCCTCCTAGACCTTAATAGAATTGAAACTTTCCGTTACGTTAGCTAGGAAATTTTTCATTCTATGTCAGGACGGAGGCGAGGATTATGCAGTTTCAAAGATTATCCACCACAAGTTCTGCCGCGCCACAGATGGGCTTGAAGTAAAACTTTTTGAATGTGGATTCCGAGGACCAATCCGCTGCTGCCATGATGTCCTCCAGCCTACCGCCAACTTGAATGGCTTTAGAGGCCATTGCTCCTCTCGTGGAATGTGCTCCGAACCTGGTCACATCCACCCCCGCTTCAGTCATGATCCAACGGACCCACCTAGAGATGGATGGAGCTGAAACTGCTTTAAACGGCTTCTGCAGAGCAATAAGAAGCTGCCGTTCCCCTGGAGGGCGGTACTCCGCCGTCATGTCCTCATACGCCTTGAGGCAGCGCACTACGCACAGTTTTGGTTGATCCGGAAACGTCGGGTATGACACCGATCTAATACTAGTGAGCATTCGTGCCGTGATATCTAGTGCGCGCACGTTGGAGACGCGTTTGCACGAAACCAGACACAGCAAGATCGCCAACTTAGACGATAATTCCTTCCTGTTCAGGTACTGGTTGTCATGCCAGGAGCAAAGGAAGCGCAGGATGATGTTGACATCCCAGAGATTCTTATATCTGTGTTCCGGGGGTTTGGAAAGTCTAGCGCCCTTCATGAGTTTGCAAACCCAAGGGTGCTCACCCGCCGGTTTGCCATCGATGTGGTCATGCCCCTCTGAAATGGCGGATCTGAAAGAGTTGACAGACCGATAGGCCAAACCCGATTGGGCCAATTTAGCCAGAAAATTTTAAATGTGGGTAACGTCAGCCCCCACGGGATCGGCGTGTCTTCCAAGACACCAACAACGCCACCGCTGCCAAGCCGATCTGTACCTCTTGACAGTACCTGGGGCCCAGGCTCTGCTGATGAGTTCCTTAGCGTCCGCCGTAAGGCGTCCGTCTTGCCAGCATCCCCTGAAATCCTCCACGCCATGAGGTGCAGGGTCCCTTGAAGTACCAGCGGGTGCCCCTCTCCCAGGGGTCCCGAAAGTAATGAAGGGAACAAGGGCAGTCGAATCGGACAATCCCACAACAGTTCTAGCAATGGGGGAAACCAGGCTTGAGCCCGCCAGAAGGGGGTCACCAGGACCAACGATGCCTGTTGTCGGCGAACCTGCACCGCTACTCGAGGAATCATTAGAAAGGGAGGGAACGCGTAAGCTTGTTCCAGCGACCAGTTCTGTAGAAATGCATCTATCGCCGTCGCCTTTGGGTCCGGCCTCCAGCTCACGAACCTCGGGAGTTGACGGTTGAGTCGGGAAGCGAACAGGTCCACCGAGAACGGCCCCCAACTGGTCATCAAAGCCTGGAAGACCGCAGGGTGCAGTCGCCAGCCGCTGAAATCCTGGAAGTTCCTGGAATGCCAGTCCGCGATCGAGTTTTGTGTGCCCGGGAGATATTCCGCCGACACCGAAATCCGCTTCTCTAGGCAGTAGTGCCAGAAGTCTTTCGCCAGATTTGCGAGGGCCCTGGACCGAGGTCCACCCAGGCGATTGATATACTGCACCACCGACACATTGTCCATGCGCAGCAGGATGCAGCACTCCACCTGGTTCTGGGTCAGAGACTTCACCGCGAAGGAGCCCGCTAGGAGCTCCAGGCAATTGATGTGAAGCTGAAGCTCTTCCTCCGACTAACGGCCCCCCATCTGCTGGCATCCGATTCGATGATCAGGTCCGGGCTGGATCCGAAGATCGCTCTCCCGTTCCACGCACTCATGTGCTCTATCCATAAGCGCAACTCCGTCCTCGTTTTCTCCGCGAGGGAAATGAGTTTGGAGTATGTGAGTCCTTTCCGGAGATGCTGTGCCTTCAGTCGTTGAAGGGCCCTGTAGTGCAACGGGCCCGGAAAAATCGCCTGAATCGAGGATGAGAGGAGACCCACGATTCGAGCCAGATGTCGAAGGGAGATTCTGCCCCTCCGAAGGGTTTGGGAGAGTTCCTTGCAAATCTTGGACACCTTCTGCTGCGGAAGGATGAGGCAAGCCTTCTCCGAATCTATGAGGAAACCCAGAAAAGTCATCTGTCTCCTCGGAAGACGCTCGGACTTCTGAGCATTCACCACAAACCCAAGGTCTTGGAGCAGAGTAATAGTCATGTTCAAGTTGGAACGAAGCCGATCAGGCGACTGATCCATGATCAGAATGTCGTCGAGATAAATGATCATCCGTACACCTCTCTCGCGAAGAGTCTCCACTACTGGCCGTAGGAGCTTCGTAAAGCACCATAGGGCCGACGAGAGGCCGAAGGGGAGTGCTTGAAACTCGAAGACATCCCCGTTCCATAAGAACTGCAGAAAGCGCCTGTGAGGCGGGAAGATCGGCACCGTGAGGTACGCGTCTTTCAAGTCCAGGCGAACCATCCAGTCCCCCTGGAGGAGAATGTCACGTAATAGATGGATTCCCTCCATCTTGAAATGGCGGTAGACCAGCCACTCGTTGAATTCCCTTAGGTTGATAACCGGGCGAAACCCTTTGTCCTTTTTCTGGACTAGGAAAATGTTGCTCAAGAAACCCGAAGGGTGAAGGCGTGTTCTGCGGATCGCTCCTTTTCTGAGGAGTTCTGACACCTCGTTTTCGATCAGAAGTTTGTCTTCTGTGGAAAAAACCAAGGGGCGAGGGCGAACCCTCTGACGGGGAGTGCCATAGAACTCTATCCTGAAGCCCCTGACCGTCTGGAGCACCCAAGGGTCTGACGAGATTTTGTACCAGTTGTGGAGATGATCCCGTAACCTCCCCCCAGAACGGATGGGGAAAAAAGGGTAACACTCACCGGATGGGCCTCCGGGTGCATTGGCTCCACCATGATAGCCTCTGCCGCGCCCTTTGCCGGCGCCTCGACTAGGGTAGAAGTTCCCTTGGTGCCCGTCGTTCCAGCTGTTGTTACGGCGCTGCTGGTTCTTGTTATTAGGGCCTTGCTGGAATTGGCGGCCGGAGGAGCGACCCCGTCCTCTTCTGGCCCCTGGAAAAACCCGTCCAGGAAAAATCTTCTTGATGGACGACTACGCTCGGTCCAAAGCAGAGAAGGTGGTGACAAACTTATTTAACTCCTTAATAAAGGGTTCTCCAAACAGCTTGCCTTGTGCAATAGGCCCTGCCTCCGAAGTGGCCAAATCTCCGAGTTTAGGATCTATCTTGATGAGGAGGGATCTCCTCCGCTCTGTCGCCAATGCGCAGTTTGCGTTACCCAGGAAGCATAGGGCTCGTTGTGCCCAACCTGCCACGACCTCCGTGGACATAGCCGTCCCCGACTCCTTAGCCCTCTCGGCTAACTGTATAATCTGGGTCATGGGGCCCACGGCGTCCAGGAGTTTATCCTGGCAGTTGCGCCAGGATCGATCTATGCCCTTCCTGGGGTCCTTCATAAACTATGCGAAGAACGCATAGAGCTTCCCATCAATGTCTGGTGTGGCCGCCACTCTGCCTTCCAGCTTTGGGCGGGGGCACTCACCCCGCATGCGGGTTCTGACCTCTTTTTCTAGGGGTTGGCGTACCTTACCCGCCACATACGCTGCTACCTTGGGGTCAGGGATCCATTCCAACGATCTCGGGTAGTAGATTTTCGTCGGATCAAACATGTCGGGGGTTTTGTCGTCCCCTTCCACGGATCCCGAAGAATGAGACGCCGGGCGCCAGGGTCGCCCTGAGTACACATCTTCGTCCTCCGAGGAGAGATCATCCTCGGTAACACCCTCTCCCTCCACGGGGAAACCATCCTCTTGGTCAGAGTCCGGGGCGACCTCGTCGCCATCATCTCCGGGGTAGAATCCCTCCCGGCAGGGTACATTTTTAAGCGTTCGCGCACTCTTTCGGAAGGAGTCCCTCAGACGATCGAACTCCTCCAAGTGCCCCACGTGACGCTTTGCTGACTTTTTCCCTCCCCCCTGCGCACCTTTGGATCCGTGGTCAGCAGGCACTGCGTTACCGAACACCCCAGGGATGCTTTGTGTGAGAGCATCCACTCTCTCCCGCAGAGGTGCCAGTACCGTGTCTAGTGCCTGTGAAAGCGCGCGACCAACCGCCGGCAGCAGGGGTTGGGTGCAGCATAGTTCCTCCGCCTCCTGAGAGGGGGGTTTTGTCTGCTTCGCAGATTGAATGATATGAGGGTGTGAGCACTGAACACCTTACTATAATTTCCAAAAAGGTAGTCCCCTCGCCGGTGCTCTGACAGTTCCGCCTTCAAAACTTAGTGCGGTAACTGTAAACCGCCACTAGATGGCGCTGCGCACACTGCGCAATTGAATACACCGAGCCGGTGTCAGAGCGAGGGTTGGTGAGGCCGGTAACCCCGTGCCTCAGCGCGCCACCTTAAAGAATAAGAACCGCGAGCGCAGCCTTATTCCTAACGGTGGCGCCCCACAGAGCCGAGGGAGCGCGAAGACGCGCTCCACACAGTCCGCGTTCGAGCGGCAGGGACGGCACAAGCAGCGCCTGTCGCGCGTCGGACTGCCGAAAGCCTGAAATAGAGAAAAAAGCGCACTACAGAGCATGCGCTATTGTACAGGCATCGAATAAATAACAGGAATTACTATATACTACAATACGTCAGAAAAGGTAAAAAAGGGGTGACTTATCTGACGAGCAGAGAAGAAAGAGAAAGAGGAAGGGACGTCACGGCTAATTCTACGACTGACGACATCATGATTGGCTGATGGTTACTATGGACACTGTGCCCCATGTGCTCATGGGAGTTGTGGTTCAGTTGATATGTGCTGATTGGTTTTTTCTTTGAATTGCTATTATAATAAAGAGAAGAAAGGACTGCATAATCCTCGCCTCTGCCCTGACATAGAATTCGCGGCACTCCCTGGCAACTGTACTGCTGTCCATTTCTAAGGAGGAACGTCAGTGTGGTCCCAGCTACTATGGGTCCACACCTAGCTGAGACCCTGCCGACCTTCTCCTCCAATTCTGACACCGATGCTCAGCTTCTTAATGACTGGATCAGGAATATGCTAACATCTATAGCTCCGGCAACAGCCACAATATCCAAACGAGACTCCCCTTCTGCCCCTTGGTTTTCTGAGGAGCTCAGAGTGCAAAAATCGCACTGTAAAAAGTTGGAGCGACTTTGGAGGCTAAATTATGATCCTGCAGAGAAGGCCTGCTATAAAGAAGCCTCAAAAAAACTGCATAAAGCCATCAGAAAAGCAAAAAAACAGTACTATGCGAACTCGATTCAGCAAGCTGAACATTCAAGTAAAGAAACCTTTAAAATAGTTCAGTCATTTTTCAAACCCACATGTATTGAGAGGGAAGTTCCCCCATCAATCACGTTTTGCATCAGCATCTCGGACTTTTTTGACTCTAAAATCAAGAAAGTATATGAGTCTTTTGGGCCAGTGAAGACCACGGTTAAACCCGATTTAGCGGGCTCAATACCGAACCATGCTACACTGACACAATTTGATTCAATAGACCTAAATATGGTCAAGCAAGAACTAAGTCGCTGCAAATCGGGCTCGCCAGAGGATCCTTGCCCTCCTAAATTCTGGAGCCGCATAGCTGACTTTGTGGCCCCCGCTATTCAGCGCATATGGAATCTGTCCATCTCATCGGGGGTGTTCCCGGATATTTGGAAACATGCCACTCTTCTCCCCCTAAAGAAGAAATCTAATGGGGACCCTAAGGATCTCAATAATCTCCGTCCAATCTCCCTCCTTGCAGCACCAGGCAAAATGCTTGAAAAAATTATCCAGCGGCAATTAAATCAATTCATTGAATACAACAAAACTCTACACGAGACGCAATCAGGCTTTCGACCTGGATTTAGCACCGAAACAGCTTTAATTGAGGTGGCAGAGTCAGTGAGGTGGTCGATGGACTCGGGAGACTCAGCGATGCTGGTGCTCCTGGATCTGTCGGCCGCCTTTGATACGGTCGACCACGCTATACTACTGTCTCGACTGGCGGAGATAGGTATCCAGGGTCAGGCACTGGAGTGGTTACAGTCCTATCTGACTCAAAGAACTCAGAAGGTGGCATTAAGGGACGTCTCTTCTACACCAAAAGCGCTGAACTGTGTCGTCCCACAGGGCTCAGCTTTGAGCCCACTCTTATTTAATGTTTACCTGGCTCCACTCTTCACGCTGATCGCCAATTGGGGGATCAAGGCAATCTCATACGCCGATGATACCCAATTGGTGTTCCCATACTCAGAAGTGTCAGAGGCATCCTTCTTAAATTTCAAGGGGTGCCTACAAGACGTAGCCTGCTGGATGAACACTAATAAATTAAAACTCAACACTAGTAAAACTGAGGTGATCTTCTTTGGCAAAGACCCCCCCCACCATCTGATTTGTGGTGGCCGGCAGAGATGGGTCAAGCCCCCTCGCCTAGCCATTCAGCAAGAAATCTAGGTGTGCGATGGGACGATAAGTTGTCCTTTGTTTCACACATACAGCAAGTTGCTGGCTTCTGTATGAGCAAGTTGAGGAATCTACTTAAGATCCTTCGACTTCTACCAGTTAGCTGCCGAAAAACTATAATCCACGCCACAGTTACATCTAGGCTGGATTACGCTAACGGTCTGTATCTGGGCCTACCAAAGTACCTTATACAGCAACTACAACTGGTCCAAAATGCGGCTGCGAGACTTTTAATGAGGATTCCGTTCAAGCACTCAGTCTCTCCGTACCTCCTTTCCCTTCATTGGTTACCAGTTGCCAGTAGAATAAAATTCAAAGCACTTACTCTGGCCTTCAGATCTCTATACGGAAACTGCCCAAATTACCTGAAAGTTCGACTACCAAGGTATTCCCAAGTTCGCTCGCTCAGATCCAACAACCATGTGCGACTGACAGCCCCTAGAGCAAAAAGAGCCCGACTGGGCGGACGAACCTTCTCGGCCAATGTGGCCAAACTATGGAACTCACTACCCGTCACTCTCCAACAGGCCCCATCTGAAGCCTGTTTTAAACATCTGCTGAAAACCTGGCTGTTCACCCAGTCACGCCAAATGCTACCCTCTCCAGCTTCCGCGGTCTTATACACTTGTTCTCTCAGCGCCGGGACACCTCCTCGTGAGGTAGCTGTTCGCGCTATACAAAATTCTGTATTATTATTATTATTATTATTATTGACGTCAGTGTAACAGGAACTACATGCTGATTGGCTGTTCTGAATGCTTCAATCAGAGAGAGCCCTAACTCGAGATGGGGCCTGCAACACAGACCGGAAACGTACTTCCAACGTGGGAAGCAACAATAGAAGGTGAAATGGTGAAGTGGACTGCTGTGCGCGCCCCCCCTGAGGTGAAGCTGCGCCCCCACTTTGAAGACCTATGCACTATGGTAATAAGATGAAAGTGGTCCGGCCCCACTCGGGCGACCTGAACTCAAACGCGCATTGCTTTTTTGGTTTAATGCTGGCTGAGTATTCAGATTATCTATTGATTAACACCTCATTAAACAACTTGCTTTTCCGTTTGATTTATAGCAATTTATTCATCATTGCATGATTTCTGTTAAACCAATAATATATTTTTCTGCTTATACATTTTCCAAATGAATCATTATATTAACAATGATACTTATTTTGCGGCGATTGAGGGTTTTTGGGTTGAGCCCAATGCATTTCTGGATTAAGCGTCCCTTCGTCAGGGGAAAACCTGTAAATAAATAAACGAATTCATCAAATTTATATGCATTGCTTTTCGAGGTACATATGCAGGACCATCTTTCATTGAAAATGCAGTCACGTCATTTACGTTAATTTCATATACCACATACATAAGATAAATTTCCAATTCAAATCTCGCTATTTGTTGTAATATATACATACAGTCAGAGGTTATACATGTCAGAAGTCACTGTTTGTTGTGAAGTAATTATTATCATAGATCCTAATGCCCTAAAGTTGAGCTGTAAATTAAACGGAAAAGCAAGTTGTTTAAAGAGGTGTTAATCAATAAATAATCTGAATACTCAGCCAGCATTTAACCAAAAAAGCAGTGCACGTTTGAGTTCAGGTCACCTGAGTGGGGCCGGACTACTTTGAAGTTATAGTACATTCCAGGCAGGAACAAGCAAGCGTAGCACGCAATAAAGTTTGAAGCTTAGATACATATGCAAGTATAGAAGCATAAACAGGAGTGCACATATCCACCCTGTTTACACATAGAGATTGCAGAATGCGGCTGCGCAGAAGAATTTCCTCTATGGCATCACGCTTCAACAACATTGTACACGCTCATGTGTAGAGAATGCGCCGTAAAGAATTCTATTTCAGGACAGGAGGCTCCGATTATGCTAGTCTCATTTCTTTATTTAGAAATGCCCAGCAGCCATGTAAAAAACTACAATACCCAGAAACACTTGGGTCATAACCATAGAGTCTGTACTATAAATAGCCATGAAGACAATCCCACTTCCTTTTTCTTTGCTGCTCCGCAGCCAGTTAAGTGCTTTAATTCTATATTACTTGCTTACTTGTTGTATTGCATTTATTTCATTAGCGCTGTGCTCGCGCTGTCTGTCGCGTTGTCATGCTCTTTGTTTCGCGCCGTTATCGCTTTGCCGCCGCTTCTTTTCTGGTATTGACGGCGTTCGCGGCAGGGAGTGTGTGCCACCTCCCGGGGTCAGGGCGCGTGCCGCCTGTGTCCGGCTCTTGTGGAGAGGAGCTTTAAGGGTTTGAATTGCCTCGCGCGCGTCTAGCGCGAGCTGTTCCCGGGCTGTGAGGCACGCCGGTCACCGCGCATGCGCGGCTTGACTTCCCCTTGCTTCTGGAATTCGTTTCCAGTGCGGCGCCGGCTTCGAGAGTTCGTCTGGAGGACGCACACGCCCACGGCCTCACAGCTGTTCCCTTTTGACACCGGAACTTGGGAAAAGGTCCCGGTTGTATAATTTGCATAGGCTTTGCCGAGAGTGAGCTATTTTTGTTGGCAGCAAGCCCTCTCCTCACCCTCTAACAGTTTTTGGTGCAGTTTTGTCTGCCTTGTCTTGCTTGCTGCAAGGTTTTTTCACTCCCTCAGACTTTTGCCATTGGCAAACAGGATATTTCAGTCACCAAGTGGGCATTATTGATTTCACACTACCAGTGTGCCATGAGTGATTCCTATTATTACGAGGAGGAAGGTGACTATGAGGAAGCGGGGCCAGAGTTCCTTGAGCAGGACCTGGTAGAGGCCCTGGACAAAGGGGTTCAACACTCCATGAATAAAGCGCTTGTACGCGCCATCACACCCCTTAAGCGCCATTTGACAAAATATGCGCAGCAACAGGGTTGGGTGCCTGCGTCGAAGAAATCCACATCATCTCCTGGCAACCCCCATACCTCTGACTTTCGCAGGTTAGCGCAGACTTTATCCTCTTCAAAGTCTAAGGCCTTTACAGTTGACGTGGACAGTGATGACCAACACTCCTCGTCATCCTCTGATGTTCTTCCTCTGCCGCCAAAGAAGAGAAAATGTAAGGAGCATTTTGTGGATGCTACTAGTCATCCTCCAGTTTTGACTTTCGAGCCTGCGGACATTGTGCATCCACATTCCACTGAGTGGCTTCCTTCCCCGGCTGTGGCAGAGTATGTTCAGCAACATATCCGTCAACCATTTGATAAAGAGGTTCGTGCGCGTCTACGCTCAGAGTGTCCGAGGCCTGATTTGGCAGATAACCTAGCAGACACGCCAGAGGTCGACCCCACCATGGTGACCTATTTGAAAAAGACCCTAAAAAGTGTTTGGATCGGTCCTGGCGGGCTTGCCAGGACAAGGTCTTGGATCTCCTTGGCCCTCTTACCAAAATTTTAGATCTTGGTTTCATGGCCCAGGAATCCTCATCCACAGTTGACCCCGATGAGTTGATTTTATGGGCGCAGCGGGCGATTTGCCAGCTAGGAAACGCCAACTGCGCGCTCTCTAGTGAGAGACGTAGATCCATTCCCCTCAAGTTAGATCCCAAACTGGCAGAGCTTTCGGCATCAGAAGCGGGCCTGCTGCTCAAGGCCTGCTTTTTGGACAACCTTTTTTGAAGGAGCTGACTCAATTTGTCAGTACTTTTAGCAGCATTGACAAAGCCCAAGCATCATTGAAGCGGGCCATGCGTCCGCTTTTCAGCAGGGCCGGACAATACAGGGGACGCTCGTCCAGCCGTGGTCAGCAACCACCCAATCAAGGGTATCAGTCCCATAGAGGAGGACAGCAAGATTCTGGCTACGCCCAACGTTCAAATTTCTACCCTTCCAGGAAAGGCCGTGGCCAATATAAGAAGGGACGCTCCGGTGGCACTTCCGGCGGATATCAGGATTCCGTCACTTCAGGTGAGACTTATTCCTGCATGCAGTGTTGTTCTGGGGGGCAGGATTCGCCTTTTCCCAGACAATTGGCGCTTAATCTCCAGCGATGCATGGGTGCTGGAGACAGTTCAGGGGTACAAAATCGAGTTCTATCAGCCCCTGCGTCAGTCCCATCCTCCTTTTCCCCTTCGTTTCTCAAAGCAAAATCAAGAGTTCATCACAGAGGAACTCAAGTCTCTTGTGTTGAAAGGGGCGATTGTGCCGACCGTGCGTCCTCCTCAGGGGTTTGTCAGCATGGTCTTCCTGGTGGAGAAGAAGGGAGGGGGATCGAGGTTAGTTCTCAATCTGAAGGAATTCAATGCGGGAGTGGTCTACCGTCACTTCAAGATGGAGGGCATCCATCTGTTGAGGGATCTCCTGCGGGAACGGGATTGGATGGTTCGCCTGGACCTCAAAGACGCTTACCTCTCGGTTCCGATCTTCCGTCCCCATCGCCGCTTTCTTCAGTTTCAGTGGCTGGGGACTTGGTATCAGTATCAGGTTCTACCCTTCGGCCTATCGTCAGCACCTTGGTGCTTCACGAAACTGTTGCAGCCGGTTGTGGAGTCGCTCCGCAGTCGCGGGGTTCGCTTGATCATTTACTTGGACGACATTCTCCTTCTGGCGGATTGTCCAATCAAGCTGATGTCCCATCTTGAGTGGACTGTCGACCTTCTTCAGTCCCTCGGTTTTCTGGTGAATGCTCACAAGTCTGTACTACATCCTACTCAAGTGATATATTTCTTGGGGTTCAGGGTCAACTTCCTCACTTGTCAGCTTCTTTTTGCCCCATCAGAAGATTTGTTACATCAAACGGGAATTGACTTCCGTTATCTCGAGTCAGACTGTGTCATTGAGATCGTTAGCACGAGTTGTCGGTCTCTTAGCTTCTTCCCTGCAAGCGATCTTCCCGGCTCCGCTGCCTTACCGTGCGTTGCAGCGTCTGAAGATTCGGCCTCCGATATTCGGATCAGATTCCTCTTTCGGAGGAGGCAAAGTTGGAAATGCAATGGTGGCTGGATCATATGGAGGCCTGGAACGGCCGGGCTCTTTTCGGATCCTCACCGGAAATTGTGATCGAATCGGATGCCAGTCATTGGGGCTGGGGGGCCCGCTGCGGTCCGATCTCGACGGGGGGTCGGTGGTCTCCCCAGGAACTTTCACTCCACATCAACTGTTTGGAGTTGCTGGCGGGGTCATTTGCGATCAAGTGCCTACCGCCTCTTCAGTCCCACTGCTGCATACTTCTCCGGATGGACAATGTATCAGCAGTACGGTATATCAACAAACTGGGAGGGACTTGGTCGAGGTTGTTGGCGGAGATTGCCAAGGAGTTTTGGCATTATTGTCTGCAACACAAGATCCCGGTTATTGCTGAGTACCTCCCTTGTTGTCGCAATCTTGTGGCGGATTGGAACTCGAGGTATCTGAAGGACTTCAGCGACTGGAGGCTCCATCCTCGTGTATTCCGCCAGCTCATTCGGGCTTGGGGCCCTTGTCAGATGGACCTCTTTGTGTCCCGCCTCAACAACCAACTTCCCCAGTTCTTCAGTTGGAGACCGGATCCGGAGGGTCTTGCCACGGATGCTTTCCTTCAACCGTGGCCGAAATCCCTGTGTTATGCGTTTCCCCCATTCATGATGATCCCCAGGGTTCTGGCTTACGTGACACGATATCAGGCGGAGTTGATTCTGATTGCTCCTCTGTGGAGGGCTCAGCCGTGGTTCCCAGTTCTCCTAGAAATGGCCTGTGCAGTACCGTTCCTTCTTCCTCAGAAGTGGAATCTCCTGTTAGATCCGCTTCAGAATCTGCATCCCCTGATTCAGTCAGGCTCTCTCCTTCTTCTGGCGTGGCGAATTTCGGGGAACGATGGGCAGTCCCAGGCCTTTCTGCGGACGCTGCCAGATTCCTCAGCAACGCCTGGGCCCCTGGTACTCACAAACGTTACAGAGGCTCCTGGAAACGTTGGAGTGATTGGTGTGCTCAACGGCAAGTTGATCCAACATCAGCTGATGTCTCTTTCATGGTCAATTTTTTGGCATCTTTGTCCTCTTCTGGTTTGGCGTACCGCACAGTGAACAATTTCCATTCCGCTATTTCTGCGGGTCACCTTCCAGTGGACGGTAAGCCTGTCGGAGAACATCCTCTAGTGGCTAAGGTACTCAAGGGTATTCGTCTGGCCACTCCTCCACGTCCCAAATATGTTTCTTTGTGGGACGTATCAGTTGTCTTACGTTTTTTGGAAGCCTGGCCGATCAATTCTTTGTTATCTCGGAAACAACTATTGGCCAAACTTACTATGTTGCTGTGTTTGCTTTCTTGCAAACGGGTGTCAGATGTCCGAGCTTTAGATTTAGCTGGACGTAGTTTCACTCCTGAGGGCGTTACATTTCGTCTCTCCAGGCGCACCAAGACCAATACCGAGGTCATTTCTTACCCGTCTTTTCCTGCTCGTCCTAACCTTTGTGTTGTCCAATGCCTTAAGGATTATGAGGTGAGTACTTCTCTTCTTCGCTCTGATATGCAAGGTCAATTTTTGATTGCGTTGCAGAAGCCCTTTCGCCCCGTTACCCCGGCTACGTTGGCTCGATGGGTACAGTGGCTTATGGGGAAAGCTGGCATTGATGTGTCTGTGTTTGGGGCTCATTCTGCACGAGGGGCCATGGCTTCTAAGGCCTTCTCTTTGGGAGTCACCTTGTTTGACATTATGAAGGCTGCTGACTGGTCATCGGATTCTGTTTTCAAGACCTTTTACTTTAAACCTATTGCTAATGTTGCTTCTGTTGTGGTGGATAAGCTTTAAACAAGCATAATCAGAGCCTCCTGTCTTGAAATAGAATTCAAAATTTGCAAACATTTGTGACAAGAATGTTCAGTTCTATTAAGGACAAGGAGGCGAGGATTATCCCACCCATTGTTTGTACATTATTCTTACTGATGAATGTTCAAGAATTGATTCATGTTCAAATGTTACCATTGACTTAATTTTTCTACCCACCCTTCTTTGACATGTTCCTATGCTGGATGTGTATTACGGCTTTGTGTCTCTTTTCAGGATCTGATCCCAAGTGACGTCCCTACGGTGCAGCGTGGATGTTCCTGCCTTCTTCTTTGAAGATTGTTTCCTGTTCTCCCTTCGGCCGTTGCCGTGCTGAACTTTCCTTCATTGCCCTGGACTGGGGTTTGCTGTTTTGCATTGACTTTTCGTGTACTATTTTCTGTTCTCCTGGAATAACTTCTCACCAAAGAAAGAGGAAGTGGGATTGTCTTCATGGCTATTTATAGTATAGACTCTATGGTTATGACCCAAGTGTTTTTGGGTATTGTCATTTTTTACATGGCTGCTGGGCATTTCTAAATAAAGAAATGAGACTAGCATAATCCTCGCCTCCTTGTCCTTAATAGAATTGAAAATTCTTGTCACGAATGTTTGCAAATTTTGAATTCACTGCTGTTGTCACAGGTCTTCTTTTGACAAAAATGGCACTTACATACTATAAGGGTAAAATGTAGCTGGAACACCAATCAGCGAAAGATGTGGAATGCTCATGCTGTGAGCACGAGAGATAAATAGAGATAAATAAATATATGCGCTCTGAAGAAGTCTGATTTTGAACAACGCAGGTACGTTGTGAGATTCTCCTCTGCGACAGGGGGGACAAGCCGTTCACCCTCGAGGATACCAGATTTATCCATGTTTACCATGTTCCTAGGCGGAATGTATCCAAATCAGATGAGAAGTCGGGTCTAGAAGATGCTTCGAATTACTAGAGTTCAGTAGGCAATGCAACATTTGCTGTTCAAATGTCGAACTTTGAGGTAGAATTATAAACACATGGTGAGTTCAGAGGCCGAGGCTGATATTTTCGCATTCTTTGTGGCCTGACATGAAGTATTAGGATCCACAGGAAGTCTGGTAGACAAGATGACAGTCTTGCATCACCAAGCATCCTTCTCACAAGGGCCAGCTAAGGGAAATGGCCCATGTGCCTTCTATTGTGGGTCAGCCCTCCTGTACAACCAACATGCACACAGGTAGTGCAGGATGTGTTGGAGGAGACTGGACCTCACACACATGACACGAAGAGAAAAGGCAGAACACCAGGGCATATTCCGAAAAATTTATTTCCGAGGGGAGAAACAGTTGTTTTCAGCAGCCAGTAAACATTTGGCACATGCTTGTAATAAATTACCAGAAGGAGGAAAAAGTGTGCTTGGTGTTGCCTTTGGGTGTTTGAATAATATTCATCCAGGCAGAATTACCGCAGTCAAAGGTATTAATCAAACAAAGCATACTGCAATAAACTTGACCGCCTTATGTACTGTCCCATCACCTTATTTAATCACTGAGTGCCAACTAAAATACAGCACACAGAGCTTTACAAAAGTTTAAAGTAATGTGAATAAAAATCCTTCCGGTGTATAATAGGAACCCTCAAAACATAAAGGTACCCACAAAACATAACAATAACATTAAGACGGGCAGATTTTGGTTCGCCCAAAAGATATACAATTACAAGGTAGTAAAACAAGCATTGGAAATGCAAAAGGTCTCGCATTAGGAAAGTTTGAGCTATTGGTATTGTAAATTACACTTTTTTTATTTATGTGTTGGTTTTGAAAGTAGCAAAATTAATAGCTTTGTCAGTTACAATGTCAATAGTTTTAACTTTTGCAAATGTGACACCTATAGCATTTGTAATGCAATGTGTGTTGTATTTACATGACTTAGATGTCTTGATATTACAAATAACAATGGCTTTTAATTTTGTAAATAATTAATACTTAAATAAAAGTTATTGTAATTTATAATGGCAATAGCTTAAACGTTTGTAAATAACTTTTGTGAAGATTATGTTCAGTGTATTTTATTGTGACGAAAATCCAAGAACATTGCATTTGCACCTACACACACACAGAGCCACACACACGCACACACACATATAGATGTGGTAGTAGTGGATCTGGGGGATATGGTGGTGGTGGATGTGGTGGTGGTGGTGATGGTGGATGTGGTGGTGATGGTGGTGGTTGAGGGGGTGGATGTGGTGGTGGATGTGGTGGTGGTGGTGGATGTGGTGGTGGTGGAGGTGGTGGATGTGGTGGTGATGTGGTGGATGTGGTGGTTGTGGATGTGGTGAAAGTGGATGTGGTGAAAGTGGTGGTGGATGTGGTGGTGGATGTGGTGTTGGAAGTGATGGTGGTGGGTGTGGTGGATGTGGTGGTGGTGGATGCAGTGGTGGATGAGGTGGTGGATGTGGTGGTGGATGTGGTGGTGGTGGATGCGGTGGTGGTGGTGGATGTGGTGGTGGTAGATGAGGTGGTGGTGGAAGTGGTGGATGTGGTGGTGGATGTGGTGGTGGATGTGGTGGTGGATGTGGTGGTGGATGCCATGGATGTGGTGGTGGTGGTGGATGTGGTGGTGGATGCGGTGGATGTGGTGGTGGTGGTGGAAGTGGTTGTGGATGTGGCGGTGGCGGATGTGGCGGTGGTGGTGGTGGATGTGGTGGTGGTGGATGCGGTGGTGGTGGATGTGGTGGTGGTGGATGCGGTGGTGGTGGTGGTGGAAGTGGTGGTGGATGTGATGGTGGTGGATGTGGCGGTGGTGGATGTGGTGGTGGTGGATGTGGCGGTGGTGGATGTGGTGGATGTGGTGGTGGATGTGGCGGTGGATGTGGAGGTGGAAGTGGTGGTGGATGTGGTGGTGGATGTGGTGGTGGATGTGGTGGTGGTGGATGCAGTGGTGGATGTGGTGGTGGTGGATGTGGTGGGGGTGGATGAGGTGGTGGTGGAAGTGGTGGATGTGGTGGTGGATGTGGTGGTGGATGTGGTGGTGGTGGATGTGGTGGATGTGGTGGTGGATGTGGTGGATGTGGTGGTGGATGTGGAGGTGGAGGTGATGGTGGATGTGGTGGTGATGGTGGATGTGGTGGTGATGGTGGATGCGGTGGTGATGGTGGATGTGGTGGTGGATGCGGTGGATGTGGTGGTGGTGGATGCGGTGGATGTGGTGATGGTGGATGCGATGGTGGTGGTGGATGGGGTGGTGGTTGTAGTGGTGGATGGGGTGGTGGTTGTAGTGGATGTGGTGGTGGATGTAGTGGTGGTGGGTGTGGTGGTGGTGGTGGTGGATGCGGTGGTGGTGGATGTGGAGGTGATGGTGGATGTGGTGGTGGATGTGATGGTGGATGTGGTGGTGATGGTGGATGTGGTGGTGGATGTGGTGGTGGATGTGGTGGTGGATGCGGTGGATATGGTGGTGGTGGATGTGGGGGATGTGGTGATGGTGGATGCGGTGGTGGTGGTGGTGGATGCGGTGGTGGTGGTAGTGATGGATGGGGTGGGGGTGGATGAGGTGGTGGTGGAAGTGGTGGATGTGGTGGTGGATGTGGTGGTGGATGTGGTGGTGGTGGATGTGGTGGATGTGGTGGTGGATGTGGTGGATGTGGTGGTGGATGTGGAGGTGGAGGTGATGGTGGATGTGGTGGTGATGGTGGATGTGGTGGTGATGGTGGATGCGGTGGTGATGGTGGATGTGGTGGTGGATGCGGTGGATGTGGTGGTGGTGGATGCGGTGGATGTGGTGATGGTGGATGCGAAGGTGGTGGTGGATGGGGTGGTGGTTGTAGTGGTGGATGGGGTGGTGGTTGTAGTGGATGTGGTGGTGGATGTAGTGGTGGTGGGTGTGGTGGTGGTGGTGGTGGATGCGGTGGTGGTGGATGTGGAGGTGATGGTGGATGTGGTGGTGGATGTGATGGTGGATGTGGTGGTGATGGTGGATGTGGTGGTGGATGTGGTGGTGGATGTGGTGGTGGATGCGGTGGATATGGTGGTGGTGGATGTGGGGGATGTGGTGATGGTGGATGCGGTGGTGGTGGTGGTGGATGCGGTGGTGGTGGTAGTGGTGGATGGGGTGGTGGTTGTAGTGGATGTGGTGGTGGATGTAGTGGTTGTGGGTGTGGTGGTAGTAGTGGATGCGGTGGTGGTGGATGCGGTTGTGATGTATGTGGTGGATGTGGTGGTGGTGGATGTGGTGGTGGATGTGGCAGTGGATGTCATGGTGGATGTCATGGTGGATGTCATGGTGGATGTGGAGGTGATGGTGGATGTGATGGTGGATGTGGTGGTGGTGATGGATGTGATGGTGGATGTGGTGGTGATGGTGGATGTGGTGGTGGATGTGGTGGATGCGGTGGTGGTGGATGCGGTGGATGTGGTGGTGGTGGATGCGGTGGTGGTGGTGGATGCGGTGGTGGATGGGGTGGTGGTTGTGGTGGATGTGGTGGTGGATGTTATGGTGGATGTGGAGGTGATGGTGGATGTGTTGGTGGATGTGGTGGTTGTGGTGGATGTGATGGTGGATGTGGTGGTGATAGTGGATGTGGTGGTGGATGTGGTGGTGGATGCGGTGGATGTGGTGATGGTGGATGTGGTGATGGTGGATGCGGTGATGGTGGATGCGGTGGTAGTGGTAGTGGTGGTTGTAGTGGATGTGGTGGTGGATGTAGTGGTGGTGGGTGTGGTGATGGTGGTGGATGTGGTGGTGGTGGATGTGGTGGTGGATGTGGCGGTGGATGTCATGGTGGATGTGGATGTGGTGGTGGATGTGGTGGTGGATGTGGTGGTGGTGGTGGATGTGGTGGTGATGGTGGATGTGGTGGTGGATGCGGTGGTGGTGGATGCGGTGGTGGATGCGGTGGTGGTGGATGCGGTGGATGTGGTAATGGTGGATGCGGTGGTGGCGGATGTAGTGCTGGTGGGTGTGGTGGTGGTGGTGGATACGGTGGATGCGGTGGTGGTGGATGTGGTGGTGGTGGATGTGTTGGTGGATGTGGCAGTGGATGTCATGGTGGATGTGGAGGTGATGGTGGATGTGGAGGTGATGGTGGATGTGGAGGTGATGGTGGATGTGGAGGTGATGGTAGATGTGATGGTGGATGTGGTGGTGGTGGTGGATGTGGTGGTGATGGTGGATGTGGTGGTGGTGGATGCGGTGGATGTGGTGATGGTGGATGCGGTGGATGTGGTGATGGTGGATGCGGTGGTGGTGGTGGATGGGGTGGTGGATGTAGTGGTGGTGGGTGTGGTGGATGTGGTGGTGGTGGGTGCACCTACACACACACAGAGCCACACACACACACACACACACACATATAGATGTGGTAGTGGTGGATCTGGGGGATATGGTGGTGGTGGATGTGGTGGTGGATGTGGTGGTGGTGGTGATGGTGGATGTGGTGGTGATGGTGGTGGATGAGGGGGTGGATGTGGTGGTGGTGGTGGATGTGGAGGTGGTGGTGGATGTGGAGGTGGTGGTGATGTGGTGGATGTGGTGGTGGTGGATGTGGTGGTGGTGGATGTGGTGGTTGTGGATGTGGTGAAAGTGGTGGTGGATGTGGTGGTGGATGAGGTGGTGGAAGTGATGGTGGTGGGTGTGGTGGATGTGGTGGTGGTGGATGCGGTGGTGGATGAGGTGGTGGATGAGGTGGTGGATGAGGTGGTGGATGTGGTGGTGGATGCGGTGGTGGTGGATGCGGTGGTGGTGGATGCGGTGGTGGATGTGGTGGTGGTGGATGCGGCGGATGTGGTGATGGTGGATGCGGTGGTGGTGGTGGTGGATGCGGTGGTGGTGGTAGTGGTGGATGGGGTGGTGGTTGTAGTGGATGTGGTGGTGGATGTAGTGGTGGTGGGTGTGGTGGTAGTAGTGGATGCGGTGGTGGTGGATGCGGTTGTGATGTATGTGGTGGATGTGGTGGTGGTGGATGTGGTGGTTGTGGTGGTGGATGTGGCAGTGGATGTCATGGTGGATGTCATGGTGGATGTGGAGGTGATGGTGGATGTGATGGTGGATGTGGTGGTGGTGATGGATGTGATGGTGGATGTGGTGGTGATGGTGGATGTGGTGGTGGATGTGGTGGATGCGGTGGTGGTGGATGCGGTGGATGTGGTGGTGGTGGATGCGGTGGTGGTGGTGGATGCGGTGGTGGATGGGGTGGTGGTTGTGGTGGATGTGGTGGTGGATGTCATGGTGGATGTGGAGGTGATGGTGGATGTGTTGGTGGATGTGGTGGTTGTGGTGGATGTGATGGTGGATGTGGTGGTGATGGTGGATGTGGTGGTGGATGTGGTGGTGGATGCGGTGGATGTGGTGATGGTGGATGCGGTGATGGTGGATGCGGTGGTAGTGGTAGTGGTGGTTGTAGTGGATGTGGTGGTGGATGTAGTGGTGGTGGGTGTGGTGATGGTGGTGGATGTGGTGGTGGTGGATGTGGTGGTGGATGTGGCGGTGGATGTCATGGTGGATGTGGATGTGGTGGTGGATGTGGTGGTGGATGTGGTGGTGGATGTGGTGGTGGTGGTGGATGTGGTGGTGATGGTGGATGTGGTGGTGGATGCGGTGGTGGTGGATGCGGTGGATGTGGTGATGGTGGATGCGGTGGTGGCGGATGTAGTGCTGGTGGGTGTGGTGGTGGTGGTGGATGCGGTGGTGGTGGATGTGGTGGTGGTGGATGTGGTGGTGGATGTGGCAGTGGATGTCATGGTGGATGTGGAGGTGATGGTGGATGTGGAGGTGATGGTGGATGTGGAGGTGATGGTGGATGTGATGGTGGATGTGGTGGTGGTGGTGGATGTGGTGGTGATGGTGGATGTGGTGGTGGTGGATGCAGTGGATGTAGTGATGGTGGATGCGGTGGCGGTGGTGGATGTGGTGGTGGTGGTGGATGGGGTGGTGTATGTAGTGGTGGTGGGTGTGGTGGATGTGGTGGTGGTGGGTGCACCTACACACACACAGAGCCACACACACACACACACACACATATAGATGTGGTAGTGGTGGATCTGGGGGATATGGTGGTGGTGGATGTGGTGGTGGTGGTGATGGTGGATGTGGTGGTGATGGTGGTGGATGAGGGGGTGGATATGGTGGTGGATGTGGTGGTGGTGGTGGATGTGGAGGTGGTGGATGTGGAGGATGGTGGTGATGTGGTGGATGTGGTGGTGGTGGATGTGGTGGTGGTGGATGTGGTGGTTGTGGATGTGGTGAAAGTGGTGGTGGATGTGGTGGTGGATGAGGTGGTGGAAGTGATGGTGGTGGGTGTGGTGGATGTGGTGGTGGTGGATGCGGTGGTGGATGAGGTGGTGGATGAGGTGGTGGATGAGGTGGTGGATGCGGTGGTGGTGGATGCGGTGGTGGATGTGGTGGTGGTGGTGGATGTGGTGGTGGTGGATGTGGTGGATGTGGTGGAGGTGGTGGATGTGGTGGATGAGGTGGTGATGGTGGATGCGGTGATGGTGGATGCGGTGGTAGTGGTAGTGGTGGTTGTAGTGGATGTGGTGGTGGATGTAGTGGTGGTGGGTGTGGTGATGGTGGTGGATGTGGTGGTGGTGGATGTGGTGGTGGATGTGGCGGTGGATGTCATGGTGGATGTGGATATGGTGGTGGATGTGGTGGTGGATGTGGTGGTGGTGGTGGATGTGGTGGTGATGGTGGATGTGGTGGTGGATGCGGTGGTGGTGGATGCGGTGGATGTGGTGATGGTGGATGCGGTGGTGGCGGATGTAGTGCTGGTGGGTGTGGTGGTGGTGGTGGATGCGGTGGTGGTGGATGTGGTGGTGGTGGATGTGGTGGTGGATGTGGCAGTGGATGCCATGGTGGATGTGGAGGTGATGGTGGATGTGGAGGTGATGGTGGATGTGGAGGTGATGGTGGATGTGGAGGTGATGGTGGATGTGATGGTGGATGTGGTGGTGGTGGATGTGGTGGTGATGGTGGATGTGGTGGTGGTGGATGCGGTGGATGTGGTGATGGTGGATGCGGTGGCGGTGGTGGATGTGGTGGTGGTGGTGGATGGGGTGGTGGATGTAGTGGTGGTGGGTGTGGTGGATGTGGTGGTGGTGGGTGCACCTACACACACACAGAGCCACACACACACACACACACACACATATAGATGTGGTAGTGGTGGATCTGGGGGATATGTGGTGGTGGATGTGGTGGTGGTGGTGATGGTGGATGTGGTGGTGGTGGTGATGGTGAATGTGGTGGTGATGGTGGTGGATGAGGGGGTGGATGTGGTGGTGGATGTGGTGGTGGTGGTGGATGTGGAGGTGGTGGATGTGGAGGTGGTGGTGATGTGGTGGATGTGGTGGTGGTGGATGTGGTGGTGGTGGATGTGGTGGTTGTGGATGTGGTGGTGGATGAGGTGGTGGAAGTGATGGTGGTGGGTGTGGTGGATGTGGTGGTGGTGGATGCGGTGGTGGATGAGGTGGTGGATGAGGTGGTGGATGAGGTGGTGGATGTGGTGGTGGATGCGGTGGTGGTGGATGCGGTGGTGGATGTGGTGGTGGTGGTGGATGTGGTGGTGGTGGATGTGGTGGATGTGGTGGAGGTGGTGGATGTGGTGGATGAGGTGGTGGTGGTGGATGTGGATTGGATGTGGTGGTGGATGCAGTGGTGGTGGAAGTGGTGGTGGATGTGGTGGTGATGGTGGTGGATGTGGTGGTGGATGTGGTGGTTGATGTGGTGGTGGATGCAGTGGTGGTGGAAGTGGTGGTGGTTGTGGTGGATGTGGTGGTGGATGTCATGGTGGATGTGGAGGTGATGGTGGATGTGTTGGTGGATGTGGTGGTTGTGGTGGATGTGATGGTGGATGTGGTGGTGATGGTGGATGTGGTGGTGGATGTGGTGGTGGATGCGGTGGATGTGGTGATGGAGGATGCGGTGATGGTGGATGCGGTGGTAGTGGTAGTGGTGGTTGTAGTGGATGTGGTGGTGGATGTAGTGGTGGTGGGTGTGGTGATGGTGGTGGATGTGGTGGTGGTGGATGTGGTGGTGGATGTGGCGGTGGATGTCATGGTGGATGTGGATGTGGTGGTGGATGTGGTGGTGGATGTGGTGGTGGTGGTGGATGTGGTGGTGATGGTGGATGTGGTGGTGGATGCGGTGGTGGTGGATGCGGTGGATGTGGTGATGGTGGATGCGGTGGTGGCGGATGTAGTGCTGGTGGGTGTGGTGGTGGTGGTGGATGCGGTGGTGGTGGATGTGGTGGTGGTGGATGTGGTGGTGGATGTGGCAGTGGATGTCATGGTGGATGTGGAGGTGATGGTGGATGTGGAGGTGATGGTGGATGTGGAGGTGATGGTGGATGTGATGGTGGATGTGGTGGTGGTGGTGGATGTGGTGGTGATGGTGGATGTGGTGGTGGTGGATGCGGTGGATGTAGTGATGGTGGATGCGGTGGCGGTGGTGGATGTGGTGGTGGTGGTGGATGGGGTGGTGGATGTAGTGGTGGTGGGTGTGGTGGATGTGGTGGTGGTGGGTGCACCTACACACACAGAGCCACACACACACACACACACACATATAGATGTGGTAGTGGTGGATCTGGGGGATATGGTGGTGGTGGATGTGGTGGTGGTGGTGATGGTGGATGTGGTGGTGATGGTGGTGGATGAGGGGGTGGATGTGGTGGTGGATGTGGTGGTGGTGGTGGATGTGGAGGTGGTGGATGTGGAGGTGGTGGTGATGTGGTGGATGTGGTGGTGGTGGATGTGGTGGTGGTGGATGTGGTGGTTGTGGATGTGGTGAAAGTGGTGGTGGATGTGGTGGTGGATGAGGTGGTGGAAGTGATGGTGGTGGGTGTGGTGGATGTGGTGGTGGTGGATGCGGTGGTGGATGAGGTGGTGGATGAGGTGGTGGATGAGGTGGTGGATGTGGTGGTAGATGCGGTGGTGGTGGATGCGGTGGTGGATGTGGTGGTGGTGGTGGATGTGGTGGTGGTGGATGTGGTGGATGTGGTGGAGGTGGTGGATGTGGTGGATGAGGTGGTGATGGTGGATGCGGTGATGGTGGATGCGGTGGTAGTGGTAGTGGTGGTTGTAGTGGATGTGGTGGTGGATGTAGTGGTGGTGGGTGTGGTGATGGTGGTGGATGTGGTGTTGGTGTATGTGGTGGTGGATGTGGCGGTGGATGTCATGGTGGATGTGGATGTGGTGGTGGATGTGGTGGTGGATGTGGTGGTGGTGGTGGATGTGGTGGTGATGGTGGATGTGGTGGTGGATGCGGTGGTGGTGGATGCGGTGGATGCGGTGATGGTGGATGCGGTGGTGGCGGATGTAGTGCTGGTGGGTGTGGTGGTGGTGGTGGATGCGGTGGTGGTGGATGTGGTGGTGGTGGATGTGGTGGTGGATGTGGCAGTGGATGTCATGGTGGATGTGGAGGTGATGGTGGATGTGGAGGTGATGGTGGATGTGGAGGTGATGGTGGATGTGGAGGTGATGGTGGATGTGATGGTGGATGTGGTGGTGGTGGTGGATGTGGTGGTGATGGTGGATGTGGTGGTGGTGGATGCGGTGGATGTGGTGATGGTGGATGCGGTGGCGGTGGTGGATGTGGTGGTGGTGGTGGATGGGGTGGTGGATGTAGTGGTGGTGGGTGTGGTGGATGTGGTGGTGGTGGGTGCACCTACACACACACAGAGCCACACACACACACACACACACATATAGATGTGGTAGTGGTGGATCTGGGGGATATGGTGGTGGTGGATGTGGTGGTGGTGGTGATGGTGGATGTGGTGGTGGTGGTGATGGTGGATGTGGTGGTGATGGTGGTGGATGAGGGGGTGGATGTGGTGGTGGATGTGGTGGTGGTGGTGGATGTGGTGGATGTGGAGGTGGTGGTGATGTGGTGGATGTGGTGGTGGTGGATGTGGTGGTGGTGGATATGGTGGTGGATGTGGCAGTGGATGTCATGGTGGATGTGGAGGTGATGGTGGATGTGGAGGTGATGGTGGATGTGGAGGTGATGGTGGATGTGGAGGTGATGGTAGATGTGATGGTGGATGTGGTGGTGGTGGTGGATGTGGTGGTGATGGTGGATGTGGTGGTGGTGGATGCGGTGGATGTGGTGATGGTGGATGCGGTGGATGTGGTGATGGTGGATGCGGTGGTGGTGGTGGATGGGGTGGTGGATGTAGTGGTGGTGGGTGTGGTGGATGTGGTGGTGGTGGGTGCACCTACACACACACAGAGCCACACACACACACACACACACACATATAGATGTGGTAGTGGTGGATCTGGGGGATATGGTGGTGGTGGATGTGGTGGTGGATGTGGTGGTGGTGGTGATGGTGGATGTGGTGGTGATGGTGGTGGATGAGGGGGTGGATGTGGTGGTGGTGGTGGATGTGGAGGTGGTGGTGGATGTGGAGGTGGTGGTGATGTGGTGGATGTGGTGGTGGTGGATGTGGTGGTGGTGGATGTGGTGGTTGTGGATGTGGTGAAAGTGGTGGTGGATGTGGTGGTGGATGAGGTGGTGGAAGTGATGGTGGTGGGTGTGGTGGATGTGGTGGTGGTGGATGCGGTGGTGGATGAGGTGGTGGATGAGGTGGTGGATGAGGTGGTGGATGTGGTGGTGGATGCGGTGGTGGTGGATGCGGTGGTGGTGGATGCGGTGGTGGATGTGGTGGTGGTGGATGCGGCGGATGTGGTGATGGTGGATGCGGTGGTGGTGGTGGTGGATGCGGTGGTGGTGGTAGTGGTGGATGGGGTGGTGGTTGTAGTGGATGTGGTGGTGGATGTAGTGGTGGTGGGTGTGGTGGTAGTAGTGGATGCGGTGGTGGTGGATGCGGTTGTGATGTATGTGGTGGATGTGGTGGTGGTGGATGTGGTGGTTGTGGTGGTGGATGTGGCAGTGGATGTCATGGTGGATGTCATGGTGGATGTGGAGGTGATGGTGGATGTGATGGTGGATGTGGTGGTGGTGATGGATGTGATGGTGGATGTGGTGGTGATGGTGGATGTGGTGGTGGATGTGGTGGATGCGGTGGTGGTGGATGCGGTGGATGTGGTGGTGGTGGATGCGGTGGTGGTGGTGGATGCGGTGGTGGATGGGGTGGTGGTTGTGGTGGATGTGGTGGTGGATGTCATGGTGGATGTGGAGGTGATGGTGGATGTGTTGGTGGATGTGGTGGTTGTGGTGGATGTGATGGTGGATGTGGTGGTGATGGTGGATGTGGTGGTGGATGTGGTGGTGGATGCGGTGGATGTGGTGATGGTGGATGCGGTGATGGTGGATGCGGTGGTAGTGGTAGTGGTGGTTGTAGTGGATGTGGTGGTGGATGTAGTGGTGGTGGGTGTGGTGATGGTGGTGGATGTGGTGGTGGTGAATGTGGTGGTGGATGTCATGGTGGATGTGGATGTGGTGGTGGATGTGGTGGTGGATGTGGTGGTGGATGTGGTGGTGGTGGTGGATGTGGTGGTGATGGTGGATGTGGTGGTGGATGCGGTGGTGGTGGATGCGGTGGATGTGGTGATGGTGGATGCGGTGGTGGCGGATGTAGTGCTGGTGGGTGTGGTGGTGGTGGTGGATGCGGTGGTGGTGGATGTGGTGGTGGTGGATGTGGTGGTGGATGTGGCAGTGGATGTCATGGTGGATGTGGAGGTGATGGTGGATGTGGAGGTGATGGTGGATGTGATGGTGGATGTGGTGGTGGTGGTGGATGTGGTGGTGATGGTGGATGTGGTGGTGGTGGATGCAGTGGATGTAGTGATGGTGGATGCGGTGGCGGTGGTGGATGTGGTGGTGGTGGTGGATGGGGTGGTGTATGTAGTGGTGGTGGGTGTGGTGGATGTGGTGGTGGTGGGTGCACCTACACACACACAGAGCCACACACACACACACACACACATATAGATGTGGTCGTGGTGGATCTGGGGGATATGGTGGTGGTGGATGTGGTGGTGGTGGTGATGGTGGATGTGGTGGTGATGGTGGTGGATGAGGGGGTGGATATGGTGGTGGATGTGGTGGTGGTGGTGGATGTGGAGGTGGTGGATGTGGAGGATGGTGGTGATGTGGTGGATGTGGTGGTGGTGGATGTGGTGGTGGTGGATGTGGTGGTTGTGGATGTGGTGAAAGTGGTGGTGGATGTGGTGGTGGATGAGGTGGTGGAAGTGATGGTGGTGGGTGTGGTGGATGTGGTGGTGGTGGATGCGGTGGTGGATGAGGTGGTGGATGAGGTGGTGGATGAGGTGGTGGATGTGGTGGTGGATGCGGTGGTGGTGGATGCGGTGGTGGATGTGGTGGTGGTGGTGGATGTGGTGGTGGTGGATGTGGTGGATGTGGTGGAGGTGGTGGATGTGGTGGATGAGGTGGTGATGGTGGATGCGGTGATGGTGGATGCGGTGGTAGTGGTAGTGGTGGTTGTAGTGGATGTGGTGGTGGATGTAGTGGTGGTGGGTGTGGTGATGGTGGTGGATGTGGTGGTGGTGGATGTGGTGGTGGATGTGGCGGTGGATGTCATGGTGGATGTGGATATGGTGGTGGATGTGGTGGTGGATGTGGTGGTGGTGGTGGATGTGGTGGTGATGGTGGATGTGGTGGTGGATGCGGTGGTGGTGGATGCGGTGGATGTGGTGATGGTGGATGCGGTGGTGGCGGATGTAGTGCTGGTGGGTGTGGTGGTGGTGGTGGATGCGGTGGTGGTGGATGTGGTGGTGGTGGATGTGGTGGTGGATGTGGCAGTGGATGTCATGGTGGATGTGGAGGTGATGGTGGATGTGGAGGTGATGGTGGATGTGGAGGTGATGGTGGATGTGGAGGTGATGGTGGATGTGATGGTGGATGTGGTGGTGGTGGATGTGGTGGTGATGGTGGATGTGGTGGTGGTGGATGCGGTGGATGTGGTGATGGTGGATGCGGTGGCGGTGGTGGATGTGGTGGTGGTGGTGGATGGGGTGGTGGATGTAGTGGTGGTGGGTGTGGTGGATGTGGTGGTGGTGGGTGCACCTACACACACACAGAGCCACACACACACACACACACACACATATAGATGTGGTAGTGGTGGATCTGGGGGATATGGTGGTGGTGGATGTGGTGGTGGTGGTGATGGTGGATGTGGTGGTGGTGGTGATGGTGAATGTGGTGGTGATGGTGGTGGATGAGGGGGTGGATGTGGTGGTGGATGTGGTGGTGGTGGTGGATGTGGAGGTGGTGGATGTGGAGGTGGTGGTGATGTGGTGGATGTGGTGGTGGTGGATGTGGTGGTGGTGGATGTGGTGGTTGTGGATGTGGTGGTGGATGAGGTGGTGGAAGTGATGGTGGTGGGTGTGGTGGATGTGGTGGTGGTGGATGCGGTGGTGGATGAGGTGGTGGATGAGGTGGTGGATGAGGTGGTGGATGTGGTGGTGGATGCGGTGGTGGTGGATGCGGTGGTGGATGTGGTGGTGGTGGTGGATGTGGTGGTGGTGGATGTGGTGGATGTGGTGGAGGTGGTGGATGTGGTGGATGAGGTGGTGGATGTGGATTGGATGTGGTGGTGGATGCAGTGGTGGTGGAAGTGGTGGTGGATGTGGTGGTGATGGTGGTGGATGTGGTGGTGGATGTGGTGGTTGATGTGGTGGTGGATGCAGTGGTGGTGGAAGTGGTGGTGGTTGTGGTGGATGTGGTGGTGGATGTCATGGTGGATGTGGAGGTGATGGTGGATGTGTTGGTGGATGTGGTGGTTGTGGTGGATGTGATGGTGGATGTGGTGGTGATGGTGGATGTGGTGGTGGATGTGGTGGTGGATGCGGTGGATGTGGTGATGGAGGATGCGGTGATGGTGGATGCGGTGGTAGTGGTAGTGGTGGTTGTAGTGGATGTGGTGGTGGATGTAGTGGTGGTGGGTGTGGTGATGGTGGTGGATGTGGTGGTGGTGGATGTGGTGGTGGATGTGGCGGTGGATGTCATGGTGGATGTGGATGTGGTGGTGGATGTGGTGGTGGATGTGGTGGTGGTGGTGGATGTGGTGGTGATGGTGGATGTGGTGGTGGATGCGGTGGTGGTGGATGCGGTGGATGTGGTGATGGTGGATGCGGTGGTGGCGGATGTAGTGCTGGTGGGTGTGGTGGTGGTGGTGGATGCGGTGGTGGTGGATGTGGTGGTGGTGGATGTGGTGGTGGATGTGGCAGTGGATGTCATGGTGGATGTGGAGGTGATGGTGGATGTGGAGGTGATGGTGGATGTGGAGGTGATGGTGGATGTGATGGTGGATGTGGTGGTGGTGGTGGATGTGGTGGTGATGGTGGATGTGGTGGTGGTGGATGCGGTGGATGTAGTGATGGTGGATGCGGTGGCGGTGGTGGATGTGGTGGTGGTGGTGGATGGGGTGGTGGATGTAGTGGTGGTGGGTGTGGTGGATGTGGTGGTGGTGGGTGCACCTACACACACACAGAGCCACACACACACACACACACACATATAGATGTGGTAGTGGTGGATCTGGGGGATATGGTGGTGGTGGATGTGGTGGTGGTGGTGATGGTGGATGTGGTGGTGATGGTGGTGGATGAGGGGGTGGATGTGGTGGTGGATGTGGTGGTGGTGGTGGATGTGGAGGTGGTGGATGTGGAGGTGGTGGTGATGTGGTGGATGTGGTGGTGGTGGATGTGGTGGTGGTGGATGTGGTGGTTGTGGATGTGGTGAAAGTGGTGGTGGATGTGGTGGTGGATGAGGTGGTGGAAGTGATGGTGGTGGGTGTGGTGGATGTGGTGGTGGTGGATGCGGTGGTGGATGAGGTGGTGGATGAGGTGGTGGATGAGGTGGTGGATGTGGTGGTAGATGCGGTGGTGGTGGATGCGGTGGTGGATGTGGTGGTGGTGGTGGATGTGGTGGTGGTGGATGTGGTGGATGTGGTGGAGGTGGTGGATGTGGTGGATGAGGTGGTGATGGTGGATGCGGTGATGGTGGATGCGGTGGTAGTGGTAGTGGTGGTTGTAGTGGATGTGGTGGTGGATGTAGTGGTGGTGGGTGTGGTGATGGTGGTGGATGTGGTGTTGGTGTATGTGGTGGTGGATGTGGCGGTGGATGTCATGGTGGATGTGGATGTGGTGGTGGATGTGGTGGTGGATGTGGTGGTGGTGGTGGATGTGGTGGTGATGGTGGATGTGGTGGTGGATGCGGTGGTGGTGGATGCGGTGGATGTGGTGATGGTGGATGCGGTGGTGGCGGATGTAGTGCTGGTGGGTGTGGTGGTGGTGGTGGATGCGGTGGTGGTGGATGTGGTGGTGGTGGATGTGGTGGTGGATGTGGCAGTGGATGTCATGGTGGATGTGGAGGTGATGGTGGATGTGGAGGTGATGGTGGATGTGGAGGTGATGGTGGATGTGGAGGTGATGGTGGATGTGATGGTGGATGTGGTGGTGGTGGTGGATGTGGTGGTGATGGTGGATGTGGTGGTGGTGGATGCGGTGGATGTGGTGATGGTGGATGCGGTGGTGGTGGTGGATGTGGTGGTGGTGGTGGATGGGGTGGTGGATGTAGTGGTGGTGGGTGTGGTGGATGTGGTGGTGGTGGGTGCACCTACACACACACAGAGCCACACACACACACACACACACATATAGATGTGGTAGTGGTGGATCTGGGGGATATGGTGGTGGTGGATGTGGTGGTGGTGGTGATGGTGGATGTGGTGGTGGTGGTGATGGTGGATGTGGTGGTGATGGTGGTGGATGAGGGGGTGGATGTGGTGGTGGATGTGGTGGTGGATGTGGTGGATGTGGAGGTGGTGGTGATGTGGTGGATGTGGTGGTGGTGGATGTGGTGGTGGTGGATGTGGTGGTTGTGGATGTGGTGAAAGTGGTGGTGGATGTGGTGGTGGATGAGGTGGTGGAAGTGATGGTGGTGGGTGTGGTGGATGTGGTGGTGGTGGATGCGGTGGTGGATGAGGTGGTGGATGAGGTGGTGGATGAGGTGGTGGATGTGGTGGTGGATGCGGTGGTGGTGGATGCGGTGGTGGATGTGGTGGTGGTGGTGGATGTGGTGGTGGTGGATGTGGTGGATGTGGTGGAGGTGGTGGATGTGGTGGATGAGGTGGTGGTGGTGGATGTGGTGGTGGATGTGGTGGTGGATGCAGTGGTGGTGGAAGTGGTGGTGGATGTGGTGGTGATGGTGGTGGATGTGGTGGTGGATGTGGTGGTTGATGTGGTGGTGGTGGATGTGGTTGTGGTGGATGTGGTGATGGATGTGGCGGTGGATGTCATGGTGGATGTGGAGGTGATGGTGGATGTGGTGGTGGATGTGGTGGTGGATGTGGAGGTGATGGTGGATGTGGAGGTGATGGTGGATGTGGAGGGGATGGTGGATGTGGAGGTGATGGTGGATGTGGAGGGGATGGTGGATGTGGAGGTGATGGTGGATGTGATGGTGGATGTGGTGGTGGTGGTGGATGTGGTGGTGGTGGATGCGGTGGATGTGGTGATGGTGGATGCGGTGGTGGTGGTGGATGCGGTGGTGGTGATGGATGGGGTGGTGGATGTAGTGGTGGTGGGTGTGGTGGATGTGGTGGTGGTGGGTGCACCTACACACACACAGAGCCACACACACACACACACACACACACACACACACATATAGATGTGGTAGTGGTGGATCTGGGGGATATGGTGGTGGTGGATGTGGTGGTGGATGTGGTGGTGGTGGTGGATGTGGTGGTGGATGTGGAGGTGGTGGTGGATGTGGAGGTGGTGGTGATGTGGAGGTGGTGGTGATGTGGTGGTGGATGTGGTGGTGGTTGATGTGGTGGTGGTGGATGTGGTGGTTGTGGATGTGGTGAAAGTGGTGGTGGATGTGGTGGTGGATGAGGTGGTGGAAGTGATGGTGGTGGGTGTGGTGGATGTGGTGGTGGTGGATGCAGTGGTGGATGAGGTGGTGGATGAGGTGGTGGATGCGGTGGTGGTTGATGCGGTGGTGGTTGATGCGGTGGTGGTTGATGCGGTGGTGGTGGATGCGGTGGTGGATGTGGATGCGGTGGTGGATGTGGTGGTGGTGGTGGATGTGGTGGTGGTGGATGTGGTGGATGTGGTGGATGAGGTGGTGGATGTGGTGGATGAGGTGGTGGATGTGGTGGTGGATGTGGTGGATGTGGTGGTGGATGTGGATGTGGTTGTGGATGTGGTGGTGGTGGTGGTGGATGTGCTGGTGATGGTGGAAGTGGTGGTGGATGCGGAGGATGTGGTGGTGGTGGATGCGGTGGATGTGGTGATGGTGGATGCGGTGGTGGTGGTGGATGCAGTGGTGGTGGTGGATGCAGTGCTGGTGTAGTGGTGGATGGGGTGGTGGTTGTAGTGGATGTGGTGGTGGATATAGTGGTGGTGGGTGTGGTGGTGGTGGTGGATGTGGTGGTGGTGGATGCGGTGGTGGTGGATGTGGTGGATGTGGTGGTGGTGAATGTGGCGGTGGATGTCATGGTGGGTGTGGAGGTGATGGTGGATGTGGTGGGGGTGGTGGATGTGATGGTGGATATGCAGGCTGTACATTGCACTGTCACCCTGAAATTCACGGAAGCTATTCCCTGGGAGGTGTGAAGTATTGCGGGTTGTTTACAGGAAGTGAGTCTGAGGCGGTTTACTTTTAGCAGAAAAAGAGAGAAGAGCTACATAGTTCCACAGCGGTTCTTGAGCAGGGCACATTCCGACATGACACAAGTTCGCAGAGGAGGACCGGTGACCTGTTTGGATAAATCATGTCAATAGTTTGTTTTTTCTGAAGTCGTGGTCGCCCAGAAAAGATACCAGGCTTATTTGATGAACAGTCGAGAATTGTGTGGGTGATAAAGGAATAAGCCAAATTTGCTGCTTGTGGATTTTTACGTTAAAATTGGGTCACCCACACCGAGGCCCAGTTGCCCACCGACCAAAACCCCCATACAATCAAATTCACACAGCTAGTGCTGTAAACGGAAACATGACTTATCGCCTCTAGCCTGCGCCCTCTGCGGGTCAAGAAACACGCTCAAGACATTTATGGGTAACTATCAAGCAAAGCTCAGACAGGATAACTCAGGAGGGTAATGCGCGCAATATAGGAGAGAAAATGTGTGCGCGCGCCTGACCTCTGGCCACTGACCTCAGACACAGCTTACAGTTAACTTGCCTGATTGATACCGAGGGTTGTGAATAACCTGAAGCGATCACTGAATTTAGAGAAGATACCACAGAGGGTTAATTTGTTTATAGCAGGGGTTCTTGTTGTAATTGCAGGTAACAAGTTCCAGTCCTCCCAAGGCAGAGAAGGGGAGGGGCGAGGAGAAATGCGACACGGCGGGCAGGGGAGGGGGCCGAGCGGGGAGAGCGGCGATGAGGGTGTTAAGCAGCAGGGGCCTTTGAAGTGAAGCTAAGCTTCACTTCAAAGGTGTGGGAGGACGGCTGCTGGGTAACAGATGGCGATTTGATGATGTACACGCGCATTTTAGGTCAATGCGCTTGCGCATTGACCTAAAAGCGCACGGGCACAGCACCAAATCGCCAGTTAGTTAAAGGCTGTTTAAAGCCCTATAGTCTCGCTTCTCTCAATGCGCATACGCATTGATAGGTCACGAGACCTAAAAATAAAATGCTTTAAATTTTACAAGCAGATTCGCAAAAAATTAAGTTGATCAACAAAGTAAGATTTTAACAAAAGCCATCTAATTAGGTCTGCTCTATATTTTTAAAGGATGTGGCAACCTCTGCCACATCTAAGAAGGGATCTTAGCAAGTCGGTGTCCAGTGATGTTCTTCTAAAGGGTCATGCATATACCCCCCTTTCTTTGCTTTATTTTGGTGTTATTAGCAACTCTTCCTCGCCCGTGCCCCGAAGCCTCTTAAACAGACGGCCTTGTATGTGCGCTTTAAGTATGAATACACACATTAATTTCATATTTTTATTTTCATATATCCTGTATGGCAAACATTATATCTCAGTCCATTCTCGTTGAAGTGTAGGATATGATAGAACTGTGACATCACTTCCTGTCACTTGACATCATTTACATCATTGTGCACTGCCTAACAAGGTCCCACCCATTATTTTATAGGACGTGTGACATGCCTGTAGCGCTGTGACATAGCTTTGCAATCCTGGTTTTCGCCTGTCACAACCAGGGAACTGGGACAATGAACCCAAAATGTTATTTTTATCTGCCAGTGATAGTCATTCCGTCTTTGAGGATCTACATACCGTCACCCATATGGAATGTTTCTGATCGAATCCTGCTGTTTTGAAGTAAAAGTAAAGAAATAAAACCCTAGAGAGCAGTAACTCTTGTGTTACGGTAACGACATATGGGCAAGCTTGTATATATGTAACTCGCTGGGGCAGCGCCCAGTGAGGTGGGGGCAATCGGGTGATGTGTACTGCTGCTTGCACGGATAAGAGTTTTATTTATTTATTTATTTATTTATGCATTTTTATATAGCGCGGACTTTACCCGAGGGCGTCAGAGCGCTTCACATTAGGAACAGAAATGAAACATAATGAGAAACATTACAAAAGAGCAGATTACAAAAGCATACGTTGCGTTACATAAGGTAATAGTGACAATTGTGAGCAAACAAAAACATGAGGTAGTAAAAATTGTGAGCAGCCAAAAATACATGAGGTAGTAAGGGTAATAATGACAATCGTGAGCAAACAAAATACTTGAGGTAATAAAAATTGTGAGCAACCAAAAATACATGAGGTAGTAAAGGTAATAGTGACAATTGTGAGCAAACAAAATACTTGAGGTAGTAAAAATTGTGAACAACAAAAAAATACATGAGGTAGTCAAAAGTGCACAAGAGGAAAAGTGACAAGTGTGCATTCAAAAGAGAAAACAGAGTATAATTTGAGGTATAATACTGCAATAAGTGCTAGGCACAAGAACAGGCGTTACGTAGGCAAGGTGGCACTTGTGCAAGTATCAAAGGTAAAAACATGTGAGAGGTAGCAACCGTGTGTTATAAGGGCAAAGTGTTATGTGCACGTTACAAAAGGGCACCGAACACAAGTACATGGAGAATACTGCAAAAAGGCAGACACTCCCACCACAGGAAAACACTGGGAAGGCACTCCCATGGTCATGGAAAGTAGAAAATATCAGTAGTGGGAAGTCTTCCTCCGAATAGCAAGAGGACGTGCATTACTTTTGGAGGTGTCTCTGGAGGAGGAGAACTTTGAGGTCCCTTTTGAAGGCCTGGGAGGAGGCGGTGGTCCGGAGCTCAGGCGGAAACGAGTTCCAGATTCTCACTGCGTTGCCTGAAAAGGATTGGGCCATTGTTCTTTCCTTCTTGAAAGTGGGAGGTTCAAGCAGTAGATTCTCGGCATTGCGTGAAGGTCTAGAGCCTCCAGAGAGTTTCAGTTTATTCACCAGGTAGCGGGGAGAGGAGGAGTGCAGGGCTTTGTGGGTGATACAAGCGGTCTTGTAGATAGCTCTAGCCTCAAAGGGAAGCCAGCGGAGGGTGGATAACAACGGTGTGATGTGATCGCTTCTTTTGGCCCCATAGATGAAACGAGCTGCTGAATGGAAGACAGACTTAAGTGGGGACAGGTGAGATTTGGGGAGGCCAGTAAGAAGAGAATTGCAGTAGTCTAGTCTGGAGAGGACCAGCGATTGCACCAGGGTTATAAGGTCCTGCTCCGGGAAGAAGCGACGGATTCCCCAAAGAAGGCGCAGTTGGTAGCGAGCAGATTTTGCAATAGAATTGATGTGGGGAGTTAGATTGAGTTTTTTGTCTAGAATGACACCAAGAGATTTTGCGCTGTCGACAATGATGGGTTTGTTGTTTAGTAGATTCATCTGATCCATCCATGATTGAACCGGGGGAGGAGAGAGTGAGGAGGAGAAGAGGAGGAATTCAGTTTTGGAGGGATTCAGAATTAATTGATGAGATGACATCCAGTTTTGAATGGAGTCAAGAGTAGATCTTAGGATGGAGAGATCATGAGTGGAGGCAACCTTGAGGTAGAGTTGAGTGTCATCTGCATAGAGATGATAGTGAATCCCGGATTTGCTTAGGAGGTTTCCCAGTGGTTCTAAGTAGAGATTAAACAGTGTGGGTGCAAGTATAGAGCCTTGGGGAACACCTTGACCCACCGCCACAGGAGAAGAAAGACTGTTCGCTATTTTGATCATTTGAGATCTGTCAGAGAGGAAGGATGCAAACCATTTAAGCACAGTGCCCTCCATGCCCATTCTCTGTTGAAGAATATTGAGGAGGGTGTTGTGATTAACAGTGTCGAAGGCTGCGGAGAGGTCAAGGAGAATTAGCAGACAGGACCCCCCTGAGTCGAGTATCCTCAGCGCATCATCAACCACTTGCAGTAGGGCTGTTTCAGTGCTGCAGTTTTGGATGAAGCCGGACTGACAATTGTCAAGAAGATCATTGTCCTTGATATGACGAGAGAGTTGTTTGGCTACACATCTTTCCGTGATCTTTGCAAGAAAGGGAAGGTTAGTGATGGGGCGGAAGTTGTTGAGGTCATTTGCATCAGCAGTGGGCTTTTTCAGCAGAGGGGTGACCTGCCCAGTTTTGAAGGGGACAGGAAGGGAGCCTTGCCAGAGGGAGAGGTTGATCAGAGTGGTCCAATAGGAGAGGGAATGGGTATAGAAGTCAAAGGCAATGGCACTGGGGATAGGGTCAAGCGAATGGTTGGAGGGCTTTGTTTCGCGTATGCATTTGAGAAGGGCATCTTCAGAAATGGGGTCAAAGCTCTGCCAAATGGCTAAGGATTTGCGCTCCTCTGGAGGTGTAGGATGAGCAACCTGACCTACAAGTGATTTCACCTTTCCATCGAAGAAAGTAGCGAAATCTGCTGCTCTCTTTGTAGAATCCTCCACCTTGGAGGTTGGGGGAGAGCAGCTCGGAGTCTTGATGAGATCGAATAGTTTTTTGGGTCTATTTTTGGCGGAATCAAGGAGGGTTTTGAAGTGCGTCGCTTTCTCAAGGAAGATGTGCTTGTGGTATTTGGATCTTGCTGTGCGAAGCAAGGCTAAATTGTCAGTGGAAGGCAATTGCCTCCATTGCTTCTCCAGGAATCTTAGCTGCTTCCTTTCCTCATAAAGGGATTTGTTGAACCAAGGTGCTGAGGGAGTGGGCCTTATCCTTTTGCTTTTGAGTGGAGCGACGTTATTAATTTCAGCTTCAAGGACTGTGAGGCATTGGGAGGTGAGATCGTCAACAGCTATGTTCGGGTCTAGCCTTGGAAGTGAAAGCAAAGCTGATTCACAGAGGGGACCGACATCAATGTTTTTGGCATCACGGAACCAGGAGATGGCCCTCTTGGGTTGGCCAAGAGTTATAGAGTGTGAAAGTTGAAGAGAGAATGGGATGAGGTGGTGGTCAGACCAGTCTACATGAATAGGGGTAGTAGTAGAAAGCATGCCTGCTTTAGAAATAACAAGGTCCAGGATTGCGCCCTTAGAGTGGGTTGGTTCAGTGCAGTGTTGGATAAGATCATTTGCCGAGAGGAAGGTGGCCAGTGAGTTCGCAGAGGAGTCTTGCGGTGCGCCCCAGTGGAGATTGAGGTCACCTACGATGGTCTGATTGTCACTTTGAGAGTATTGGTCGCTGATGAAGTCTTTGAGATCTTCTATAAACGAAGAGCTACTGCTACGAGGCGGGCGGTAAATGATATGGAATCTGAGCGGTGAACGGTGCTGCAATTGAAGCTCAAGAGAAAGGCATTCAAAGGTGTGGGAGGAGCTGCTAGGAGACGCCTTAAGTTGGAGGGCGTTTCTGAAGATGACTGCAACACCTCCCCCCGTGTTTTCAGTTCTGTCATTCCTAAATATGGAATAACCTGTGGGTAATAGGAGATCAAATATAGAGTGCGAGGTATCTTTGAACCAGGTCTCTGTGAGGAAGAGCATGTCAAGTTTGTGAAAGGTGATGGTGTCGGAGATTTCAAGTTTGTGTTTTACTGCAGATCTGCAGTTGTGAAGCATACAGCGCAGCTCTGTCAAGACTGTTTTGGTGACGGGGGCACTTGGGCTCTGAAGGGTGATCGGGATATTGAACATTTGCGGAGGTGCTCGGGAGGGTTTAGGTGGACGCTTTGTTCTGACAGAGGTGATTGTCGGAATAGTGTAGACAGTGGGGTTGCTAGGGTATGCCTGTTGAAGAAGGGTGGCGCTCAAAGGCTTGTGTGAGTTAACGACGCTTGCAGACGAAGGGTTGAGCTTGGCTGTTTTGGGGTGAGGGGGCGAGGTGCATCTCTGGGGAAGTTGGGGGGGGGTAGAGGTGCATGGAGGGGTGGGGATCTTAGAGCATAAAAGTGAAATGGCAGCTGTCAGCTGAGAGATGGAGGTGATCAGAGAGCCTAACGTATTTTCCAGTGAGAAAGAGGCAGAGCACGGAAGGTTGGGTGGCTCGATTGAAATAAGGGGGGGTGGAATTGGTGGTGGACGGCAGGGAGAGGTGAGGGGACAGGGGGTGTGTTGGGGGGTGGGGTTCACAGGTGGGGAAAGGTGGAGGTTGGGAGCGGGGGTAAATGAATTGGGGGTTAAGGGAGAGTTGTCATTGTTGGTGTTGCAGGAGGGAGAGGAATTAGGGACAAATTTAGAGGGAGAAATGTGCGGAACACGTCGGCATGGAAGTAGGAGGGGGGAGGCCTGTGTGGCGTCATGGGAGTGTAGGAGGTTTGGGCGGAAAAGAGGTGCATTAGTTGCGGAGGTCCTGTCAGTTAGGAGAGGTAGCAGCGAGGGAACGGTCATCTGGCAGAGTGAGGGGGGTTGAGAGAAAGGGAAGTTGAGGAGGGGAAGTGGTTCTGCTGGGCCCGAGGGAGGGAGAAGGAAGGTGTTCCTAGGAGGGGAAAGGGGGTAGTGCGGCAGTACTGGAGGAGTAGGAGGGAGGAGCGAGATGCAGTGGGAATGTGGCAAACACGGGGTGAATGACGAGGGAAAGAAGGGGTGGAGAGGAGGGACGGAAGGAGGGCTAAGGGGAGCATAGAGACAGTTAATTGGGGAAGAGTGTTGGAGGAGAGGTGGACTAAAGAAGGGGGTGATGGGAAGAAGTATGGGGGAGGAGAATAGATTGGAGTATCGTGATAGTGCAGATGGGACGAGGAGCGTGTTAGTTAGTGGTAAGGCTGAAGTAATGCGGGAGGGGACATACTGTGGGGGGGGAGGAATAGGAGATGAGGTAAGTTGGGGGGGGAAGGGAAAGGGGCCGACCTGCGCTTCTCGAGAGTGCAGCCAATTGGAGTGGGGTGGGGTCGGCGGGGGAGAAAGGGAGTAATGGGTGGAGCTGGAAGGAGAGTCAGGGGGAAACCCGGTTGCAGAGACGGGGAGTAAGGTGGGGAAGAGGTGGTCAAAGAGCGAGAGGCAGGAGTCTTTGCCTTGGATCATGACAGTACCGTTATTATAGAGTGAGATAGTGAGGTAGCCATTGAAGCACCCAGAGGGGGAAATTTTTAGTTGTTTCCCATAAGGGATGGAGGAGGAGGAGACGACGTTCAGGGAATTGTAAAAACTGTTGGACCAAGAGGGGATGTCGCGAGTGAAGAAGATGAGATCGTTTTTGAGCCTCCCAAGACGACCATTGAAAAATTGATCCACAAAAAGGGAGTCCGGGAAACGTTCAATAGTGTTATGCTTCAGTCGTTTTATTGTAGCTTTAGTCTGGTCGGGAGGATAAATGATTTTGTAGCAATTGGCTCCAGACTTAACTCGAGAGGTGGCCATGTTGGGAAGCTGAGGCGAAGGAGGGTGGGGGAGAGATGAGAGGGGTGTTGCTGGGAGAGCGGTAGTGAGGAGAAAAAAGAGGACAAAAAGGGGGCGCATAATCCAAACGGTTATGGTGGAAAAACCGGGTTAATGTGCCGTCAGGCTGTAAAAAGGCCTAAACGATGCAGCTGGCACTACTTGCTGCGCAGCTGTCAAAGGGCCTAAACGGTGCAGCTGGCATTACTTGCTGCGCAGCTGTAAAAGTCCTAAACGGTGCAGCTGGGAATCAAAAGTGACATTAGTGAGCAATCAAAATATATGAGGTTACAAAGTATAAAGTGGCACTAGTGTTCAACCAGCATAACCAAAATATAAGATGTAGCTGTTGGTGTAGTTTATGAATAAAAAGTGAAATGCGTGCAGCTTACAGGATAGAAAGAGATGGGCGCAGCTTACACAAAGTGTATATAGATATGTGAGGTAGCGATCAGTGCAGTACAGGAATAAAAATTGAGATGGGTGTAGCTTATACTAATGTCTATAAATATGTGAGGTAGCGGTCAATGCAATACATGAGTAAAAAAGTGCGATGGGTGCAGCTTATAATACTGTACAGAATACACATAAAAGTATAATATTAAAGATATAACGGTCCAAAATACTGGTGCAAACAAAAGGCAGCATTAGTCAAAAAAATGACAAAAGTGAGCAGCGAGAAATATATGAGGTAGCAATCGGTGCATTGAATACAAGTATAAGTATAATACTGCCATAAGTGGTAGACACTCGGTAGTTGAGATTAGTCTAAAGAGGCCAGTTCATTGGTATGGTCATATATTGAGCAGGACTAGTTCATGATGGCCGCCACAGAGAGAGCGAGACCACTCTAAAATGGCCGCCAGAATAGGGGAGATAGAAACGTTAGTCCTCTGTTAGTTGCTGTTGCTTTAGGAACAGGAAAGGGCAGAGTCAGTTTCTATTTGAGCAATCCCAGTTCCTATCTTGCTGGGAGGGAGTCTTATCTCTATTATGGTGGTCTTGTGTGGAGGAGTCAGGCCGGGGAGCCTCGTGGGCCTCGTGGATACAGGAGGGGATTTATTGCTACAGTTTTATGGCCCCAGCCATTTTGAACAAAGGAAAAAGGAATGTGGACAAGCTGATCAGGGTGGATAAATACCTTCTTGTAGTTCTGCTCATCCAGTGCTTTGATGTTGCCAGCAAAGTGATGCATTTAACACAGTCCATCATATTTCTTAAGGGTGATGAAAACGCTATCTGAGGACCGACATTTCTGGAAAAGTCTTGTCAGCTCAGTCAAAAACTTAGCTGTGATTTCAGCTCAGTGGATATGCAGATTTTTAAGTTGAGAGAAATGCAAACCTCGAGGCTTTTGTCAGAATGTGTGCATCGATTTCTGACCAGGCTCTGATGCTTACAAGCTTGAGAACTGGTAAGCTCCTGAGGCGGAAAGCCGGGAGACTTTTGTGGTGACTGCTTGAGTTTTTTAAAACTTTTAATCTATTGTGTGATACTGTGCTTTTAAACTACCTACAATCTCACCTTGCCATTCGCCCAGTGCACCCTCAGCGAAACAGACCTTAGCGCTGATAGGTGAAACTCTCCAGGGCTGACATCACGGACTGGAAGCACTGTGGCCACGCCCACCACCCTTAGGCCACGCCCCCTCACTCGGTATTTAGGCGCGCTGATATGCGAGCGCGGCTAGAGAACTGGTAAGCTCCTGAGGCGGAAAGCCGGGAGACTTTTGTGGTGACTGCTTGAGTTTTTTAAAACTTTTAATCTATTGTGTGATACTGTGCTTTTAAACTACCTACAATCTCACCTTGCCATTCGCCCAGTGCACCCTCAGCGAAACAGACCTTAGCGCTGATAGGTGAAACTCTCCAGGGCTGACATCACGGACTGGAAGCACTGTGGCCACGCCCACCACCCTTAGGCCACGCCCCCTCACTCGGTATTTAGGCGCGCTGATATGCGAGCGCGGCTAGAGAACTGGTAAGCTCCTGAGGCGGAAAGCCGGGAGACTTTTGTGGTGACTGCTTGAGTTTTTTAAAACTTTTAATCTATTGTGTGATACTGTGCTTTTAAACTACCTACAATCTCACCTTGCCATTCGCCCAGTGCACCCTCAGCGAAACAGACCTTAGCGCTGATAGGTGAAACTCTCCAGGGCTGACATCACGGACTGGAAGCACTGTGGCCACGCCCACCACCCTTAGGCCACGCCCCCTCACTCGGTATTTAGGCGCGCTGATATGCGAGCGCGGCTAGAGAACTGGTAAGCTCCTGAGGCGGAAAGCCGGGAGACTTTTGTGGTGACTGCTTGAGTTTTTTAAAACTTTTAATCTATTGTGTGATACTGTGCTTTTAAACTACCTACAATCTCACCTTGCCATTCGCCCAGTGCACCCTCAGCGAAACAGACCTTAGCGCTGATAGGTGAAACTCTCCAGGGCTGACATCACGGACTGGAAGCACTGTGGCCACGCCCACCACCCTTAGGCCACGCCCTCCTCGCCCCTATAGAAATGTGCTTCCCCCGGAAGCGCAGCGGACGAGCGCAGCGGGCGCGCCTTTTGCGCGCCGAAGGCGCGCCTAAGGCAAGCCCGTCTGCGTCCGTCCGCGACCGGATTGCGCCCAGCGCCAGCCATGCTGCCGGTCAATCCCCCTACACAAAAAGGATACTCTGGACAAGTATGGAATTATTGGCATTAAATACAGGGAAACCCTGCACGGCGTGCAGGCTCGACCTGACCCAATCGGATCTTCCACCCTCATGCCTGGTCTGTGGCGATCTGCTGGCCAACGCTCCACTCCAACAAAACAAACTGTTGAAAATAATACGCCGACCAATAATGACCAGTTCCCCTACGATTCCGTTTAAGGCAGCTCTACTGAACTGTAGATCTCTCCCTAAACATGTGGATGATATAAACCTATTAATAATGGACTCTGAGTGGGATGCTTTGTTTCTCACGGAAACCTGGCTAAACTTGGACAGTATAGCCTCTATCCCTCTTGCAATACCACCGGGGTTTAAAATAAGCTTCGCAAATAGAGAAGAAGATAGAAGAGGTGGTGGAGTGGCGATTATCTTTAAAGAAAAATTTACACTGACATCCTCTGCTCCCACCACTATTCCTGGTATAGAGGGGCTACATTTCTGCTTTCAAATCAATCCACAATTGTCCCTAGCCGGCCTGCTCATATATAGACCTCCGGACTGCCCCTCGACACGCACCAGTGAACTTTGGGACTTAATAACCCAAAGCTCCCTAGCTCACCCTCACTATATGGTCCTCAGTGACTTCAATGTTCACGCTGATAGGCCTGATTGCCCCCAGACTATTCAACTTCTCTCTACGCTACAAGCCGCCAACCTAACCCAAATTGTTTCAGGACCCACGCACCGTGCCGGCCATATACTGGACCTAATTTTCTCCAACGTGTTGGATTCTACCGCCCTTCCTCCCCTACCCCTGGTCTGGACGGACCATTATTTAATATCTTTTTTTATTTCCCTTCCTCCCCATTCCCAGAAAACAGGCAAACGTTCCTACATATGTAGAAACTGGGATAAATTATCTGCTGACACCTTATGTCCGGCTCTTGCAGTGGCCCTCCCCACACTGACATCGGATGTGAACTCCGATGCAGTGCTGCTAAACCGCTGGATAGGCAACACTGTGGAATCTATCGCTCCTGCTAAAACTGCCACATCTCGCAGAGAATCCCCTACCGCTCCTTGGTTTTCCGTAGAGTTGATGGAGAAAAAAAGAAATTGCAAAAAGTTGGAGCGCCTCTGGAGGGCAAATTATTGTGAAGCAGCAAAAAACTGCTACAAAAAAGCCCTCCGACGTTTACACCAATCTATAAAAAAAGCCAAAAAATTATTCTTTGCAACCTCCATTCAACAAGCTAAGCAATCTAGTAAAGAAGTCTTTAAGATTGTTCAATCCTTTTTTAAACCAAGAGCCATTGACACTGAGATAATTCCATCAGAGAGACTCTGCGAAGATATCTCGGACTTTTTTGATAAAAAAATTATCCAGGTCTATGAGACCTTTTCAAACCCCACGCCCACTGTAATGGAGGACTTCAATATAAAAGACTCGCCCCCTTCCCTTCTAGCCCAATTCCATCACATCTCCCGTGATGAGGCCATGAGTGAGCTAAGCAAATGCAAATCGGGAGGCCCAGACGACCCTTGCCCACCAAAACTCTGGAAAGTGATGTCGTCAGCTATTGCTACACCTCTCCTCCATATCTGGAACACATCCATTGAAACTGGTACGTTCCCTGACTGCTGGAAACATGCCACCCTCCTCCCTCTAAAAAAAAAGCCAAATGGTGCCCCAGACGACTTGACCAACCTACGCCCCATTTCCCTGCTAGCAGCCCCCGGAAAAATGCTCGAGAAACTGATTCAACGCCAATTGAACAGTTTCATAGAGAATAACGGTATCCTTCACGAAACACAATCGGGTTTCAGAACTGGTTTCAGCACCGAGACGGCCCTTATTGAGGTTGCTGAGTCAATTAGATGGTCTTTAGACGAAGGGGCGTCAACTATGCTGGTGCTCCTGGATCTATCGGCCGCTTTTGATTCAGTAGACCATGGAAGATTGCTGTTAAGGTTAAGAGATACAGGTCTGGAGGATAGAGCACTGAACTGGCTTCAATCCTACTTAACAGATCGCTCCCAGAAAGTTGCATTGGGCACTTTCTCCTCCAAACCAAAACGGCTCTGGTGTGGGGTCCCCCAGGGGTCTGCACTCAGCCCGTTACTTTTTAATATTTACTTAGCCCCACTTTTTACCTTGATCGCCAAATGGGGGGTCAAGGCAATCTCATATGCCGATGATACTCAATTGGTTTTCCCCTTTGTTGAAGTATCTGAGATTGCTTTCAGTAAAATTAAGGGCTGCCTTAAAGACATAGCCAATTGGATGAACACTAATAAACTTAAGCTGAATGCATCCAAAACGGAAGTGCTATTCTTTGGAAAAAATACGCGTCCTACTCCAGACTTATGGTGGCCCCCGGAAATGGGACCAGCTCCAGCCCCTGGATCTAATGCGAAGAACTTGGGAGTAAGATGGGACGAGAATCTCTCTTTCTCCTCGCATGTTCAGCAGGTCTCCACAGGTTGCCTTCACAAACTTAGGAACCTTCGCAAATTTCTATCTCTCCTACCTCCTGAGTGCCGTAAAACGGTAGTCCACGCAACAGTTACCTCAAGACTGGACTACTCGAACGGCCTCTACCTTGGTCTCCCCAAGTATCTGGTGCAGCGCCTGCAGATCGTGCAGAATGCGGCTGCGAGACTTATAAAACCGATTCCATTTAAACATCATGTCTCTCCGCACCTTCGCGAACTGCACTGGCTTCCAGTGGCGAGCAGAATAAAATTTAAAGTTCTTACCCTGGCGTTTAGAGCATTAAAAGGTACCTGCCCTAACTATTTAAAACTTAGACTCACCCGCTACCATCAGGACAGACATTTACGCTCCAACTCCCTGCTTCAGCTAACTATACCAAGAGTTAGGAAGGCCAGACTTGGGGGTAGATCCTTTTCTGCCGGTACAGCGAAACTGTGGAACGCCCTGCCTCTGGCCATTCAATCCACCTCGACAGAAGCAAGTTTTAAGAAACTCCTGAAGACCTGGCTTTTCATGCAAAAAACCTAGACATTTGTCATAGCTTCTGTCTTAAGCTGTAAGCTCTCTACTAGCGCCGGGACACCTCCTTGTGAGGTAGCTGTTCGCGCTTTACAAGCATCAGTATTATTATTATTATTATTCTTTCTGCCTCTCCAGGTTCTGGTGCTTGCGAGCTCTGTCTTTCTGCCTCTCTGGGCTCTGACGTCTGGAGAGCAGTATTGCCAACTGGCAAGAGTGCCTTTGTAAAGCCATTATCAAAGCCTCGCGCTTCTACACTCCGCCCATCTCCCTGGCTTCCATGACAGCCCTCACATGCAGAGCCTGGATCTGCAAAAGTAATGCATTGAGCAGGGTCCGACTGGGACAGAACTAGGGGTGGACGTAACTTGCGTAATTCAGTGTAGTATAATCACGCGGATTTACCAAGAAATCTAGCGAGATTCCGCTTGAACTAGGCAATGCTGCACTTAGCGCAAAAATTCTACCCTACATCTAAAACGGATGCCAAGATGCATTTTGGTGCTAAGAAGTAGCGCTAAATGCAACAAACACAAGTAGCAAGTGTGAGCAGCCACTCGCTAAATGTGCTCTTTCCCCCAACTTTCTACCGACATTTAACGTTATTTTCTAAGTGCAAAATACACCCTGGCATCCAAAATGGATGTGAGGATGCATTTTGTGATAAGAAACAGCACTAAATGCAGCAGAACACAAATAGCAAGCAAGAGTGGACCCTCGCACTCATTAAATATGCTCTCGCGTTAGGAGTTTCCCCCCCAAATTACTATTAACTACTCAAAGAGTAATCACGTGTTTATCAGCAATACTGCGACAAAGAGTAACACTGAATTACCCAAATTACAACTATTACTCAGGGGTAATTGAAATTCTGCCCAGGCCTAGACAGAACACAGGTTAGGTCAGCAAAATAAATGTGGCCCTCATTAGTGAATTAGATTTTCTAAAAAAAAGTTCCTTGGGAAGAACTCTAGACCCAGGTAAAGAGTTCTTCTAATTGTAAGTATGCCTCAAAATGTACCATTATATTGCACAGGCATTCAATGGAGGAGAGCCCACAAAACTCAATGTAAAGTAAGGGAAGAGGTGTGGCGCAGTGGCCAGGGCGTCTGACTCAGGAACCCTGGGGCTCATGGTTCAATCGCCAGCGCCGGTGGAAGATCAGCCCAGCATCCTGTGACTCTGTGCAATGGCTCGTTTAAGCTTCCCGAAGGCCCCCAGTGTCTTGACACCCTCAGGTAATTGTTTGCCCTTTACAAATACTGGACATTTACATTTAACGTGATGTTGCAATCTGTCAGTCACCTAAAGTACTCATCAAAGCATCATGTGGTATTACATATTTGTCCTCAACAACTCCACTGGGTGCTCAGCCTACCCGTCACAAAGAGCACCTGGCATTTTACATAGCACTTACCTTCCATGCTGGCTGCATCCCTCGCTCCTGTGCAGCAAGGTTTCTTGGTGAGCACTGCTATACCCGGGCCAGCCCAGCAGTCGCTATGTACCCCAGCGCTGAAGGAACCCCCCGTACACACCTGATGATGGAGCACTAACCATAGTGACTGGCAAAATAGTGCCAATGGTGCTCTGTTCTAGACCTGTCTGCCATGTTCTACACAGGGCTGTGCAACTACTGCAACCGCATTGGGCACTGTCCTGTGGGGGGACACTGACCTCAGCGGGGGAGTGCTGCGTTTAGCAATAATGTAGGATTGTAAAGCACCTGCTGCAGATTTACTTGCGCGCACAGGTTTCAGGCAGCAATTAAAATGCCATTATAAATAATGTGATTAATGGCAGAGTCCTCCTTGAAAGGATCCTATCCTGGGCAGAGGAGAATAACATTATCTCCCCCTTCCGGCGGGGTTTAGGGCCTGTACAAGTACTGTTGACCAGGCTTTCAGGCTGTTACTACTGCATTGGAAGACAGTCTTGATTAGCAAGGGTGGTCTGTACCTGGACTTCATCGATTTGAAGACCGCGTTCGATCGGGTCCCCCGAGGGCGGCTGTGGGCGGTCCTTCATGAGATGGGGTTCCCTCCGCCCATCCTGCACCTGCTGGCCCGCATGCACGATGGAACTTACGCATGCATTCGGTGGGGCACGAAGGAGCAGTTAACAGAAAAAATTCCGGTGAACAGAGGTGTCCGCCAAGGATGCGTTCTGGCGCCGACCCTCTTTTCCCTATTTGTTAATGGGGTGGTTTCTTTTTTTAACTGACATCGATGCTGACGCCCCTAGTCTGGCTGGTGTGAAGGTCCCCGCCATGCTCTTTGCCGACAACACGTTACTAGTTTCCAAAACGCCCATGGGGCTCCAAAAATTGCTGGACCGATTTTGTGACTTCTGTAACTTAAGGGGCTTGTTCATCAACACTTCCAAAACAAAGCTCCTTTATTTCAATCCCAGTAGAAAAGCTAATCGCACGCTCACCCTCAATGAAGAGCCGCTAGAGCGGGTCAAAATGTTCGATTATCTTGGGATTAGGATATCTGACCAACTCAAGTGGAAAACCCACATTGAAAAAATGGCCCTAAACCACAAACGGGTCGTGGGCGCCATAAGCAGGGAGCATAGATCTTCAGCTTCTAGACCTATAGCCCCTGCCCTAGAGATCTATTCAGTAAAAGCAGTAGGCAGTGCACTGTACAGGGCAGAGCTCTGGGGTTTTAGTAATGTTGACCTGCTAGTAATGGCTGAAAACCAATTTTATAAGGAGCTGTTGTCCATCCCCAGGAGTTCCCCTAGCAAGCCCATTCAATACGATCTTGGAGGCAGATCTATCAAAGACCTTATAATTCTGCATCCGCTTCTTTATTGGGCTCGCCTGTGGCGTACACCAGAGCTAGAGAGCTACGCAGACGGCCTCAAAGAAATTATGAGCTTGCAGGGGTCACACAAAATAGCCTGGCTTTCCAATATAAAGGAACTCCTGTTGGCCATTGGCCATTTGGGTGGCATGGGAGTCCGGTGCTTCATTGTCCAAACTAGAAGTCAAGCGGGCTTACTGGCGGTGGGTCGACGCCTAGGAATCTAGAGCGGATAACTTGGGTAGGCTCACCAATGAGTTTCGACTGCACAAAACTGTTCCCTTACTTGAACCCTACATGGACTTTATTAGAAAACCCAAAGATAGGGCATTATATGTACAGTTAGTCCGTGAACGCACCTCTAAATGGAAACCCCCTTACCAGACGCCTGCCACCTGCCCGCACTGCAGCACCGAACTGGAAACTATCCCACATGTTTTCTTTGTCTGCAGTGCCTACAATAAGCCCAGATCCAAATGGTTAAAACCTGTCTGTCTCCTTCTTGAGACCAGAGGTTATGCCCCAGCTTTAAGAATTTTGCAATCTGATCCTAACACAGTACTGGCGTGTGGGGTAGCCAAATTCCTTAGTTGGGCGTGGGTGATCAGATGTAAAGCTATGTGACGAACCCTCTTTCAGGCAATCCTTGGCTTCTTATTTCTTTTAAACTCAAAGCTGTAAATTGTTTAATACTGTTTTAAACTGTCTTTTTAACTATTTATTGAGTGTTTTTTTAATAATATGAATTGTATTTTAACTGTTGTGTGCTTTTAAGATATTATTATATCGAAATAAAGCTTTGTACTACTAATATGATTAATGTTCATGCTAGAGAGAGAGATCAGAGTTTTGTCTAGTGGCAGTTTTGACTCACAGTAAAGTAGTGCAGAGGGTTAATATACCTGCTGCAAAGAGCAGATCTGTATTTTATGGGGGTAGCTGAGTGGATTAGTGAAGCCAACCTTTACCAGGGCTTTAAAACAAATTAAATGTCTGTGAGAGAGGGACTATAGAGAGATAAGGGCCACTTTTGCAGGGTGATAGTGAGGCAATCCAGAGTGAAGGTCATATGGGCGGGTGTCAAAATAGATTGTCGCAATAGGGAGCCATCAGCACTAATCTGACCCTGGTTGCACACCAGCGATACTTAACCTTTTGAGTTCTTGGGATCCACACTTAATCATTACTGGAATCCAGGCATCCCCACTGAATCATTAATGAAATCTGAGGACCCTCACTGAGTCATTGATGTAAGAGAGGGGCCCCAGCCTAAGCGATATCAATGATTTGAACCTCAAAACAATATCAAGAAATACAAGAACAAACATCTATAAAAAAATACACAAATTGTCAAATATTTTATTTAACTCACAAATAAATGTAAAAAAAAGTCACAGTTTAATTTTACTGAGAAGTTTGGAGCTTTTCTACATTTATTTGAGGCTCCAACCCGCTCATACGACGTTGTGTTTGATGTACCTGCACTGCTCCCAGGAATCAAACTGAGGATAACAACTTATTTTTTAGAATCCAGTCTCAAATGCGTTCAAGCTTTCAGAACGTTTTAAAATGTTCAACTTCACATTTCGTTTCCTTATGTATACAATATTAATCTGTTGATATTTTTTAATTTTCTACGGAGTCGTGGACCCTCTGTGGAGTCATTGTGGAATCCATTATCCCATGGGTCCGCGGATCACAGGGTAAGAACCAGTGTTCTACACCATCAACTACTCTTGCTGACTTTGCCGCCTCGACCATACATTGGGCTTAAATGCTAGTCTTTAAATAAGAGAAGAGTAACCTGGAGGAAAAGTCACCCATGCAACACCCGACCTCTGAACTCTGAGGTGATATGAGCCTCTCCCTGCTGCTAATCAAGGAGAATGACTTCTCACTTAAATAACTACTACATACACGCGGTCGTCCAACCCTGCAATGCACAGGCAAGTAACCAGTACTTCTTCTATAAAAACATTTAAAAATTATAATGAAATTACTTCAGGAACAGAATTTTTTGGGGGAAGGCCACTGCCTGGCATTTATACGTGCCATAATTGCCTAGTAGCAAGGTTGTCCTCTCTTAGGGCCCAATGTAGGTAAAAGGGTTTTTCCGATTTCAAAATACCGAGGCGGTCCGAATCGGTATTCTGAAATCGGAAAACGAGATGTAGCAAAAAAAAGGCGAATTAATACCGATTCGGTCGGCATCGGTAATGTGAATCGGTACGTTCCGAATCGGCACGGACCGAATCGGAAAGTACCGAATCGGCCACCACCGAATCGGAAATAGCCGAATCGGCTACCAAAGAATCGGTAATTGCCGAGTCGGTAAAATCCGATTCGGCAATTAAAGAATCGTAGCTATGAAAACACACCCATGGCCAAAAAGCCCATAGGAATGCATTGAAGAAACCGAATCGGTAAAATCCGAATCGGAGAATACCGAATCGGAGAATACCGATTCGGTAATATCCGAATCGGTAAAAGCCGATTCGGCAAAAGCCGATTCAGCCAATGAGGTGGCTCCCCCTCCCCCACCCAAACAGGGAGTGGCAACCCTGGCAGGTGCAGCTAATTAAGAACTTTCTGGAGAGCCAGCCTGAGCTGAACACTCACAGTTAGCAGCAGTGGGAGTAGGAGGTTGTGAACTGTACTGAAGAAGATGGCAAACCAGAGCGAGAGCCAGAAGTCCTCCCAGAAGAGGAAGCCTAAGTTCAGCACCACCGAGCTGCAGGTGTTGGTTGAGGAGGTGGTGAGGGTGCACCGCCAGCTATTTGGAAAGCTGTCCCTCAATGTGCCAGACAGCACCAAGAGGAGGATCTGGAGCGAAATCGCCCAAAAGGTGAATGCTGTGGGTGTCACCCCCAGGTCCCTGGATGAGCTCAAGAAGCGATTCTATGACATCCGCAGCCTCACAAAAGGAAGATGGCAGAGATCCAGAGGCAGGCTGGAGGCACTGGTGGAGGCAGGAACCCGGCGCCACCCCTCACAGACCTCGAGGAAATGGTCTCCACCACCATTGAGAGGGAGAGTGTTACCGGAATTGGGACCCTGGACAGCTCAGCCAGAGCTACAGCTACAGGTAAGAAGCATGCACATCATGACACACCCTACCAGACACCTCCCCATTAGACACAATGCATAGGCAAACCCCAGCACAGTACTGTAACCAACATACAAGAGACAAGCATCATGGTACATGTAGTCAGCAGAAGTTAGCAAACTATGGCAGTGCAGAATCACAAGACAGGAAACAGTGAAACACATTCTAAGGAGATGCAAGGACATGTGGAATGCTTTAATTGTACTGACTGTAATACATCAGCACTCAATTTACAAATGCTTCTTTGTACCTAGGGGCACCATCAGGCGGACAAACAATGTCAACAGAGGCATCAGCACCATCTGACACTGCACTCGCAGGGCCGAGCACCAGCCAGGCTGCCGAGGAGGAGGAGGACGTAAACACCATAGGGCTTGGTATGGAGGGAGACCTGGTGATAGACTTTGAAGCACTGCACTCCCCACAAATGCCCAGCACACCCCCCTTGCAGTTCTCCCCAGAGAACTCCCCGACAAGGGACCTCCTTCCACCTACACCAGCTCCTACCACGACCATGGCTGTGGCACCAGTACAACCTGTCCTGGGAGCAAGGGCTCAGGCCCCGGCCAGCACCACACCCCCACCAGTGGCACCCCAGCCCACTCAGCAGGCTGGCAGCAGCAGTACCCGGTGCCGTGCCATCCCCACCACTGCAGCACCAGCACAGGAGGGCAGTGTCTTCCTGGGCCTCGAAGGAAAGATGGTAAAGATACAAAGGCTGCAGGCGAAATCCATGATGGCCTGCCAACGCCAGCTCCTGCAGCACAACCTGCAGATGGGGGAAATGGTAAAAGGATTTCAGGCCTTCGTGGATTCAAACAAGGAGGTAGCAGCAGGTTTGGGCAGGCTAACCACTGCCATAACCCAGTTGTGTGGCAGAATGGAGGAGCAAGAGCTGGTGCGCAGGCGGGATGCCCGGGTGCAGAACCGCTCCATGAGCCGCCTTGCTGCGGCAACGGCACAACTCTGCCAGCGCAGTGCCAACATGGAGTGTAGCCTCACACAAAATACGGCAGAGTTAACAAGGGGAATGGCCCACATCCCGACTGCAATGGAGGCCATGATCATCTCTAACACTGCCTCAAATCCTGCCCTGGACCTGTGGGATGCTGGGGACAGCAGCAGCCGCAGCAGCCCGGCCAGCGCTGCGTCTGAGCCACGCAGGAGCACCAGGCGCTCCGCAGATGCCGCTGGTCATTCAGAGGGGGCTGAGGGACACCCCAGTGGGGCTGCCAAGCGGTCAAAGAAATAGCCTTGCAAGGGCGGGTGAGGCAACCTGGACATTGGACTTTTGTTTTCTTTGCCATTACACCTTTTTTTTGTTGCACATCAGTGCAGTAACTGTGTAGCAACAGTATTAAAATTGTTTTTTCACAACTACCATTTAGCTGTCTTTGCATCTGTACTCACTCAGAAATAGTTTCTGTAATCTCCTCACGTCTGTATCTGCCATCACTTGGCGTACACACCCCAGCTGGCTGTGTCAGTGGCACAGCGTCGTCGTCATGGTCCTCGTAGTCAGACAACTCCACCTCAGTGCCCTTCTTCACCGCAAGGTTGTGTAACATTGCACATACAGCTATGATCTTGCAGCAGGTGATGAGGTATACTGCCTTGCACCTCCACTCTTGTGCAGGCATCTGAATCTACTTTTCCAGATGCCAAAGGTCCGTTCGACGACATTCCTTGTGCGTATGTGGGCCCGGTTATACCTCCTTTGGCTGGGTGTGGAGGGGTTGAGGTAGGGGGTGAGTATGAATGAGCGGAGGGCATATGCACTGTCGCCTGGAAGAGAAAGGGGTAACATTACACGCATGCATACATGTATTCCACCTAGCTACTGTGTGTTATGGGGGTCTGATGATGTGTCTCACCTAGGAGGTATAATTCGCCAGCCATCAGCCGTGCATAGATGCCGCTCTGTTGGAAAATATAGGAGTCATGGGTACTCCCTGGAAATTTTGCTACCAGGTCTGTGATGGTGCACTTCGCATTGCAGATCACCTGCACGTTGATGGTGTGTGTAGACTTCCGATTGCGGTATATGTATTCTGTGTCCGCTGGTGGGCAAATCGGAATGTGCGTGCCATCTATGCAACCAATGATTTGGGGAAATTGTGCCATCTGGTAGAAGTCAGCTTTAGTTTGTAGCAGTTCTGTGTGGGTTGCAGGGAAAGAGATGTATTGGTCCATCCTGTGTATCATGGCGTCAAGGAATGTGTGGAAGAACCTTGACAGGCTGCTCTGGCTCACCCCTCCTACCGCCGCAACTCCACTTTGATAGCTGCCAGACGCTAGCAGGTGTAGGCTGCATAGCACCTGGACGTGTGCTGGGATGGCGTGTGCCCTTGGGGTGTGGTGGTCCAAGAATGGTTTGAGATCCCTGATGAGCTCAAGTATGGTGTCAGAGTCCAGCCTGTATCTCTGTAGGATCTCTGCCTCTGTGAGCATGAACAGGGTTATCCTCTGTCTGTAGACCTGTTCATTTCTTAGCCATTCCCTCTGTCCTTCCTGCTGTAGCCGTAGCCGCCTCGCAATGACATAAAAAGCTGCCATCCTGCAAGTTGCAATGCATTTTGGGGCTGTTTATATGGGTTGGAGTTGGTTACCACCTGATTGTAATCCATGGTAAATACCGAGTGAATACTACCGATTCTGAGCCGATTTCGGTGTTTCTGTGCCTCCCTACATCTCCCCATCTGTCGGAATCGGGGAATTTCCCGATCGGTGAATCATACGAATCGGTATGTTCTCCGAATCGGCTCATGTCCGATTCGGTCTATCTACCGATTCGGTACATGGACCAAATCGGCTTCATTCCGATTCGGTGTGTCTACCGAATCGGTACATGGGCCGATTCGGATAATTTCCGATTCGGTGTCACTACCGAATCGGTACATGGACCGATTCGGTTATTTTCCGAATCGGTGTCACTACCGAATCGGTACATGGACCGAATCGGTTATTTTCCGAATCGGTGTGTCTACCGATTCGGTACATTGACCGAATCGGTGTTTGCATCCGATTCGGTGTGTTACCGATTCGTTCCATATCCGATTTTCGGTATGTACGTATCGGATTCTTTTCCATTCGGTACTCATTCCGAATCGGTTTTCACTCCGATTTTGATATTTTTTGGTTCCCTACATCTCGATGGCTGTTTACCGATCGGTAAGGGCCAAAAATCGGTATTTTCTGCCGTTACCGATCGGTAACGGCCTACCTACATCGGGCCCTTAATTCCACCCATGCATCTTTCTTCCACTAACCTACACGGCCTGGCTTTTGACCTCCCTTGTAGGCTAATTTTTAATCCCTGCTTTCCCTCTTTGTCACTTTCTCTTTCTTCTTCCCTCTCCCCCTCCCCCATCTCTATATAGCTCTGAATCAAAAGCTGATGAAAAATGTAAGTTCAAGTGGCCAAAAATGAGTGCTGGCGCCCACACCTGCAGCCACAGGTACAAATCATGCCCTGCACACAAAGGCTACTGGTTGCCTTCTTGAGATGTTGCACTACTGGCTCTGTCTATGTGTTTCAAAGCTGAATTTTCGTCAGTGGGTACTGAGGCATGCTATGCCGACGGCTAGGCGCTGCTTACGGAACACAGATTCTTCTGTTAACGCCATGAAATCATCACTCAGGTGAAACCGGTGGCGTCATCATCACCCCAGAGCATCATTCCACTCCTATGTCAAGACCACCACTTACACAACCAGTGTCTGGCTTCGTTTTTGTAGCGAAAAACCTTTGAATACGCATTTTGGTTTTAAGTAGGCAGTTATTTGTTAATAACAGTTTTGTTGAGGATCTTGTAGTTGTAACTTGGCGGATTAGTATAATGTTTTCTGTTTGATAGATTTGGCAAGAGACATTTTATCATTCTATTCATGACAATGCCTTTCCAAAATAGTAAAAGCATACGGAACAAAAAAGTTGGCGGCTAAGGCTAAAAGGCTGATCTATAATTTGGCTGGCGAGCATGGCGGAGGACTTTATGTACGTTTAATGTCTGGCAAATTTACAGTTTGGACCAGCTGTGAACTTTGTACCTTGAAAGGATCCACCATCATGGCAGTTCCAGTCAAGGTACAAAAAGGGTTTTGTTTTTCCAAAACAACTTATCGTTTTAGGAATTTGTTATGAAAAAACAAAAAATGAATAACCTTCACACCAACAGAATTTTTTTCCTAGGACTAAGGGTTACTATTTGTATTTTGTCTGTCCCTCATCGCAGTGACAGATTCAAAGAAAACGGAACCACACAAACTCCACCCTAGCTAGGGTGGGCGGGTTAAGGTCTTTCCTCCATCTGTCCAAACTCTGTTGGGCCATCAAAGGAAGCTTTTCGCCAACAGATCCAACAGAGGCTAGGTCAGTGGAAAGCTGGTGGTCCTCCCAACCCTAAATGGGCAGAACATCAGTTTGGCAGACACAGTATTATGCCACGTTTGCGACAGACTTCCAGGTCCGCCAAACTATAAATCCATCCCAAAGTAATTTCATCCTCTGCATACACTGCGTTTGCAATAAAACAGAAGGGCCTAGGTAACAGTGGTGCTTGTGCTCCCTCTGTGTGGGGTATAACATGCCGAAATTCTTTTTGTGCCTAATTTATTGGAACATTTTGCCATTTTTAGGTCTTGACACAGAGAGTTTTAGATGTTCTTCAGAGCTGATTACTTAGCAAAGAAATTAGAAAGTTAAAGAAAAAGATTTCTTTAAGAGGTTTGAGTGGTGAACGGTAACAGCTTCTTTAGAGCTTCTCATTGTGTGATTCGCAACATTTGTGTTAGTCCGCCAAAGGAGTGCTTCAGTTGCAGTGTATGGGCCTGCTGAGGCAAAGAATTGCTATAATTTTCCCCACCCTCCGCCGAAGACTCACTCTTGCTGCAGCACATTTTTAATAAGTATATCTGAAAGTGACATTGAGAAAGTAAATCCTCAAGTTCTTCTCTGAAATAGTCATAACTGGGGTTCCTACTTACATCCAAAAGAATATAGTTGTGCATTTTGCGAGGACTCCCAGAGAGTAGTAGTCCCCAGTTTAATGCCTTTTTGAAGGATGGGATTTTCAGACAGAGGGAGTCTGCACTTCAGAGTGAGGGGAAACCTCTTGAAATAATTAAATAGTGGGCCAGACAGGTTGCACCTTTCCCTTTCATGGCCTTGTGAGCTATACAGGCTATCATGTACAAGCTTGATATGCACCATATAGACTTATAGACATATAGACAACAGCTGTTCCAAGTCCTTGAACCCTTCTTCGGCCGAAAAGATTTCACCATATTAGGAGACTTTAATTTTCATTTAGAAAGGTCCGACAATAAAGATACCATTTCTCTGCTGGATACTATGTCAGCCTGCGGCTTTAACCAGTTGGTCAAAGGCACCACTCACCGAGCTGGCCATACGCTAGATGGCATTTTTACCAACGACGAGAGGATATCGATTGAGGAATCCATCCATCTGTCATGGTCTGATCATATGGCCGTCCCATTCCAACTTAGGTATCCCAGTACACCTTTGCCCCCAAACATACCGAGCAAACAGGAACTTCGTAGGAACTACAAGGCCATTTCTAATAGCTCCCTCTCCAAGTGGGCATCTAAATGGTGCCCCTCTCAGGAAGAAAGTGCCCCCATAGCCGCAACGCAGTTTGACAGTACCATGACGGAAGCCCTAGATGAACTAGCCCCCCTACAACTCTGCCGACGTACTAGAAAAAGGCCCTCAGCTCCTTGGTTCTCGGAACATCTGAGACTCCTGAGACAGGAGGTCAGGAGACAGGAACGCCTTTGGCATACAGGATGGAACCCTAAAGATAAGGAAGCTCATAAGATCTTGCTTAGAAAATACAAGGCCGAAATTATTAAAGCCAAACAAGAACATTTCACGACTCTGACCACCTCATTGTCCTCCCCCAAAGAGCTCTTTAGGGTTGTAGATTCCCTCATAACCCTTCAATCCCCTGATCCTGTAGTGGCGTCCCAAGAACTCTGTAATGACATCGCCTCTTTCTTGCAGACCAAAATATCTGATATATACTCAGCCCTGGAGCTACAAAAATCGCTTATGAGTGGGCCCCCCTCTTTAGGGCCTACGGACCCCGCCCCGACAGTATCAACTCCCCCGAGAACCTTAGACTCCTTTCCCCCTCTCTCCGTGGACACGCTCGACTGTCTACTCAACAAGACCAAATCTGGCTCTCCTCTGGATGTATGTCCCCTAAGGATCCTTAAACAGTGCAGGGAAACCCTCCTGCCTCCTCTGGTGGACATCATGAACAGAGCCATGAGAGATGGGGTTTTTCCCATTCAGTGGAAAAGAGCGGTTGTAAAACCTCTCTTAAAAAAACCCTCCCTGGATCCGTCGGTCTTAAAAAACTTCCGGCCAATTTCCCTACTCCCTGCCCCAGCAAAGATGCTAGAGGCGCACCTCAACTCGCACCTTGCCGCTTTCATTGAAAGCTCGGAATGCCTTGATTTCTCCCAACACGGCTTCAGGAGGGATCACAGCACTGAGTCAGCCCTCACCATTGTGTTGGATAACATACGCACACGGGTTGATGAGGGCCAGACCACCCTCCTGATCCTCTTAGATCTGACCGCGGCTTTCGATACCCTCTCTCTCTCAGTACTAAAAACTTGGCTGAGGGAGATAGGCGTGCGTGGAGCAGCCCTGGATCTCCTCACGTCTTTTCTCACCCATCGAGTACAAAGAGTGAAGCTGGGGGAGTACCTATCTCCATCCCTTCCTGTGCAATGTGGGGTCCCGCAGGGGTCGGCTCTAAGCCCGAGCCTATTTAACATTTATGTGACCCCACTTGCCAGGCTCATTAGATCTTATGGGATGGAGATAGTTTCCTATGCAGACGACACCCAGATCCTTGTCTCTCTCTCCCACGCTAGCGTCCCGACTGCCTCCAATTTTAGATCTTGTATGGAGGCGGTCGGCAAATGGATGATCACAAACTCGCTTAAACTAAATGGAGAGAAGACAGAGGTGATGGTGTTCGGAGGGAAAGAGGAAATATGGTCTTCCAGCTGGTGGCCAGACTCACTAGGAGCCTGTCCCTCCCCTACCTCCTCTGCCAAAAATCTGGGGGTCATGATAGACCCTGCTCTTGACATGAGCAAGCAGGTCAGTCGAACTATCTCCACCTGCTGGGGCATTATCCATATCCTGAGAAGGATTAGGAACTACCTCTCCCCTCAGGCCAGGAAACAGCTAGCCGTTGCTCTCATAGGCTCAAGAATAGACTACTGCAATGCGCTATATGCGGGCTTGAAAAAGAGCCTACTGCAGCGCTTGCAGGTAGTCCAAAATGCCGCTGCCAGGTTCGTCCTGGACCTTCCCAAGCGCTCCTCAGCCACAGCGGATAGAAAGCTGCTACACTGGCTCCCTGTCGAGGCACGGATACACTTTAAGATCGTATGCCTGACATACAAGGCTTTGGCCAGAAATAGCCCCTCTGGTCTAGGATCTATCCTGTCCCGCTATTCTCCCATTAGGAAGCTACGCTCCTCCGGCAGACTCCTGCTATCGACCCCCCGTTTCAGGAGAGCGAAATGGGGTGGCAGGGTTTTCTCCACCCTGGCCCCTAAGTGGTGGAATGCTCTTCCCCTGGAAATAAGATCACTGCCCACCCTTCAGGCTTTCAAAAGGGCTTTGAAAACCCACCTCTTTGCGCAAGCGTACCTGTAGCGATATAGCGAATTCCTTTTTAATTGTCCTGTTAGGCGCCTTGATACCTTCGGGTTATTGTCTGCGCATTATAAATTTTATTCATTCATTCATTCATTCAAGCTTCTAGCCTCCATTGAGAGCCATTTTATGGTAATCAGGACTGGGGTAATGCGAACTCCTATTTTGGGGCTTGATGTAAGTCAAGATGCTGCGCCGGAACCTGGTGTTAGTGGGGCCGGGTGGATTCTGGATATGAAGGATTGTGAGAAGTTGCTGTAACTGACCCTGAGAAGTACAAGTAATTGAATAGCTGTTCCAAGGCCTACGGCATGGAATAAGGAACTTAATACCAGCTGTTTGTCACTATACTGAGTTTGGGAATATCAGCCTCCAGAAATATTACATTCACCATTTTGCTTCCCACCACATAACAGCATAAGTATATATCTACTATGTTGAACTCATCTACTTAGTTAAACTTAGCATACAATGGTTAGTTCAGTGTAGTGGTTGCATTGTTTTGTCATGTGGAATTTATATAGTGGGCCTGTACCTTGATTCCTCACAGCAAAATGATTTGGTAATAGGCTTCTCTTCCTAAAACATTCATGTAGTTGCGCAGATTCAGGTTTTTGTCACGGGTAATGCCCAAACATTTACCATTCTAGGCAATGAATGTACAATGATTGCTTCCAGCCAAGGTTGAACTAGTGTGAACCAGTGAGGAGGGAAGGACAACAGGAACTTTGTTTTTTTCTTACCTAATACCTTTGAGCTGATGTAGCATCACCCACACCTGATGATTCCCTAGGGTTTTAGCAAGATCTCCTATATCCTCTGGTGTAAAGACTTTCAAATGTAACTCGGTGTCCTCATCGTACAGATGAAACATTTTTGATTGCCTCAGGAAATAAGTTAAGGGTCCATGTGCAAATTAAAGAGCATTACAAAGGGGATGGGACATTGAAGAACTCCTTGTTAAAGATAGAAGAGGTAGAGAGAGAGTTCAAAAGATTAACTTGCTCAGATTGGTTGATGATAGGTTCTGATGGATACTCCTACAATCACATTCCTATTCTGTAGAAGATGTCAGGCTGGATCTGGAAACTTCAGAGCTCTCAAGTTGCTTAAACTGGGTTCATATCAGTGCCGTAAGTGAAATCGGGTGACATGACCGAAGCCATATAGTGTCTACCTAGGGACAACAATGTTAGTTTCCTTGGAGAACAATGTTAGTTTCCTGTTTTACGTGATTTGACACGGATCTGGAGCTCCAGCTCTCTCCTGAGAGTTGTGAAGTTTCTCACAGAACAAAATTCTTGTAGTGCAGCACTTTGTCTCCCACAAAGTGTTTCAGCTTAAAGCAATGTAGGAATTATGAGGGACAGATGCCCATTACAGAACGCTATTCCAGGGTGCCTGGGATTGGTCCATGACTCCAGGTCCTGCGACTCTTGAAGGTCATACACCCCAAGTCCGTCAAGGCCAAGTTGTGCATGGTCCAGGCCCACAATGACAAACTCAGCCATTGCTGTTTGAAGCTGCATTCCAGGTTACCATCCTCACATTCCTCCAGCAACAGGACAAAACATTAGAAGCACAAAAAATATGGTAAAGGCAGGTCACCAAAATTCATTCCGTCTCCCACAGGAGCTTCATCCCCGAGAATTGGAGTTGCTTGTGGTGGAGCTGGCAGATCCTTCACTGAGCGGCCCCACGTCAGTACCCATATAGTATCCAGCCTCTGAGCCACATGGATTCCCTCCAGTACTGTCTCCAGTGCTCCTGGATCCACTAACACCGGCTCCAAGGTTCCTGGAATTCCCAGCACTGGCTCCCTCCTACCCAGAATCCCTGAAACCAGAGACAGACCCAGCTGCATTCCTCAACGCAATGTTTAACCTCTTCGCAAGAGCCATGATGCACTCTGACACACACTATTGGCTACATAACGCCTTATGGACTGCCCATGGTATGCCCTTGACTTTCTTTGACACCAGTCTCTGGGGGCCAGCCCCAGTTCCAGCCTTTGCTCTAGCAAACAGATACCCTGCACCACAGCCATCAATGCCATGGCCGGCCTCGCCAAAGAAGCCACAAATGCCACTGCCACCGCCTCATTCTGCGCTCAGTGCAGAGCCTTTGCCTCAGAACAGGTAGAGGAGGGAAGCTCGGATGCTAGACTAATTAACAAGCATTTACAATGCAACGGTCTCGGCATTGCAAAAGTTAGAGCTATTAGCATTGTAAATGAACAAGAGTTTAAGGTCTTGACATTGTAAATGACAAGGTCTTTTATTTATGTTTTAAAAACCAAAACATAAATAAAAGTCATTGTCATTTACAATGCCAATAGCTCAAAGTCGCGTAATGTGTATGCCAAACTACATTAGCCTCCTGACGAGTGCCCTTTCACTTAATTTTTTACAAATGAAAGCCCTGGCATTTCTTTTTAACAAATTAAGCACGGGTGGTGTCCGTGTGTGCATGGCAGTGGTGGTGTCCATGTGTGCATGGCAGTGGTGGTGTCCATATGTGTATGGCAGTGGTGGTGTCCGTGTGTGCATGGCAGTGGTGGTGTCCGTGTGTGCATGGCAGTGGTGCAGTGCGTGTGTGCACGGCAGTGGTGGTGTGCGTGTGTGCATGGCAGTGGTGGTATCCGTGTGTATATGCCAGTGGTGGTATCCGTGTCTGTATGGCAGTGGTGGTGTCCGTGTGTGCATGGCAGTGGTGGTGTCCGTGTGTGCATGGGAGTGGTGGTCTCAGTGTGTGCATGGCAGTGGTGGTATCCGTGTGTATATGCCAGTGGTGGTATCCGTGTCTGTATGGCAGTGGTGGTGTCCGTGTGTGCACGGCAGTGGTGGTGTCCGTGTGTGCATGGGAGTGGTGGTCTCAGTGTGTGTATGGCATTGGTGTTGTCTGTGTGTGCATGGCAGTGGTGGTGTCCGTGTGTGCATGGCAGTGGTGGTGTCCGTGTGTGCACGGCAGTGGTGGTGTGCGTGTGTGCATGGCAGTGGTGGTATCCGTGTGTATATGCCAGTGGTGGTGTCCGTGTGTGTATGGCAGTGGTGGTGTCCGAGTGTATATGCCAGTGGTGATGTCCGTGTGTGTATGGCACTGGTGGTGTCCGTGTGTATATGCCAGTGGTGGTGTCCGTGTGTGTATGGCAGTGGTGGTATCCGTGTGTATATGCCAGTGGTGGTGTCCGTGTGTGTATGGCAGTGGTGGTATCCGTGTGTATATGCCAGTGGTGGTGTCCGTGTGTGTATGTCAGTGGTGGTATCCGTGTGTATATGCCAGTGGTGGTGTCCGTGTGTATGGCAGTGGTGGTATCCGTGTGTATATGCCAGTGGTGGTGTCTGTGTGTGTATGGCAGTGGTGGTGTCCATGTGTGAATAGCGGTTTGTGGTGTCCGTGTGTGCATGGGAGTGGTGGTGTCCGTGTGTGCACGGCAGTGGTGGTCTCAGTGTGTGTATGGCATTGGTGTTGTCTGTGTGTGCATGGCAGTGGTGGTGTCCGTGTGTGTATGGCAGTGGTGGTGTCCGTGTGTGCATAGCAGTGGTGGTGTCCGTGTGTGCATGGGAGTGGTGGTGTCCGTGTGTGTATGGCAGTGGTGGTGTCCGTGTGTGCATAGCAGTGGTGGTGTCCGTGTGTGCATGCGAGTGGTGGTGTCCGTGTGTGTATGGCAGTGGTGGTGTCCGTGTGTGCATAGCAGTGGTGGTGTCCGTGTGTGCATGGGAGTGGTGGTGTCCGTGTGTGTATGGCAGTGGTGTTGTCTGTGTGTGCATGGCAGTGGTACATGCATCATCAAAATTATTAATTCATATAAATAAGGTCACCATAAATTACACATTTAAAAAGCTTTGACCGCAGCTCACAGAACAAGGTGAATTCTCACATGGAGTATGGGAGTGTAGCGCAATTCCTAGCTTTTGTGGCAAGTAGGTCAGGGATCTGATGTTGTGGAAGGCAGTTCACCCGGACCCAAAGAACTGCATTATTAGGCCTCCTGGAAAAAAGTTTTACACATTTGGGGCTGTTTATTGCTAAGAGGTGTACGGCGCTTAACAGGTGTATAAAGGACGCTCCTGAGGTAGTGCTTTGACCCATATGCAGCAAGAGAGGTATATTATTTTGCAAACTTCATTTTGTCAGGCCATTGCCTGCTTAAATAAGAAATGTGTGTGGCTTGTGGATGTCTAACATTATCATGCATGAACGATTTCTATGCTTAGTTTGATCTGCTTTCATTCATGTGGTCATCCATGTAAACCCAAGTTATACTATACTGTACCCACCACTCTGGATCGTTTTGGCATAGTGATGGTGCACGTGCTATTTCTTCATGTTGAACATCTAGTTTTGGAAATGCCAATAAAGCTGTTTATTAAAAGAAATAATAAAATGAACAGTGCCCCTGTTAGGGCAAGGCAATGGAGCCAGTAAGCAGCGGCCATCTCATCCCCCAGATGCCCGGCATGTTGTGGCAGTCACTGTCACGTACATCACACATGTATATGCGCTGACAGTTGTGATTCTTAAAGGTCCCATTTTACGGTTCCAAACAAGAGCTGAATCTCAGAGATGACTTCACTCAACGAGCTACATTCTTTACGAGTTAGCGTTCACATCAATAAGACTAGGTGTAAGGAACACTGAACACACAACGCCAAAATCAAAATGTAAGGCAGGCCATTAATTCAGTTTAGGCTTGGAATGGGACCTAGCAATGTTCTTGACTGGCAGGACTCTTGCGCCACTTTGTGTCCTCTTGCAGGACCACGTTAACACCTCATCCACGAACACAGATTGACAAGAAATGCACATTAAAGCAGGAGTGATGCAATTGCCTGGGAACTGAGAATGGCATAATGTTTTGATTCGAGATGACGCGAGGGAGAAAAAAAGGCAGAATCAGACTCCTGTCGCCGTTCAAACGTGGAACCAGCTGTTGACTGTGGCACAAAATGTGATTATATTCCAATTCATGAACGTATGCTTTGCGAGGTCGTGCCTCGAGTGAGTAGCAGTGATTAAAAATCAAATTTAGCAATGTGGAAACAGCGTACTGAATGTTTTTGGTACGTGGGGCAACCTAGAACAGCACATACTTGACACAAGACAACTAATTATCTAACTGCAAAGTCAACCGAGCGGCGGCGGATGAAGAAAAGAAGCCTGCTTGAAGGGGCAGCCATGTGTGTGTTATCTGGTAAATGTAAGGGGGGTCCCCGTGGAAGAAGAATATGAACAATACCAATTTAAAAATTTCAAAAGAAACTGAGGTGATGGTTCAAGAACAAAAGAATGTTGTCATTTATTCAACAACACAACATGAAAATTTAGTGAAACATCGTTGCAAACATTACAAGAGAAATGAAAAATCGGAAAAATGAAAAGGCCCCAATATGGGAAGGAGAAAGGGAAGGGAGTGCTCAAAAGTTGTGAAAAGGTTAAGAGTAGTACACAGGTTTGTAGATAATGTATATCAATACATAAGTCCAAAAGGAATTAGGAATTATTCCAAAAACCAAACAGGCCCATATCAATTAAGGCCAATCTTGCAAAAGCACTTCAAGTAAGGACGTTCAACGGTCACAGGAGTGGTTTAATGTAGAACAGGGATGTGCCGGACGTCCAAAAGTGAAGAGGCGTCGACGTTTCGACCCCTTTGTATAGGCTAAATTCAGTCCTTTGCCGGGGTCTTCATCAGGACCGTTACAATGGGGGAAGGAACGGAAGGGGGCCGTCCTGTCTAAAAAATTGAAAACCAATATTAGGAATCAGTTATTAAGGTTAAGAACTATCACAGTCACTGTCCTGTACACCCTAAGGGTGGCTTATTTAGAGATAAACTGATACCATGGAGTCCGGGTCATATGGACCTCTGGACTGGAGGGACCAAGAGTTGAGTAAGTGATAAATCAAACTCAAACCCATTCAAGTGCATTAGAAATTATCGGAATGCACTGCTTGTTAAAAGGAGGGAAACATTAGCCAACAAGGTTCACTTTAAGTGGGTGGATCACTAAAGTACTCAGTTGGGGAAACCGGTACACTACCATAATGGGCAATTGCAATAAATTGTGAGTGATTACCTTGAGTCAAAGTAACCACACGTCGTCAGGATAAACGTCAGCAGGACAAATTAACAGCGTGCTGGTGTAGTAAAAACAGCTGGGCAATTCTAAATCAAAACAGATACTATATGTTATTAATAATTGGGACACTTGTGTTACGGCCTGCCAAGTCTTAGAGGGTTTAAAAATTACCTAAGTTGCAGTTAACCACCTTGCAATAGAAGGAGCATCAATGAAAGTAATTGCTGTAAAAAGGTGGACGTCGCACTTGTGAATTGGCGAAATGGCTGAAGAATCTAGATCAAGCCAAACGTGTCAAAGTATTAATTAAAGGGAAAATCTTACTAATACAGAACATAGCGGTGTGTCCGAAAAGGGGCCACATATACAAGGGTCCATACCTTTTGGTGAACCATGTCAAGTCTGGATATATGCGGCGGTCATCAATTGACTGTTACATCTAAATCAAGCCAAATGTTGCAAGATATAAAATTAGGAAAGTGTATCTAGGCTACACACCATAGTGATATGTTAGTTATTAGCCGCTATGGCGATGATCCATACCTTTTTAGAGGTCCAAGTACAGTCTGAGGTGGACGAGAAAGAGTGCACTCGAAAGTCGCCAAAAAACAAAGGTCGGCTGGGTGCCGTCGCTGTTATCTAAAAGGTTAAAATATGGAGGACGTTTTAACTTTCTAACACTATTGAAACCGTGTACACACGAGCGCATTTAGTTACAGAGTACACAAGAGCGTGTCTGGATACAACACTTACACGGTACGCCGAGATCGAGGCAACAGGACTTCTTGCTGCTTCGTGAAACTCCAAACTCCGCCAGTCGCTACGCGGAGTTTAGGGGCGGAGCCTATGGCATTACTTCGCCGATAGAAATAGAAGACAGGTTGGCGTGTGTGCACCGAGTGGGAGAGCAATTAGATTATCGCAGTACACCGTCTCCACCACGCATAATAATTGTGGGTGATCATTAACCAACAGGGGTGTATATTATAATAAAGTACATAAAGTTACCATATTAATACACATAGAGGATACATATCCACATTGGCACATATAACGTGGTATTGACTAAATGAAGAAATTAAATATTGCTTCAGCACAAGTGTCCAAATTATTTAGCCCATAATCATATTATAAACATATTATAAAAAATAATAAAGCTCACGCACTACCCTTGCAAGGGAGTGAAGGTGAGCTAGCACATGGTAATTTGCCAATAGAGATAAAAACAATCAACGTTGCCAGAAAAGAGTTGGGGAACCAGAAGAATCCAGTGTTATATGTGATACTTCTCGCGCACTACCCAGGCACGGGAGTGAAGGCGAGTTAGGACATGTTTGTTTACCATTAAAGTTACATAACACACAGTTAAACGTAAGCTGGGGAGAATAAGAAATGTGTTACATTCCAGTGAATCCAGAGGGTGAGAATACTCGTGCACCTATCACGCATGATGGTGTAGACGAGTAACCAAAAGTGAGTTTAATGTATCTCATCAGGAGAATGTCTTGCCTCTAAGTTGGCAGGATAAAATGCATCTTACAGAATACTATCATCGTAGTGCGGCCAATTGGGCAAAACTGCCATCCTGTTCATTCAGACCATTTTTAATGGAGTCTAGAAGAGACATCCATTTGCACTCTCGTAGGTTAAGTACAGCAGATAAATTTCCACCTCTCCTGCCCAGGGTGACTTTCTCTATTACCAGCCACTTTAGATCTGCAAGTGAGTGTCCAGCGGTGTGCCAATGGTCCACCAGCGGGGCACCTAGGACCTTGCAGCGTAATCTACTGTTGTGTGCAGAAATACGGGATTTTATTTTTTGCTGGGTTTGCCCTACATATATTTTGTCACACGGGCATGTGATTATGTAAATCACACTGTCAGTGTTGCAATTAGTATGGTGTTTTAGTTTGAAGGTCTGCTGTCCATGAGTGAAAGTTTTAGTCTGAATGGTTGACTCACAAGCTATACAACTCCCACATCTAAAGTGACCTATCACAGGTGGTAAGTGCCATAGGCTAGTGAGTGTGGGGGGGCTCTCAGGTTCCAAGTATGAATGAACCACCATGTCACGGATGTTTTTTGACCTCTTGAAAGAATGGAGCGGAAGCTGTGGTTGGTCAATCTCATTAGCTATTAGAGGCCAGTTCTTATTAATCACTTGTTTCACCTCGTTACTCCTTGTAGTAAAAGTAGTGACACAAATCATTCGATTCATTTCAGGATCAATGCGAGCTTCAGGATTGAGCAGATTCTCTCTCGGGTTATACCATGCTCGCTTTCTAGCACGTCTCACCATGCGAGCTGGGTAGCCTCGTGAGACCAGACGCTCATTAAGGATCTCTGACTCTTTGATATAGTTGGTGCGAGAAGAGCAATTTCTTCGGATTCTCAGAAACTGTCCTACAGGAAGATTGTCTCTGAGGCCTCTCGGATGATGGCTACCATATTGTAGCAGAGAGTTCCTCTCTGTCGGTTTTCTGTAGAGCGTGGTTGAAAGATGCCCATTTTCCACGAAGATGGAAATATCCAGGAAAGGTATGGATGTGTTGCTTGATTCCAACGTAAATTGGATGTTGGTGTTACGTTGGTTCAGCCAAGTGTGGTAATCCTTTAAATGGTCACTGTTACCATGCCAAATGCACAAGACATCATCGATGTATCTGACCCATAGGGTCAACATGGATGAAAAGGGATTATTTGGTGAGAAAACATGTTCCTGCTCAAAATGGTCCATATAGATAATGGCCAGATTTGGGGCAAATGTTGCACCCATGGCTACGCCCTTGGATTGTACATAGAACTTATCTTGAAAAATGAAGAAATTTTTCTTCATGGCTATGTTCAATAAATCAATTATGAACTCCGTTGGAACTTGGAACGGTGCAGGTCTTTGATTCAATGCCACCTCCATGACATCTAGAGCCTCCTGTTGAGGAATGCTAGTATAGAGTGATATAATATCACAAGTAACCAGTAAAGTGGTGGATGGATCGAAAGGTCTTTCATCAATCATTTGGATGACTTGGGTGGTATCACGTAAATAGGCTCTGGTCTTTAGGGCAATTGGCTTTAGAAAAAAGTCTATGTATTTACATAGTGGCTCCAATATAGAGCCGCACCCAGATACTATGGGGCGCCCAGGAGGGTTGTCAAGATTTTTGTGAACCTTTGGCAAGGTGTAGATGGTTGCTAACCTAGGAGATTTCTGATTCAGGAATTTAAACTCTTGTTCACTCAGAAAACCTGATTGCAAACCCGCTTCTGTAATGGAAAGGATCGTGCGGGCTAGGTCTCTGGAAGGGTCACTGGGTATCTCTTGATAACTGACTCCGTCATTTAGTTGTCTATGGATTTCCTCTTTGTACTTGGCTAAGTCCTGGACAACGATTGCCCCGCCTTTGTCGGCGGGTTTGATGACAACTTGTTGGTTGGTAGACAGATCCGTAAGAGCTTGTTTTTCTTTCTGGCTCAGGTTGAATCTAACGTACTTTTTGGTGTTTAATGTCTGTTCAGCAGCCTTCGTGACTATATCCTCAAAAGCAAGGATTCTGGGACTCATAGCATAGGTAGGTGGAAAGAAGGTAGAAGCTTCCCGTAAGCCAGTGATGGATCCCTGTTGTCTGCTGGTTTGGTTCCGGAAGAAGTACCGTAGACGAATCTTTCTAAAAAATCTGTAAAGTTCAGTTTTCAGTTGGAATTTGTTCGCCGTCGTCGTGGGCACGTAAGAGAGACCTTTGCTTAGTACCTTGATTTCTTCCTCTTTAAGTTGGTAGGACGAGATGTTAATCACTGGGTTGTCCCTCACCACAGTGATGGGTGGTACCCCCGGTGTGTTGGTAGCTGTTCCCATCACCACCGGTAGGTATTCCTCCGAGTCGAGATTTCGCCGTGCGGCTCCGCACGGAATGTCACCTGTTTGGGTGATTTGCCTCTGTTGCCGTCCCATCCTTGGTTCTGTTGTTGCCCTCTTCTCTGACCTCGATTCCAATTGGTACCCCGCCCTCTGGGGGGACGCCTTTGTCCCCGGCCCTGCTCTAAAAAATGGGGTTGGAATTGAGGGGGGTACTGCTGGTAGTTGGTGTCACCAGGTGGGTAGTTGTATGAGGTGCTTGGTCCTGCCTCGCTATCACTGCCGGAGCTGTAAGAAGAATCCGAAAAGGTGGAAAAATTACGTCGTCCTCTGAACCCCCTGCGCCCGCGGTTGGAAAAGCGACCTTGTGTGTCCTGCTTGTAGTAATCTGGCTGCAGGTAGGGGTACACAGATTTCTTATCAAAGGTTCTTAGGTCTCTTGCCAGTGAATGTGTGTGTTATCAGCGCCGCGCGCTGGTATGCAGACTCCCCTTGCATACCAGCAGGCGCGTGTCGCGATCCGGCCTGTATTCGCATGCTCTGGATACAAGACCTGGCTGGGCGCACAACGTTATCCTATGGGGAAACGCTGCGCGCGGCCAGGTCTTGTCTCACTTCGGCGTCTCAGACTGCTGAGACGCCGACAATAGTTCTCTGGCGAGAACGCGCTTTCAGCGCGTTATAGCCGAGCCCTAAAAAGCAGAATCTCGGCTAGTGGGTGGGACACCTCTCCAGAAATGGAATTGTAATTTCTCTCTGGGCCCCTTTACCAGACGTTACCTCCTTTCACTCAGTGCCCAAGAAAGCAGCTGAGGTACTGGATTAATAGATGCCGACTGTAGATGTTAAAACTAGTGTCCTCACTGAAGTCCTCCTTCTGTCTGCTGCATCCTTGAACCCTCTATTGCTTTTCAATGAGGCCTTTGTAGAGCCGGTCATGGCAGCCTGTAAAAGCCCCAACTCAGCACCGATGGTCAACAGATTAGTGGCAAGGCTGTACCACCTTGACGCCAAAGAGCTTAGTGATTCAAGCTTCTGCTCTTCAGGACAAGTGGTAGGTGCCTTCCCTTCTGTCCCTTGAGACAGGGGAATCTAAATGCCTTTAATTGTGGGGCTAGATGTTTTCAGCAGGGAGTAGGGCACTAAAAACACTAAATGTCACGTGTCCTCTAGTGTGATACACGCATGCATTATGGGACATGACCAAACTGGTTTCTGTTCTTAACCCAGAGGATATGATGTGACATTTTCAAGAGGTCATTAGAGATGGGTAGAACACCTCATGACATATCATCAAAACTGGATTGGACACTTTTGTTTCTGTGGATTGTGCGGTGGGGACATCTGCCTCTCCACAGCCCCATGGCTGACTTCAGATTTCAGGTTTCTTTTCTGATGTTCAAGCCAACCTGATGGAGTCCCAGTCGATGGACCACACCTTTTTGGGGACAAAGCTGATGCCGCCTTGAAGTAGTTTAAGATGAGAAAGGCCAGAGCCTGGTCTTAGGGCCTGTAACAGCCCCAGTCTTTCTCGGACTGTGGTCAGTTTCAACACTTTCAGGAATTTTCCAGAGGGTTCTTCTTTCTCCAGCATCAGTCCCTCCATCCCCAGACATGACAGCACCAGAATACCCATGTCAAGCAATACCAGGGTAAAGCCAGATGTAAGGCTTGTATTCCTCCCACAAGCCTCTCCCTCCACCTCATCTTCCCCTCCACCCCCAACAAAACCAGGGAGCCAGGTCTAGTTTGCTGCTCCAATCCCACATGGAATCTGCCTGAGTTGTGTACATCTGCATGTTCTCTTTTCTCGGCCTGGAAGGTCAATACTTTGGACCAGTGGGTCATTAAAATTAAAGAAAAGGATTATGCCCTGCTTGGCCTTCAGACTCAAACCCCCATACTCATCTACTTATTTCCGTTCCTCAGACCATCTTCCCATCCTGTAGCAAGAAATGCAGCACTGCTCCAAAAAGGAGCTGTACAGTTAGTGCCAGAACAGGACTTTGGGTGAGGATGTTACTCCTTATATGTTCCAGTTCCAGAGGAAGACAGCGATCTGTATCCAACCCTAGACCTCAGGGACTTACATTTTGTCCCCAAGAAGGAGAAGTTCAATATACTGACCCTAGCTCAGGTCTTGTTGGCATTGGAAGCAGGAGACTGCATGTTGTCTCTCGACCTGCAGGATGTGCCTTTTGTCATTCCGGTCCTACAGTCCAATCAGAAGTACTTGCACTTTGTGGTGGGTTGTACACATTACCAGTTAGTAGTTCTCCTAGTTGGTTCAACATTGGAACTTCGAGTCTGCACCAAGGTGATGGCAGTGGTTGCAAGCCATCTCAGAAGGTTGAGAATTCCCATCTCTTCTTACCTTAACAATAGGCTTGCTAAAGCCGGATCGTCGGAGTTGGTGACATTTCATCTGCAGTTGATAATCTTGCTAGTGTTCGACTTGGACTTTCAGTCCGGAACCTAAATCTCACCTGGAACCCTTTCAGCACCTCTTATTCATAGGGTCAATTCTGGACACTGCCCTTCTCCGTGCCATTACTGCCCCTCAGAGAATACACGACATCCAGGAAATAGTTCCATCTTTCCCGAAATGCATACGAGTTCTAGTCCAGAAGGTTTTGTAGCTGCTGGCTTCCTGCATTCTACTAGTCTTATATGCATGTTGGCACATGAGGGCTCTGCAGGTGTGCCTCCGCAGGCAGTAGTGCAGGCATGGGGGAGACTTGTTATACTCCAATGTGGTTTCCTAAAAGGGCTAAAGATGTGGCGTAATGGAAGAATTATGTAAATCTGCATTGGGATGGCCTTTAGTCCCTCTCTGGCAGTAGCCACTGTAGTGGCAGATGCATCCACTCTAGAGGGTGGGGTGGCTCATCTGGAGGATCTGGAGATCAAACGCCTTTTGTCTTCGGAAGAGCAGTTGCTTCACGTCAACCGGATGTAACTGCAGGCGAATCTTCTGGCTATCAAGGCCTTCCTCCCGTCCGTCCAAGACCAGTCTGTCCTGACCTTGATGGACAATATAACTGAGATGTGATATGTGAACAAGCAAGGTGTGTAGGGTCTTAACTCCATTGCCTCGAGGTGTTGAGGCTGTGGTCTGTCTTGGGCACACCCCCTCGATATCTGGTTAACAGGTAATCACTTAGTGGGGTCCCTTAATGTCAGAGCCAAGAGTCTGAGCTAGCGCAATTTTACCAGTCATGAGTGACATCTTCTGCCAGAGGAAGTTCGTGACATCTACGTAAAGTGGGGGAATCTTCAGGTGCCCTTGTTTGCCTCTTCGGGGAACGCTTCAGGCTACCAGTTCTGTGTTCTCTTTAGTATCTGTTGAGGGGCACCTTGGGGGACGTGTTTCATTTAAAGTGGAACTTTCAGCTGCACTTCATGTTTTCCCCCAACACCCTTGATTTTTTGAGTTCTGAGGAAGATTCACCAAGAACAGGCCCAAGTAATTTGGATTGTCCTTCATTGACCAAAAAGACTTTTGTATGTGGACCATCAGCACTTCTTCCTAAGACCTCTGCTCAAGCTGCCATGCAGACCAGACCTTCCCTCCTAATCAAGTAGAAGTATCTTGCACCCCAATCACTGAAGTCTTCACTTTTATGCCTGGAGATTGAGCAGGGACATTGAAGCTCCTTTCAGCTGCATCAGGAAGTGGTGGATGTAATTCTATCAACTTGCCTTCCCTTTACAAAATCTGTTTACGCTCGGAGATGGAGCAGTGTTGTTTTGTGGTGATCAGACAACAATGTGGACACTTTACAGGCCTGTTTGCACTCTATTCTGCAATTTGTACTTACAGTAGCACAGAAGGGTTGTGTGATAGTGTAAGACCTGGCAACATGGGGTGGTTCCCCTGACTTTTTGCCTTCTGACTCTTGTTTTGCTGACTTCGTTTTTACTGGCTTTAGTAATCTGGACACTTTACCACTGCTAAAGGCATATGCTCTGTATTTAAAAAATTGTAACATAGACTTAAACACAATTCGCATATTTCATTTATTTATAAGTTCCTAGTAAAGTACGCTATATGTGGTCAGGGCCTGTAAATTAAATGCTACTAGTGGGTCTGACGCACTGATTATGCCATCCACTTCAGTAGCCCTGTAAACATGACTCAGGCCTACCACTGCAGAGCCTGTATGTGCAGTTTAAACTGCCATTTCGACCTGGCATGTTAACCTACTTGCCAGGTCCAACCCTTCCCTTTTATTACATACAACTCACATCTAAGGTAAGCCCTAGACCGCCATATGGGCCGGGTGCAGTGTATTTAAAAGGTAGGACATGTTCTTTTAAGTTTTATATGTTCTGTTAGGGAAAAACAGCAAAATTCGTTTTTTACTACTAAACGACCTAGCTCTCCAATAGGTTAACATTGGGATTGCCTTAAAGCATATTTTAAGTGTCATTTCCAATTGGGAAAAGAAAGAGATTTAGAGATTGGTGTTTCAGGACTTACAATTTAAAACCACAACTTATGTTGAAGTCGAATTTTAAAATTCTAAACCTGAAAATACCACTTTTAGAAAGTTAGCAATTTTTACTTTAACCATTTTGCCTGTTTCTAAAAACACATCTAGGTTGGGTGACAGTTGGGCTTTGTGCATCCCTTTAGACAGTCAAACAAAGGGAGCTGGGATGTGACGTGTTTCATCCTGATGACACATCACCAGGCTGATGGGCCTGCCTGAGGTAGATTAGGAGGTAGAAGCTGACACTTGAACCTGAATAGGGCTGTGCCCATCCCCACACAAAGAGATCCGTATCCCCCTCTAGTGACTCAGGAGCCAGGGCAGGAAAGGCTGGAACCTTGTGATGTTTAACGGCCTCGTTTAAGTTTCCCCCACTTCAAAGGCACATATGGATATAAGTACTTGACCCTTGAGACCCCCATATTAAAACTCTGCTGGACCCAACGACATTCTGCCAGCAAGAAGTGTTGCTTTGCTCTAGGAGGGACTGCCACTTTACTATATGCTTTGCTGTGTCAGCCTGCTGTCTGCTGCTTCTTGCCTGGGAGCGAGAAGGACTGGATCTGCGTTTTACATCCTTGAACCCAGGTTCTCCAAGGGATTGTCTGCTTGCCTCCTTTTCTTAAGTCGCTGGGACATCAAAGACTTCAGCAACCCTGCAACAGTATCTGTACTCTGCCATCTGTAAGTCTTACCTTGCCAAGTGGTGTCAATCCAGTCCTGGACCTTGGAGGTGCATTTGGTAGCTCTACTTTTGCGTTCTTCATCAGAACTGTAGTGAAGCCCCACAAACCCTTGCCGCACAGCTGCCAGCCTCACTTGAATAGACGCCGGGCAGCGTTTAGCTTTGCAAGGCTTTTTGCGCAGCTGGTAGTTCATCCTAGGCCATGCCAAGACCTGCAAAGCCTTGCTGCACAGCTCCCTGGGATTGATGCAAAGCCACGCCCAGCCCCGCAACGCCTCCCCACACAGCTCCCCGGGACTGACACAGGATGATGCAAAGCCACGCAAAACAATGCTGCGCAGACCGCGCAGCAGGATTTAAGGTACTGTATTCAGTGGTTCCAAGTGGGTCTCTGTAGCCTGCCCATGCTCCAAACGCAGTTGACCTGAACTTGTGAATTTATCCCTGTTCGATGCGACCAAATAACCACGGTTGGTGCTTTTATGTGCTGTTTTCACTAAATCTTTAAAATGTACTTGTATTTATTGGATTTTTTTCGTTTTGGTCTTTTTTTTCAGAATATAATAATCTATTTTTTCGAAACTGGTGTGGTGTCTTTTTGTGGGTTTTTCATTGTGTTAATGTGAGTCGTGTTGCACGAATATTTACACATTGCCTCTTAAGTTAAGCCAGACTGTTCTGTGCCAAGCTACCAGAGGCTGAGCACAGGCTAATTTAGATTATGTGTCTGGTTTACCCTGACGAGAATTGTGGCCCCTACTTGCACAGGGTGCAAACCTCTTCCACCTAGAGACCGAATTTCTATAAGGTATTGTAAAAGGGTACCTGGCTGCGTTGTCAGTCTCCCTCTGTCTCCTAGAGCAGCCTTCCTTGTTTAAATCCCCTATTGTAATGCAATTCCTGAAAAGGTTTATTCACCAACTTCCTTTATCATTTCCCGGAGGTACCTAAACCTTGTTTTGACTTTTTTTATGGGAGTCTCCATTTGAGCCTTTCCAGAATTTTCAGCTGTGCTTGTTAAAAATATTAAAACAGTGTTTTTGGTGGCAATCACCTCAGTGGGACGGGTCAATGAGATGCAGCCCCATAGCTTTTGTCTGCTGTTCGCATGCTTTATCTCTGACAAATTGGGCTGTGTGATGCTGGGCTGCCTTCCAAGGTGGTGACTACCTTTCACATATGCCAGTCCATCACCCTGCCAACCTTCTTTTCCCTGCCCCACCCCACAAAGGACTTCACAGGTTGGATCCTAGGCAGGCGGTTAGCTTCTAGCTGGACCGCACTAGAGATATACAATTGGATGACCATCTCTTCTTCGGGTATTGCAATTCCAACAAAGGCAAAGCAGTCCAGAAAATGATGCTTTCTAGGTGGATCATTCGCTGAATTAAGGCTTGTTATACTATGGCCGAGAAAGATCCCCTGGAAGGAATCAGGGCTCATTCTACAAGATTCAAATAATCTCCTTCCCTTGCCAGACGGGTTACGACAACACAGATTTGCAAGGCAGCTATGTGGGCATCCCAACACACTTTCACTCCGCCATCCTCTCTGGATTCCGAAGGCCGCTTTGCCAGATCTGTCTTCCAAGACTTCCATGCACCCTCCTCCAAAGAAGGGTACTGCTTGGGAATCTATTCTGCTGGTAAGGGATCTGCAGGTAGAAGCATCCTTCAAAAGAAAAGTTACTTACCTACAGTAACAATCTTTCTGGTGGATACCTGCAGATTCTCCACAGATCCAGTCCCCCTCCCTGTTTGATGGATTTGTTTAGGGAAAGATTAATAAGGTTCCAATTCCTGTTCGATACTGCACTATTCATTGTCGATGCCAGTCCATCTGATTGGCTAGAAGGCATGAAAAAATGGATGTAAACTGACGTTGTTGCGCGGGGTGGGTGCTAAATGACTTTGTTCATGTCACCTGACGTCACTTCCAGTGCTGATATGATGCCAGCGCCCCCCTGCCGGCAATTTAAGAGCTTTGGGGTTTCTGCATCCATTCTAACGCTTGGGATTATTCAGTAAAATAGTGAGGAGTGCTGGTAGATATAAGATCCACAAAAAGGATTGTTATGGCAGGTAAGTAGCTTTTTCTTTTGTACCATCTCAGAAGTGTATCATCGATCCCAAACCCTTCTTCCAAGATATTTGGAATGGAACCCTGTTTGATAGTGTCAAATGCTTCTGAACTGGAATGGGAAGACGATTCACCTCTGTCCAACATGCGCATTGCATCATCCACTACTCGTAACATGGTCGTCTTGGTGCTGCATCTTAGTATAAACCCATCTAGAGAACATCTGGTAAGTTGTTTTCCTTATGTGTTTTTTTAACTACTTTGTGACAGCGTTTAAAGCATTTTGCTAGGAAGAGGCGGTTTAATCCAGAAAAGTTGTTGTTCAGGTCTTTAGGATCTGCATCTTGTTTCTTGGGGAGTCACCTGTCCACTTTTCAGGCAAAGGAGAAGTACTCCCTGTATCAAAGAGGCTTTGATTGAGTTAGTCAAAGGGGGTGGGGGGCAATCTTATATTGTTCAATTTTTGCTGGGTTAAGATGTATGAAATTAGAGGATATCCTAAGATCTGAGTATTGACAGTCAATTTGCATGCTCACATCTAACAAGGACCATTCTTCAGTAGATTTGCATGTGTAGGTCTCTTGTGGTAGGCCTGTGTTTGTGGTAGAGGTGGAAAGTTTGACCTTTTTTACTTTGTTTTTAAAAACAAATTGGAAAACTCACAGTTTTCTTCAGTGTTTGGAATATTAATAGAGATCGAGGGTTTGTGGAATTTTTGACAAAGAGCTTTCTGGGATGATTTGCCACCAAGTCTGTTCTGAGGTGGGTTGTCTTATTACCCTCTTGCATTTATTGCATCGAGATTCTAAGATTTGCTTTGAAAAGTTTTGGAGTCATGGGTGTTTACTAGCTTGGATTGAGAAGGAGGATAGTGCTCCTACGCTATGTGGAAATAGGCATCTGTCAGTACTTCCATGGTAATGCTATCATGCCTCTGTGTTAGTGTGTGAAAGAGAGAGGATGTGTTGCAATACCTGAGTGTGAAAGGAGGTGCTGTGTGGGTGACCATGCTCTCTCGGGTTGTGTTTGCGGAGCGGCTACATTGACTGAGTCTTCACGAGGCGCTGTTGATATGTGTCAGGTAGGGGCTGGTTAGTTGTGTGTGAGGTGAGTGTGGATGAAGGACTGTCTGTGAGAATAGCAGTAACTGTTGACAGGGTGGTACTGTGTGAGATGGAGATGCTTTGGGCAAATGAGTTTGAGAAGCCGGCTGTGTTTGCGAGGGGAATTTGGAGGTGCAGGCTATATGTGTGAGGGAAAGGTCCCTCACTGTGGAGGTACTAAGTGTGTCTGTGAAAGGGGTTACTGTTGGTGTGTGGTTCTTCTAGCTATATCAGTACTGCCGGTCTGTATGAAGTATGGTGACGCAGGTGTCTGCAAGGGGAAGGCGAGGATGAAGGCTGTGTTCACAGGGGAAATTGGTGCATGTGTCTCATGGAGTACTAGCTGCGACTGCGACTATGCGAAGAGGCTGTGATGTCCGGTGTGTCGGTTGCAATTTTGGTACTTTTTGTGTCTTCGTAACACAGGAGGTGCTAGTTGTGTGCTAAAATGTAGTTTTGGTTTTATGCGAGTGGGTGGTGCTGTAAGCTTCTTGCTTGTGTGGGGGTGAGAATTGGGCTGCTGGCCACATTCTGTGAGGGAGCGAGTACTATCCATGAGTGAATCGTAGTGATGGCTGCCTCTTTGTGACAGGGAGCTGTTGTTCGTCTGTGTGCGAGGTGGGAACGCTAACAGCTCTTGGTGTGTGCGTGATATAGAGGTGGACCGGGTTCTACAAAGAAGATGTGGTGTTGTTACTGTTGTGTAGGGATTCAAAATTTGCAAACATACGTGACAAGAATTTTCAATTCTATTAAGGACTAGGAGGCGAGGATTATGCTTTCTCATTTCTTTAATGAAATGCTCAGCAGCCAATAAAAATAACCAAAAACTACATTTCCCATGAACACTAGGGAATGACCATAGAGACTATAGTATAAAAGGTCCCAACATTAGTCCTTCTTCCTCTTTCTTTGTGGAGGAAACAGTTCAAGTCCAATATGCAATACCATGTAGATCAACAATAACAACTCTAAACACGCCGCAGAAATCCAAAGGATCTGGAAGTAGGCAGTAGAAGAACACTGGGTCCGTGAACCAGGAGAAAGATGACACTCTGGAGGAAGTCGGCCAACTTTACTTCGGATCTGAACCTGAAAGAGACACATAGCCGTAACATCCAAATAATGCAAGAGAGTCAAATGCAATCCAGGGGGGGGAAAAGAACAAGGAATAAGAGATTTGCAATAGCATCAAAATAGATTATAGTACATAACAATGCAAATTAAGTACAATGGGTGGGATAATCCTCGCCTCCTAGTCCTTAATAGAATTGAAAATTCTTGTCATGTATGTTTGCAAATTTTGAATTCTATGTCAGGACAGGAGGCTCCAATTATGCTTTTTCAAAGCTGATCCACCACCACAGAAGCAATACTATCAATAGGTTTGTAATAAAACGTTTTGAAAACTGAACCAGAAGACCAATCTGCGGCCTTCATAATGTCAAAAAGCGTGACACCTATGGAAAAGGCTTTAGAAGCCATTGCTCCACGTGCAGAATGTGCACCAAACACAGACACATCAATGCCCGCCTCGGACATAAGCCAACGCACCCAGCGCGCCAGAGTAGCTGGAGTGACAGGGCGAAATGGTTTCTGTAAGGCAATTAACAATTGACCCTGCATGTCTGAACGTAAAGAAGCAGTACTCACCTCATAATCCTTAAGACACTGCACAACACAAAGGTTGGGATGAGCGGGAAAAGAAGGATACGTAATGGAAGTAGTATTAGACTTAGCCCGTCGAGAAAGACGAAAAGTAACACCCTCAGGTGTGAAACTGCGACCCGCAAGATCTAATGCGCGGACATCCGACACACGTTTACAGGATACAAGGCACAACAACATGGTCAACTTAGCAGACAATTGTTTCCGGGACAACAACAGATTGGAAGGCCTGGCCTCCAAGAACCGCAGGACAATGGAAACATCCCATAAAGAGACATACTTAGGAGTGGGAGGTTTCGAGAGACGAATACATTTAAGCAATTTGGAAATGAAGGGGTGCTCACCAGCAGGCTTGCCATCAATCTGGATGTGGCCAGCTGAAATAGCAGAACGAAAATTATTGACTGTCCTATAAGCCAGACATGAAGAGGCCAGGGACGCCAAGAAGTTAATGATCAAACAGATATCCGCTGAAACGGAATCAACTTCCCGTTGAGCACACCAATCACACCACCGCTTCCAAGCACCTTTATATCGTTTGTGAGTATTGGGAGACTATGCCTCACTAATGAATTTGGAAGCGTCGCTAGAAATGCCCGGGATCGTACAGCGATCCCCGAGATCCGCCACGCCAGCAGCTGAAGAGAGCCCGACAGAATTAGGGGATGCAGATCTTCAAGAGGATCCAGTAAAAGATTCCACTTCTGGGGAAGAAGGAGAGGTGGCTCGCAACACATTTCCAGGAGAACCGGGAACCACGCTTGAGCCCTCCAGAGCGGAGCAATCAGAATCAGATCCGCTCGAAACCGTTTGGTGTAAGCCAGAACTCTGGGGAGCATCATGAATGGGGGAAACGCATAGCACAGAGTCAATGGCCACTTCTGAAGAAAAGCATCCATGGCCAGGGCTAGCGGATCCGGTCTCCAACTGTAAAACTGTGGGAGTTGCGTGTTGAGGCGAGAGGCAAACAGATCTATGTGACACTGGCCCCAACACCGAAGAATGGAGCGGAACACTCGAGGGTGAAGCTTCCAGTCGCTGAAATCCCAAAGATGTCTGGAGTGCCAATCCGCAATTTGATTGTTGCGACCCGGAAGATACTCCGCAATAACAGTGATCCTCTGCTGCAGGCAAAAATGCCAAAAATCCTTGGCTATCTCCGCCAACACCTTGGACCGAGTCCCGCCCAGCTTGTTGACATAGCGGACTGCGGGCACGTTGTCCATCCGGAGAAGAATGCAGCAACTGGTTTGAAGGGGAGAGAAACACTTGATCGCAAAAGAACCCGCTAGGAGTTCCAGACAGTTTATGTGGAGAGACAACTCCTGAGGGGACCAACGACCCCCCCGTCGAGACAGGCCCGCAACGGGCTCCCCAACCCCATCGACTGGCATCGGATTCTATCACTAGTTCCGGCGATGCACCAAATAGGGCTCGACCATTCCAGGCCTCCATGTGGTTTAGCCACCATTGCATCTCCCACGTCACTTCCTCCGTAAGAGGAATCTGGTCCGAATATCTGAGGCCTTTCCGGAGATGTTGGATTTTCAGTTGTTGCATGGCTCTGTAATGCAGAGGGCCTGGAAAGATCGCCTGAATGGAAGACGCTAACAGACCTACTACACGTGCCAACGATCTCAATGACACAGTCTGTCTGGAAATAACAGATGTCAATTCCCTCTTGATGTAACAAATCTTCTGGCCGGGCAAGAGAAGCTGGCAAGCAACCGAGTCTATCTGGAAACCCAGAAAATCTATAGATTGAGTTGGAGTCAAAACTGATTTCGGAATGTTGATCAGAAAACCGAGAGTTTGCAAAAGCCCGATGGACCACTCCAGATGTTGCAGAAGTCTGAGCGGACAATCCGCCATAAGGAGAATATCGTCCAGATAAATAATCAGCCTGACCCCCCGAGATCGCAGATGTTCCACAACCGGTCTCAGCAGTTTCGCGAAGCACCATGGTGCCGACGAAAGGCCGAACGGGAGAACCTGATACTCGTACCAAACTCGCTGCCACTGAAACTGGAGAAACCGACGATGGGGTCTGTAGATTGGTATCGATAGATACGCGTCCTTGAGATCCAGGCGGACCATCCAGTCCCCTTCGCGCAGGAGATCCCGCAAGAGATGGATGCCCTCCATCTTGAAGTGCCGGTAGACTACCCCGCCGTTGAAGTCTTTCAGGTTGAGAACCAGGCGAGACCCGCCTCCTTTCTTCTCGACCAGAAAGACTGAGCTGGCAAACCCTGTCGGATGACGGTTGGTTTGAATAATCGCCCCTTTCCGGAGAGGAACGTTTATTTCCTCAGAGAGGCAAACTTGATCTTGAAGGGAAAAACTTAAACAAGGGGGAGGACGGGTCTGATGCATAGGGTGATAGAACTCTATCTTGAACCCCTGTACAGTTTCTAGCACCCATGCATCGCTGGAGATCTTGCGCCAGTTTTCGAGAAAACAATGTATTCGTCCCCCCAACATCACATCGCATGCATGAATCAGGCTCACCTGCAGAGTTGGAGTCCTGGTAGTGTCCTTGCTGTCCTCCGGAATGACCTTTGCCATATTGACCCTTCCCCTTGCGGGAGGGATAGAAGTTGGCACTGGTGAAGTATCCTGTGTCGTATGCTCCTCCTCGATGAGAGGTGTTACCACGTTGGGACTGGTGAGTGGAACCACGGTCGAACGAGCGTCCCCGATGTCGTCCGGCCTTGGCAAAAACCGGACGCATAGCCCGGCGCAAGGATGCCTGCACCTTGTCGATGCCACTGAAGGTGGAGACAAACTTTGTAAGCTCCTTTAAGAAAGGCTGTCCAAATAAGAGACCTTGTGCGTCAGGACCAGACTCAGAAGTCGCCAGCTCGGATAGTTTCGGGTCCAATTTCCAAAGAATCGACCTGCGCCATTCAGCAGACACAGCACAATTGGCGTTCCCCAATTGGCAGATCGCCCTTTGTGCCCATTCAATCAATTTGTCCGGGTCCACAAGGGCTGAGGCCTCTTTCGTCTGGAACACCAGGTCCAGAATCTTGGTTAGAGGCCCAAGCATGTCCAGCATCTTGTCTTGACAAGACCGCCAATACCGGTCAAGGCCCTTTTTCGGGTCCTTAGCATATTTCTTCAAGTAGGTGACCATCATGGGGTCGACCTCCGGCGTCTCAGCCAAATGATCAGCGAGGTCAGGCCTCGGGCATTCTGAACGGAGTATAGCACAAACAGAAGCCTCAAAGGGTTGTCGAATGTGTGCCTGAATATAGGCGGCAACAGCAGGCGAAGGCAACCAGGAAGATGAATTCGGATGTAAGTTATCCGCGGGCTCAAAATTGAGCACAGGAGGACGTTCAGGAGCGTCCACAAAATGCTCTTTGCAGACACGCTTTTTTGGCGGGGGTGAAGTATGGTCTGAAGATGTTGAGGAATGAGCATTGTCAGAATCGGTATCCGCTATTGCTGTTCCCCTTCCATTCCCCCATTTTTCCCTTTCTTCCCTCTTTCTTTCTCTCTTTCTTCCCCACAAAATGAAAAGTTATAAAAGCATTTTTTCTTTGTATAGCGTTTTCCCCTTTTGGGGCCTTTCTTGTTTATTGGCACATTATTCTCCACAATTATTTTAATTCCTATTGCTCTTTATTTGTGCTATTGTACTGATGTTTTACATTGTTTTCTTCAACTAAATAAAGCTTTTCAAACTTAAAAAAAAAAAAAAGAATCGGTATGCTGAGGTGCAGAAGCTCTGGAAGGCGCAGCCGCAAAGGTCTTAGCCAGTCTCTGGAAATCAGATTTATGGGGATTAACAGGTGACTTCGTGGATTTCTTAGTCGCAGGCAGCCATCCTTGCTGCTGCGCATACATATTTAAAGGACGCTTCAGAGGATTAATTGCACGCACCAGTGCTTTATTAACAGACTGTTGGACTACTTTGTCCAATTCCTCCACCAAATTATGCTCCAAAGAGCCTTCATCCTCATCCCCATAATAGTAGTCATCATCTGCGTCATAGTATTCTGCCATTATACACAAGGGTATTAATTAGGGCCCCTAAGATGACTACAGGAATATAGAGTGTCAAAAAACACAATGCAAGGGGGAGTGTAAGAACCCCACAGCAGGCTTACAAAAGAGCAGGCACAAACCGGGCTCTAAATGAAAATAAAGCGTGGAGGGAGCAAAGCCTGCACAGCAAAATACACTCTAGGCAGTGCCTATGCAACAAAGTATCAACCGAAGCCTTCTCAGGACTCCAGTGTCACACAGGGTTAAATTGGAACAGGCCGTGGGCATGGGCGTTGAAAAACGACCTTGTCACTCAACCGGCGTCTGTGAGGAAATATCACAGGAGCCGGAAACAAAGTAGCGCATGCGCGACCGCCGCCTGACACAATACCCGGCTCGAGAGCGCTCGCGCTCTCTATGCGAGTCGGAAACCCAAACTCCCGCTCCACAAGGTCTGCAGGCAACAAGCAGGCACCCGGACACTTAAACGGAGGTGAACACACGCTCCGAGACAAATACGCCGAACGGGCGAACGAAAGCGAAATTGCACAATGAAGCAGTCGGAGTCGGGAGAGCTCCAATGAAATGCGAACGCAGCGCGCTACGAGAAATGCTAAAATACAAGCAAGAAACACCAAGCACAGCAAGTAATCAGCAAAAGTTAGCAAAAACAGATAAAGCACTTAACTGGCTGCGGAGCAGCCAAGAAAGAGGAAGAAGGACTAATGTTGGGACCTTTTATACTATAGTCTCTATGGTCATTCCCTAGTGTTCATGGGAAATGTAGTTTTTGGTTATTTTTATTGGCTGCTGAGCATTTCATTAAAGAAATGAGAAAGCATAATCGGAGCCTCCTGTCCTGACATAGAATTGGGGTTCCAACTTTTGCAGTTTGTGAAAGTTGGGTAGGTGGAGTTGGCGGTGTATGAGAGATAGATGGTGGTGCTGGCTGTGCCTCGGCGAGGGAGAACTGCTTTGAGGGCTGCTATTGAATGTTGGAGATAAGAAACTAATTGCATCAAGTAGTGCTGACAGCACTCCTGTGAGGGAGAGGGGGGGGGATCAGGGTGCTTGCTGTGTGTGCAGTGGAAATGTGGTCTGTGTAATCCGGTGTTCGTGTACATCGATGCAATGCCCATGGTCCGAGTTGCGTTATCTAAAACTGCAAAAATAAAAGTGCTGGAGGGATGCAACCCTGCCAAGATTCTCAGGTCCAGGCGTGATGTGCTTCTCCAGGCCAGGTTTTTTAAAGTGAATTCTGGGACTTGTAGTCTAGTTTAAATTATTCCATTATGAAAACAGGCTACAAGTCCCAGTATTCAAAGGGGAAAAAAACCCGAACCAAAGCAGCACACGTGGGTGTGTCTGTGCGAGCGGGAGATCTTAGAAGTACCGTTGGTGTGGGTGTGGTGACTGTCGTTGGGCTGGCTGTGTCTGCGAGAGTGTGATTAGAGAGGCCTCTGACTGCTGCTCGCAGAGGGGCGGGGCTTGCGGGAGGCTGCGGGGTCCTGCTGGCAAGGGGAGGGGTAGAAAACCAGCCTCTCGTTCAACCTCCGCTTCACATGCAGAGCCACCTAAGATGGAGTCACAAGTCAGACAGAACTTCCACCAGGAGTGTGAAGCCGGCCTCAACCGCACCATCAACCTCAAGTACCACGCCTCCTACGTGTACCTGTCCCTGGTGAGCAGCGGCTGGGGGCATTGTTAGAGTGCACGCGCGTGCCTGTGGGAAGAGCGTGCCACGAGTGCCTCGTTGTCTGCACACTCGTCGTTTCTCGTGGCAATGCTCCTCGGTCCTTTGTGTATATGGCGTTAGTGAACGTTTGCGTTTTTCATGCACACCAGTGTGAGTGAGCTGACTGCTTTTGTGCTCTTACCGGTGTGTTACTTGAGCGTACCTGCCTTTACCTAAAGTGCCCCTCTCCCTCGTGCTGTGAGGAGATATGTGGATTTGTGTATGGGGGATGGAGGGTAGGTAGGCATGTATGCATAGCGGTTGGTTTGGACCTAGTGGGAGGGTTTATCTGAGTGCACTTTATCGTTTGCTTCCAGCACGTTATTCGGTTGCACGGTTGCCATTTGTCAAGCTTTTTTAAGGTGACCCTTCCGGCGTAAAATAAAACCACTATAAGCTCGCTCTCGACAAAGCCTTTATCCAATATCTAGACATGCTCCGTTTTTTGTGCTCCTGAGACACCTCGTCAACGTAAACAAAATCATTAAATATGGAATCCATAACTATCAAATTACAATGCACGTAATTGGTTAATATTTGACATGTCCTGAGAAAAACGTAACACTTTAAAAATACACGTTAGAGTCCTGGAAAAAGATGCATTACTGAAGAGGGTTCCTAAAAGTAATGCACAACTGCAGACCTGTTCTGAAAAGTTAACATTCATTACATTGACATTTCCTAGAAATAGTTTGAGTTTATATTTTTAATATTCCTTGATCGCTGACCCAGAAAGCCTTCAGGGACACCATGATGGCTTATCTCTGAGCCTCTAGAACCCAGCTGTGATATGGTAGAGAGAATCGGAATCCAGTTTATTTGCTTAGTTAATTAAAACCATTGCATACGGTAAAACTAAATCAAGTACTTCAAAATATAAACAAGCATTTACAATGCAATGGTTTCGCCTTTGGAAAAGTTAGAGTTATTGGCATTGCTCATGACATTTCTTTTTTTTTTTTACTTATAAATAAATGGCATTGTTATTTATATTGCCAACAGCTCTCACGGCCCACACAGCTCTCTCAGCCCACACAGCCCACAGCCGACACAGCCCACACAGCTCTCAGCCCAACACAGCCCACACAGCTCTCAGCCCAACACAGCCCACACAGCTCTCAGCCCAACACAGCCCACACAGCTCTCCCTTTAAAAAAATCGATGCTCTGCATACATGTTAAACAATCGTCTTACTCCACCACCATTAAGAACAGGTAGCCCTTTCTCACCGTATCATATATCCATTACTGGATTTTTTTGATAAAGGTCGCATGATCATATCTATGGTCAGATATACTTTTATGTAAAGATATATAAAGAGAAAAGAGTTGTAATGTCGGTGCCCAAGCAACTGATAGCCTGCAGTCTGAATCAAGGGCCTTTGAAATTAAAACACTTATGAAAGTAAGTCCAATATTGCTCTGAGCAAAGTCAAAACTCACTTTGTGTATTTTGTAAAGAATGAGTAACAATGGGTCTTGCAGACAACTGAGCATTTGTGTGGCATGTCTAGAGTTGTTATTGCAAATAAGTGTTGCAAGTAGCAATTGATGTGCTTGCTCCTCTCTGGGTGATACCTAAGACAAGTCCCCGGTCAGTAAGCACCAACAGTAACTGACACACAATTGCAAAGGCATCCCTTGTTCAGCCACCCAAACTTGTGAAAATGATTGAATGGCCCACAGGATAGTGTAATCAACAGTAGAAGATGGGTTTTCCATCAGTAGCAAGCTTTGAAAAATCATAAAAACCTTACCAGACCTGCAGGTCTGATTACATGAATAATCTATTCAACCTAACTGTAATGCTCTTGGTCCATAAACTGGTCTCAAATTGTGTGATCTTGGGCAAATATCTTATTTTTACTGAGCCGCCTTGTTCTTCATAGCACATGAGAACACCTTCAAATATGTGCTTTCAATTCAATTCAATTCAAAAAAATCTCTTTATTTCGGTAAAAGTTTACCATAAAAGACAATTATATAAAAACAATGTGCTTTCAGAATTTCTCTTATTAGAGGCACTCTTTTTTCTTTGATTTAATAGACTACAATTATGTTCCATGTAAAATTTGTACCTAGCCCACCTACAGGGTACACATGACCCCCGACTCGCCTCTTACTTCACTAATTGAAATGTCATCAGGTCGGTGGCAGGAATGATTTTTCAATTTCTGTTTAAAAACTTCTCACTTTAAATAAATATATTACTAAAACACACAGTTTCCCACTGACATGCAGTCTTACAACGTGCTTTCCGAATAGCAGCGCTTCTGCTCCACATACCAGTCATGTGCGCAACTCACACATAGAGTCTTCATCTAGGCGACCAAGGCGGTTAGTGTTTGGGAGCGCACAGGCAGTTGGACTGTCCAAACTGGTTGGAGACAACTATTCAAACATGTTGTAATGGTCCTAGCGGGGCACCATCCGCTTGGCCATGCAGCTCTAGATTTGATGGAATGTTTGTGTGTTAAACAGCCGAGGTTGCAACCTCTATACAGTAAAATTCGAAACATCAAAAGCGAGCATACAAATACATTGCGACCAGCATTTAACAACAATGAGCTGGTAGTATCGAAGAGTTTTTCGCTTTTCTTGACAATGCGAATTTTTGAAGCGTGGTTGTAAAGTTTAAAAGTACAAACACGTGTATGTAAACGTGAATGTTTATCTTATTTTTAAACATTCCGAGATCCCACTTCTCCTGGTCCAACCCCGCTCTTTCGACCTCAATAAATGTGTATTAACTAAATCTGCGCTAATGCCCTGGGCTGCCCGTATTTCAGCTCTCCCAGTCCGCTGTAATTCCCTGTCTGATAGCCTGAAAGGCCCGCGCCGATTCCAATACACAAACCGCCCAGGGGCTATTACGGGTCCCCGGACTTTTTCCTGTTTGCATGACAAAGACGGAACGGCAAATCCTGCAATTGGGATAGATAATCGCCCCCGTGTCAAATGCTCGCAAGCCACATCCTTTCTCTCTCTTCGGAGGGCTCGCTGTCTGTTTGCTCATTCATTTTACTTTACTGGCTCGGGCCTCCAAATCCGTGTTCTCAGTGGGGAAAGAGAAGCCGAATTTCTGTTTGAAAGGACACCATGCGGGGTCTTAAAATAAGTCATGTGTATCCCCCATGCCCCCCTCCTCCGACAGACAGAAACGTAGATTTTAGCCTTTGAAACATACAGGGGAGGCAAACAAGGCAGGTAAACAAAGCAGGGAAGTGAGCCTTCGGCGTCCACCGCCGTCTGGAGGGTCAAAAGGAGGGCTGGTGTGTGTGTGTCTGGGGCACGACACCGGAGCCTGTGAGGAGCACATGTGCACCTCTGTGAAGGAGACACAAAAGGCAATCAGCATACGAAAGAGCGTCTCACGGAGGCCCGTCTGTGCTGATCCAGTAACAGGGACATTGCTATATTGTTCTGAAGGGAAATCTGGATGGACATTTCCGTGCCCACTCGCCCTGTGTAGCTGTAGCCATAATATAAGAATTTCAACAAGTTAGATTTTATATTTACAGCAGTATCTGCTAATTAACCCACAGATTCTAATGAAGGCCTCTGCAGATATAAAAAACAATATCTATACTAATACTTCACGTACCTTCCCTCATCCCCCGGGTCTGCAGGCTCAGGCTCCCGCCCGCCCTCGGCAAGGCGCACCGCAAGACTCGCAAAAGCATCGCAGCCGCCATGCTACTGCTGCTGACATTGACCCGTCTGACAACCGTGCTTCCGCTTCCGGGTAAGTGAGCCGGGAGAGTCACGACACAAACGCTGGGCAAGTCGGGCTTCCCTCCTCCGCTCTGGGGGGGGGGGGGCGGACGGGAGAGGACGAGGGGGGCGGGAAAGGTCACGGACGTCGGGAGGGGGGCGGGAGAGGACGAGGGGGGCGGGAGAGGGGCAGCTAGTGAGCCGGGAGAGTCACGACACAAACGATGGACTGCTGGGCAAGTCGGGCTTCCCTCCTCCGCTCTGGGGGGGGGGGCAGACGGGAGAGGACGAGGGGGGCGGGAAAGGTCACAGACGTCGGGAGGGGGGCGGGAGAGGACGAGGGAGGCGGGAGATTATTATAAGGAGACCCGAGCAGCAAGGGAGGTGCCGGCAATGCCGGAACAGACTCGGGGGCGTTCCCGGCGTCGCGTGACGTCGGCAAAAGCCAAAGAATGTCGGGAACGCCCCCGTGTCTGGTCCGGCATTGACGGACAGGCCCCTCGTCCAATGGCAAGGCTCCGTTTACGGAGCCAGCCAATCAATGACGAGGGCCGAACAAAAGCCACACTACAGTTCTCAACAGGATTTCGCCTGCGCCGAAAAGATGCGCAGAGCGCATCTTTGGCGAGGCGAAACCTAAAAAGTGTAAAAATGTAAAACGTCTCAAACCAGCTCTAAAAACCGTTAGCATTTTTAACGTTAAGCAGTGCATTCTATATTTGGGCAAAATATCCTGCAATTAAAAAAAACCTTGTACAAAAAGATTCTGTACAGTAAAACTCAGTTATTGTGTGTTCTTAGAGGTAGCTCTCAATTGGTTGGTATTATAGCAGATCGACAGCAACCCAGTTCTTGATCTGGGTTTAGTTCAAGATGTGTTGGCATCATGCAGGCGTAGTTCCAGTGCGGTTAGGAGTGAGCCCAACAAGCACTGGCGTTGCCAATAGGTTTCGCATTTGGAAAGTTGGAGCTATTGGTTTTGTAAATGACATTTTATATTTATATATCGTTATTGGCATTGTCAATAACAATATATAAATATAAAATGTCATTTACAAAACCAATAGCTCCAACTTTCCAAATGCGAAACCTATTGGCAACGCCAGTGCTTGTTTGTTATGCTATGCTGTTTTGTTGCGTTTTGCTATGCTATGCTATGTTTTGCTATGCTATGCTTTGTTTTGCTATGCTATGTTTTGTCATGCTATGTTTTTTGTTGTCATGCTATGCTTTGTTATGCTAGGTTTTGTTTAGTTATGCTAGGTTTTGTTACGCTATGCTGTTTTGTATGCTATACCTTGTTTTGCTATGCTATGCTTTGTTGTGCTATGTTTTGTTGTTTTGTTATGATGTCATGCTATGCTTTGTTTTGTTATGCTTTGCTTTGTTTTACTATGCTTTGTAATGCTATGCTGTTGTTGTGTGAGTGTGTATGTGGTTGTGTGTGTGGGGTTGGGGCTGTGGTTGTGGTTGTGTGGGGGGGTTTGCATGTGTGGGGTTTTGAGTGTGTGAGGTTGTTTGTGTGTGGGGGGGGTGTTGTGGGGGGTTGTGTGTGGGGGGGGCGTATTGTGTGGTCTGAGGGCGGCTGATCCTACTAAGGGGACATTCATATGTATTCAGTTTGTGTAGATATTGCGTCAGTTTAGGTGCTGAGCAGAGACTGAGTCCGAGTGCCTTCCAAGATGCATACAATGGGGGTTGGGAGTGGAAACACTCAAAAGTGAGTCTACATTTTAGAGCGGGTTCAAGAAATAAGGATGGTTGGGGCAGATTGTGTAGGTTGTGTGGCACGAATATAAACCGAGACAAGATAACACAAAATTATGTCTGTGTATATGAAGGCGCTATTACGTGGCGGTCACGTTATTTTGAAGGAGTGTATGATCCACCAATGCTCACTTTTTTTTTTTTTAATTTACGGAACTGGAAACGTAAATTTTTTTTTTTAAACTGCTGATAGCAGAGAAAGACGGAGGGTCGGTGTGGGCAGAAGCAATGCTGAAGGCGCAGGTTGGGAGAAGTAACGCAGAGGGCCAGGGTTTGCGACGGAAGTCACATGGAGGGAGCAGGTAGGAGTGCACGAGGAACACCAGAGGGCGGGGGCGAAGAGGAGAGCAGTGAGGTGAAGTAACAGAGGGCGTGGGTAGGTAGGAGAAGCAATGGGTGAAAGAGCAGTGTAGAGCGGGTGGGGGAGAAGGACGCTGGCGACAGAGCAACATGGAAAGTAGATTGGGAGAGAGGGGCACATGAGCGACGGCTGAAAAGCAAACACTCTTATGAATGTAAAAAAATCTACGAGGTATAGAATAGCGGCAATGAAAGTGCACAGAAAAGTGGGGATTAAATGGGAGTAACTGCAACAAAAACAAGGAAATGACGAGCAACGTGATGAGAAATGGAGGGGGAAAACAAGAAAACGATGGGAAGCGAAAAATAGAAACGAAACAAGCTAAAACCGGGAAAGCAAGAAAAAAAAGCAGAGGGGACAAGGGAAGCCGGATGGGGGCGAGAGAGCCTGGTGGAGGGGCGGGAATGCGAGCGAGGGGAGAAGTGTGGCAGGCAGATGCGCGGAGGGAAGCCGGATGGGGGCGGGAGAGCCTGGTTGGGGGGCGGGAATGCGAGCGAGGGGAGGCAGGCGGATTAGCAAGATGCTCGTGCTTGTGTGGTCACGTGACCCGCTTTTGTGGTCACGTGACTCGCATGCACTGTGAAGAAACCGCAGTGGTTTCACTAGTCAATCGAGCCCTTGAATTTTCGCCTATTACATTCGCAAGCGAATGATAATAGGCGAAACCTAAAAAGGTGGTCATTGTTGGAACGTGTGCCCATAGATAGGTGGGGTGCGTTGGCAGATCCTTGTTGTCTTGCGTGTTTTTGGGCAGTTTTTGTTCGCCTATCATTAGGAATTTTACTAGTCGGCAATTTAGCTGGGTTTAGATAGAGGTTTAGACAGGCTAACACGGCTTGCCTCCTAGTACGAATGCCCTTCAGATTAAACGTGTTTTTTTAAGGAGTTTCCACCGTACTTGAAGCATTTCTTTGCATAGGCAGATTAGATGTAGTATATCGCCTTGCTTTGCATTGCACAGTCTGCAGGTGACTTGTGCTGATGGCCTTTGCCATGGTGGAAGGTGCTGCACACAAGGCAGAATTCCCAGTCTTTGCCTCGTAAAACTCATTTTTGTTGCCTTGGGGTACCCCTGGTTGAAGTATGTTTGGGGAGCAAGTAATTTGTATGTGTTAAGGGTCATCCATGCATGAGCTCTGTTTGCAAAGGTTGCCTTGTCTTCCACCAATGAGATTTGTTTGATAACTTCAAAAAAACTGATCTGGAAGGCTATGATAGCCAATTTGGGCACCCCACAGCCCCTTGAGTTTGGTGTATTCCAGGGCTGACTGGAGATAGTCTCTGGCTTGGGAGATCTCACTATGCTGCAGATTGTGCCACAGCAGATGATTAAGCGTGTGAGTGGAGGCGCTTCTAATCTTGAACCAGCAGATGATATATACCCCATGCCTTGCAAGGTCTTGTTATGGTAGAGAGGGGAAAAGGCGATGTTGGGGGTGAATACACCAAGGGGTGAGGCAGAGAAAGAGGTAAGGCTGAAAGATAGGTGAGTTGGAGTGCAGTAGAGGCATCAAAATTTGAGGTGTGAGTTAGCGATAGAATCCGAGCGTGTTAAGGTAAATAAAAGGAAATGAGTTAGAGAAATACAGGTTGAGTAAATGGAGTAGTGAGGTTGTGTGAAGGGTAGAGCGGTGATGTGAAGAAAGATACTTGAGGTGTATTGAACAGCTGGGTTGGAGAAACAGACCCCCTGTCCAGAGCAGAGCGTCAGGGGCGCATTGGCACCTCGGGCATGGGCAGAAGAGCCGATGTCTCAGTGCACTCTGTGGGTCGGTTTTACTCCCTTTACCAGTCAACAGAGAGCACTGACAGGGAGAGGATAGCAGCTTCGCTGTGCTGACGGCCATTCAGTGATGATCAGCTGTGGCTTCTCCTTGACCCCCTGACCTGCCAACCAATCATGCTGATGGTGGGCTGCGGAGGGGTGATTGTGTGCCAGAATCGGCCTTTCTGGGGGCCAGGTGTTGCTCAGGCCTATGAACCATTTTCCCCTAGACCCCCACTGGGGCCCACGCACCCCAGAAACAGTGCTTGCATTAGTCCTCGCCCACAGCCCTTCTCATTCAGGGCATAGTGGGCGAGGAAGAATGGGTCTCACTATGGGAGCCAGATGATGTGGGGAACTGGCACCATCTTCACGTTAGCCTCCTCCACCCCCCCCCCCCCCCCCCCCCCCCATGGATGGTCCTGAACCTGTGTTTTTTTTGCTTTAGTCACTCTCCTGCCACGCCATTGCCCTGAGGCACTGAAGGGCTGGGGAGGGCTGAGTAATTTACAAATAGCTGGGGCTTCGCTGTTTTCAGATGCTCCTGCGCTGGAGGGCTAAGGAATAATTTTGTAATAGAAAGGGGCCTCGCTGTTTTCAGATGCTCCTGCGCTGGAGGGCTGGGGAATCATTTTTTAAGAGAAAGGGGCCTCGCTGTTTTCAGATGCTCCTGCACGGGAGGGCTGGGAATAATTTGGTAATAGAAAGGGGCCTGGCTGTTTTTCAGGTGCTCAGCTTGTAGGACATTGTCACCTTGGCCCTGTGTCTTTCTCAAGAACAATATCCTCCCACTAACATTCCTTGTGTGTTTCATGAAAGGACACGCCCTGCGAATGTGGGCCACTTTTTTCGTCAGTGCATGGGCCAAATTGTGATCCCAAGCCATCATAGCAGCCCGATCACGTCCAATTCCCAGCGCGGCTCTTTTAGCACAAGAGAGGATGTAGGCTTATGGCTAGAACAGTCGACCTCGAAGCTGGGGAACCGGTTTCAAGTCTCTACAGGGACGCTCCATATTCTGTGATTCTGGGCAAATCACTTAATTTCCTCACGCCTAACAAAAAAATGAATGTGTCCTTCTATAGCAAAACTGGTGCTCAGGTAAAACGCTCTGATACCTGATATTTTTGAGTCAAGTTCGCACTATATAAAACTTAAAATAAAAAAAGAGAATAGTGGGGATTGCACAGGGAATTCCCCCCCCCCCCCCTCCTTAACCCCATGGATAGCGTGTATTTCTCGCTCTTAAGGGTGCTTTGAGTGGCTTGCTATATTTGTACAGATAACTAGTGTATTGTGCATATATAAACACTGTCTGGAAAAAGTTGGCAGCCTGTGCATCTCCTAAGCGTCATTTTACGGCTCTGTGTCTAGCAGGAGTATTGCACTTGGTATGCAAAGAATGGGTACAATCCTGTGTTTCTTGCTCTAAAGCATAGCGTGGCCTTTGTCACATGCCTGCATGAACATGTGCACTTCCGCAGCCTGCTAAGTGATAGCCTTTACTGAAAGAGGATTGTTTTACAAGAAGATGAGCAAAATAGAAAATAATGAAAGCTGTGTTATAAGTGGGCAGGTTTATTAGATCACTTCACACCCAAAGGAGAGATGCAAACAATGCATAGCTTCGCACACTCCTCCTCCCCACCTCAGAATTGTATCCACAACAAATGGTACATGTGTTATCAGGGCCATTGGAATTATGCAGCAGGAAAGGACCAAATTATGCGACCGGGTCGAGTAAATTATGAGGGTGAAAAAAGGCAAATTATGCGTCATAATGTGGCACTTTTTGTATTGGTATTCATTACTTAATTTTTAAGCTTGGTAACGCTGTTTGGGGATTGGTGCTGGGGGAGGGAGTCCACGCGGCGCCGCCATGCTCGTGACGGAATCACTCTGTCATGAGCCATGGGCGCGCTGTGCTTGTGACGGAGTGGTTCCGTCACGGCGCTGCTGCCCCGCCCACGCGGCAGGAATTCCGCGCCTGCGCGGACGTTCTATTGAGCCGGCGGGGCCGTGACGGAACCACTCCGTCACCAGCACAGCGCGTCCGTGGCTCGTGACGGAGTGGTTCCGTCACCAGCACGAAAGAGGTTAATACCTAAATATAGCAATAAGCATCAGAAAGATGACCAGTCCAGTTTTGCAAAGGGCCTTCCATTGCACGACAACACATTCCACCCACCCAGTTTTTGTAGCTTTTTAATCATTTGAGTTGGAAAGTGTCGTGCTTTTTTTTTTTTTTTTGTTTAAAATCTGCAGCAGTTGGTGGATAATGTGGCAAATCTATAATTATGTGAAAATAGTAATGGCCGCACAATCTCATAACTCCGGTGGCCATCTGAGATATTAGGCGAAGACACTTCACCCAACCTTTAATAATGGCATTCTTCATCATTGATGTCTTCTCCTCTAGTAGGATAATACTACCCGGGAGGGCTCTACCTTTGCAGGAAGTTTGTTATAAAATGTTGACGTCTGGATAGGAACAGCGATCCAGTTTAAAAGTGTCTTGGGGGGGTATATCCAAGATTTGTCTTTTATTCTGTGCGGAACCAAGGTATGGTTAAAAAGACAGGCTTATAGATATTTTCTAAAATGCAACATTTCATGCTTCCGTTATTTTTCGGCTGACCTGTTTCGGCAGTCTTATTCGGCGAGAGATTGTGGATGAGGGGTTTTCAGAAAGGGACTCAAAGCCCGCCCCTCAGTTCCATTGGCTTGCGTCACTGTTTATGCTAAATGGTGGCCTGCCATTGGAGGGTTTTGGGTTGCCGCCCATTCGCTTCCGATGCGGACTGGGTCGCCTGCTGTCGCAAAGCACTTTATTATCTTTATGGGGCCATGCGTTTCTGGAGAAGTGTGGCTCAATGGTTAGAGCAACACCGCTTTTCTCTAAATAATCCATTTTTAATCGTCATCTGCTTATTGCGTGCGTTGAACTGGGCATGTACCTTGCCCTATTGGTACACAAGTTGAACAAGCATTTACAATGCAATGGTTTCGCCTTTTGGAAAAGTTAGAGCTATTGGCATTGCTCATGACATTTCTTCTTTTTTTTTTTTTTTACTTCTAAATAAATAGCATTGTTATTTACATAGCCCACACAGCTCTCACAGCCCACACTATGCTGCTGTCTCTAAAAGAAGCACTTCCCAAATTCAAAACGGATCTCAGTTTCAGAGATTCATTCCCCAAATGCAACTACAGACATGTGCTTTCCGAAGGAAATATACTGCAAAAACAAGCATTTACAAGTGGGGCCGGAGACACGGACAGAGGGGGGGGGGGGGGGGGGGGGAACGGGCACAGGGACAGCGGGAGGGGGGGGGGGGGAAACGGGCACAGGCAGAAGGCAAGAAAAAGCAAAAGTTGTATCTGGTATTTTGGTGCAGGCTTGCCATTCTTCATGAAATCTCGAAGCTCTGAAAGCAAGAAGCAGACTTTGAGACTGGGCTCCTGAACAAAACCATTCTCAGGTCTAAATCTCAGAGAATGGTTTCCTAAACACATCCAGAGACACCTCTGCACCCCAAAAAGATATGCTCACCCTTATCGAATCAGAAAGAGATCCACAGCCAAGGAAAATGTTCTTAATATCCAATATGAATCAAGTCATTGAAGTGCCTCCCTTGACCAACCCACACTATGCTGCTGTCTCTAAGAGAAGCACTTCCCAAATTCAAAACAGATCTCAGTTTCAGAGATTCATTCCCCAAATGCACCTACAGACATATGCTTTCCCAAGGAAATATACTGCAAAAAGAAAACTAGCATTTACAAGTGGGGCCGGAGACACGTACAGCGGGAGGGGGGGCAGGAACGGGCACACGGACAGCGGGAGGGGGGCGGGAACGGGCACACGGACAGCGGGAGGGGGGACGGGAACGGGCAGAGGCACAATCAAAAGGCAGAAGGCAAGAAAAAACAAAACAAAGTTGTATCCGGTATTTTGGTGCAGGCTTGCCATTCTTCATGATATCTGATAAAGCCCAGATCAAAAGTGAAACAACATGGGATCAAACATATAAGTGAATAGGTCACCTAGCTAAAATAGGTAAACAACAGAACTGCAGGGCCACAAGTAGAAATGTGGAGGCAACTGAATGGACAGTTGCGAGACATTCTTAGGAACAAGACACTTATGAGTAATGACGGGTTGTAAGTTTCAGACTGTCTGTGAGACATTACAGCTGAGTTTGAAAACTACGCCTTGTTGGCAAAGCTGCGGGTCTAGCCTGGGGCTCCTGTCACTCTGGGGACAGAGGGCACTGGTGCCATGCGGGCCGCACGGGCAGGAGGAGGGGCCGGGCTCACCTGGAGGGCGCCGCCGCCTCCTGGGGAAGAAGCCATGTTGGTTTACTGGCTGACAACACCACCTGAAGGCACTAGCTCGCTCCCTGACACCACCTGAAGCCACGTGCGGGCGCTCGCGCCCTGACACCACAGCGCTGTCGCCCCTCTCCCAGCTGCAGGGCCACGCTGCGCCGGAGGGGCGCGTGGGCAGCGCTGACCCAACACCAGCTCTGCTCGTGCTGTTCTTTACGTGTTTGGCTGGACAGCCGAGACTTAATAATAAATCATTCTAACGAAATAATTCTTGTGCAAGCTGTGTCCTAGTTTTCTGTTAATATTTCCCATTGTTAAAACCGTATTGAGGGTGCGCCGTTCTCTCACAGCGAGGACGGAACACGATTTGAACAGATTTTTTTTACATGCCCCCTCCCTCCCATACTGACATGGAGAAAGGACCTTCAGAGGGTTCGTGCATATGCTGCATTACTGTACGCTTCTAGTACAGGCCTCGGGCTCAACCTTTCCCACTCCACCGTCCAAAATGATTTGTGTTAATAGCCGCATCTGCTGCTACCACAGCGCTTAAAAGAAGCAAGGCCGTGTAAGCAAGCGGTGTACATGCACATTTTTTTTGGGGGGGGGGGGTTGCCTTAGCGTGAAATCGACCCGAATGTATCGGAGCGCTTTACACAAGTACCAGTTGCTTACACAAGGACACATTCATTTTTGTTAGGCTCTGAGATTAAGTGATTTGCCCAGAATCACAAGATGAAATTGGGCGTATGTCACACTCGAACCTGGTTTCCCCAACACCAAAGTCAGCTAGTCAGCAACTCTGGCCCTTACGCCACACCCTCCATTAATAATGAAGGCGCTATATTTGCTTCAGGCCGAGTTATTAGCACGAGTTTATCCAAATGCGCGCCAATGTTACAGCGAGTCAGTTTGCTGATATGAAACATACACTTGACGTATTAAGATCCTGTGCAGAATTCATTAAAAAAAACACAACTTGCATTCTCTTATTTCTCGCCTTCTGTGTGTTATACTCCCGTCCTACTTAAATGCAGATAAATTAAATGCGAACCACTGAGCTCTGTTGCTCTTACAAGGAATTGTCTTACTCAAAGAGTCGCAGAGACATTTTATTACAATTGCATGTAACTGCCACCACGGTTTGCCAAGTGTCACACAGCTTGGTCAAGAGAGGTAGCCGGGATCACAGTTCGCTTGTTTTGGAACCCAAAACTAACTATATATCCAGTACCGGTACATTAGGTTTGGAGATAGTTATGCATTTGTCGGTGTATTAGAGATTCTTCTTAGACACACACGCATATGTACATACGTACTCACGCTTTTATTTCCTCAGGTGAAGAATTCTAAACTTCCAATATACACTTTTACCCAGTTCGACCGGAAACTGCCTGACTACATTTAAAACAGGTGCGTCAGTATCATCCTCCTCAAATGCCACTAACTTATTTGCATCGACTCCAGGAGGATGAAAGTTGGAGTCAGCGCGCAGGGCCTGATTCCACATAGATTTCCAAGCCGTGCACATTACCCGGCCTGATGTGCAATCAGATGTTCAAAACCTCTGAGGCTATAACAACCAAGCACGTCTGCAAGATGGTAAATAGACCACCTCTGACCCCCCCCCCTCCCCCCCCCCACTCACCCCTGTCATACACCCTCCCGAAGTCTGACAGAACCAAGTGCCCGAGGTCGAGGGACCCCTGAACCCGTGTTGTGACCCTCCCCCACCCCCGTCTTACGTGATACATTCAGTTCACTTTAACTTATTATAAACACGTGCAATTTACACGAAGCAGGTCCGATGCAAGTTTTAACGAAGCATAAAAAAATACGATCATAATAGTATCAGCGCTCTCAGTACGGGGGTGCGGATCATTTTTTATGATTTAAAGTAATATATTGTATTGCCTACTGTCGATCATAGCCCCCCCCCCCCCCCAAAAAAAAACGCTGTTTGCAACAAAATACACATTTTAACTAATAATGTATACGGCCTGTTTTTTTTATTGTCCATCGAGTGCGGGCTGCGACGAACATCATATTGTCCCGTTTTACCACATAGGTTACACACCACCGCGATAACTGTACCATGCAGGCGCCAGCTCTCCCAACCAAGAAGACGTTGTGGGCTCTCTGGTCCAATAGGCAGTCAAAGCACAATGCAGAATGTTAAGACATGCAGTTGACGACGGAGCTGAAGAGTGGTATTGAGCGATCACAGCAGACGTCGCAAGTCCCATCTGCGAGGCACAAACCCTTCGTAATGGGTCTGTGCTCGGCACTGAGGGCTCCCTCTGTCTTCAGGCAGTGCACGGCTGGGACTTGCAGGATTACTCGGGGTGATTGGGGACTACCTGCAGTCACGCTGGTCGTCTTCCTGTGGCAGCAGCATGACTGACATAGCCGCGTCGTAAAGGGAAAGCCGGTTTCTACGGCAATGCAAAACATAGCTTAGTGGGAGGGGGGCGAGAACACGGACGGGGGGGGGGGCGGGAACACGGAGGAGCGTGCACTTCGTATTAATAGGTAGAGGTGGCATCTCAGCTCCACTTGGTTACCGGTCTGTTCACGTAGGGTCGGCTCTAAACACCAACAGGATCCCAGAAATGAAGGCGGCTGCAATGAGGGCGGGTGCCGTCAATGCCGGACCAGATTCGGGGGCGTTCCCGAGAACAGGCTTTCGGCTGACGTCGCCAAAAATTCTCGAACGCCCCCAAATCTGGTCCAGCATTGACGGACAGGCCCGTCTTTCAATGGCTAGCCTCCATTTATGGAGCTAGCCAATGAAAGACGGGGGCGTATTCCAAGCCACATATACTATACTCATTAGCTTTTTCCTAGCACATGCGTACTTCGTACGCATTGGCTAGGCAAAACCTAAAAATGAACAGTGGGGAGCATAATGATACTCCACTCCCAGTTACACTGCTGAAAAGGATATTCCATCCTACCTCAGTTTAAAAAATATAACAAACGTCTTTTTTTATCATTTTTAACCATTTTTGTCCATTCACTCTTATGCTTGTCACTTATGTATTCCACTAACATATTTAATCATGCGTCTTGGATGCTTCAAATATTCACAGCGTGCCACAGGCCTCATCAGGAATACGACCAAAACTCAAGATTTCGTCGAGCCAGCATTTCTTTATTAATACCCAATGCATTTCGGGCTTTTCATAGCCCTTCGTCAGGAGAAACTGCAATTAAATCATTACAAACAAATTCATTAATTGAATCCTCAAAGACGCATGATTAAATATGTTAGTGGAATAAAATTACGTTTTACACTGGGGCCACAGAGGTCTAGTACGTAGGTTTTATTTGGCCGATGATCCTCGTTATTAACCAAGCCATCGAGTGTTAAATGGCCTTCAATTTGTTTCTTGCCACCTTTTTATTTACGTTTCACTGAGTCTTTGTTATGCGGAACTATCGGTGCTTAGTTGTCCCTATTTTTGTATTGATTTGTGGAAACTGTGCTCCCGAAAGTTGATGTTTTCACGTAAGTGTCTGGCTGTGGATCACAGCATTTGGAGCCATAAAAGAGAATACATGAATTAATGCAACGCACTAGTTTGATGTGCTGGCTACGACTGAATGTTTTCCAGACTTAAAACGTTGTTCGCGGATATGGGTGAGACGGGGCGGATGCCGGTAACGATGAGGGAAGCGCTCATTGTTGCAATACCAAAGCCAGACAAACCCCCGGAGGAATGTAGCTTATACAGACCTCTGTCGCTACTGAATGTTGATACCAAAATATACGCTAAAGTCCTAGCGACTAGGCTGACTCTATTGGCTCCGGAGCTGGTGGCGGCAGAGCAGGCGGGGTTTATGCTGGGAAGGAACATCACCTACAACTTACGTACGGTCTTTGGTGCTATCCAGCACACATGGCCGGAAACTAGGGCATTAGCGGTGTTTCTGGACATGGAAAAGGCCTTCAACTCCGTGGAGTGGCCTTTTATGAGAGCGGTCCTCACTAGACTCGGGCTGGGCCCGGTGTTCCTGCAGACGGTGGCGGCACTCTATAATGACCCAGCGGCACGTATTAAGATAGAGAATTTCGGTACAGAACCCATCCAAATTCAAAGAGGAACCCGACAGGGTTGCCCATTGTCGCCCACGCTTTATGCGCTGGTTGCGGAGCCGCTGGTGAGGGCGATGCGTGAATATCACTCCCATAGAGGGCTGCAATTTCCTTCTTACCAGCTAGTCATAACAACATACGCAGACAACACTCTGCTTTATGTCAGAGAGCGGGAGAAGAACCTGCGAGAAGTGGTGAGATTCGGCGCACTGTCCGGGCTATAAGTAAACTGGTACAAGTCCATAGTATTCCCCATCACCGCAGCCACTGAGAGATTTGAGATGAAATATCCGCTAAAATGGACCACTGACCCTATACGCTACTTAGGGATACAGCTCCACACTGCCTCGGAGACGGTATCTCGTGGGAACTACGACAGGGCCATTGCTCGCCTAGAAGACAATGTAGATCTTTGGGTAGGATTACCCCTTTCCCTGCTGGGCAGAATATCAATAATTAAGATGGTGGTCTTGCCCCGACTGTTGTATTTATTCATAAACATACCTATGGTCCTGCCTAAATGTTTCTTCTCTCGCTTACAGTCACTGATGATTAAATTAGCCTGGGCTGGTAAGCAGGCGAGGGTGCAGTGGAGAACTCTTACCCTACCATACCACATGGGCGGCTTGGGTGCCCCTGATTTCGAACTACACTACCAGGTGGCATAAGGGGCGCAACTACATAGCTGGATACATGACGCAGGGACGGCGCCGTTCATAAAGATGAAAGGCCTTTTTGCCGCACCGCTGCCGCTACCAGCAATCGTATTTGAAACGGCAGATCGCCACACGGGACTGCTGGATTCCCTATACTCGCCTAGACCTGCCTGGAATGCCCTGCTACAGTTCCACACGGGGGCGCTATTATACTCACCACTGATGCCCACATCGTGGGCCATGTAGCTTGGCCCACGCAGGAACAAAGGGGGGATTGTTGCATTGGGCATCCGCACGATGGGCGACATGTTCCTTAACGGTACCCTAAAGACCCTGGCGGAGGTAACGGCACAGCCCACAATGCTGCAGAGCTTTCAGTACCACAGGGTCCCGGAGGCCTGGCGGGAGCAATTGGGTGATGATCTGCAGGAACCCCCTGACCTCTTGGAACTTACTTACGTAATTAAGGCAGAAGCTCTGAGGAAGCTGGTCTCCATCATGTACAGGATCGCCATGGCGGAAAGAGAGGCAGGACAGAATAAGGCGCGCTCTGACTGGCAACGTGACTTAGACATGATTATAGATGACGATATGTGGCGCTATTGCTGTAGTAGCACGAGGTCCGTCTCCCTGAACTGCAGGCATAGACTGGTGCATTTCAAGTTCCTCAACAGAATGTACCACACCCCGGAGAGGTTACATCGATTTGGGCTGCGTGAGAGCGTGACATGCGAGAGGTGTAAAATGCAAAATGCAGGGTTTCTACACCTAGCGTGGGATTGTCCGGGAGTGCAGAATTTTTGGAGTAAACTATTCAGAGAACTGAGCAACACGCTGGAGACGGACATTACACTTTCCCCGGCGCTAGCACTATTAGGTTTTTCTAGGCCACTGCCGAAGGCACAATGCAGGATTGTGGAAATGGGTCTGTTGATGGCAAAAAGAAGGCTAGCCATGTGCTGGATGAGAGGGCCCCTTCCCCAGATAGAGCAATGGACGAGGGACTTGACCTATTGCTGCACGCAGTCCGAGAACTACAGTGAGCTGTTGCCACTTAAGAGCCGGCCCAAACATTTTTGAGGACTGTTTTTGGAATACAGAAGGAGATTAGAGATGGCGGCCACTGTGCCCGAGGACGATGGCGGACACTTGTCTCCTCTCCTCCCCCCACTTTTCCCCCTGAGGCTGGACAGTAACGCACCAGTTACATTTTAGTCTGGCGCCCGGCATGGATGCAGGCTAAGACCACCTTGAGCCAGGGCTCACTCGTACTACCACTTAGTCAACGGGGCACTACAGGGAATGTCAATTGGTAAGGAATGCTGGTTTCACCGGGAACGATATGGCAGGCAGCTACCTCCTGTTTGGGGTTGTTTTCATTCAAAGGTGGTGTATCTGTAACTGATATCACAATTTTTTCAAATTGCACAGTTCTGAGTAGTCTTGTTGTTTAACGCCGCCCGGCTCAACGGCTGTATGATGCTCAAGGTAGTTTGGGACTTAGGTCCAGATATGTACAACGGGATAAACTGTGTTTGTATGCTCAGATAACACCACAATAAAACATGTTAAAAAAAAAAGGGTGTGACTAGAAACACCGTTACAAAAGGAGGTGGTAATGGACGGAGCATCTGAACCAATCAAACACACCCACCCAGTCAGCAGATCTGGGTTTAATCCATCACCGTTCTTTAGCCCACTCTGCCACCCAAGTTCAGACCTGGCTATATGCAAATCAGTCTGACCCTGTGCTTCATGGGAACAGTCTAGCACGAACTGCCAAGCCATGCCTTCCCTGGACCGGAAACAAGCTTCCGGGGACCAGTTTCTGGCATTCCAGCAGTCTTCAGCCCGGCTTGCTTGAATCCAGTGGCAAAGTGAGCAAGGGACTCAAGTCTGAGCATATCCTGCCACACTTATGGCGGCCAAAAGCGGTACAAAAGGGGGTGGTAATGGACGGAGCATAGAAACACCTACATGGTGCTATTAGAAGCGCTGTCTCCGTAGCGCAGGATGTCCAACGTGAGTTTAAGAGGGCCGCACTGCGCCAAATGCCTGCTTCCATGTGTCAGAACAGAGCAGGTCAGCTACGTTCCTATTAGTTATTAACTATATTTGTATTCATCTATTGTATCGCATATTTAGCCATTGGCAAAGCAAATAGTTTTGGTTGATTTCAGGTTTGTCAGTTGTTGTGTTACACATCTGAGTGCAATAGCAGAAGTCTCAGAGAGGAACCAAAATACGGCCGCGCTATGGGAATCGAAGAAATGTAGTTTGTGTGTTTTAAAGCCACGCCCTTAATTACATGGGCCACGCCCCTTTTAGAGGCACCCCCGTTCCAGGTTTTTTCACCCTGCTTTAAGATTGGTCACCGTAACCAAAGTATATTGCTGCCATCGCCAACTATAACCAGCTAGCCCACGCTAAAATCGGGTTTAGCTAATCTTTGTAACAAGGCTTTCACAAACAATTCAACTGTACAGAAAGTGTAGGAGTTGAAGACCCGTTCTTTACCAGTATTTTATGTTAGTCATACATACGCAACAGAGTGTGCACACTACAGATGTGCATGCTAGACACTGAACCAATGCCCATTCTGATGGCATATAGCAATAAAGACTAAAGCGGCAAGTTAACGATCTAATCTATACTACTATTATAACGAGAGAACTGTGTCCTTTGAGCCAGGTAAACTCGGAAAGTACACCACCAATCCGAACACCCAAGACATCTTTGAAAACCTCAGGGCAAGCAGAAGGACAGGCTAATAAAAATGTAAAAAAATATACGTTGTTTAAAAAATTTTGAAATAAAAATAAAGTAGTCCCTTGCAAGTAGCGCCGGACGCGACGTCTGCGTGATGACATCTTTTTGCGCTCCCTGGCAACAGTTCCTAAAATGGCGGCGAATCGTGCTGCCCGGGGTGTCCGAGGCTGTGCATCTCCTCGGATCGTGCCCATTGACGGAAGATTGCGACCTGCTGGGAGGACTGCCGCGGCCCTGCTTGCTGCTGGGCGAAGTGGCGGCCTGTGCGGACAGGGCGCCTGGAGTGGGATCGGGCAATCCCTTAGAGCGCGGATGGGGTGAGTCCCGGAGTGACTGGCGCTGCTTCATGCGCGGGGAGCGGGAGGTAGCAAACTGTGAATTACAGGCTCTCCGGTACACGGGCGGGAGGGGGCTGGGGCCAGGGCGCGAAGGGGAGGGGGGCGGGAGGTTGGCCCTGAACAACGGCGGCTGAGGTAAGGCTCAGGCTCCGGGACACGGACAATGTCGTGGCGGGCGGCGGCAGGAGTGCTCGCAAGCCTGAAATGCTGCCCCCAGCCCCCTTCTGCGGCGGGCTGCTAGTCGTATAAAATAACAATATCACCAACTTAATGCTACTATTGCTTTAGCAACTGTGGCACGAAAAATGCTTTCAATTGCCTTGAAGGAGAGCTCAGCCATCGAACTTTAGAGACTACACATGCTTTTGGGGGGCTAGGGGTTAACCCTCACAATCAAGAGCAACTACTTCAACTTTCAATGTGCTCTCCAGCAGCAACCCTCTTCAAAGTACTTCTTAAAACCACCCCAGGCATCTTCATTTACATAGATGCTCATGAACTAGGCAGGGTGAGGTCGCTAAAGTGAGAAACGTGAATTATTATTCTAAAGTTGAAACAAAGTCAGAGTGCCCAGTTTTAAGTCTGGAAAACATTCAGTCGTAGCCAGCACATCAAACTAGTGCGTTGCATTAATTCATGTATTCTCTTTTATGGCTCCAAATGCTGTGATCCACAGCCAGACACTTACGTGAAAACATCAACTTTCGGGAGCACAGTTTCCACAAATCAATACAAAAATAGGGACAACTAAGCACCGATAGTTCCGCATAACAAAGACTCGGTGAAACGTAAATAAAAAGGTGGCAAGAAACAAATTGAAGGCCATTTAACACTCGATGGTTTGGTTAATAACGAGGATCATCGGCCGAATAAAACCTACGTACTAGACGTCTGTGGCCCCAATGTAAAACGTAATTTTTAACTTAAGGCATATGCGCACATCAATTCAGTTCTTCTCAGAGACTATCTGTTCAAACTATTTGCATGCAATGTGACTTTTATTATTAACTCCTGCGGTCAGAATAAAAACATGTATTCACCCATAGCGCTCCCGTTTCAAGTTTCCCTCTCAGAAAATTTTCAACAAGCATCGATCTTTTGTCTTTATGGGGCCATGTGTTTCTAATTAGAAAAAATTGATACTTGTATGTAAATGTAAATTGATACTTGTATAGCGCACTACTCACCCGCAAGGGTCTCAAGGCGCTTGTACGAATACTGCTGTGGAACCCATCCTGGTTTTCCCTGTGAGGCGTCCACTCCTGGGCACCCCCAAGGTGGATGCCAGGCATCCTTAGCGTTGTGGGGGCCGTTGTGGAGATTAAGCAAGCTATTGCCCAGAGTTGCAGAGTGGGACTCCATGATTGGAATAGGCACCGAGGCGAGAATTATCAGGTCCGTGGAATTTTGAGCCCAAGACCCGCCGAGGCGGGGAATTGAACCCTGGTCCCGGGCTAGACCACTGCATCAGGGTCTGCCGCTCTAACCATTGAGCCACACTTCTCCAGAAACGCATGGCCCCATAAAGATAAAGTCCTTTGCAACAGCAGGCGACCCGGTCCGCATCGGAAGCGAATGGGCGGCAACCCAAAACCCTCCAATGGCAGGCCACCATTTAGCATAAACAGTGACGCAAGCCAATTGAAATGAGGGGCGGGCTTTGAGTCCCTTTCTGAAAACCCCTTATCCACAAAATCTCTCGCCGAATAAGACTGCCGAAACATGTCAGCAGAAAAATAACGGAAGCATGAAATGTTGCATTTTAGAAAATATCTATAAGCCTGTCTTTTTAACCATCCCTTGGTTCCGCACAGAATAAAAAATCTTGGATATACACCCCCAGACACTTTTAAACTGGATCGCTGTTCCTATCCAGAGGTCAACGTTTTATAACCAACTTCCTGCAAAGGTAGAGCCCTCCCGGGCTCCTACTAGAGGAGAAGACCTCAATGATGATGAATGCCATTACGGCCTTCCGGATCCGCTCTAAGCATAGTCAGTGTGAAGTCTGATTTTGGGTTCACCCATGTTAGCACCCCCCTCGCGTGTGTGGTGAAACCAGCGGCATTAATCAGTCCTCTCAACCCCCTGGCTCGTAGTCTAGGACCACCCCTTGGATAGGTGTGTCTCTTGGATTAAAGCCAAATCAATGTGGTGTCTAGTCAGATAATTTAGCACACTACGCAGCTTGCGATGGTCATTCAGCCCGCATACATTCCACGGAGGGGCTCTCAGACCGCAGTCGCCTGTGCCCACTCCTGTGTCATTAGATGTGTCTTGCACAGTCACTGGAAGACAACATTATCACGTACCCATTGGCAATGCAGTCATATGCTGGTTGGCACTACTAAACAAAAACTTCTGTGTACCTCCCCACCCACCCCAACCCGCATGGCTGTACATCGCAAACTTGCCCCCCCCCCCCCCCCGCCCTCCCACAGTGGACCACCCCCAACTATGTCGCGAAAATCAGACCCCAAACCCTGCGTACCCCCCCCCCCCCCCACCTCCCCCTCCAAGCAATAGACCCCAACAAGGTGTTACCACGTGTGGGCGAAGGTTGTTTCGAATCATTGTGAAAGTCCAATACTGTCACCGTTCATACAGCTCGTCCCGGCCACGCCAGCCGACAGCTAGCTGCTCCTCGTAGCCGGAATTACCAGTAAGGTCCCCGACCTCAGCCATTCAGTCCTGGTCGTCCAGGCCGCCACCTGATGCTTCATCCAGCAGATCTCGTTCCGGGGATTTCCTCCGCTCTTTAGACCCGATTTTCAGAGCTTTCTGCAGTGCTTTCGGCTCCGTAAAGATATGTGACTGCCCATTCCTGTTGACTTTCAGCGTAGCCGGATAGAGCATAGCGTAGTCCAACCCCAGATCGCGCAGTTGTCTTTTCATTGGGATGAAGTGTTTCCTTGCTTCCTGGGCTTTGGCCGTGAAGTCAGGATACAGTGAGATGGTGGAGCCCTCATACGTTGGGGCCTGTTTCTCTCTAGCAATACGTAATGCGGCGTCCCTGTCTCTAATTTAGCAGTTTAGCAATTATTGGTCGCGGGGGGCACCGGGCTTTGGGCGTAGAGCCAATGTGAGGTGGGCGCGTTCCACGATAAATGGGGTTGAAAAGACCCCCTCACCTAGTAGAGTGGTCAGCAGTCGTTCAATGAAGGGCTCCATCTTGCCCGTTGAGGTAGTCTCGGGAAGCCCATGGATGCGCACTTTGCTGCGATGAGAGCGGGCCTCCAAGTCCTCCGTCTTGTCCTGCAGCAATTGTAAGACTCTGCCCAGGTGTTTGTGCTCTGTGTCCAGTGTGTTTGCGCCTCCCCCACCTCCGTCAGCCTCCTCTCTGACATGTCAAGTCTCTTCGCATGCTTATCCACCCTTTTTCCCATTCTGTCCATCCTGTACGTAAGCGTGTCCATCTTGGCTGCTAGGGATGAGCTACCCTCCTGTAGCCCTTCTCCATATAGCATACAACGTAGATCTTGCTCCTGTTCCGGTGCAGGGGCGCCGCCGCCCCCCGCGCCGCTGTCCTGTGTTTGGCACGCGTTTGGGAGAAGGGCAACTTTGATTTCGGTCCGGTTTCCCCATTTTGGAGCGCAAGGGAGCCTCGCACCCTCTCCGCCGATGTCAAATGTGCTGCGTTCGGTGCTGGAACCAGGGGTCTAAGGGGCCGTCCCCACACCGCTCTCCTCCGCTACCAGTGGGTGGCGGTACACAGCGGAGTCCGGGTGGAGATAATTGCCCCGCTGCAATCCAAGAGCGCAAACAACTTCCAAGCGTTCCCTGATCCAGTATTCCCTATGGCGTCGCTCTTCTCATGTCACCACCCCCACAATCTTCACAGTGCCAGGTGCACCCGTGGGCAAGCCACAGCACCTCGCGCTCTCACCAGGAGCTGGGTAACTCCCAGGGTACTAGTGTTCCGTGTCCAGGGCCACTAGCCTGCCCCACACACCACCACCTGGCAGCAGGCCTCCTATGTCGCGTGGCGCCTCTCCGCAAACATAGCGCCACAACCCCTCACAGACTTCAGTTCGTCGTGCCACGCCTGTTCACTTGGATTAGTGGGGGGGGGGGGTTTCAGTGCACTTACTGCCCCACCACAGATGCCGATGTCCTCAGCCACCTCCGCCCAGGCTTCGTTGCCGTCCTCCAGACTATGGCCACATCCGCGCCTCCCCACAGAATCAAGGAGCCCCCACTCAGCTCCTGCAACTTCGGCCCCAGGATCGGTCCCCTCCTGGGAGGTCCCAGCTCATCTCCGACCTCCAGACGGGCCCCCTCGCGGGCCGTCTCAGTCGGCACACGGTGCCTCCCCGGCCAGATCTGCTTCTGATGGGCAGCCGCAGTGTTGGCCGCCACTCACCGGCCAGGTGTGGCAGCAGGTCGCTCCGGGGCTGCAGCAGTGCTCTGGGTCACAGGTCCGGCGGCGCGCGCCGCACGCAAGGTGACGTCGGCGAGGGGCACAGTTAATGGAGGCCGGTGATTCAAGGCCTGCTATTCCCCTCGGGCAGACCCTCTCAAGCCTCCGGGAGCGGGCGAATTCAGCTATTTTCCACAGCTCCACGGGTGTCGAGCTGCGGCACCAGTGTCCGCATCGGATGTTCGGTGTCTCCAGCTAACGTAGGACCAAGGATTATGGAGGATAATTAGTCGGCTTGGCGGAGCTCGAGAGCTATACGTCCATCTTGTACTCGAGCAAGCTCTGCCCCCCCCCCCAGGTGTTTCTAGTCACACCCTACATCATTCAGCCTTCCATTCAAAGCATGGCTCCCCCTTACTCAAGACTACAACATTCCCACCCACCCCATACAATCCTCCAAATCCTACAGAGCGTGGCTACCACCCTGCACTCGCCCCAACTCAATGGCTCTGCCTCCTATTCAATCCATCCCCATTTTCCACCCCAGGTCACCAGGCCTTCACCTCTATCGTAAAACCAAAGCCTCATGACACTCTGCAAATCTTTACACTCCCTGCTGTCCCCCTCGCCTACTAAAATTCAGGCTTCGCAAACTGTCGTTCTGTTGCTAGGGGTTGAAAGCTACATAAAAGTGGCAATTTTGCATTTTTTTTTTTTTAAACCTATTTTTCTACACATCACAACATCCTGGGGGAGGGGGTCTTGCTGCTGTTGCATTAGGAGCTCCTGCAGCAGCATGGACAAAGTTTAAACTGACTCTTGGTTCATTTTCCAGGATGGCATTAAACATTTCGGACATAGGGCACAATGCTGTCTTGTATTAATTAGCCTGTCCCTTGGGGAACGGTGCGTCTTCTTACGTCACAGGGCATGGCAAATCTTGGGAACAGCCTTTGAACAGCTAAGACGCAGCACATTTTCTTTTCAAGCAGTGTTACAAGAAGCTTGCCAGTCTCTCTGAAACATGCTATTAGTAGACAAACAAGCATTTGCAATGCAATAGGTCCCGCATTTACCTGAGTTTATGCAATTTGCATTGTAAATGATCATGCCTTTTATTTATGTTTTAAAAATAAAAGGCATTGCAAATAACAATGTCAATAGCTCAACTTGGGATAAATGCGAGACCTATTACATTGCAAATGCTTGTTTTTCATGGCTACGAGAGGTGGTTTCCTATCTAATTAGTTTTATTTTCATGAAGAAAGGAGGCGTAAGGCTATCATGTCGGTCCCCGGGTTTGAGTTAATTTCCTGTGTTGTCGAAACATAGGGGTGTTAATACATTACCTCTAACTGGTAACAAAGAAACATTTACTTTTATTGTCTTGTTACAGAGTCAGTTTAATCAAAAAATTAAATGTATTTTAAAAACTCCACTGTGACCCAATCCTGAACTCTGCGTTCTTTGTTCGGCCCAGCACGTTATAAACACTGATTTCCTGGTTCAGTTAGCTTACCCATGGCAGTATTTGTCTGTCATTTTCGATAATTGTTTTTGTACAAGATTGACCCAGTTTGGGTGGTGGTCTGCTGGTTTGTATTATCCTTCTCAACCGACCAGGATAAAACCACCCAGGTGGGTTCAACCTTTGCAGGGAGTTTGTTATAAAAATGTTATACTGGACAGGAACCGTGAACCAGTTAGTTTAAAAATACATTTCTTGGGCATACCCGAATGTATCTTTTATTCTCTGGGTACCCTACCTATGGATAAAGACATGCTTCAGGCTAAAGCATGACTCTATGAAGGTGGGTGCGTAGTGTCCTTGGACGATTCGGATATCAAAAGCTATTCAGGAGTCCAACGCAAAGTGGCACCTCCATTTGTTCCATCGGTTGTGGGTACAGGTTCTAATAGGCCCCGGGTTCCTGATCTTTAATTAGAAAGGGAGAATAACAGCATTTTTTTCAGGTTCTGGGTGCTGTCCTTAAGGGAGGAGGAAAGTGTGATAGTCATTCATTTCTAGTTTGTCTTTAGTGTAATGTTTTCCATATGGCGATGTTTACTAACACGTATTTTTTTTTTTCCCTCACCAGTCTAACTACTTCGACCGTGATGACGTGGCTCTGCAGAACTTCTCCCGCTTCTTCCGGGAGCGCTCAGCATGCGAGAGGGAACTGGCAGAGAAGCTAGTCAAGTACCAGAACGAGCGAGGTGGACGAGTCTTCTTGCAGAGCATAGAGGTACTGTTCTCCCTTGCCCCAACCCCTCTTACACACCGGCCTATACTGACTTTCTGGGCTCTCTGAAAGGCCAGTAGCATTGTGGTTCTTCCCGTCTGATCCCCCTGCTCTCCATCATAATACTGTTTCCAAGGTTTTGGTGGAGTGATGCTAGACGCCATCTTGAAAAGCTTAGTATTGGATGCAGGACAGCTCTTCATGTCAGCCCTGCTCAGTGCTTACAGGATCCGTGGCTTTCGGAGGCTTGTAAGAAAATCTTCCAACACACCCTGCTTCATGGTAAGAAGTTACACACTTATGGAGACACTGAAGCCTGACATTTACTGATTATACCTTATTTCCAAGACCCACATTAATGATTGTTTTTTTCTTTTTTTCCTTTCCGTTTTGCGAAAACCAGTTGGCAGTCGCAGCTCATTCCTTCTCCCATACTATCTGGCATCCCTGAAGCCACTCACTACCTCTTTTCTCATCCCCTTGATACTGTTGTGTTTTTTAAAAAAATGTAACTTAATTTTTCGTAATTTTTTTTATGAACACTTCGTTCCTACACATCCTTTGCAGCTCCTTCCCATCAGGGCAATTGGTAACCTACAAAACTGACAAGTATTTATTTTCAAAAATAAGATATACTCACACATACATAATGAGTAATTGTGTCATGTGGGTCAATATTGACATCAGGGGGTTCTGGTGACACCATAAATCAAGAAGTCAAGTGGCTTTTAAATGTCACCGGAACTCTGAGATGGCAATTTAGGACTATGACGGTAACCAAAATGTAGCTTTATACTGCTTACTTTTGGGATTAGAATGTTTAAGCTTTATTTACCTTGGTTTAATAAATTGTTAATAAAAAACTAAGGGCAATAGTGAGTTAATCAATTTTTGTGATTCTTTGGCTCTGGCGTATACTGCATACATACTCCATTTTCCACATAATATGCAATCTATGCAGATTTCACCAGCATGTAGTTTCTATCTCAAAGCTATGCTGTGTGGTTTGGGAGCTGTTATTGTGATAATGAAATCCGGAGTTCACAGGCAACTGCTAAATATTTCCCACATTTTACAGTTCCCCGTGAAATATGGATTTGTATACCACTGTATTCATGTGTAATGAAACTACGGAAATATCTAGTATATTTGAAAATGCTACTGCTCCAAAGCCCCTATTTTTTTTTTGTGTGTTTGTATACATATACTCTAACACAACTAGACTTGGAAAGAGATTCGAGCTGGATTTAGTATTTCATTTGCTTTTCATGGAAATCTTGTTTTCATGACCTTTTCGAATTTTTCCGAAACCAAAATTCTCCAACCTGAGATCTTCAGGCTGATGTTCTTCACTGTGGAAATGTAAATCTATGTCTAGGTCCACACTAGACCCCACACCCTGTTGCATCTATTCTGTTCAGCAAAGTAATGAGGAACGGACTCTCTGGAGCTGAGCTCCAAGAAATAATTAATCCCGATAAATGTCCCTGGGTAGCTGATGTAATAATATTCAGGATGTGTATGTCCCTTCCAACACACCTGGTGCCCTTCATAATGAACAAATGAATGAAGGAGTTAATTATATTCGTACCTCTAGGGATACATGCACTTATAAACATGCAATCCCAGAGGATTATGTACATTTTCCCTCGTACAACATACTTCAGAGTTAGTTAATTAGCATTATAGATAAGTTGAGTGTAATCGCCCGAGTTCGGCAAAGGTTGTATTCATGCCTATTGAAAACCAAAATGCTCACATGCAATCAAATGTCACCTGCTCACGTGCCTCGGCAATCGCATACACTGCTCTTGGTGCTTCCATGCTGCAGCCCAGCGCTAAATTCCTTATCCTACCAATATATAGGTGACCTCATTGCCTTGTGTGAAAGTTAGCCCAGGAAATTCTACTTAAGGCTCTGTAAAATAGATTAACGCAGAGCACCTGCGCAGAATGGCCCTTCCCCAATTTTTAAGAACTTTCAGAGAACTGGAAATATCAAGACAGAACCAGACCTATCAAAACACATAGGTGTGTCATTGAACAGCAGCGGCTCCTTGTCGTGAGAGTCTGGCCTCGGCCCACCTTCATTCCTCCTCTTCCAAATAGCTCTTTTGCTGTTAAAGAGGGGAATTTGCTCATGCTGATAATGTCAGATGCTAGCTGAGAGCAGTTTATAATCCATAAATTCGCATGTGCAGCCAGGTTGCATCTTAAACATTTACCAGGCTGATTTCACAGGCCTGATGCCAGTAAGGTCACCAGCCTACTAAGCCATAGGGTGCAACCCTACGGACCAATCCCTACCTACAAGGACATGAACATAGTCCCGGGTACTTCAGTCTGAAGCACTGTAGCACCAGGGGCTAAGCGTCAATCGAACACTGGCGCTATTACACCTCACCCTTTCATTGCTAGTCACAGTTTGGGATGGGTAAGCAAGCCTCCCAGACCCACCACTCCCCCACTCCTATCCCGAGCTGTACAACTGTCTGGTAGAGGCTGCAGACTGAACCTGGTGTATTGAAGTTTGCGCACCAGTTTCAGTCCATGAGTGTTCATAAAACTCTGCATTGGTATGATTCTGCGATGTTACTCGATTGCATTGCAGTAGCCATCGAACACTGACCGCCACTGTTTCATTCCAGACAGGAGAGTAGCCCATACTGGTGAGCAGTAGTACGAGAAGGGAGCAGATATTTTAAAACAAGCATTGGAAATGCAATAGGTCTCGCATCATTAGAGTTAGTGCTTTTAGAATTGTTTATGGTTTTTTTTTTTGTAAATCTTTAGCATTTTTGTTTCCTGTAGCCAATGCAAAAGAATTACAAATAAAATAAGTTCTCTGGCACTTGAAGTACTTCTCTGTGTCTATTTCATTTCTACTGTTGGCGATTAAATTTGGGAACACCACTCGGGTTACTTTTATAAACAACATATTTACAGCCTTCCGTGGCTGATCTGGTCTACACAATACCGGATTCTACTGAAAAACGCAAAATCAGTATACGATCTCAATATTTATAGTTACAACACAAAATAAATAAAGCAAAATGTGGTGCATGATCCAGTTGAAAAACGAACATCTTGAAGTAGTCAAATTTTAACTGTTTGCAACTGACAGTATTCTGAAAATAAGTACTTAGTTTGGAATTCTAAAAATAAGGAGTTCTTAAAAGCGCTGAATGACGACCACATCGGCAATTCTAAACGAATGAAATATGCAACTTACCAGCTGGATATCTGAATGACGGAAAGGCACCACGATACGTGAGTGGGAAGCTTTCAGTCTACTACCGCTGGGGTTGGTCATGGGGGAGAGGGTGCAAAGACTATACATTCGACGCATGTACAGTCCATTTATAATTAAGTGGTACTCTTGCGTTATAATTTAACGCATTGTTGCAAAGGGAACCTATGGGATGCGAGTCTGAAACACAGCCAAAACAAACACGCCAATTTCATTTAAGAAAATGTAAACGTGGGCTCAAAAACTAAGCAAACTATTTGTAGTTGCCTCTGTCCGAATTGGCATAAAAGGTCCCACACACTGTGACTCCTTGGGACCGTGTGAATCTCAGTCTACCAGTAGGCACAATATGATCCACAACCCCGCATCCACTTTAGGCAGACCATGTGTGTAGCGATTAGAAAACTTTCAAATGCAAATGATCGACGTATAGAGAACTACGAGGAGTTACCCGTTCAACGTGCCAAACGCTTGGTATCATCATCCAAAACTCGCCCCTCCAACTGAGCAGCTATAAAATAACAAGCTTCTGTGTTCTGCGACACGGCGGGCAGGGGAGGGGGAGGAGCGGGGAGAGGTGCGACACGGCAGGCAGGGGAGGAGAGGAGGAGGAGGAGGAGGGGGGGAAGAGAGTAGGAGGAGGAGGGGGGAGGAGAGTAGGGGAAAAGTGAGGGGGCGGAGCTGGGGGGAGGCTGTGAGAGAGAGTGGGCAAGGCAGGCGGCTGGGGGCATGTGCACGCGCTTTTAAGCTCAATGCGCATGCGCATTGAGCTTAAATTTCACGGGCACTGCAAGGAATCGCCACGATTCCTTGCAAGTTGGTTAAAGAGTGTTTAAGCCCCCATAGTCTCGCAAGCTCGATGCGCATCGACAGGCGAGACCTAAAAATGATTTTAAATGGAGGTCAGAAAATCTCACTTCACCATAGGCAATGATCGAACTGCAGGCCCATGGTGCCTTTTTATGTAGTGTAAAAGATTGCTGGCATGTACAAATGTTTAAATGCCACCTCTGGTTGACCTGTTTTATATCTGTCAGCAAGTCACTCAGTAGTGACAAAGGGAGGAAAAGGATAAACCCAGTAAAACACAATCCGATTGAAGGCGTTCCCTTTTTAGTTTGAATGTAATATGGGTGTTGCTTATAAGCCCACAGCTGCCAAGGTTTCAGATTGCTTATGTGTGACATTTTCATAATTTCAATGTAATTATGAGTGGCATTCAAAGACCATGAGTGACCCTTTCTTGCGAGCAAAAATCTAGCAACGAAGAAGAGGAAAATATATAAATAGCGGAAATTACAACCCTTTGAGCAACGAGAAACTCTAACAAGATCATAAAACTGCTGCAAATCACCATAAATGGAAGGCCACTGACCTAGTGCCCTTGTAACCTGATCATACTGTTAAATGCATAACCAGAAACAATTAAACCGATCCATGACTTGGCCAGCCTGCACTGACTGTGCTCAAATGAATGCAGCGTCATGACCGTCTGTCCAGGCGCTCCACCAGGAATCTACTGACCAACCAAACAAACAGAATGTGAGACCCCAGCGCTGATCTCGGCTGCCTCAGCCTGCCAATAAATATAATCATTCAGACGTCTCCAGACAAAGCCTTAGTCCATTGAGTCAGACTGGCATTTTCATACCAGGATGACGCCATGCCAATACAGCGCTTCAGAAATATATATAATTTTGTTTTTGACAATGTGACAGAGCTATGAAAACCGAAAGGTTTAGATGCAATGCACTGTAAGGTAAACATGTCCTGCAACTTTAAAAGAAAAAAAGTAAGCTCAGTAATAGGAATACTTCTGACATCCAGGCGGATTTGACTTTCAAGATTTGCTGCAATGAAAAGTGAACCCGAGATCCACTTGCTTCATGTTCATGACATGCACCAGATACATGGTGGACATACAGTGGAGCGTGAATGACAGAATTAATGAAATACGTGAATACCATTAATTGAAACCAGAATGGCATACAACTGAACCTACGAAATGTGTGTACTGAAACGTGAATGCCATGCATTGAAACTTCTGAATGGTAGGCAATCTAACATGAATGGCACACCACAAGAATTGAAATCTGCAAATAACATGGGCTGAACATTTTGAGTGGCCAATGCACTGAACCATGAAAGAAACAGTGAAACGTGAGTAGCAGGCGGCCAGGCATGTAAGTGTAGTGCAGTGAAACACGAAATATTAGCGAGGGGACATCGCATGGCTTTGTCATATGTGTTTAGAATTTACAGTTTTCCTACTGTACTGCTGCAGCCCTGGCCTTGTCACAGAGCTCCCACCTGGGACGGGGCTCAGCGCCCGGTCACCACATAGCCTCCCCTCAGCTGTTTTCACTGCTGAGCGAGCTGCCAGATCTGATGCTTGTAGACCATCGGGAGGATGAGGCTGCAGTGCCCAACACATAAGTAAATTATGATTCAAACTGACTAGGAGTGCGGCACCTGCCCATCCTGCCGCAGCACCGGGCAAGCTGCGCCTCAGGAGAGCAGCTGAGGCAGGCGCTGCACACATACAAGTAATTTAAAATACCAGTGACTTGAAGTGCACATTAACAAAATATAAAACCTCGGCAAACTCCTTACAAAACTTAACCTCACTAAATAACACATTTCCTTAACCCCCGAACCCCGCCCCGAACCCTGCCCCCACCCCTAATACGTCATTGGCCCCGCCCCACCCATACATTACATCATTACAAAATACCAACCATGCAAATCCCTGCGTCAACATTTAAACTTAACCAATCCCTCAAACCATTACACAAAATCCCCTGCTTGCCCCTTACCAAATGATGGTCCCCCCCCAACCCATGGAACACCCCCACAACTTAACATGCCCAACTCACCCTGACAATGACACAATCAAGCAAAAGAACAACCACAATCCTGTCAATCCTGGCAAAAACTCCACTGACCCCCGCCACCCAGAAAGCGGGGAGGGGGAGAAAGACTAGACCCCCACCCCCCCCCCCCGTTTCTGCCCCCCCAAACACGGAAAGAAGGAATGAAATACCAGAGCCGAATCACTGAAGAAGCCAAATCCTGCACCTTCAAACACTGAGACAGAACTTTCCTAAGCTCCAAGAGATATAAATCCATACCTACCCTGTATAGATGTACCCCATCACTCCGAAAAAACTCAACGGCATCAAAACGAATGTCTCTATGAATCACTCTACCAAAACCCAGACCTCTGCAAAATCTGGAAACCTCCAGGTTTATCTTTTTGCGCGCCCTATCAATAGCCTTAGGTTTGAGCGCACCCCTCCAACTCTGCGAGGAACCAGTTCCGTCCACAGTACATGGCAACCTGACCACTGTTCCTTCAATAAAGTGAAATCTCATTTCATTACCCTCAATAAAACAACACCTTTGACTCCACACATCGTTCTCGCCCACAATATATCTGGGCACCCGCCCCCAACCAACCACGAGTTAAGTGCAGGAATCAGTTCCCTCCATAGCATCCCTCCTTTCCCCTTCTACACAACATTAAACAAATGCTCATTAAAACCCAGTAAAGACCCAAAATAACTGCGGCATGCTTTAACATGAGCCCATTTTACGAAGGAATGCCCAACAATCCAGATGGTCATTTCCCCCGCACGGGGGCCAGCCACTGAACCTAAAGCGAGAAAAGCAATATCAAACTTGCGGCAAAACAGGTGACTCAAGTGCTCCCCATCCCCCCCCCACCCCTCACCCCCCCACCCACATCGTTTACCACATAGCCCTGAAAGCAGTTAGACGACAAACGCCCTAAGCGCATGATGTCCTGTCTAGACCAACCCCGATTGTGTGCATCGGTCGCAGCCCCGATCCGAAAAGAATGAGTACCATACTGCACCCCATCAAGACCAATACCCCGCAAAGCCTTACGAAGCACCATGCGTAACTGATATTCCGTAACCCTTGACCCATCTGCATGCTGAAAAACGCTGGCCTCAACACCCCCACTGGAGAGCATCCACAAATGCCGGGCCCAATGCAACAGGTACGTCCACATCGGGGAGGCCGCCTCTAACCAAATCCCCTTACCCCTACTCTTTTGGTCTGTCTTGGAGGAGTTCATATTTGGTTGTACAGATCTATCAGACAAATGCACATCCTGCCACCGGACGCCTAGAATTAACTTGGAACCTAACAACTCAAACTCTAAACGCTCCAAAAAACATCCATGCCATGAGGGAGGAAAAAAGGCATGCCTCAAAAGACTCTCTGCAGACTACCGGCAACACTTCCAAAATCCTGGCTAAAGTCTGCCACGACAATGGACTCCGAACTGACCGCTCCGCTCCCTGGCTCAACCTTCCAACATTCTCCGCCCCACCTCCCCTACAGAAGGCGCGTAACCCAAAAGGAGTTTCCCCATAGAAGCAACACCTGCCAGCTTACCAGCTATCGGTTCAAAAGGGGGTGGTGATGGACGGAGCATCTGAATCAATCAAACACTCACACCCAGTCAAAAGATCTGGGTTTAATCCATCACCGTTCTTTAGCCCACTCTGCCACCCCAGTTCAGACATGGCTATATGCAAATCAGTCTGACCCTGTGCCTCATGGGAACAGTCCAGCCCGAACTGCCAAGAACTAGATTAAACTGGATTAAACCCAGATCTTTTGACTGGGTGTGAGCGTTTGATTCAGATGCTCCGTCCATCACCACCCCCTTTTGTACCGCTTTTGGCCGCCATAAGTGTGGCAGGGTATGCTCAGACGTGAGTCCCTTGCTCACTTTGCCACTGGATTCAAGCAAGCCGGGCTGAAGACGGCTGGAATGCCAGAAACCGGTCCTCTGAAGCTTGTTTCCGGTCCAGGGAAGACATGGCTTGGCAGTTCGGGCTGGACTGTTCCCATGAGTCAACGGGTCAGACTGATTTGCATATAGCCATGTCTGAACTGGGGTGGCGGAGTGGGCTAAAGAACGGTGATGGATTAAACCCAGATCTTTTGACTGGGTGTGAGTGTTTGATTGATTCAGATGCTCCGTCCATCACCACCCCCTTTTGTACAGCTTACCAGCTATCGTCACTCTAGACAAGCCTTTGTCCATCAAATAAAAAATGAACTAAATAACCTCTTCAGACCGCCTCAACCCGACCCCAGCACCTGACGCCAAAAATGTCTTCCAAGTCAGCGCATAAGCAGCCCGAGTGGATGCCGACAAAGAACCTACCACCAGTTGTATGACCCTACGTTGCCTACGTACCACAAATGGTCCGGCATGGGGGTCGGTGTCCTGTCCACGTCCCTGGCAAGCCCATGGAATCTCTCCCACTGCGAACGAGACAAAGCATCCGCAAAGTCTTTGTTCACTCCGGGAATGTGTAGGGCCCTAAAGCTGATGTTAAATCTGAGGCAACCTAACATAGACTCGCAGCAATTTCAAGATCTGTTAATCTCTGGCCGACTGTTTGTTAATGATGTCCACCACGGCCATATTATCAATCCGAAGCAAAACCTTCTTATGGGCCAAATCCTGACCTCACAATGCCAATGCCACCAGCACAGGAAACCGTTCCAAAAAGGCAATGCTCCTCCCACCTTCTTTCCACTGGTCCGGCCACTTTTCAGCACACCACCTGACTTGCAAATATAGGCCAAAACCTTCACTGCCTGCTGCGTCTGAGAACATTTGAACGTCCCATTCCCAGTCTTCCTCCCTGGCTAAAGGAACACCATTGAATTAATGCAAAAAGACTGACCACATCCGAAGATCTTCCTTAACCCAGCTGACATGGTGATGGGGCAAATGCTGACCGGACATTGCCCGCCCCAGACGCCTGCAGAAAGTCCTACCCACCCTGACCACCCTATATGCAAAGCTAAGGTGTCCCAGCAGAACTTGTACTTCTTTCACTGTCATTTTTTGCTTTGCGAACATTATCGCCAAGAGCTCCAACATCTTCACCTTCTTTTCAACGGGCAAGCGAGCCTGCATTGCCACTGATTTAATTTCAATTCCTAAAAACGACATGGTCGCGCAAGGACCCATTGTCTTTTCTGGCGCCAATGGCACCCCAAGTTCTTCCATGAGCTCTTGGAACGTGTCCAGAGTTACCTGGCACTCCATGGAGCCTGGGGAATCAACGAAAAAGAAATTGTCCAAATAGTGTGTAACTAACTCATGACCAGTGCGCTGTGTGAAAAACCATTGCAAGAAGGTGCTGAAAGACTCAAAAAGAGCACAAGACATGGAACAACCCATTGGCAGTGCTTTGTCCACGTACCATTTACCAGCAAAATGGATCCGCAGAAGATTCCAATCATCTGGATGGACTGGAAGCAATCTAAATGCAGATTTTATATCGCATTTTGCCATTTCTGCAGTTGCGCCCACGGTCACCACTAGTGACATGGTAACGTCAACCGAGGAATATGACGCAGAGGCCGCCGCCTCCTCATCAATCAAATCATTGACTGAAGACCCCTCCGGCCATGATAGGTGTTGAATTAACCTGTACTGACCTGCCTCCTTCTTGGGAACTACCCCAATTGGTGACACAATCAATTTCTCCAAAGGCCAGTCCTCAAATGGGCGTGCCATTCTCCCTTCCCGCTATTCCTTGTCCAGTTTGGCTTGCACTATTTCATTTTTCTTCATCAGCCGATTTCAGATTCTTTTGACAAGGGCCGCAGCTGTGAGGTGCCTGGAGCACTGGCCGCTGCCACTGCTGACTGCCTGCACTCCCTGTTCCCCAGCACTTGACCAGTGGATTTTTTTTACCACACTGTTAACACTCGTGCCCGAATCTGCAATATTCTCTGGTGCACAGTCCTTTGTTAAAATCCCAGCATGTTCCAACCCCAGGCTGAGCTGCTGCTGCATTTCCCACCCCTCCCCGGGTGGGCTTCCCCATAAAGGGCCAGTAAAGTTGAGGCAAACCACTAGCTGTGAAAATAGTCTTACCCCCAGCTGAGGCTCCCATCGTTCGTTGCAAAAGATCGGTATCTAACACACCCCACTTCGCCTCTGGGTCACAAGCCATGCGGGCCCAAAACTCCTCATCGTATTGAGCCCACGCAAAACCACTACCAGTAATTTGAGCTTTTCTAATGACCTCCATGTATTTAAAAATAGCAACGCAGTGCTCTGGGAACTTTTCGCAATGCACGCTAGCATAAATTAGAAACGCTGCGGTCTAATTTTCAATTGTTAAAGGGACATTTGGAGGCTTAGCCAACTCATATTCCTCTTCCTTGGAACCCTCTTTGGATCGTACTTCTCTATGTAATAATTTCGACATACTCCCCCTTCCAAATCTGTTCTTTAGTTGCTTACATCAAATGTGCCCCCAATGGCTTTGTGACACCCATATAAGGCAACGTCTTAATCTTCAACTCTTTGCTATGCAACGGTTCCTTGATTATGGTGGTGACCTCATCAGTATTCATACCACTCTCTACCTTCGCACCCAAAACTCTTTCCTCCTCCCCGGTGCCTACCCCTGGTCCTTTACATAGCAACCTTTATAAAGCTTGCCCTCACTCGACCTCAAAAACTGCATAATGTCACCCACACTTAGTATTAGTATAGCTGCCAAGTATTAGCATGGCATAGCTGCCAGTTGTTCTGATTCCGTAATTGTGTGAAAGTTGTGTTTTCATTGTTTACGTAGGAGATTTGATTGCCAAGCGTGTAACACTGAGTGATATTTTATGGTGTGTGTAGTCAAGCCGTTTGGTCCATGTAATGAGTGCATGTCCCGAGCACCACCCTGTACACACACTGAACATAAGCGCAGCTCAGCCAAGTTGTGTTGATATGCCTATGATGGGCCAGAATGTATTTACTGTAGTGTGGGATGTACCAGTACCTCAACATCAGTGCAATTCACAAGGCTGTTTTAAACTATGTTTATATTTATTGACACTAATAAGGCCTGTGATCCAATGCAGTGAGGGCTCTCTAAAACCAGCATGTAAATAGGAATATGGGTGGAGGTGACAACTAACCACTTTTCCATACCATACTTTTTCATTACGTTTACCTTCTCCCAGTGCTCTTAAAATCTGTTTCGGTTGGACACAAACACATATTGGGTATTTTGTCCATCTACTAAACTGCACGTGCTAACCTGTGCTCTCTTCCAGGTCATGCCTGGTGGTGTGTCTATGTATGTACTTAAGAGGCTTCACAAAATGATGTGCTTATGTCCACCAGAGCTTTTCTTTTGACATGTTGGTACTGACTTCTACTCATGTGTTTGCACAGTTGGTCTTGTGTGTGCACACTGCTTGCATGCTAATAGCATGAACCTCTAAGATGCATGTGTGAGCCTTTCGTACCTTATAGGATGTTGGATCTGCTCCGTGGTCTCCAAGAAGTGGCTTGAGGTCTGTCTTTAGAGCTGAAGGAGTATGTTCCAGGCCTGCTGTCCTAGCTTTCTTCTTTCTGTCTCTCTCACAGAAGCCGGCCCGGGATGAGTGGGGCAGCGGGCTGGAGGCCATGGAGGTGGCTCTGCAGCTGGAGAAGACGGTGAACCAGGCGGTGCTGGACCTGCATAGACTGGCTGGGGATAAGAATGACCCCCACGTGAGTACAATCCTTGTCCTTATTTGTAACCTGCGGTAATACTTCCACTTTTGATGTGACTGGCTCCATTTAAGACACTGTATTATATCCAGGGTTACTGGAATTATGCGGCAGCAGAGAGCCGGAAAGCAAAGGCAAATTAGGTGGCACGTTTTGGCATACTATTACTTCATTATTTCATCATTTTTAAACTTGTTAAGACTACCTGGGCATTATTTGCAATTCATTAGTACCAGTTTAACGCCCACACACAGCAAAAATCTACAGAAAGGTGAACAGTTTTGCAAAGGGTCTTCCACTGGGCGACTAAACCAGTCGCTGCGTTTTTTGTAACTTGAACCGTTTAAGCTAGAAGCAAATGTTTTTTTTGAAAATTAAAATCTGCTAGTTATTTAACAGATGATGGATTATGTGGCAAATGCGGCAAATTTATAACTATGCGAAAATCGCAGGTGACGCACAATCTCATAATTCCAGTGACCCTGATTATATCCATGCCTGGAGCAGTGTATGACTAGATTTTAAAAACCAAAAACCGGGACATTTTGCAAAAATGAAAGGGCTACAATTTTACATCAGCCATGGGGCACAGAATGACTTTAGTGACAGCACTCGGCAACATAAGATAAACAGAACAAGGCATTAAGTGAATAGATTAAATGCGTTTTTAAACCCAGTAGAATACGTATTAATTAAATTGCTTTCTGATAACCGCTCCTAATTAGTCCTGCTTTGGGACACACAAACGTGCCTCCCACTGTTTTCAGTCGACTCCCTCTGAAAACCGTGACAGAGCAATTTGTTGAAATTTGCTGGAAGAGCTGGTAAAAAAAAACTGGGACTGTCCCGGCAAATGTGTGGCTCCCAGTCACCCTAATATGGGCCCAGCCATGTTCCAGGTACAGAGCAGATTTTTGTAAACAACACATGTGCATTTGTAAAGCGCACGTTCCCCCAAGTGCATCTTGCAGCTGAATAAAAGATGTATTTTGTTACCCAACTCATTGGTACTCATTCGATTGACATAAGAAGGATTTGAACCTGTGACCATGAGGACGAACGCAAGCCCTTACATTGGACCATTAGTCCACTAATCCACCAGACCCATCAAGGCCAGTGTAGGCAGCTGCCTTATGACCCTGCCCCAAAAGGACTGCCGATTATAATAAAAAGGCAAATTGTCATTTTGCCCAGGGTTCAGATTATCCTTGCAGCAAAGCTGGTTAAAAATACGGTAGCTGTATAGCAGGCTTGGTGGTGCACACATTTAAACCTTAAAGAACTACTGAGCATGTGCATTAAGGCAAGGCTATACGTGGTAAAGCAGTTTTCAGCTAATTATTAATGTGAGGTGGGGGCGGTGCTTAATTTGTGCCTGTGTTTGCCAGTTCTCGGCTCTGGCACATAGCGCCTAGTGGTGGTGTACTAACAATCACTTCACCACATACTTATGCTTCCTGAATGTCAGTGCTCTGTCTGGCCGCCTCGAATGCCCTTCACCAAGAGCTCTGACAATGGTGAGACAGGAGGGAGAATATTAAGCCTCTCCTATCACACTTTTCACCATCTGTGGGAATGTCCAGGGTCCCCTGACCTCCCTCATCTGTAGATGACTATGTTCTTTCAGCAATCACTAACTTTCCTTTCGGTGAGGTCCCAGATCCTGCAGACGCTTTTAGTTTCCTGATCTTGCAACCAGGTGGGTATATTAAAATTAAAGCCTTTTAAATCTGCCCTAGCATTAAGATCTCAGTTGCATAACGAGTGAGAGAATAAATGGAAACTACCTGCTGCAGGTTATAGGCTCCAGCTGCAGCGTGACAGCTTGAGTCTGCTGCACTTATCACTGAATCTGGGTGTGTGTGTGTGTGTGTGTAGGGGTGTGTGTGTGTGTGTGTGTGGGTGTGTGTAACCTCAAGGTTCCATGTAAAGCATTTGCTGTACATAGGGAAACCAAGTTTATTTTTACTGCATGACTACCCACGCTCTCCATACCCAGTCAGACCCATACCCTTTGCTAGCAAATCAATAATCTGAAAAGCATGGACACAATTTCTTAGTTTTAATTGGCTGGAGTGCAGTGCATGGCTGCCACTTTCAGACCAGCCATTTCCAATTAAAAGCCCCCAAAAGTTGCATGCGTTCCTGGCCACATTTGGCCCAATACAGTGCACAGGGTGATTTAGTTTGAGTAGTGTATGGCCACAGCCAGGAGAATCCATCTGTGCACAAACAGTCAGCAACAAGGCGTGCTGACACCCAACGGGATTAGTAGATGTCCCAGTGGCTGCCCCCTTGAAAAAATTTCTTGGGCCCAACTTCTATTTATTTCAAATAAAATAAGAGGGGAGGAGGAGGAGGAGGAGGAGGAGGAGGTTGGAAATCAGTTTGGGTTGTGAACAAAAGACACTCTTAGCGGAAGGGCGTGTGCACAGCAGGTGAAGCTCGGTGAAGTAGGCGAAATGTGGGTTTGCAGCTAGTCACAGCGATCCGCTGGATCATATGTACAACTAGCTTATTGTGTAACCTCCAGGGCATTGCTAATTTCCCTCTACACCTGCTCTTATGTCTACAGATGTGTGATTTCTTGGACTCTCCGTTCCTGACCAGCAGTGTGGACACCATGAAGAACCTGGGTGACCACATCACTAGCTTGCGTAAGCTGGGCGCCAGCAGCCAGGCGGGTATGGCAGAGTACCTCTTCGACAAGCACACTCTAGGCTGAGCCATGTCTATTGAAACTGCAAGAGGGACCAACCCCAGAATGGAGTTCTTAAGGATGTGAAGGAGTGGAGGACCACAGTATTCAGACCACTGGGGGTCTGGATACTGGTGTGCAACACAGAAGCCATGCTGGGACCAGAGGCTCTACCCAGAAAGCCCTGGAGAATAATTTTTTTAACTATGAATTTTTTCATACAGTTCAGAAGCTCTTCATATTGTTTGACCTTAATGGACCTGAAATTCAAAAGCGTAATAAAACTGGTGCTAAAGACTGTGTAATGTTTGCGTGCCCATTAAAGTACTAACATAACTTTATATTCTTTTCCAAGACGCAAACCTATTTTTATATCCGTTTCATGTTCCTACAACACAGTGACAATGTTCTCTCCTCGCCCTCAACTCATGCTCCCAGAAAGTCACCCAATTTGTGGGAGCTAGGTATGAAGAGGAAGAACATAGTAACTGTATTTGCATTTATATAGCTTTTTCTACCGCTGACAAGGCATTGAAACTATGTACTCCATGCAGCACACTGCTCCGCAACACAAGGTTCATGATTTGTTCAGTGGTTCTTGGTGGTGGTTAATTATTGGGATTAATCGTGTGCTCTGAAGGAGACTTTTTCATGCATATGCTCCAGTGAACTCCCTCTCCCCCACGCCGCCGCCCAGACAGTGGAAGTGTTGGCTGCATTTCTGTAGGAAGGAGAGCCAGACATAGAAATGAGGGAGGGGATATTTTGGGCTACCTTTAGAGAATCCATGAGAATTTTTCCTTAACAAGAAGATGCAGATTTTTTTCGTTTAGTGGATGGCAAGAGTAATGGATGGAATTGCAGTTTGTTATTCAAGAGGAGGACCGTCCTTGGCCAGGCCTGATCTTTGTCCCCGATTGCTGCTTCAGGAAGATCTCCTACTTAATTGAGTCCAGCTTCGAGTTAGCTGGGGGTTGCGGATTGCGCAGGATGAAGCTGGGGTCTTCCTCTGTCTCCTCGTAGGGGGTAACTTTGACCCAGCAACAGACTGACATCCTAAGTCGTGGGGTAAAGGAACAGAAAAAACTGAGGCCCAGGCGAATCTACTAGTCCGTCATGGAACACAAAACACTAGGTTTGCTCCCTGGTAGTGCTTTCCCCTTCTCTGTGTTAAGCACATTGGTAGTCTCAATTAGGCGTAGGTATATGGAGTGCTTGAGACGCATGGATGAGTCTAAGATATGTTGTACACTGGGGAACAGCAACAGTGGCTGAGTCTGTGGAAAGCTGTCAATGCATCGGTATGGGCTTTGAAACTTCGAGGAGTGACTGCTGCGGTGAATAGGGGACGAGAATTTGGAATGGGAGGTCAGGCAAGACCTGATGAAAGATTAAGGAATTGTTTAGTGTGTAGCCTCCAGAAAGTGGGAGACAGAAGTAGAAGAAAGAAGGCCCCTTCCACTTGGCAGTCACAGGGTGGTGGGGGGCATGGGTCAGAGGGAAGCCCAAGTGGTAGAATAAGAGGGGTTTTGCTTGTCTTTTAAGTTACAGCAGGTGGTCACTGCTGAGATTGCACAGTGTCAGCAGGGGACAGGATGGAGAGGGGAATTCATGGTTTTCAGATTCCAAGCACCAAGGGGACCAGGCTCATTGAGAAGTGGGCCTCCCTGATGGGTAAGCTCTTAGAGTGGTCACCTGGGCCGCTGCAGGCGGTGTTTAGCCAGGCCTTGCAGGCACAGCAGAATCTCTCTCCTGATCTTCAATCCTGCTCCCAAAAAGAGTCTTGGCAGGAATGTCCTCCTCTCTCTGTGGATCACTGTCCATAAGTACAGCCATTCCAGGGATAAGGCAAGTTCTCGTTTGAATTTGAATCACCTACCTTGAGTTGGTACTCTAGAGCAAGCACCCAACCCTCTTTCTGAGTCTGCAGACTTGTAGCTCTTCGGTCCCCTGTCCCTTTCCTAGAGCTGCTGCCCTTCCAGTGAGCTCTCCTGCAAATTGCGTTTCAAAGAAATCTTGACAAAAAATTGATGTTCATTCTTGCGTTCTATTTTGCGACAGTATCATACTTAGCTGGCAGTTGGTACCACATCATGCCATACCTCCGGTTAATCCTGGCTTTTTATCCAAAAGCACTTTTCATGATGACTTTTATGAGGCCATCCTTACAGTGTTAAATGTGAAATTACAAGTGTGAAAATGCAATGTACTATTGGCCAAAATTCAAAGACTTAAAGAATGTACCTCAAAAGAAATAGGGCAGGTCGGAACAGATTAAAAAATTCAAACAGCTCTTTTCAGTTAGGAGTTTTAAAGGGGCAACCCAAAAAATAAAAGATTGAGAGTACAAAGTGAGTGGTGGAAACCGCCAGTTCTCCAGTATTAGGGTATCTTTCATAGATTCACATGCTGGAATAACTCTCCGTCGTCGAAGTGCGAGTCCCACAGTACATAAAATAGTAGTAATATACATATATATCATCATAAATTTACATATACATATAATTATAATATATAGTCATAAAAGTACCATAGAACAACATAGGCCCAAAGGGAGAATTCACTTTAGTAACATATCCATGTCATTATAATAGTCCACATTCCAGCCAATCAGGCTGCAGCACCCTCTAGAACCTTCTCCTCAGAAGCTCAAGCCCTCAGATTTTCTACTGCACGTCGTGTGAAGGGAGTCTCCCTGAACTCTGCTCAGTTTCTTCAATCTTCAAACCTTTCAACTTCTACAAAAATGTCTACAACTAAGAAATCTTTATTCAGGCACTGTTCTTCATGTGGTAAACTACGCCTGTTCATGAGGACCGTCATAAAAAGTGCATCTATTGCCTGTACCCGGACCATGAGGTGAGGAACTGCAAGTTCTGCAGAACACTTTCTTTTAAGACCTTAAAGGATAGAGAGGCCAGTCTCCGTCTGTGGCTACAGAAGTTGAAGACTACAGATAATCCTATGTCTGATGTGGAGAGTGTCTTCCTACCATTCCAAGACCTCTCTTAGGCGTGGGTCGGAGACTGAGATACTTTCTCCTTTCCTGAAAAGGAAAAAGTTTGTGGACGCTCCAAAGTCTGTCTTCCCCACGGGATCTGCTGGCCTCTACGCCTACGGGACCTGGTTCTCTGGCGTCGCAGTCCCAAGCTGTGCCCTCTTCGTCCAAAACGAGTGCTAGCTCGTCGACGACAAGATCCGTCGACGTTGTGCCTACGATGACGACGACATGCTCTGTCAACGAAGACGACGACAACGTCCGCGTCGACGACGAACCAGGAGGTTAGGCCCATAACCTCCATTGTGAAGATCTCGTTGACGGCGAAGAAATCAGTCTCTTTGGCGGCCTTGCCAAAAAAGCATTTGTCGACTAAGGCTTTGTCGACACGTCACTCATCTACGGTACCACCTTCGACCAACAGTAGCCTCGTTGTCGAGTTCAATGTCGACGACCACCTCCTCGTCGACAGCTCCGTCGACGGCGAAGAAGACCTCGTCGATGACAGCTGCACCATCGAAGGGAAAAGTCCTGGCTCCGTCGACTGCTTGCGCATCGTCGACGCTTGGTTCTGCATTGTCTAATTCCTCGTCGACGGGTCACTATGCTCTGGTGACTGCAACTACCTTTACTGTGGTAAAGGCTTCTGTTGTAAAATGTCCCGCTCCGCTGGTTTTGAGTCCTCTTCAAGGGGATTCTCGCCCCCCTGCTCAACTCTTTGCGTCTGCAGAAGAGGAATCTTCAGATGGTTCTTATGTTGATGACACCTTTCATCCTGCAACAAGTCCTTCGGAGCTCAATATCAAATATCAGGACTATGAGGACATTTGATGACAGGGGTTTACTCTTCCAAGTTCATGATGACCAGCTGGATGTTGACGACTAGGTTCCTATGGCACAAATATCGGTGTCTTTGATATCGAACCTTCAGCACATGTTAGACAATTATAATCGCCGATTCCCACCTTCAGCGCAGAATTCTCCTGCACAAGAGCCACTTCCTGTTGCTCAGCAAAGGTCACCAGTTCTTCCAGATACTGATGATGATGATGTCCGCCATGATATGGACCAGGACGACGACTATGTCCTTACAGATTGGGACAACTATTAGGCCCAGACACTGTCTCCTCCTCCTCCTGCTTCTCCCCCAGTGGACATGGGGGTTTCCACATCTTGATGGTGAGAGCCGCGAAACGTTTTCACTTGCCCATGGACGTCAAACAGGACTGCTTCCTTTATGACTTCAAGGATCAACCTTTTTAAGCAAGTCCATACCATCCCAATAATTGACTTCATATGGCAGGAGGGACTTAAACTTATGGAACAGCCTAACTCCATCCCGGCCGTGCTTCCGCGCCTTGACCAGAAGTACAAGGCACCTGCGGATTCACCGGCATGCCTTGTGTCACAACCTAAGCCTGGCCGGGTCATTATGCAAGCTGCCCAGAAGAGGTCGCGTAACCCGGCAACTCCGTTGACTTCGCCACCAGATCAGGAGGGTCGCCGCCTGGATACCATTGGGAAGAAGTTCACTACTATGGATGCCACGACAGTCAGGGCGGCAAACTCCTTGACCATCCTCAGACGGTATGACCGTCAGATGTGGTCAGAGATCGCGGCTTTGGTTGACCTACTTCCGGAATCCTCCAGGGCTGAAGCCCATAAGATTGTGCAGGAGGGAGAGAAGATCTCCTCTGAAACTATAGACTGTCATTGATATTTCCTCAACGGGCTTCAGACAGCTCGCAGGTGCTGCAGTCTTAAGGAGTCAGGGCTGGCTTAAGGCTACGGCTTTTCGGCCTGAAGTACAGGCGAGGGTGCTCAACTTGCCTTTTGATGGAGAGTCCCTATTTGGCAAGCATGTGGACGACGGCTTAGAGTCCATCAAGGAGGACACGGACACTGCTCGTGCTCTGGGATCTCTCCAGTACCGGAAGCGGCCCTTTCATGGAGCCCGTGGCAGAGGTACTTCCTCCAATTTTCGTGGCTCCTCCCAGTACCGCTCCTATGGTGATAACAAGCAGCGCTACTCCTATCAAACTCCAAATAGGCAATCCGATTCCAGGCCTTATCGAAGGAAGAGCACCTATAGAGTAGGTGCGACCTCTTAAAAAAAAAAAAAAAAAAAAAAAACACTGACTTTCCCAGGGTCAAGTGTTCTGCTGCTTTGAAAATTGGAGGTCGAATCTCCCAACACTTCTGCAATTGGTCAAAGATAACTTCAGATCTTTGGGTCTTGGATGTCATCTTAAAGGGCCACCCTCTCGGATTTCTCAAATTTCCTCCCACCCGCCCTCCCCCAGCACATTTGAAGGAACGGTTTGCGCAGGTCACAATTATGATACAGAAAGGGGCTGTCGAAGTGGTTCCTCGATTACAACAAGGCAAAGGCTTTTATTCCCGCTTTTTCCTTATCCGGAAAAAATCAGGAGAGTGGTGCCCTATCTTGGACCTCTGAGCCCTCAACAAGTTCATCAAATCCCTAACATTTCGGATGCTGACCTTACTGTAAATTTTACAGTTCCTAAATACCGGAGAGTTCCTCTCCACAATCGACCTTCAAGATGCATATTTTCATGTGCCAATCCATCACAGACACAGAAAGTATCTTCGCTTCACAGTGGGATCAAAACACTTCCAATTCAAAGTTTTACCTTTCGGCCTTCGTTCCGCTCCGAGAGTCTTCACGAAGATCATGGCTCCGGTTGCGGCCTTTCTTCGCCCACAGGGCATACAGTTCTACCCTTACTTGGACAACTGCCTGATAAAGGCTTAAACTTTTCAGGCAGCAAGACAACACACTCAGACTTGCCTATCTGTCTCTCACGCCTTGGGTCTTTCCATCAACCACGAGAAATCTCATGTCCGTCCAGCACAACAAAGGATCTTTCTGGGGGCATTGATAGACTCTCTTCTGGCGAAGGTGTTTGTTTTGCAGGAGCGACAAGACCACATAGTCAAGATGGTGGCTCTTCCACGCTCAAGAAGGTCCGCTTCTGTCCGTATGTTAAAATCTTTTTTGGGCATGGCATCCCCCTGCATAAAACTGATCCCCAATTGCAGGCTACACATGCGAGTCCTCCAAGAGGAGTTGGACAAACAATGGACGCAAGTCTCAGGGTCGTTCAACGACAAAGTCTGCCTGACCCACCCCGCACCCATTCAGGGTGCATTGGAATCGTGGGCTCACCATCCAAACATCGTCACCCGGCGGCTGTTTCAGAACACAGACCCCACGCTTACCATTACGACGGACGCCTCCTTGGGGGGGTTGGGGTGCACACCTCAAAGGGTTGTCAGTCTAGGGCAAATGGACGGCAGATCAATGCACATACTACTATAAAGAACAAGGGAACCCGCTAGGTAGGCAAGGACCTGGGGTATCAATTGCAAGAAAACAGTGGTCCTTGACACGCAAATTGAAAGTTATAATAATTATAGGCCACAATGTGCGCTATAATAGCAAAAAAGTCCAGCCGGACTTACAATTTTATTCAATAATTCAATAAGCTAATTAGGAGGGAACAATAAAACAGTGGGACACAGTCCTGTATCCACAATGCTTATACAAACTTGAAGACAATACAAACATATAAGGTGTATCAGGCATGTAAAAATGGAGCGAGAAGGGAGACTCTACAATGTACTTGCTTCACATATGTGGGGAACAAAACAAATTATGCACATAATAGTGAACTAGTGTTAAGCCCACATATCATGTCGACGGCGTTTCGATCCATTCAGAGATAGTGGATCATCATCAGGACTACCATTGTCTGCCTGAATTTAAAGCATCAGGGCGAGGAGAGGTTTATCTACCACGCTGGGTCCCGTTGGACTAGATGGACTGGGTCATAGCTACTTGCCGCTGTTAGCCGGTGCGCTTGTGCCGAGCACCCTAAGGTAAAGGTGTGCGAGTCAATTGGAGCAGTTGGGCTGGCCACCAAGGTTGCAGATATCTTAAGTTATATGAATTGGGACCTTGCAGCTATGCGAGGATCAAGGAGGTGCTCCGGCTGGGGGCGAGGTCTCGGTGGAGATGCGGCGTGGGTCTTGGGGGCACCAGGGTTGTGATGATCGGAAGCCGACCAAGGGATTTAGAGCGCGATCGCTGGTAATGATGGTTGGAACCGGTAGAGGGGTCTCGAGGGTGAGCACGGTGGGGGGACCCGTACGGACAGCTACCAGTCGGGCGATTTGGGTACCTTCGTTCACGATGGAACGGCAGAAGACGTCCCGTGGCGGCGCGATCGTGCCATGCAAGTCTGCATCGAGCAGGAATGCGTTTTCAATCGACTGGTAGAGCAAATTCGTTTTCGCTTTACGTCTTCCTGGCCGCGATTTCCCACTTTTGCCATGATGGTTCCACGTCACTGTACTCCTCTCGGATCATTTGTCAGTTCTTTAAGGGCCTGTTCCGGATGTTTCCGCCTATCCGGCGTCCACCACCTGTTTGGCGTTGAATCTGGTCTTATCACAGCTCCTCCGACCTCCTTTTGAACCCATTTTTTCCGCGGAATTAAAACTCCTTACTTGGAAAGTTGCCCTCCTCCTCGCACTTACATCCTCCAGGCGAGTGAGCGACATCCAAGCTTTAACCATTCAGCCTCTTTTTCTTCAATTCTCCAGGGACGCTGTAACACTTCGTACGAATCCTAAATTTATTCCTAAGGTTCCTTCAGACTTCCACCTTAATGAACCTGTCATTCTCAAGACTTTTTTCCCAGACCCTCAGTCTCCCGCTGAGCGCTCTCTTCATTCTTTGGACTTGAAGCGCTGCCTCAAATTCTATATTCAACGCACTGCTGCTTTTCGTTAATCAGACCAGCTCTTTGTGGCCTATGGACGAATGCGCTAGGGACATCCGGTCACTAAACAATCCTTTACTAGATGATTTCTTCAGCCATCTCCTTCTGTCATCAACGGGCGGCCAAGCCTCTTTCTGCTCCGGTACAAGCACACTCGACGAGGGCAGTTGCGTCCTCTACCGCCCTATTTGCTGGAGTGCCCCTACATCCGATCTGCAGGGCGGAAACGTGGTCCAGCAGGCACACGTTCACGAGGCACTACTGTCTGGAGACGGCTAACGCTGCAGACACTGCTGTGGGTCAAGTGGTGCTACGAAATCTCTTCAGATGAATTCTCCCTTTGGGCCTCTATGGGCCTATGTTGTTCTATGGAACTTAAATTTTTTTCTTTATGACTATATATATATATATATATATATATATATAGTATATTTATGATGTTGTATATGTATATTGCTACTATTTTATGTAATGTGGGACTCCCACTTCGACGACAGGGAATCATTCAAGCATGTGAATCTATGAAAGACACCAATACTGGAGAACCACAGTTTACAGGTAAATAACTTTTGTTCTTTCCACCAATTACGCAAAATCAAGAAAACTGCACACCTACGGACTCACTCAGCACTAATACAGGTGGTCATAGCCCTCATGCTCTCCCGTCTTCACTACTCTAATTCAATCTATTTAGGTTTACCTGTTGGCTTACAAAAAAAGACTTCAAATGGTCCAGAATCGGGCAGCCAGACTGATTCATAAGCAGCCGAAATGGCTGTCAGCCAGACCTGGATTGGAAAAACTCCACTGGCTTCCGGTTGCCCAACGGGTAGCCTTCAAGACCGGATGCTTGGCCTTTAAGGCCCTGCACGGCAATAGCCCTAAATTCATCAGCAACATGATCTCTAGGTATACTCTATTGCGTAATCTTCGCTCAGCTCACCTCTCCTTGTTAACCATCCCATCTTTTAGACTTAAACGACAAGGAGGATGCTGCTTCTCTCACTTGGCCCCCAAATTCTGGAATTCTCTCCCCCTAGCATTTAGAGACTGTGACAACCTTCTGAGTTTCAGGAAACCTTTGAAAACATGGCTGTTTGAGCAAGCATCCTTCTAGTATTCGGGCCGCAACAGTCTTCTAGCGCCATGAAACCTAAGGGTGCCCGTGCGCTTTATAAATGTCTATTAACATAACATCATGTTTGAGGCATGTGGGCTGCTGAATTCATATCTGTACATAGATCGCCGCCTAGTGTTGGGTCCCGATAATTGCAATTTGTTGTCCTGGAAGAGTCTTCGAAGTATCACGAGATAGGTGGCTCCTCCCCTGGACTACAGTGCGCATGGGCATCCTCTCCATCCTCAGATTGTTTTTTTCCGCCATTGGGTTCGGATGTATATTTGTTAACTCAAGTTCGGAATCGATAGAAAACTTTATATTTGACCAAAAGGCCTCTAGTTATCGTCAGTATTGTCTTTGCGATCGGTGCCCAGTACTTGTTCCAGCTCTATCTTCGAGCCGGACGTCAAGAAGAGCCCCGTGGCTATTCAGCACTAAGGCCCGGTCGATGCCAGAGGCCTTATCGACGATCCATTATGGAACGGAGCCCGTTCAAGAGATGTCCCGTTTGCAACTCCAAGTATCCTCACATCGGTGTGCAACAAGTGCCTGTCTCCGGATCACGATGAGGCCAGCTGTATGGCTTGTTCTCGGTTCTGATCCAAGAAGACAATTCGCCTTCGACACGCGGCGCGGAAGGAAGCCCAGCAGACAGCACCTGACCCGGTGAACAGTCGAGCAGGAAGTTCAGGACACCCTGTCTGATCCTGCATCAGAGATCGACTCCAGTTACGACGCAGATGTAGAAATGGGCGAGAATGAAGACGTCGTAGACGAGGTAGGAGACGACTATGAGGCCCTTGGGGCCGTAGAAGATAGCTCGAGCGAGGAGCTAGGCCCAACCGTTGGTACGGGGCCGAGTCTAGAACACTCTATAAGGCTCAGGTCGAGGGATTGCCACATGGCCTTACCCAAGATCTAACACATGGTTCTACAGCCTCGCCTCAAGGCCCGGCTACGGACAATTCCAACGAGCCATCGGTTGATCGATCAAAATCGAAACCAAAAATCGGTGACTACAAAACCGAAAGCACCAGAAACAAAACGAAACCGAAAGTACTCATTACTTTGGTCGGGTCGAAGGCTTCTGAACCATCGGCTCCGACAAAACAGTAGAGTGTTATTGACCCGGGGAGGTTGGTAAAGGGTGTCGAGCCGAAAGCCGGGGCACCGAAGAAAAAGGTCAAGGACATTGACCCAAAGAAGTCGGCGCCGAAGACCGTAGACACAAACAAAGGACTCGAGACACAGAACCCTCTCGATTCTAAACGGCGACTCGACAAAGCAAAGGTCAGTAAAGACCTAGAGTCCAAAACTAGCAGTGGCTCTAAGGACCCCGTTGAGTCAACACAACCCTCTGCCTCTTTTTCGAGGTGTCGGATCGCTGCAACGCATTAAAAAGAAGGCTATTGCTGTCGGACCGAAGGCCACTCCACCCCCAAAGCCGGTCAGTAAACCTTCGAAGCCGTCGGCGCCGATTAAGTTCACACTGCCGCCGACAGTGGTACCTAAGGCTTTCGCCCCTAAGACTGGCGTCGAAGTGGCCAAGAAGGTGTCCATGGGGCCAAACCCTACAACTACGGAAGGGGCCGCCAAGCATCGACAACCTCTGCAGGAAGATCAGTCGAGGCAATTCATCGACGCTGGGACTGGTAGACTTTCCATTTTCAAGCGAAAGATCGCCCCAGAACAGCCTATGGAGTCATATAAAATTCCATTGAAGAAAAAGAGGGATTCTGCTACATCACCTCTTCTTTTTGAACCTCTACAACCATATGGACAAGACCCTGCTCCTCTTTCACCCACACATTCAGATGTGGATGTAGGGGATGGTGACAATGAGGATTACAGTTATCCTGTAGACACTGATCCAGAAGACCACACTGAACCCTGGACAGACGCTGTTGACCCCGGGGATCCACAAACTGCCCCGGACAGTCATGTCCATGCTATTAAAACCTCACCTACAGAAGACACAGCTGCGTTTAACGCACTTATTGAGAGGGCAGCAGAAAATCATGATGTCCAGCTCCTTGCTGACCCTATTGAAGAGGACTTTTTGTTTGACACCTTCTCAACCTCCGAGAGAACTGTCAAAACTCTACCCATGCTAAAAGGTGTCCTGAAACACGCTGGAGACATCTTTAAGGAGACCACAAGGGCAAGGGTGGTAAACCCCAGAATTGAAAAAAAAATACAAACCAGCACCTGTGGACCCTACGTATATCAAGGGACAGTTGCAGTTGGACTCTCTGGTTGTTTCCAATGCTCGTAAAAGAGCGAACTCGCAAACCACGGGTGATGCTCCTCCCCCTGACAAGGAATCTAAAGTGCTAGAAGCATCAGGAAAAAGGGTGGCAGCTCAAGCGGCCAATGTCTGGCTAATCTCCAACACACAGGCACTCTTAGCGAGATATGACAGGGCTCATTATGATACACTCGAGACCCTGTTACAACACTTGCCAGATGAGTATAAGGAGGCAGCAGAGATGCTAATGCAAGAAGGGAAACTTATATCAAACGCATCTATTAAGTGTGCGCTAGACGCAGCAGACACTGCAGCCAGGGCAATTAATACAAGTGTTATGTTACAAAGACACGCCTGGCTGAGAATCTCCGGCTTCAAACCTGAGATACAAACCACCATACTCAATCAGCCAGTTAACCCTGATTACTTATTTGGCCCAGAAGTGGAAACCACCTTAGAAAAAATTAAGAAGGACACAGAGACTGCAAAGTCTATGGGGGCTCTACAGTCGCAGCAGTTCAGGGGTGGTTCTTTTTGTCGCTCCAACAAGAGGAGCTTCCAGAGGCCAGGTGTCCCAGCAGACACAATACAGTAAAGGAGGCACGCAGACCACCTACAACAAGAACAATAGGAGTGGCTATTGTGGAAACAGCACCAAGGGCAGAGGTTGTGGAAACAACAACTCCCAATCCTCCGCCACTAACAAACAGTGATGTCTTGTCACTACCCCTCGACCATATAACACTGGTCGGGGGGAGACTACAACAGTTCCTACCGCTCTGGAAATCCATCACAACAAACAGGAGGGTGAGGCAGCTTATCCAGTACGGTTATTGTCTGGAGTTAACATCCACTCCATCCAACATACCACCAAGACACCGTCCTATGTCTGCAGAGCATATACAGTTATTGCAGCAGGAGGTAGCCAGCATGCTGCAAAAAGGAGCCATAGAGCTCGTGCCTGTGGAACAAAAAGGTACAGGTGTGTACTCGCTGTACTTCTTGATCCCAAAAAAGGAAGGGTCCCTCAGGCCCCTAAACCAGTACATCCTGTCAGAACATTTTCACATGCTCGCATTATAGCAGGTTCTACCGTTACTCAGTCAGGGAGATTTCCTCGCAACATTAGTTCTAAAGGATGCATATTTCCATATACCGGTCCACCCGTCACACAGAAAATATCTCAGATTTACCATTCAGGATCAGCATTATCAGTTCAAGGTCCTCCCTTTCGGAGTAACAACTGCACCCAGGGTGTTTACCAAGTGCCTAGCGACAGTGGCTGCACACCTACGGAGACAGAACGTTCACGTCTACCCTTATCTGGACGACTGGCTTATCCAAGCAAGGTCGGCCCAGCAATGTGCCACCCACATGTCCCACACCATTCACCTTCTTCACAATCTGGGATTCTCACTGAATTATCCAAAGTCCCACCTTCAGCCCGCCCACGGACAGCAGTACTTGGGCGTGACAATAGACACTCTGGCAGCCAAAGCACAGCCAAATTCAGTGAAGATCAACAGCATGCAATTGCTGATACGGAAATTCAAACCACAACACTCGCTTCCAGCACAAGTGTTCATGCAGTTGATGGGCATGATGGCCTCCTGCATCTTCATAGTCCCGCACGCGAGACTACACATGCGTCCGCTTCAGGAGTGCTTAGCACGTCGGTGGAATCAGGCTCGCGGACAATTGAAAGACCTAGTATTGGTGACCGGTCGGGCATACAACTCTCTGCATTGGTTAAACCCACAAAACCTTTGCAAGGGCCGACCGTTCCACGAGCCTGTGCCACAGATTATACTGATGACGGACGCATCTCTCCAGGAATGGGGAGCTCATGTACTCCACTACACAGTGCAGGGACTATGGACAGCACAGCAGAAAAAGATGCACATCAACCTTTTGGAACTGATGGCTATCTTCATGGCAATGAAAGCATTCAAGGTACATTTGTGCAACAAAGTAGTGTTGATCCGGACGGACAACATGACGGCCATGTACTACATACAGAAGCAGGGAGGTACACACGCTCCACAGTTGTCTCATCTGGCTCAGAGCATGTGGAAGTGTGCCATTCAGAGAAACATCTTCCTCATGGCGGAACACCTCCCAAGCAAGGACAATCAGATGGCGGACCTGCTCAGCAGGCAGAGCCACCAGATGCATGAGTGGGAGATACATCCATCAGTACTCCAACCGTACTTCCAGCAGTGGGGTCATCCACAGATAGACCTGTTCGCCACAAGGGAGAACGCAAAATGCCGAAGCTTTGCCGCCAGGTTCCCACACCCACAGTCGCAGGGAAATGCGATATGGATGAACTGGTCAGGCATATTTGCGTACGCTTTTCCCCCAGCACCGCTAATACCGCTAGTGGCACGCAAACTGAGGCAACACTCGATGACTCTCATCCTGGTTGCGCCAACATGGGCACGCCAACCATGGTACACCACGTTTCTAGAACTCTCCGTGGTACCTCATCAAAGGCTGCACCTCACACCCAGGCTTTTGACGCAGAGTCATGGCGACATTCAGCATCCAGATCCGCAACAGCTCAACCTGCCTCCTGACTGTATGGATATCATAAGGGAGGCAAGGAGGCCCACAACTAGAGCATGTTATGTGGCGAAATGGAAGCGATTTGTTATTTATTTTGCCAACAGCATTAATCCGCTAGATGCATCTACTCAACATCATCTGTTATCTATTACATCTATACAAATGCAATCTAGCATACGCTTCCATACATATACATTTATCCGCAATAGCAGCTTATCTCCAAAACAGGCAGCCTCTCTCACTTTTCGGAGTGCCAGCCATCAAAGCTTTTCTGGAGACTCAAACGAGTTATTCCTCCCAGACACCCACCAGCACCTGTATGGAACCTGAATGTGGTCCTTACCAGACTGATGGGCCCACCTTTTGAGCCTCTGCACTCATGCGAGATTCAATTCTTAACGTGGAAAGTGGCTTTCCTAATAGCAATCACATCGCTACGACGAGTTAGTGAACTTCAGGCACTAACTATCCAAGAGCCATTCATACAGATTCACTCCCAACAGGGTGGTACTACGCACTAACCCTAAGTTTCTGCCTAAAGTGGTTTCACAGTTCCATATGAATCAAACTATAGAACTGCCAGTGTTCTTCCAGAATCCTGATTCAGTAGCTGAGAGAATGCTCCACACACTAGACGTCAAAAGAGCTCTAATGTACTACATAGATAGGACAAAAGATTTCAGAAAGACAAAACAACTGTTTGTTGCCTTTTCACCACAACACAAAGGCAACCCCATTTCAAAAGCCGGTATAGCCAGGTGGATTGTTAAGTGCATACAAATTTGCTATCAAAAGGCTAAGCGCACATTAACGATTCCCCCAAGAGCCCACTCAACATGAAAGTTAGGGGCATCCATGGCTTTCCTTGGAAACATTCCTTTAGAGGAAATCTGTAGAGCAGCCACATGGTCTACCATACACACATTTACCAAACACTACTGCGTAGATGTGCACTCCAAACAGCAGGCAGCTGTAGGGCAGACTGTTCTAAAAACACTTTTTCAGACTGCTGCAGCTGGCACAGGCAGCCGCTGCTAATGGAGGCACTGCTATATATTCTATGCACAGATATGAATTCAGCAGCCCTGTAGGAGAGTAGGGTCTGCTATCCTATGGTCACCCCAATTTTTGCTTTTTGCTTCACTGGTTTTCGACTTAATGAGGCTGTGGGCCTGCTAATCAGACCCCCAGCCTGCTGTTCTCTCTCTAAATTTATAATACATGTGCTATAGGTACATACCACAATTGGAAATGGACTCCTTGCCAGCCCCTGTACCATGCACTATAGGTGCTCAGGGCATAGGTGCCACCAAGGCCTACCAGGGGCTGAAGCATAGCTTTTGCCACCCCTGGCTGGTTCTTAAATTGACACAACTGGCTGATCACTCAGCTGGGGCAAGTGGGTGTAATCACCCCTTGCTTAGATATAGTATACCTATATCTAAACCTATATCTGGACACATAGATAGCCTGTAAGCCACTCCTATGGAAGGCCTCATCAATCCTGGAGGCAGAGTGCGTGGTTTTATGTGAGATGGTGCTCTGGCATGAGCTGAGCCTGTCTGCAGCTGTCGGGAACAACTCCCTAAGCTGATCCGGGATAACGCCATACCATATACTCTTAAGCGCCTTATAATCCTCGCGGTTATATAGCAACTTTGGTTTGGCTTTATCAAAACATGTCGTGTAAGGTGTCATACGAATTGGAATACTACCCCCTCGCCAGTTCTGGCGACGGGGGTAGCATTCCACCCTTCTAGAGGGAGAAGACATGTTACTTTACTGAAACGCGGTTGATTTAAAATGAGCCTCAGATCCACAAAATGGATGCCCCTGCCACAGACACGGGTCTGGCCTCCTGCTGCTGACCGAAACTCGTCAGAGGAGGCCTGGACAAAGAGTTTCCTGTCACAGGGCGGTGTCAAACCACCCCAGACAGGAGATAGTGGATTGGAGTAGGGAGGTTTCAAAGAAACCAGACACTGCCTGGGGAGCACAAGGCTGCCCCTTGCAGGATCCGGCCAAACCGGTTCTGGGGCCTCCCAGCCCCTGTCCCAGCGCGGCCAGGATCAAAGGAGAGGGGTGTAACCACCCCCTTCCTGGGTCCCACCCATAGGAGGGGACCTAGCAGGATGTCCAACCCCAGAGATTCGAATAAGAGGGGGAGCAGTCCCAATGGAACGCAGATCATCCTGAAGAAACATAAGAAACGAATTCTGGACCCTTCGACTTTCTACACGACGTGAGAAGACTGAAGAATCTCCCTTGTGGTCAAGGAGTGACCACCCTGTGCAAACAGGTACCATCCAGCCCTCGACCCTTGCTTTGTTGCAGTTCCCGCCGGAACTCGAGCGACAGAGATCGACGAGATCAAGCTTGCCTGCCTTCTACCTGCCCGATCCACAGTCCCTGCAGAGCTGAGACCCGTGGAGGCGACCGGAAGCGTGGGGCACGCCATCTTGAAAAAGGCCACGAGACGCTGACCGTGCAGCCCACGAGTGACCCTCGAAGCTGTGCACCGGGGTTTGAGAAGCCCCAGCCCCGAGCTCCACTTGCACCAAAGCTCACCCCTCCCCACTCGACGAGTGCTGCGTGGGGCCCTTCTGCTTGTGTGCGCTCGACGCGTTGGCCCGGTCACTTGCCAGCTGGCTTGTGGCCCCTGTGCCGACGAAACTTGAAATACGACTCGCTTTTCTGGTTGCTCCAGATCTGCACCAGCTCCTGTGAAAAGGAGCACCCACTCTGACCCTCCTGGTTCGAGTGATAAGCAATCTCCCGGTTCCGCGTGGATTGCTTTTGCCAAGTGCTGTTTGCTGCAATCTTGAAGCCGACGGTGCTGACGGCGAGAGCCTGCGTGGGACAGATCGTGACCTGCTCCTGGACGTCGCAGATGCCCCAGAGCCCACGTGACAGCGGAGAGAAGCCTATCGACAACCGCCTGATTGCGCCCGACATTGCCTGGTTCCGTCCTGGTTCCACCCTGGTCACTGCTGAGTGACCCAGACTCTGTCCCCTCTGCTTTCAGGTACTTTTCTACTTCGATCCACCCTTGGATCGCACCGGACACTTCTGCTTCACAGCGCCTGCAGCTGCAACAGCTTCAAGCACCAAGAACCTGCGTGACAGAACCCGACGCCACTTCGACCCTGTGCACCCACGGCCTGTGGGTGAGGTAACATTGCAACGCCGGTGTCTATACACTGGTACACACCTCTAGGGTCTGTGTCTAAAGTTTTGTGTTCCTAGGTTCAGCGGAAGTATCTTTTAATTCACTTTAACTGACTTTTACGCACCATTGACAGTGCATTGGTGCGCGCCGCACTTTCCGTGCTGCACCCTGTGGGCTACTCCCGACTTCATCATTGCTAGTCCTGACTGCTCCCAGCGAATCTCTAGGCCCTAGGCCTAACCATTGTTCGATAAGTGTTACTTATACCACTTTTTTAATATATGGTCTGAGTGGCCACCCGCCCTCATCCATAATTGTGCAACTTTATATGTGTAACAGTGCTTTTGATTTAACGCTTGTGCCCCTTTCCTCATAAAGAGTACTGGGGAGTAATTTAGAAATAAATACATATATTTTTATAATGTATACTTGTGTGGTGTCCTTTCATTTGATTACAGGATTGTATGTGGTAAAACAGCTCGCTTAACACGACCTCTTAAGTTAAGCCTTTAAGGCTGCTTAGTCCATGCTACCACTAGGATAGCTTGTCTAACAAGGTTGACTTACAACCAGACATCTTTGGGGTTTGTTTGGACTGATACCCAGTGGTTCCAGAATTGGAAACACTACATATCAGGCCAACTTCTCACATTGGTGTGCAGCGGTGCGGATTTGAGCTTGCTGTTTGTTTTACCATTGCAATCTTTATCAAATTGAAAGATCACATCAAGTACCTCTAGGTACATATAAATCAAAAGCTTAGCATATTAAGTTCTACTGAACTTAGTAGTTGTAGATTAAAGGGATTAGCGCACCCTGACTACAACTCACTAGCAAGGTACAGTAGGAAACCACTTAGTGTAGGTAAGTGCATCACTTACACCTCACTAGCAGTCATGTCTGATACAGGTAGAGCCTCAGGCTCTGCTCCTGTAATAGTTGATCCTATAGGGACAACATCCAGATATGACAACCTTAGCCACAAAGACCTGAGTGCCTTGATCACAGCCAGGGGGCTAAAAAAGGGCAGAGGCCCTACCATTCCTTCCCTAGTAGCTCTCCTAGAAAAGGATGACCTAGATAAGGTGAGTCAGGCTCCCTTAGAATCAGGTGAAGGGATACACTCCCCTGAGAATGAGAATCTTCCAGAAGAAGAAGAGGAGGAGGAAGAGGAAGAGGAAGGCTCTGACGTAGAAGAGCCTGAAGATCAGGATCAGGGGGGAAACCAGGTACAGGTTGCCAGGCTTAACCAGGCCAACTTGGACCTACATGGGAATGGAGAGGGCCAGCACCACTCCAGATCTCATAACCAAATTCTCCCAGGCAACAGGAGGGTGAGATCTCTATCAGGGGACTCTCATCTTTCTAGTGCCTCAAGAGAATCTCAAAGAGGAATGACTTCCTCCCAGAGAAAAGAGCATAGGGCCAGGATGAGGGCTTTTCCAACTCCAAATAGAAAGGGACGAGGTAGCCTTGGCTCAAGCTAAACTTGCTTTAGCAAGAGAGAAAAAATTGTGTGGCTTAGATGCCACTGGTGGCAGCAAAGTTCCTAAAGAAAAAGACAGGGCCTATGACAATAGAAACCTGACAAAAATTGTGCCCCCCTACAAGGAAGGGGATGATATCCACAAATGGATGACTGCTCTTGAGAGGGCCTGCATGGTACAGCAGGTCCCTGAGGATCAGTGGGCAGCAATTTTATGGTACTCCTTTTCTGAGAAAGGGAGGGACAGGCTCCTCACTGTTAGACCTGAGGATGCCAAAAACTACTCTGTTCTGAAGAGTGCTCTTATTGAAGGGTTTGGCCTAACCACTGAGCAATACAGGTTGTTGTTCAGAGACACCCAAAAAGCACAGACTCAGGACTGGACTGATTTTGTAGATTGTGCCACTAAGGCTCTGGAGGGTTGGCTGCAGGGAAGTAAAGTTTCAGACTATACAGGATTGTACAATCTTATGATGAGAGAGCAGATCCTTAATAACTGTCAGAACCAGCTGTTGCATCAATACCTTGTTGACTCTGATTTGACCTCTCCCCAAGAATTGGGAAAGAAGGCAGACAAATGGGTCAGAACAAGGATTAAGCAGAAAAACCAGAACCAAGGTGACCAGAAGAAAACAGACCAGAAGGGTGGGAATCAGAAAGATAAAGAAAAGGACCAGAAGTCTTCAGGCCCCCAAACTAGTAATAAGGAGGGGGGTTCCCAAAATGGAAACAAGAAAAAGAAGAATGATGGCCCAAAGAAACCTTGGTGTAATACCTGCAAATCAGTTTCACACTGGGGCAGTGAATGCACTAAGAAAAATCCAGTCCCCACCACTGCAGCTCCTAAAGCACCTGCATCCCCTAGTACAGTTAACAGTGGTGGTACACAGCCAAAGGGTTTAGTAGGGTTGACCCTGGGTACTGAGGTGGAATCTGGCCTAGTCAGAATCCCCACACAGGCAGTTCTCCTATATGATGTGGACTTATCTTTGCCCACTGCAGTAAGCCCCAGTAACCTGGGCAAATATAGGCAGACTCCCTTAATTAATGAGAAACTGGCTCAGGCCTACAGGGACACTTGTGCCAGTGTCACAATAGTGACACCTGGCTTTGTGGACCCTGGACAGATTGTACTAGGTGAAAGTTACCTAGTGACCAATGCAAGCAACTCCACTACTTCCCATAGTGTGGCTGTTGTGAACTTCTCCTGGGGAGGGGTAGATGGCCTAAAGAAAGTTGTTGTGAGTGCAGACCTCCCAGTAGACTGTCTGTTAGGCAATGATCTTGAAAGCTCAGTTTGGTCAGAAGTGGAGTACAGGACTCATGCAGAAATGCTAGGGATTTCAGCTCATGTCCTTGCAGTGACAAGGTCTCAGGCTAAGAAGTGCCTTCCTGAACCAGTGGTGGATCTTGAAACAATAGACCAACCACAACCCAAGAGAAGGAGCAAGAGGGTTAAGGCTGTGCCTTCCCACTTGCCCCAGGTTGAGGATCAAGTTTCACAGGAAACTGATTCTGCAGTCCAAGAGGAGACTGTCTCAGAGGAGCTTGAACCTGATCAGGTTGAGTTTCTGGGGACAGGGGGACCCTCAAGGGCAGACCTTGGGCAGGCCCAATTAGATTGCCCTTCACTTGAACCCCTCAGACAGCAAGCTGCTGCTGAGGCTGCAGGGAATGCTCAAGGTACCCATAAAGTGTATTGGGATGAAGGACTCCTTTATTCAGAGGCTAGAGACCCCAAGCCTGGCACAACCAGGAGGTTGGTTATACCTTTGAAGTTTAGGGGCTTCCTTCTTACCTTGGCCCATGATATTCCCCTTGCAGGACACTTAGGCCAGAATAAGACTTGGGACAGGCTTGTTCCACACTTTCACTGGCCTCACATGTCAGAAAATGTCAAGGAGTTTTGTCGCTCCTGTGTCACTTGCCAAGCCAGTGGTAAGTCAGGTGGCACAACAAAGGCCCCCCTGATACCACTACCTGTGGTGGGGGTACCCTTTGAAAGAGTTGGAATAGACATTGTGGGTCCCATGGATCCTCCAACAGCATCTGGGCACAGATTTATACTGGTGGTAGTGGATCATGCCACCAGGTATCCAGAGGCAATTCCTCTGAGGACCACCACAGCTCCTGTGGTGGCAAAAGCCCTCATTGCAGTTTTCTCAAGAGTGGGCTTTCCAAAGGAGGTTCTTTCAGACAGAGGTACTAACTTTATGTCTGGATACTTAAAAGCAATGTGGAAAGTGTGTGGAGTAAACTAAGTTTACCACACCCTACCATCCACAGTGCAATGGGCTTGTGGAAAGGTTCAACAAGACCCTAAAGGGAATGATAAAAGGTTTACCAGAGAAGCTTAGGCGGAAATGGGACATCCTTTTACCCTGCTTGCTCTTTGCTTACAGAGAGGTCCCACAGAAGGGGGTTGGCTACAGCCCTTTTGAACTTTTGTTTGGCCACCCTGTCAGAGGTCCATTGAGTTTGGTGAAGGAAGGATGGGAGTTACCTCTCAAAAAGCCTAAACTAGACATTGTGGACTATGTACTTGGTCTCCGCTCCAGGATGGCTGAATACATGGAGAGAGCATCCAAAAACCTTGAGGCAAGTCAGGAATTACAGAAAGCCTGGCATGACCAAAAGGCTGTTCTGGTTGAGTACCAGCCAGGGCAGAAGGTGTGGGTGTTGGACCCAGTGGGGCCAGCAGCTCTCCAGGACCAATGGACTGGACCCTACCCTATCATTGAAAAGAAGGGAGAAGTCACCTACTTGGTTGACTTTGGTACCCCTAGGAGCCCCCACAGGGTGCTCCATGTAAATCGTTTGAAAGCATTTGTTGACAGGGAGGACATGAGTCTCCTCATGGCCACAGATGGGGAACAGGAGGAAGAGAGTGACCCTCTCCCAGACCTGCTTTCCCAGAACCCTGATGATGGTTCAGTTGATGGAGTAGCCTTGGCAGGCAGCCTCACTGAGCAGCAACAGGTGGACTGCAGACAGGTGTTGCAGGCCCACAGACATTTGTTTTCACTCACACCCAGTCAGACTAACTGGTGCACCCATGAGGTGGACACTGGTGACAATCTGCCTGTGAAGAATAAGATCTACAGGCAACCTGACCATGTCAGGGATTGTATAAAGGCTGAGGTGCAAAAGATGTTGGAGCTTGGAGTGATTGAGCCATCAGAGAGCCCATGGGCTAGCCCAGTGGTCCTTGTGCCAAAACCTCATACCAAAGATGGGAAGAGAGAAATGAGGTTTTGTGTGGACTACAGAGGTCTCAATGCTGTCACTAGGACAGATGCTCATCCCATTCCAAGAGCAGATGAGCTCATTGATAAATTGGCTTCTGCCAAGTTTCTGAGCCCATTTGATTTGACAGCTGGCTACTGGCAAATCAGACTAGCTGAAGAGTCAAAAGCCAAAACAGCATTCTCTACCCCTAGTGGACATTATCAGTTTGTGGTAATGCCCTTTGGTTTGAAGAATGCACCTGCCACCTTCCAAAGGTTGGTGAATCAAGTCCTTGCTGGGCTGGATGACTTTTGTGCAGCATATCTAGATGATATTGCTGTCTTTAGCTCCACCTGGGAGGATCACCTGATCCACCTGAAGAAGGTTCTGGAGGCCCTGCAAAAGGCAGGCCTGACTATCAAGGCTACTAAGTGCCAGATAGGGCAGAGCAAGGTTGTGTACTTGGGCCACCTAGTAGGTGGGGGTCAAGTTCAACCACTGGAGAGCAAGATCCAGACCATACAGGACTGGGCTCCTCCAACTACCCAGACACAAGTCAGAGCCTTCTTGGGCCTGACTGGGTATTACAGAAAATTTGTAAAGAACTATGGGTCCATTGTGACACCATTGAATGACTTGACATCCAAGAAGATGCCCAAAAAGGTTCAGTGGACAGTTAGCTGTCAAAAGGCATTTGATGACCTGAAGAAGGCCATGTGCTCTGCACCTATCCTGAAGAGTCCTGACTACTCCAAACAGTTCATTGTACAGACAGATGCTTCTGAGTTGGGGGTGGGAGCTGTGCTTTCACAACTTAATCAAGATGGTCAAGACCAGCCCATTGCTTTTATTAGCAGAAGGCGGACCCCCAGGGAGAAACGTTGGTCAGCTATTGAGAGGGAGGCCTTTGCTGTGGTTTGGGCCCTGAAGAAGTTGAGGCCATACTTGTTTGGTACTCACTTCCTAATTCAGACAGACCATAAGCCCCTCTTGTGGCTAAATCAGATGAAGGGTGAAAATCCCAAACTGCTCAGGTGGTCCATTTCCCTACAGGGGATGGACTTTACAGTGGAGCACCGCCCAGGGACTGACCATGGTAATGCAGATGGTCTCTCCAGGTACTTCCACTTAGAACATGAAGACTTATCTGGTCAAGGTTAAGTTTAATGTCCCTGCGTTTGGGGGGGGGGTTATGTAGGAGAGTAGGGTCTGCTATCCTATGGTCACCCCAATTTTTGCTTTTTGCTTCACTGGTTTTCGACTTAATGAGGCTGTGGGCCTGCTAATCAGACCCCCAGCCTGCTGTTCTCTCTCTAAATTTATAATACATGTGCTATAGGTACATACCACAATTGGAAATGGACTCCTTGTCAGCCCCTGTACCATGCACTATAGGTGCTCAGGGCATAGGTGCCACCAAGGCCTACCAGGGGCTGAAGCATAGCTTTTGCCACCCCTGGCTGGTTCTTAAATTGACACAACTGGCTGATCACTCAGCTGGGGCAAGTGGGTGTAATCACCCCTTGCTTAGATATAGTATACCTATATCTAAACCTATATCTGGACACATAGATAGCCTGTAAGCCACTCCTATGGAAGGCCTCATCAATCCTGGAGGCAGAGTGCGTGGTTTTATGTGAGATGGTGCTCTGGCATGAGCTGAGCCTGTCTGCAGCTGTCGGGAACAACTCCCTAAGCTGATCCGGGATAACGCCATACCATATACTCTTAAGCGCCTTATAATCCTCGCGGTTATATAGCAACTTTGGTTTGGCTTTATCAAAACATGTCGTGTAAGGTGTCATACGAATTGGAATACTACCCCCTCGCCAGTTCTGGCGACGGGGGTAGCATTCCACCCTTCTAGAGGGAGAAGACATGTTACTTTACTGAAACGCGGTTGATTTAAAATGAGCCTCAGATCCACAAAATGGATGCCTCTGCCACAGACACGGGTCTGGCCTCCTGCTGCTGACCGAAACTCGGCAGAGGAGACCTGGACAAAGAGTTTCCTGTCACAGGGCGGTGTCAAACCACCCCAGACAGGAGATAGTGGATTGGAGTAGGGAGGTTTCAAAGAAACCAGACACTGCCTGGGGAGCACAAGGCTGCCCCTTCCAGGATCCGGCCAAACCGGTTCTGGGGCCTCCCAGCCCCTGTCCCAGCGCGGCCAGGATCAAAGGAGAGGGGTGTAACCACCCACTTCCTGGTTCCCACCCATAGGAGGGGACCTAGCAGGATGTCCAACCCCCGAGATTCGAATAAGAGGGGGAGCAGTCCCAATGGAACGCAGATCATCCTGAAGAAACATAAGAAACGAATTCTGGACCCTTCGACTTTCTACACGACGTGAGAAGACTGAAGAATCTCCCTTGTGGTCAAGGAGTGACCACCCTGTGCAAACAGGTACCATCCAGCCCTCGACCCTTGCTTTGTTGCAGTTCCCGCCGGAACTCGAGCGACAGAGATCGACGAGATCAAGCTTGCCTGCCTTCTACCTGCCCGATCCACAGTCCCTGCAGAGCTGAGACCCGTGGAGGCGACCGGAAGCGTGGGGCACGCCATCTTGAAAAAGGCCACGAGACGCTGACCGTGCAGCCCACGAGTGACCCTCGAAGCTGTGCACCGGGGTTTGAGAAGCCCCAGCCCCGAGCTCCACTTGCACCAAAGCTCACCCCTCCCCACTCGACGAGTGCTGCGTGGGGCCCTTCTGCTTGTGTGCGCTCGACGCGTTGGCCCGGTCACTTGCCAGCTGGCTTGTGGCCCCTGTGCCGACGAAACTTGAAATACGACTCGCTTTTCTGGTTGCTCCAGATCTGCACCAGCTCCTGTGAAAAGGAGCACCCACTCTGACCCTCCTGGTTCGAGTGATAAGCAATCTCCCGGTTCCGCGTGGATTGCTTTTGCCAAGTGCTGTTTGCTGCAATCTTGAAGCCGACGGTGCTGACGGCGAGAGCCTGCGTGGGACAGATCGTGACCTGCTCCTGGACGTCGCAGATGCCCCAGAGCCCACGTGACAGCGGAGAGAAGCCTATCGACAACCGCCTGATTGCGCCCGACATTGCCTGGTTCCGTCCTGGTTCCACCCTGGTCACTGCTGAGTGACCCAGACTCTGTCCCCTCTGCTTTCAGGTACTTTTCTACTTCGATCCACCCTTGGATCGCACCGGACACTTCTGCTTCACAGCGCCTGCAGCTGCAACAGCTTCAAGCACCAAGAACCTGCGTGACAGAACCCGACGCCACTTCGACCCTGTGCACCCACGGCCTGTGGGTGAGGTAACATTGCAACGCCGGTGTCTATACACTGGTACACACCTCTAGGGTCTGTGTCTAAAGTTTTGTGTTCCTAGGTTCAGCGGAAGTATCTTTTAATTCACTTTAACTGACTTTTACGCACCATTGACAGTGCATTGGTGCGCGCCGCACTTTCCGTGCTGCACCCGTCTCCTGTGGGCTACTCCCGACTTCATCATTGCTAGTCCTGACTGCTCCCAGCGAATCTCTAGGCCCTAGGCCTAACCATTGTTCGATAAGTGTTACTTATACCACTTTTTTAATATATGGTCTGAGTGGCCACCCGCCCTCATCCATAATTGTGCAACTTTATATGTGTAACAGTGCTTTTGATTTAACGCTTGTGCCCCTTTCCTCATAAAGAGTACTGGGGAGTAATTTAGAAATAAATACATATATTTTTATAATATATACTTGTGTGGTGTCCTTTCATTTGATTACAGGATTGTATGTGGTAAAACAGCTCGCTTAACACGACCTCTTAAGTTAAGCCTTTAAGGCTGCTTAGTCCATGCTACCACTAGGATAGCTTGTCTAACAAGGTTGACTTACAACCAGACATCTTTGGGGTTTGTTTGGACTGATACCCAGTGGTTCCAGAATTGGAAACACTACATATCAGGCCAACTTCTCACAAGCCCACATGCCTCGAAGCGAATATGCTACTTACCAGTATGCATCTGTTCTTGGCATGTAGGGCTGCTGACATTCATATCGCCCGCCCTCCTCCCCGGCGCCTGTAGCGGCTGCGGCACTCAGAATTACTCTTAGCATGGTCATCACTTACTGTACTACACTCCATCTCTGCCACAATGGCGAACAACAATCTGAGGATGGAGAGGATGCCCATGCGCACTGTAGTCCAGGGGAGGAGCCACCTATCTAGTGATACTTCGAAGACTCTTCCAGGACAACAACGTGCAATCATCCGGACCCAACACTAGGCGGCGATCTATGCACAGATATGAATGTCAGCAGCCCTACATGCCAAGAACAGATGCATACTGGTAAGTAGCATATTCGTTATCTGAAATTAGGGCGGGGTGGGGGTGGGGTTAGGGGGGGGTATGGGCGAGATTTTGAAGGTTATTTGGAGGATCTGCTTTGATACCTACTCCCCGCCCTAGTCAGGACTGAACAAAGTCGTAACTACTAACCCAGTTAGATAGGCCCAGAGCAGGTCTTATTTCACTAAAATCACTGCACTGTTCAGAAAGATCTGTTATGGGGCAGTTTATCCATTAGGGCTCGGGTGCTGCACCCCTCTGAAATTCCTACACATTTACATAAAAACATATTTATTAGATTGATGTATTTAGACATACCATCATATCTCTAAATAAATTGATATATTTAGGTTTGGGCTGTCTGTTTCAGGCTACCGGCCTCGCTCTGAAGCAGGAGACAGAAGCCAGGCAGTAAACCAACTTTCTGAACTGTGGTGCACGATGCAGGGCTTTTAAAAAAAAAATTTGATTTATTAAAAAGCCCTTCATTGCCATTGTGTTCTATGGTTGTTTGCACTCTGTAGGCCAGTGACGCAATAAGCGTCACGGTTTCTAGGTTCTGAGACTTCATCCCTTCGTGATTTCAGACGTCTGTCATTCAAAGGCATAGATCCCACCCTTTCGTCATACGTGAGAGTGGGTGCAGTTACGTCTGATCTGGTGCCTTGTTCTCAGTGATGCTAAGTGTTTGGAAGCTAATGTTGTGTTATGAATATTTTACTGAGACCCCTCGTCATGCTATCCTAACCCACTGTGACACCCTGGGCCCTGGCTGCACCTCGTCGCTGGCTGAGTTAGAAGTGGAGCCGCTGTATTTGTTCCCCGTGAAATGGATCCAAATAACTGCAGGGTTCATGTTCCCTTGCGAAGTTTGATCCAAATATCCGGGTCAAGCAAGGTGAGAAATATGTGCTTATAGTGGACAGTTCTCTGATATGACATTAAAATTGTCTGTCTTCATGCCCTTAAGTTAATACTGATGCCAAAAACATGGATTGACTTGCAAACCATTAATGTTAAAAACTTTAGGGGCATGCGTTTCAGTGAAGTGCCTCTTATTTCACATGCTTTACATGATTTTGCAATCTCAAGAGTTAGCTATTTTATAATGTTTATCTGTATTTTTCTCTGTGCATACTTTGAGACTTGAGCCATGCTAGGTGTTTGAGGTGCTGTGATTGAGCGCACAGGCGCTAAGGTTGAAGTCAAAGTGCCTATCAGTCGGTTGGCAACTTTACAACGCACACAGAACAATGTTTGTCTTCCATTTGTAACTAAAATTATGTGGATGTGTGTGAAGGAGGTACACAGATGTCAAAATATTTGCAAGGCAAAAGTAAGGGAAATTAAAGTGCTTCATTTTGAGGGAGTGTAGTGTGTGTTTGGGGGAAGGGAGATGCGAGGAAGTGCATTCAGGGAAGAGTGAAAAGAGGATACTAAAGAGGTAAGAGTTGGTTGAAGATGTACAGATGGACAAGATTTGCAGAGAAAAGGAGGATACATGTCTAACATAAAGCACACGTAACTGAAGGTCAAAACTCCTTCCACATGCCTCAATACTATTTAATGCAGACTGTTTCAGAATTGAAACATTTCCAATATTAATTATTTTTAACAAATCATTGTTGTTACTCATTATCTTAAACAGCTAACATCCATTAACAAAGTCAAACAAACTGACATGCTTTCTATGTATGAAATTCTCTTATACTGTGCATGATATAAACTATTTCCTACAAATTAAGCTAGACCTTAGCCAATTTATAAACATTGACTTTTCTGGCATTGGATACAGTTACTCATGTGTCCATGAAGACTACTTCGCAATAAAGAAGACGTTGGTGAATCCTTTGTGATACTAGAGGGCAGGCTAGTCTCTGCAAAGCATGTGGACACTTCCCTATGATCTTCCTCATCATGGAGAGTTTGAAGTAGAGGAAGATTGGGAATAATTACACCACCTTGGATTTACAGATGGCATTACATTGCTCTAAAAATTGGTGTGGTTTAATACAGGGTCATGTTCCTGTAGGTTACATTTTAAAACTAGAAAACATACCACTAAAAACCCCAAATTCCACTATGTAGTACCGGGTCAGGAATCTGTAGAAACCCTGCATCCTAAAGAATGCTCCACCTTCCTGAAGAAAAGATGATCGCTAGTCCGTTCCAGATTCCATAAAATACTATCTCTATCAAAGTTAGGCCAGCTAGCTCTCCAACATACCCACTTGTCCAGTGAACGACCCAAGGCCGGCTTTAGTGCTGGTGATGCCTAGTGCAACAGTCTTTTTTTTTTTTTTTTTTTTTGCCCCCTCCCCACCTTCACGGATTCCCTTACTACCACACTCAAACAGTGCACCTTATCCATCTCTCCATAGCCTCCTCTCTGAGCTGCATTTCATTTTTTTTATATATATATAGTGCTACATAGTTTACTTACTCAGTTCTGTGATTTGTATGGTATACGTAATTTGCAGCAGGCACATTAACCCTCTGTACTATAGTAGGTTGAGTCAAAACTGCCACTAGACTAAACTCTGATCTCTCTCTCTCCTCAGCAGGAACATTAATCACCAGAGTCTGCAGGATGTGCTTTTAAGCCATAAGTTATGTAAACAGTGCCCCCACCCCTCATGTGAGCCTCAGGTGTGACTGCATCCGTCGTACTGCCCTAAAGCTAGCTCTCGAGTGTCCCTATCTGTTACTGTGCCATGTTTGCTGAGGGGTGCTATCATTCTGTGCGCTCGCGTGACGTAAAATAATAGTCTTATTTTTGTGAAATGTCCCGTTTTTTTGCTTTAAAATTCTGGTCACCATATACAAGGGGCCCAAGTGCTTTAGGTTTAAGTGAATGTCTACCCATATAGATCCATAGACTCTAATTACTAATGTATGTGTATCCACTGGTAGTCATTGAGTATCCTGAGCGACCACTCCTTGTGTACCCAAAAGTCAACCGCTTTCAAACACAGGCAATAACCACAGACGGGCGCTAGTACTATGTAAACGACTATTTATATTTATTGTTCGCTAAACACTATATGGCCAACTAGGTTGAGAGGAACTTGTGGTAGTTAAGGCAAGTCACAAAGTATAAAGAAAGTGTTGGCTAGTATTTTGCGAACAAAGATTCAGTTATTCAGTCTGTCAACTGCTAATTGTAGGGGGGAAAGTGGAAAAATGAAGTCACAGAAAATAGTTATTTTGGGAATGTTTATTTTAAGGAAATTTAAGAAGTCGGGAAATTGTGGAAAGGGGCATTTTTAGTTCTCGTCCTATTCCATTCCGCACAGAATGAATAGGACGAGACTATTGGGGCTAAACTAAGAGCTAAACTAAGCTCTCAAAAATGCGGATTTCCAGAATGTAAATGTAAACGTATTTGAGCTTATATAGCGCACAGCTACCCACAAAGGGTTTCCCGGCGCTTGCTTAGGGAACCCGTCCTGGTATTCCCCTGTGAGATAACCCCGGCAGGGTATCCACAAGGTGAAAGCCAGGCATCCCGCCGCGAGGGGCCGTTGTGGAGATTAAGCAAGCTATTGCCCAGAGTCGCAGAGTGTGAACCCGTGAGTTGAGAAGGCACCGGAGCGAGAATTATCGAGTCCGTGGACTTTTTTGAGCCCAAGACCCGCCGAGGCAGGGAATTGAACCCTGGTCCAGGGCCAATCTCAGCTTCCGGGTCTGCCGCCTCTAACCCCTGAGCCACACTTCTCCACAGAAGGGCATGTGACCCGTGCACGCGCTTCTATCCGCCTGCCTGCCTCGCATCACCAAATCAAAGCCAGCCATCTGTTGCTTCCCCAGCGTGGTGCTGCCAGCAGCTTCACTTCAAAGGGATCCGCTCCGCCCCTTGCTGCATCAAAGGCTTTCATTTCACGGACGCGTTTCTTTACTTATATTTCGCGGCCGCGTTTTTTCTGCCCCTGTTAGGCTCGTTTTTTGTGCCTTTCTGCCCCTATTAGACTCGTTTTTTCCCGTTTTTCTGCCCTCTGTTACTCGCTTTTTTGTGCCCTTCTGCCCCCTGTTAGACTTGGTTTTCCCTTGTTTTTCTGCCCGTCTGCCCCTATTAGACCTGTTTTTTGTGCCCTTCTGCCCCTATTAGACCAGTTTTTTCCCATCTTTTTCTGCCCTCTGTTAGACTCGCTTTTTGTGCTTTGCTGCCCCTGTTAGGCTCGTTTTTTTCCCCTTGCAACCCCTGCATCACTCGGCGCAACCCCTGCATCACTCTGCGCAACCCCTGCATCACTCGGCGCAACCCCTGCATCACTCGGCGCAACCCCTGCATCACTCGGCGCAACCCCTGCATCACTCGGCGCAACCCCTGCATCACTCGGCGCAACCCCTGCATCACTCGGCGCAACCCCTGCATCACGCGGCGCAACCCCTGCATCACGCGGCGCAACCCCTGCATCACGCGGCGCAAGCCCTGCATCACGCGGCGCAACCCCTGCATCACTCGGCGCAACCCTTGCATCACTCGGCGCAACCCCACTCTGTAGCACCACAGCACCACTGTACCACCACCAAAGCACCACTCTGTAGCACCACCACAGCCCCACTCTGTACCACCACAGCACCACTCTGTAGCACCACCCTATACCACCACCACAGCACCACTCTGCACCACCACAGCACCACTCTGCACCACCACAGCACCACTCTGCACTACCACAGCACCACGCATAATCACCAAAAATGCAATCGGCACCACTCACCACCACCACAGTTTCACTCAGAACCACCACAGTATCACTCAGAACCACCACAGTATCACTCAGAACCACCACAGTATCACTCAGAACCAGCACAGCACAACTCAGAACCAGCACAGCACAACTCGGAACCAGCACAGCACAACTCGGAACCAGCACAGCACAACTCGGAACCAGCACAGCACAACTCGGAACCAGCACAGCACAACTCGGAACCAGCACAGCACAACTCGGAACCAGCACAGCACAACTCGGAACCAGCACAGCACAACTCGGAACCAGCACAGCACAACTCGGAACCAGCACAGCACAACTCGGAACCAGCACAGCACAACTCTGAACCAGCACAGCACAACTCTGAACCAGCACAGCACAACTCTGAACCAGCACAGCACAACTCTGAACCAGCACAGCACAACTCTGAACCAGCACAGCACAACTCTGAACCAGCACAGCACAACTCTGAACCAGCACAGCACAACTCTGAACCAGCACAGCACAACTCTGAACCAGCACAGCACAACTCTGAACCAGCACAGCACAACTCCGAACCAGCACAGCAACACTCAGCACTCCACCCTACAAATCCACCCTCCAACACCAACTACATCCTCCACCTTCCAAATCCTCTATCAAACAGACTCAAAAAACAAAACCACAATCAAACTCCACCCTCCAAATACAAGTCCACCAAGTTATTTGCAAAAGTTTTACCAATTACCATTATACATTACAATAACTTTTATTTAAACATTAATTCATACATTTCATTAGAAGTCATTGTTATTTGTAATATCAATACATATCAATGCTATGTGAGTACTATCCGCCTTTCCTGCACTGTTACTCTGCCGATTTTAAATTTACTTGTCTTTGCCGCTTTTTTAATCACTCGCTTTTTTATAATTAATTTGTTTCTTCTCATTGTATTGCCGCCTTAGCGCGAGCTGTGTATTGACTTCTTTTATCTCGCCTACCTCTCTGCCTGAGTCCACTGCACGCTGCACTTTTCAATTGCGTTTTTTGCACAGTTTGTCCAGCGCCGCCCTCAGCGCTCGGCCCCAGCGGTTCCCGGAAGTGAGGCGGGACCGCATTGCACCGGGGTTGGCGCTCTAGTCTCCTGCCTCGCCCGCCCCTACTTATTTGGAGAGGGGAGGTCAGTGCGACGCTATGTGAGTACTATCCGCCTTTCCTGCACTGTTACTCTGCTGATTTTAAATTTACTTGTCTTTGCCGCTTTTTTAATCACTCGCTTTTTTATAATTAAATTGTTTCTTCTCATTGTATTGCCGCCTTAGCGCGAGCTGTGTATTGACTTCTTTTATCTTGCCTACCTCTCTGCCTGAGTCCACTGCACGCTGCACTTTTCAATTGCGTTTTTTGCAGTTTGTCTCAGCGCTCGGCCCCAGCGGTTCCCGGAAGTGAGGCGGGACCGCATTGCACCGGGGTTGGCGCTCTAGTCTCCTGCCTCGCCCGCCCCTACTTAACGCAGCAATGCGCCGAGCGCGCAGCGGTCGCCCGTTGCGGGCGCGCCGCTTGCGCGCCGAAGGAGCGCCAAAGGAGGGCCCGTCTGTGCCCATCCGTGTCCCGGACGGGCCCAGGGCCGGGGCACCCTCGCATCTCCCTCGCTGCTCTCAGGCTGGCTCTCTGAGGTACTCCTCTGAGGAGCTGTGTGCCCTCAATACCTACAGTTGCGATGCCGCCAAATCTTGGGAGGTGCTAAAGGATATGCATCGCCGATGCTCGACATGTGGGTTCTGCTTTGCTAGCCATCAATCTCCGACCATTGCGTCCAGGACCAACCTAGAGACTATTAAATCCGGCCTGATCAATGGTCAAACAGGCGGCTGATATATTTGAGCTGCTTGATGAGAAGGAGCTTGATCTCCTTTTCCTCACCGAAACTTGGCTTTGAGTCATGTATGCCGGTGGTTGAACTTGCTATACCACGCGGCTTCAAGATCACCAGGATGGACCGACCGAAGGGTAGAGGTGGCGGTCTGGCCGTAATTTACCGAGACCACTGGACATTGGTGAGTGAACCGCCCGAACTACTTGGCGAAACCGAAATGTTACACTTCGCCGTGATCCTCTCCCCTCATTTCACCCTGGGAGGTACTTTGCTTTACCGCCCCCCTAGCTATGCGGGTTGTTTTGCTGGTAATATTGAGGAGGTTATCGTCCCCCGCGCCCTTAAATTCTCTCTATCTTATTCTGGGGGATTTTAATATTCATATGGACGCGATGGACTTACCGGAAACGATCGGCATGGCAGAAGTCTTTTCGTTGGCGCATCTTACACAATGGGTGACCTTCCCCACCCATGCGGCTGGCCATTGGTTGGACCTGGTCTGCTCTAACTTTGTGATCTCTATGCTACCCCCTAGGTGGGTCACTTGGTCGGACCATGCCTTAATTCTGTTCACCTGGCCCATAAATTCAAAAGGGCCGAAGAAATTTTCTGCCTCTCATGCTCATGCCCAGCGAATAAATTTGTCTACCTTTTCGCACTCTCATGTCTAACCGGCCGACCCTGCCATTAAATCTGGATTCTGCGGTGGAATCATTCAACGCTTGGGTTGAACAAAGTGCCGCTCTACATACTAAGAGTGGTAGCAGGCGGACGAGGTCGTCTCCCTCCAAACCCTGGTTCTCCCATACGCTTAGAGAACTCAAATTAGGGTGCAAAAAGCTGGAGCGAGCCTGGCGCCTTGAGTTCTGTCCTGAACTTAAGAGCAAGCTGCGGAGGGCGCAGAAGGTTTATTATGCTGAAATCAAGGCTGCTAAAAGTAGCTACTTTTCAGGAAGGATTGAGAAGGCGGATAACAATGGCAGAGAAGTCTTTGCCATTGTTCAGAGCTTCCTCTCTCCATGTGCTGCCTCCCCAGCTCTCCCGGCCTCCGATTTGTGGTGTGAGGAACTGTCATGTTTTTTTGATAATAAGATCAAAAAAATTCAAGAGGAGCTCTTAAACTCTGATAGTCCCCTTCCGCTTTCACCACCTAACATTGCTATGGATGCGAAGCAACATGTTAGCCAATTTTCCACCTTTGAGCCTGCTCAGCAAGCTGATGTGCTGGCCATTTTGGAGTCGCTAAAGTCTGGTTCACCCTCTGACCCGTGCCCTGCTAGGGTTTTGGGGGGAGCGGCTAGTCTGGTGTATCAGGAGGTTACCCAGGTTGTTAACATGTCTCTGGCTTCTGCCTCAGTGCCTCTCTGTTGGAAACAGGCGAAGCTTCTTCCCCTGTTGAAGAAACCCAGCCTGGACCCCCTGTCTACCTCCAGCTATCGTCCGATATCACTGCTCCCGGCACTAGCGAAAGTGACCGAAAAAGTAGTTTTTAGGCAATTGAATACTTTCATCGAGTGCTCTCACGCCCTGCACCCGGCTCAATCAGGGTTCAGGGCTGCTTTCAGTACTGAAACGGCTCTGGTTGAAGTCTCAGAGGCCATTAGGGAGTGTCTTGACGGAGGCGGCAGAGCGGTCCTCGTTTTGCTAGACTTATCTGCCGCCTTCGACACGGTGCCCCATGCCCAGTTGCTGTCTAGGCTGGCAGAGGTGGGGCTGTCGGGTGCGGTTCTGGCCTGGCTGTCCTCGTTTTTGTCTGAGCGGTCGCAGCAGGTATGGTTGCCTCCTTTTGCCTCATCACCCAAGAAGCTCACCACCGGGGTACCACAGGGCTCGACTTTGAGCCCACTGCTGTTCAACGTTTACATGACTCCGTTGATCTATCTGGCTGAGAAGTGGGGAGCCAAAATAATGTCATACGCTGACGACACGCAGCTGTTGTTCACCTGGCCTAAGGACTGCTTAGACGCTCAGACGGTCTGTTCTTGTTTGACCCAAGTCTTCCGTTGGCTTGTCTCAGCCCAGCTTAAATGCAACGAGGACAAGTCTGAGCTACTATTCTATGGCAATTTTCCGGCCAATTTTAGAGAGCTTATTTGGCCGACAGATTTTGCATGTCCTAGCTATCATGGAGGCCCGGCCAAAAACCTGGGGGTCTGGTTTGGCCAGGATCTTAAGTTTGAAGCCCATCTAAAAAAACTTATTGCGACCTGTTTTGCGACCCTAAAGTCACTCAAGCGATTCCTTCCACTTCTCCATAGGGAGGCGAAGGAGACTGTTTTGCGTGCTCTGATTCTGTCAAGGCTTGATTATGCCAATGCTCTCTATAGTGGTCTCCCTAAATACCTTATAAAGCGAATGCAGATCATTCAGAACGCGGCCGTGCGACTTCTGTTCCATCTTCCACGAAGAACTAGTGCACGTGCCCATCTTCGTGAGCTCCACTGGCTCCCTGTGGCGCATCGCATTATGTTTAAATCATTGGTTTTGGCCTTTCGGGCCCTGCACCAGCAAGGCCCACAATACTTGCACAAGAGGTTTTCCTTTTACACGCCTCATCGTGCTCTTCGATCGGCCAATCTTCGTCTGATGTCTATGCCTAAAATCAGATATGCGAGACTGGGCGGTCAGTCAATTTCGGTCCAAACAGCACGGGCTTGGAATGCCTTGCCGCTCTCTCTGAGATCATCAACTACATTGGCAGGATTTAAGAAAGGGCTAAAAACCCATCTTTTTAACCTCAGTATTTAGTTCTCTGCTTCTTTCTTTTTGGACTGGGTCAGTTTAGTGCCTACATATCGCGCCAGGATACTCAGTAGTAGCAGAGCGCGTAATAAAATATTTTATAACATAACATAACATATAAGTCACATACAAACAACACATATTGTATTACAATTGCAAAAGGTCACATTAAAAAAATTAAAACTATTGGCATTGTAAAATTCAAAACTATTAATTCCTATATTTTCACTATTAAAAAACATAAATAAAAATAACTATCATTTACAATACCCAAAACATCAAACTTTCCTAATGCGAGACCTATTGCATTGCAAATGCTTGTTTTAAGGGGGTTGCATATTTTGAAGATGCGCTGCTTCTTTTGCTAGAAAGTGCACAGTGACAAAGCATGCTAGCTAGAATTTTAATGACGAAATCAGGTCTTTGATGCAACAGGTAATTGGGTCACTCTGCGGGAGCAGAGGAAGTTATGGGTAGGGAAGCGTAGGCAAAAGAATGGAGGTCAAAGTCCAAACAAATAAACGGATTGAAACATAGTGCAAAAAGGACCCGTTTATCCCAAAAGTCATAAAAACAGATTGTTATTGACGTATTATAACAGCAAGTGGAACGGTGCAGCGCGGTGCAAGACTTGTCTTTGACCAAAACAAGGTGCAAGGCGGAGGTTTTGTGAATGGCATTCTTCTACTGCCGTACTACTTGTCTTTACTTACTAAAAGTGCACTTTGAGAGTCGGGCCTTTCACCTCAAAGATACATTTTTGACAACATTCCTTTATTCCAAGGACATGTTTACCTTCAGATATGGAATGAACTCTAGTGGCACAGTTTAAACCTTTGATGTTTGGCACAGTTTGAACCTTTGATGTTTCCGCGGCCTGGTCACGTGCGACCAGCCTGATAAAGCCGGAAGCCATCTTGATGTCACTTGTTCATCTCCTGCTCATAGATTATCAACTAAAGCCTGTAGGCTGCAGAGTTCTGTGTTTTGAAACATCCTGCGTCGGCCGGGCTACGGAGCTTTGTCTAGCGCCTCCTCCGGTGTCTGCCAGATAATGGCACTTTTGAGGCCCTCAAGTGATTATCATGACACGCCGACGTCCTCTAGTGGACACTTGATGAACTGCTGCATTTGTCCTGGTCGCTGCTCCCGATGCAAATGTCTGAACGTATTTACTGTAACTTGCTGTATATACCTTTGTATCATGTTGTAAAGCGCTGGTATTAAGGGCCGTTGCCCTCCCAGTTTCGAAGTGGTGAAAAGAGAGAAAATAATTAACACTACATGGAGCAGATTCCCAGCTTTAAATCATGGCATGCTCACTGCTTTGTGCTCCACTTTGTAATGTTCGAGACTGCATGTCAGCGGTCTAGTCGGCTGCGCACCAGAAGGTGCGCACACGTGAGCGCGTGACGTATCGCGCTCGGGTATATAATAAAGGAGGTGTGGCCGGCAGAGCAGTCCGGACCACGCGGTAAACTGAATAGCGTGTCCCGTGTGTTATTCATGCCGTAGCGCCAGAGTCACAACGCGCCTGCGGCCTAAGAGCACCACACTGGCGACAAGGGTCTATGAGCCCATGCTGTGCCTCAGAGCACGCCACCTTCCGCCGCTTTCCATGAGTGCACGTCGAGGCGCTGAGGACAGGATCAGCAAGCCCTGCGCTGAGAGCGCGGTCCGCAACGTGTGATGGCGGGGTGCAACAGTCACGCGCACCCCTCCCTATGTTTGAGGGAGTGAATCCCAGCATGGCGAACAGCGCTGCTAAGTGGCCACGTGCGGCTTCGGGTGCCGGAGCTGTCGCCCAGGCCTGAAGAGCCGTCCTACCAGCGTGAGGCCCTGCAAGGGGAATGAGCCTGCGGCCTAATCCAGCACCACAGCCCCAAACAGGGCGGTTGGACAACGCGCCGACAGGGCGGAAGGTCAGTGCCAGCGTAAAGAGACCCCTGACAGGTCGAAGCCAGCGCACATAAAGCCCACCTCACCCCAACACGCGAAACAGCCCGGGCAGGGCCCCATCTAGTCAGGCCGGAGAGCCACCACAAAGGGAGACCCAGGCTGTGAGCTAGGCCCCTCCACGTGCCGATATGGCATCAATTCCCACCATCGAACCGTTTGTGGTGGACGGTGCCCCAGCATCCCTAGCGCCTCGCTTTAAGGATTAGACAGATCGTTTGCAGATCTATTTTGATGGTGCAGGGACAGCCAGGGAGCGCCGCAGGGCACTGCTGTTGCATTTGGGCGGGAAGGACATCCATAGGATATACAAAACCATCGTCGAAGCCACACCCAAGACCTACCTCCCACTCCTCAATGCTCTCAATGCGCACTTCAAACCCATGGCTAGCAAAGACTATGAAAGGTTCATCTTCCGTCAAGCAAAACAGGAAGCTGAAGAATCGCTAGACGCATTCCAGGGCAGGCTGAAAGAACTAGCCAGCACGTGTGGTTTCTGCGACGAGCAAGAGGAAATACGGGGACAGATAATACAGGGGTGCTAATTCTCGAAACTGAGAGTAACGATCTTACAAGAAGATGGAAAGCCGCTAGCACACATCCTAAAGTTGGGGCGCTCCAAAGAACTGTCACAAGCAAGAGCTTCATACATGGAGGCTGCTCTCCACCAGCCTGTCAAAGCGGAGCAGGTTAACACGGCAGAGCAAGTCAATGTCGTCAAACCAAAAGCACGCCAATACGGCGGGAAGAAGCTGCAAGACAAGCGCAGAGACTGCGGATACTGCGGAGGCCAGCCCCACCGCGCCCAAGACTGCCCGGCGCGAGGGAAAAGATGCAGCTTATGTGGATGGATGAACCACTTCGCAGCTGCATGCAGGTCGACCAAGTCCAAGAAAGAGGCAGCCCATGCTATAAGGGAAGATCGGGACAGCGAAGACATGGACGATAATACCAATGACTATCCCGTCCATTAAGTGTTCGCCATTGACCAACCACAGCGGAAGAAGCGACGTCTCCTGAAGTGTCGCATCAAGATACACCAGCCGGAGGTGAGGGCCACAATTGGCACAGGAGCCTCCATCGAGCAAATGGCGGCGAACGCGTACAATCAGCTAAGCGCCAAACCACCATTGCGGGCAGCAAAGATCAGAGTGTTCGTGTATGGGCAGAAGACACCGATTCCACTAATAGGATGCTTCCAGACTGAACTCCAGCATCAGGACTTGAAAGTCCCGCTGACCATCCATGTCACCAAAGAGGGCAGTGGCATGCTCATCAGCGGCAGAGGATCTCAGACTGATATCATTTGCCATGGCCGTGCTGACGGAAGAGCTAGACACAATACTGGAGGAGTTCGAGGATACGTTCCGAGGCCTTGGGTGCCTAAAAGGAAAGGAGGTGTCCCTCCACATCGATCAGTCGATCCAACCTGTCGCACTCGGGCACAGAAGAATAGCCTTCCACCTCAGGAAGAAAGTCTAGGAAGAACTGGAAGCCCTTGAACGGCAGGGCATCATTGAAAAGGTCAGCGGGCCTACCCCGTGGGTATCTCCAATCGTGGTAGCGCGCAAACCGAAGCAGCCTGGCCAAGTCCGCATATGCGTGGACATGCGTTTACCTAACGCAGCAGTCAAGAGAGAGAGGCACCTGACCCCCACAATCGATGACATCCTAGGAGAACTAAACGGAGCCCGGTGGTTCTCAAAAATGGACCTCCGCTCGGGCTATCATCAGTTGCCCCTCCACCCGGACTCCCGCTATATAACTATGTTCTCCACCCACGTAGGCCTCAGACGCTACCGACCTCTCAACTTTGGCATCTCCAGTGCCGCCGAGGTCTTTCAGAACACCATCAGGGAGGTTCTAAGTGGACTCCCGGGGGTCTTAAACGTCAGTGATAACCTGCTGATCTATGCCAACTCCATCGAAGAACATCACCAGAGACTGAGGGGCATGCTACAGAGAATCAAGGATGCAGGCCTGACGCTGCACCGTGAGAGATGCCAATTCCTCCAGAACAAAATTAGTTTCTTTGAAATTAAAATATTTATAAAGTGCACGACTACCAAGTGGTTTCTTGGCGCTAGGGATGCAACCATAGGACAGTGGGAGGGACGAACTACTAGTGTGGGAAGGCTTGGGTAAAGAGAAATGTTTTCAAAGCTTTCCGAAACTCCAGATAGTGGGGGGAGGACCTGAGGAGTGGGGGGAGGGTATTCCAGAAAGTGGGCGCTAGCGTGGAAAATTTGACGCCTCCTAACCTCTTCTTTTTAAAACGAGGGACAACCAAAAAGAGATTGTGAAGAAGAGTGCAACTCTCTACTAGGAAGGTAGGCCTTGATCTCAGAAGAAAAAAAGCCGGGGGCTGTCCCCACCCTGGCCTGGAAGGTGATACAACCCATCTTAAATATGGCACGTTCCCGGATAGGCAACCAATGCAGAGCTTTGAGCAGCGGGGTGACATGAATAGACTTGGACAGGTTGTAAGCAAATCGAGCTGCCTGGTTCTGAACCAGTTGAAGTCTCCGAAGATTGTATGCGGGGACACCGGTATACAAGGCATTGCCGTAGTCTAAACGGGAGATCACCTTCGCAGACAGAATACGTTTGAGTGCACAAAAGGAGGAAAAACGTGACACCTTTCGAATAGTGCGGAGAGTGAGGAAACACGAGGAAACAACTGAACTAATCTGAGAGTGCAAGGTGAGGTGGGATTAAGTTTCAAATGGCTGTAGCTCATCCAGTCCCTGATGAAAAGCATAACAGAATGAACATTTTGAGTGGAATCTGGAGAGGAGGATAAATTAAAAACAAGCTGGAGGTCATCAGCGTAGTCGTAGATCGTAGCTTCCATCTGCTGAAGTGCCAAAATAAGAGGGGAGATGTACAAATTCAACAGCAGAGGGGACAAAGAAGATTCTTGCGGGACTCTGCAGTGAACCTTTTGAGAGGGTGCAGAAAAGTTAGCCAGATGGACGGCCTGAGTGCGATCCCTCAGATAGGAACGCAGCCAAACCAAGGCTGTTCCCCTGATGCCAACCGCCTCGACACGGGAGAGAAGGATGGAATGGTCCACCGTGTCGAAGGCGGCGGACAAATCAAGGAGAACCAGAGCTTGGGGTTGGTTGGTGTCCATGCCCTCTCTGAGGTTGTCCATCACAGAGAGGACTACGGACTCCGTGGAGTGCGCCGGGCGAAAACCGGCCTGGCGGGAGGCTAATCAGCCATTCTCCTCCACAAAGACGCTAAGTGTTCTGGTGATATGACGTTCCGGTATTTTGCCAAGGAAAGGGAGAAGAGAGATGGGACGATAGTTTGCAAGTGAGGATGGGTCTGCACCGGTTTTTTTAGAATGGAAAGGATAATCGCAGATTTGTGAGATTGAGGGACAATGCCATGGGCGAGGAAGTTATTAAGGAAAGTGAGCGGGGGGGAAGAGACAGGCCAGATACATCTGTTTTAGAATATGTGCAGGGCAGATGTCAGATGGAGAGCCTGACTTTACCGTTGAGAGAAGGGACAGAAATGATTCCTTAGTCAGAGGGGGAAAGTGGTCAAGGTGCGCCCGGGGGGAGGAGGGCTGTGGGTCCGAAAAGGAGGGAGAGGGAGGGGAAATGTTGGATTTGATAGCTATAATTTTCTCCAGAAAATAACTGTTAAGTGAATCACTAAGGGTCTGGGATGGGGAGGGTTTAAGGGTAACTCTGTCCGAAAAAGCCAAGTCCTGCACAATAGAGAAGATTTCTCTCGGCTGATTTTCGGCGAGCAATATTTTAGAAGGGAAGTACTCATTTTTAGCAAGGAGAATGGACTTCTTATATTGGTTCAGAAGTGTGGTATATTGAGTTTTGAGAATGGGACAATAGGCACGTCGCCAGGCACGCTCCGCTTGCCGGAGGGCCAGCTTTTCCTCCTTAAGTGCGGCGTTGAACCACCTATTGGCGTCATAGTCGCGCCTGGCAGTAACTCGCCTGATCACAGCCTCTGCTGAGCCAATTGTTTAAAGAGTCCACTTGAGAGTGAAAGGGGAAATCTTGAAGGTTGGGGCAAGAGGCGGAAAGGGAGGAACAGAGAGATGTCATGTCAACATGATTCCAATTACTGGCCCAAGTGTTCCTGGGAAGAGGAGGTTTCTTGACAAGGCTGTGGTGCAGGAAAAAAGAAATTAAGAAATGGTCAGACCAGACACAGGGGGAGACCACAGGGGAGGAAACAGGACAGTTAAGCGACCAAACCTGGTCTAGAATGTGGCCATGGATATGAGTAGGGGTGTGAACATGGGACACAAAATTGAAAGAGCAAAGAGAATCCGAGAATTCTTTAGATGAGAGATCCTCAGCCGGATCGGAGGGCCAGAAATTAAAATCGCCAAGCACCAGGATGGAGTAATTATTCACTGCCAGAGTGGCCAGCAGGTCCTGGATGGCAGGAAGGAAGTGCGGGATAGGTTGTGGGGGACGATACATAAGACAACAGGTGAGAGGTGGCGAGAAGGAGGCAGAACGGACGACTAAATAGTCGACCGTTGCAATGGGAGGGGCTCATAATATCTGGAAATGAAGGCCTGTGCGGGCAATGAGGGCAACGCCGCCGCCAGCCTTGCCGACCGGTCGGTCGGCGCGGATAGCGTAATAGGAGGAGGGGAGGGTAGCTAAGAGGGTTGGAAGGGAATCCGGAGAGAACCAAGTCTCTGTGAGAAACAATAAATCCGGTTTATGCATGTCAAGCAAAACAGAAAGTCCATGGTAATGCTTGACCGCAGATCTAGTATTCAAAAGGAGAACGGAGATTGCAGGGGTCACTGAGGGTGAAGGGGACGGCTCTGGTGGGATGAAGGGAGGAGGAACCGGGGCCAGAAAGTGGGGAGTAGGAGAAATCGGCGTAAGGCCGAGTTTGGAAATTTTGGCAATGGTGGAATCTGCCAAGGTCCACGGACCCTGTAAAGATCGGAGCTGGGCTAACGAAAAGGTTAAAAATTGGGAAGAGTGGAGTGCCCCTAACCCCGGCCGGCCGCGGACGGGCGCAGATGGGCTTGCCTTCGGCACGCCCACCGCGCGCGCATGCGGCGTCCCTTTTGTAGGATAGATAGCGCGATGGCTGCTGCGCTAACCCGTGACCCACCACTGCCCCACCAAAGATGGAGCCCGCAACCCCATCGGCCCTCTTGAACAAGCGGTACTCAGCCGTGCCGGACCGGGGCTAGGGGAGCGGGAAGGCAAGAAATAAGCAGCGGCGGAGGGTAAGGGAGAAAAGACAAGAATTAATATTTTAAAAATGCACAGCTAAAAAGTGAAAGGCGAGCCCGTGCGCAACCAGCGTTCGCGAACCCACTGTCACTGGGTGTAAGCTGGGTTGGCTATACCTTTTCCGACCAAGGGATAGCCCCTGACCCGGACAAGGTAAAAGACGTGCAAGATGCGCATGCCTCCTCCAACATATCTGAGGTGAGGAGTTTCCTCGGCATGGTGAATTTCTGTGGGAGGTTCGTGCCAGATCTATCAAACCTCACCCGGCCTCTCCGTGAACTAACCAAATCAACCACCCCCTGGCAGTGGGGCGAAGAACAGGAAATGGCGTTCCGAGACACAAAAGCGGTGTTGTCCGCGGACAGGACCCTATCGTACTTTGATCCTGCTAATCCCACCAACATAGCTGTTGATGCCAGCCCGTACAGACTGGGGGCCGTGCTAACCGAACGCCAAGGCGAGGACGAATGGGCCCCCATCGCCTACGCCAGTCGATCCTTAACAGACACGGAGCAAAGGTACTCCCAAATAGAGCGGGAGGCGATTGCGATTCACTGGGCATGCAGACACTTCCACGTCTATGTGTACGGGCACCCGTTCACAGTGTCGACAGATCACAAGCCCCTGATCCCACTATTTCGAGTGTCAGTATCAAAGCCACTTCCCAGGATCGAGAAATGGATCCTCCAACTACAAGAATACGACTACCAAGTAGAGTACAGACCGGGGGCGACAAATCCAGCAGACTATCTCTCCAGGCACCCCCGCGCTGCCACCAAAGTGGAGAAAGAAGACGCTGATGATACCGAGGAGTATGTGAAAGTCGTGCTGGAAAGGACGAGACCCCTGCCCATGAGCCTGGAGATGATCATTGAGGCCACACAAAATGATGAAGTACTACAGCTGGTAAGGGGGCCCTACAATCCAACGACTGGAGGCCGATTCAAGCCTCATTGAGCAAAAGGACACCACAAGCCAAAGCGTCACTGGAAACCCTTCTGAGAGTGAAAGAAGAATTATCGTTCGACAACCGGGGCTGTCTACTAAGAGGCCCACGGATAGTGATGCCAGAAAGCCTGACCCAGCAAGCTGTGGAGCTAGCCCACCGAGGACAGACACCAAGGCATGGTGAAGACCAAGAGCAGACTCCGAGCCAAAGTGTGGTTCCCGGAAATGGACGCCATGGTGGAACAAGTAGTCAGGACGTGCCGATGGTGCCAAGCCGCGGGACAACCCGAGCGACCACCCCCGGTCCTCACAGAAGACAACCCGCAGAGGCTGTGGGAGTGTGTCAGTGCAGACTTCGGGCACCTACCGGATTAGTCATTAGTCAATTAATTTATATAGCGCGCTACATACCCAGAGGGTCTCCAGGCGCTTTAAGAAGGGTGGGGAATTACATGTCGAATATCCAGGTTTTAAGTTGCTTTCTGAATGCTAGGTGGTTCTGAGTGAGGCGAAGGTGAATGGGAAGTGAGTTCCAGGTTTTAGCCGCGAGGTAGGAGAAGGATCTTCCTCCCATGGTGGTTTTGTTGATGCGAGGTACAGCAGCAAGGGCTTGGTTGGAAGAGCGTAGCTGGCGGGAGGGGGTGTAGAAGGAAAGTCGTGTGTTGAGGCATTCGGGTCCAAGTTCGTAAAGTGCTTTGTGTGCGTGGGTTAGGAGGCGAAATGTTATCCTCTTATTGACGGGGAGCCAGTGGAGGTTTTTCAGGTGACCAGAAATGTGGTCTTTACGCGGGATGTCTAGTATGAGTCTGGCTGATGCGTTCTGGATGCGTTGGAGTTTTTTCTGAAGTTTTGCGGTGGTACCGGCGTATAGGGTGTTTCCGTAGTCCAGGCGGCTTGTAACCAGTGCGTGGGTGACCGTTTTTCTAGTTTCGGTGAGGATCCAGCGAAATGTTTTTTTGAGCATGCGAAGAATGTTGAAGCAAGATGATGAAACGGCGTTGACTTGTCTGGTCATCGAGAGTGAGGAGTCCAGGATGACGCCCAGGTTCCGTGCGTGGTCCGTTGGGATGGGTGCTGTTCCAAGGGCCTCTGGCCACCAAGAGTCGTCCCAGGCGGAGGGGGAGGTACCTAAGATAAGGACTTCTGTTTTGTCTGAATTCCGTTTCAGGCGGCTGTGCTTCATCCACTCGGCTACTTCTTTCATTTCTTCGTGTAGGTTGGTTTTGGCGGTGTTAGGGTCTTTGGTGAGTGAGAGGATCAGTTGAGTGTCATCAGCGTAGGAGATGATGTTGAGGTTGTGTTGGCGTGCGATGGCCGCGAGGGGGCTCATGTATACGTTGAAGAGGGTGGGGGCTGAGTGAAGATCCTTGTGGCACGCCGCAAATGACTTCAGTGGCCTCTGACTTGAATGGTTGGAGGCGGACTCTCTGAGTTCTTCCGGCAAGGAACGAGGTGATCCATTCCAGTGCTTTTCCTTGGATTCCGATGTTTCTGAGGCGTTGTAACAGGGTGCTATGACAGACTGTGTCGAAGGCTGCGGAGAGGTCGAGGAGGATGAGGGCGACTGTGTCTCCATTGTCCAGTAGAGTTCGAATGTCGTCTGTTGCTGCGATGAGTGCGGTCTCAGTGCTGTGTTTGGCTCGGAAGCCGGACTGTGAGGAGTCGAGGGATTTGTTGGTTTTGAGGAAGGCGGCGAGCTGGTTGTTGACAGCTTACTCGATGACTTTGGCCGGGAATGGAAGGAGCGAGATGGGGCGGTAGTTTTTGAGTTCGGTGGGGTCAGCTGTGGGTTTTTTCAGAAGGGCGCTGAGTTCGGCGTGTTTCCAGCTTTCCGGGAAGGTGGCGGAGTTGAGTGAGCAGTTGATGACGTCTCGGAGGTGTGGTGCTATGATGGAGTCTGCTTTGTTGAAGATGTGGTGAGTGCATGGGTCTGTTGGGTATCCTGAGTGGATAGAGTTCATCAGGCGGATGGTGTCCTCAGTGGAGATTGGGTTCCAGTCATTAAGGATGTTCAAGGGGGGTGCAGGTACGGCAGAAGGTTGGGTGGGTTGGTCTCCGGGTTGGTTGTCGAAGCTGTTGTGGATGTCTGCGATTTTGTCGTGGAAGAACGAAGCTAGGGAGTCGCAGAGGGTTTGAGAGGGGGTGATGTCGTTGGAGTTGGCAGTAAGGTTGGTAAACTCTTTGACGATGTTGAATAATTCCTTGCTGTTGTGGGCGTTGTTGTCTAGTCGGTCTTTGAATGCGGCTTTCTTGGCAGTCCGGATCAGTTGGTGGTGTATGCGGGTGGCGTTTTTGAAGGCGTCCCTGGTGCTGGAGTTTGGGTCTTTTTTCCAGGCCTTCTCAAGGGAGCGACAGAGTTTCTTGGATTTCTTAAGATCTTTGAGATTGTCAAAACCGACAATGGACCACCTTTTCAGGGACAAGAGTTTGCTGAATACCTCAAGAGCTGGGGAATCATAACCGGAAAATAACCCCCCGCTGGCCTCAAACCAACGGGGAGGTAGAGAGGTTCATGCGCACACTGATCAACTAACACCACATCGAACCACGGAAGCGGCACCAGGTCCCTCTGCCATAGGACGAGTGGTTAGGGACACCATCCCCAGTCACCCTGACTGGGCTCCGAACCGTGTGGACCCGCAAAAGACCCTCTCCAACAGGGCCCGGTCCAACAACTATGCCAGCTTCCGGCGCCGGGTCAAAGAACCGGATATCCAGGAAAGAGACCGTGTGTATGTGAAGGACAGGCATCTGTAAAAAAGGGTTCCAAAGACAACCAGTAACCAAAGACCCTTTTTATGTTGCCCGGCGGTATCGCCTCTATGACCCACCAATGTTAATCAATGAAGAAGCAGGCGCTGGAGACTGGAAGGCAGGAAACGAGGATTTTATTCTCTCCGGAGGAGAACACATCAATTCAGACAGCAAGTATCGTCACGAGGTGCTCTAACCACATCTCTGAGGCCTGGCCTCTTATACTAGGGTTTATGACCTTTATTGCACATAACACATTCTCGCAACACGTTGATAGTTAAAAGAACATCCTCGGAATCTCCCCTTCAGGCCCGTTCCCACATACATTTACAGTTGGATTCCCCACCCCGGTCACAACAGGTGATGGTTGCCGCACAGCAGGGCATTCCGCCGATTCACGGAATGCATGGGGTTGATCGGATCTCATAGGGTGGGGGCTTTGATCGGTTCGTGGGTCTTTTGATGGGGAGGGGAAGCTTCCTACTGTACGGGGTAATAAACAGTATCCGCAGGGCCAGGTGGCGGCCTGGGAACAAGGAAGACAAACGGGGACACAGGAAAAGGGGGTTTGCATCAAAAAGGATCTGAGGCCATGAAAGGAATGAGGGGAGGTGTCGCGCTGGGAACAGGATGGGATTCTGTGGTGAAGCTGCGCTGAAGAGGGGTTTATGACCCAAGGCATGAGAGAGCGGGGGTTGTCAGTGTGCGGGGGGAATGCTTGCGAGGCTAAGAGAGAGAGAGACGCGCTGGCTATCAGCGAGGGGCAGGGAGGCCATGGTGTTCAAAATGGCTGCCGCTTACGCGCACGAATGGGCTTGAAAAGGGGCAAGATGGCGCCGATAATGTTCACCAAGTTTGTGTTAATTTTCCACAGTCCTCCCTTTAACATTTCCAAGACATCTTGCTGGCCTATTTCCTATCCATACCTATATGCAGCGATCATAAGTAAGGGAGAGGGGACTTAGGCAAAAGAACTGTACATAAACATCATATTGAAAAATCTCATCATCTAGTAGGCGGGTTCATCGTTAAGCTGGTTGCAGAAAAAAGTCATCGTAATGCAATATCAGACTAGAATTACGTAGCGAGGGCGTTGGGTACAGATCATAGATACTTATAGTCATTTGGAATAAGAACTGGTAAGTTATTATATAAGTAAGTCCTTTTTGCATTCGGCGGGTGCATAGTTAGTCCAATGGTGATTGGGAGAGAAAGGAGATACAGTAAAAATATCAGAGTTCTCGTTGTCTTTTGTCGTCTTCTGTTGGCACTGTTAAGTACCTGGATTACAACTCGGTCTGTCAACAGGAATGTTCATGTGGATCGAGTCGTTGGAGGTCTGCGGGCAGGGGTACATTTCGTTTTGTTTCACCAGACCTCATAGGAGAAATGCGTTACGGTTTTGGAGCAGGTGCACCTTCTTCCGTAATGCAGAGCATAGATTTGCAATGGAAAATGCAATTGTTCCAGAATTGTGAGATCTGTTTGTTTCTTGAGTCTGTGTGGTGGGCATTTCCTGTCGCTTCCATCATCTTCGAGGCGTTCAGCAGCGGGTAGAACCACATACTTCGTTCATCTTCTCTTTAGAGGCGACCCTTGGTGGAGTTCTAGGTCACCGTTCTAAGATTAACATAGTTCGTGGTCTACTTAGTCGGAGCTCCCTCCCTTCTGACGCAGGGAGTACTCTTCTCTGGGTAGCTCAGTAGGATTTGGAGGAACTTGGGAGTTCGGGTGGAAAGGTGCGGGTGTGAACAGTCCTTATGGTAGGTCGGAGGAGGAGGGGATGGAGCAAGGCCAAGTCGGGAACAGATCAGGGGGGGGCGGAGAGTTTTCGACAGGCGGGTCCGTAACCATGTTCAGAGAGCGGGGACTTTTTGGCACACGTTGATCATAGAGCAGGGGCTTCAGGTCAGCCCTTTCCTTAGCTTTGTCTGAAACAGTGCCCCGTCCTGCGTCTCCTTACTGCTGTGGTCTCGCCTCGGCCTCCGTCGCTGATGTTCCACAATCCGCAGTCAGGCCGCGTGCTCCCACATCCGGTCTCTTTCTCCTCCGACAGTGATACCCTTAAATGAGTTTTGAAAAGACAGTCTTTAGAGATATTGCAGAAGAAGGTAATTACATAAGTCTATTTCTCTCCCAACACCAAGCAACTGGGGTAAGCACTCACTACATTCGAGATTTTTGCGGCTAACGTATAAACAATTGATGATGGGTTTGCCGGATTCCTTACAACCTCCTTTTGTTGGCTAATTCTTTGGCGCTTTGATGATTATTACGTTCATTTGTAATAGGTACGAGGTCTGGTACTCATTTATTGCATACGTCTATTATAGTAGATGTCAGTTCTTCTGGTAGAGACCCATTTCCCTAGTACGAGTCTTGCAAGGCTAGGCTGGTCTTCAGGGCCTTGTATTTTACAAAAAAAGTGCAACGTGCTATTCACCACAGTCTGATAGGCATCCTTCTGAGGGGTGAACATAGGCTAAACAAGTCTGCATTACATAAAAACATCTTATTTTCAACAAGGCTTACTGCAACAAGTTTTTTCGATCTAATTTTCAACTTCGCACACATCTTTCTAACTTTCTATATAAATCCTCGCAACCTGGTTACTACAAAAACTCGGGGGGGGGGGTTTGCGATAATTAGTAAACTTATCCTCGGGGAAGGTGGGATCTTATGGAAAACAATTGGGAACACAGTGAATTAGAGCAGGGGGCGTTTTTCAGGCTCTCGTTCAGGGCAGCTGACACCAAACTGGGGGCATTTTGGGAAGACGGGGGTGTCTTGATCATATCTTACTGTTTGGGGTATGGGGACAATTTGGAATGGGGATGGTCGCATTACCACAGACATATTTTATCATAGAAGCCACTGACAAATAGTTCCCTGGCTGTGGGTCAAATTTAGGGAACCTCAGTCGTCTTACCTGTCCCTTTCCTAATGGCCAATTTAAATTTCATTCATATTTAGCAGAAAAGGAGAGGTAGTAACGTGGTACCGATACAATTTTATTTAGGACAAATTTGTGCAAATACTTGTGGTATTTGGGGCCAATCGAGAGGTGCACCAGGTTCGTCAATTAGGTGCCAGTCGCTAGGAAGAGGGAAAGTGTGGAGGGGTGAAAGAGTGAGAGAGAGAGAGAGAGAGAGAGAAAGAGAGAGAGAGAGAGAGAGAGAGAGAGAGAGAGAGAGACAATAGGCCAAACAGTACACGTGGGACATGGAGAATGACCGTGTATTGTTTGGGCTATTCAGTGCGTTACCCAACGTTAGACGTTTCGGGTCTGTGTTAGGATGTAGAAAGCATGCAGTTTTGGGACAGAAGAGCATTAGATCAGGTACAAAAAGGTCGTGCATTGGGTAGGGCGTCCTTTTTGTGTCGTCTTGCAGCGCTAGTCCGTTTTCATGCATCGGGCGTGGCGTGGTTCCAGATCCCTTACGACACTCTAATCGGGATTCTAATGTAACCTGCAGAGGGAAAAAAGGAGGGAAAGGGGGAGGTGGGGGGACAACATTCGAACACATCAAATGTATGGGCACGAAAGTCCTTTACTTACCGCATACTCGTACTTATCTCTTCGGGATATAATCCCTTAGAGTTTTGGTTTCCGAAAGTCAAGGGGGCGGGCAATGTGATAGGTGGTTCATGGGGAGGTTCGAGGATGGCATTTAAGGGTCGTGTGTAGAGAAACGCTTAAAAAGGAATCAGAGGTGCCTAGCGTGAGATACCCGGTTTTGTAGATGTATCCGGCCTTCGGGATCCTTAAATCATTCCCAAAGCTGTGAGGTTCTAAGGCATATCAGTTCTTCGTTTAACCCGGTACCTTAGTACCTTCGACCACCATATCTTAATAACATTTTATCAATCACCCCGTTTTACTTTACCCATTCTCAGAAGTCGAGGTCCTTCTTCATACGTTAGTTCCTGAGCTTAGTCGCATATTTTGGAGGCAACGTATCATACCTGGGATCCGATCATCAATCCGGGGCCGAACAACCATTTCTCGGATAACCTTAAAAAAAGAGCAGAACGGTTGCGCACAGAAAAACCCTCCCACCGATACCCGCATTTACAAAAGTATGCGATGCCTATTCATAGTTTTTAAGACCTTTATTTGTATAATCATTCAGTACGTAAAATGTGAGAGCACAATCATAATTTGGCCTGACATGTCGTCGATGGAAGCACATACAGTAGGGGGTTATTTCGTAGCACAAGAACATGTAAAAAAAAGGCCTAATTTATTATTTGCAAGTAACTAAAAACATTTCGTTGCGTGACGAGGGAATCAGGGGCATTTTAGTTCATAAATGGAAACACAGTCAAGCTCATCGGAATCACATTTCCTAGATGTAAACCGTGGGTGTGCATCATAAGCGACGTTATGTACCAGTTACAATAAATATCAAAAAATAAATCGTTCATTGAAATCAACATTTTTACGGAACCCCTTCTCAAACGTTCGCCAAGTGAACCCTCCTCCCTTTCCCATCGAGTGCACAATGGTTCATATATATATCTTAGTACATCAAGTTTCATTAGCTAAGGAACACCACGAGGCGTCCATTAGTATCCATTGATACCGGCGCCATTTTGGGCGAGGCCGGTTTAGTCCGGAAGTAGCACCAGAGGAATAAATATCCTCGACGATTGGCGGTTGGACCAGGGTCCCTTTCGGCAGTTCAAAAGAAACTGTGCTAACAGAGGGGCTGGTGGCGTGGACCGTCAATCAAGAGAGGGAGGGGGTAGAGTCTTTCTTACCGGGTCATGTTGATGTTCAGCCGGAACTTACTCGAGTTCGTTAGCCCATAATGTTCCTGGGTGGTTCAGACGGAAGCTGATGCAGACACGAGAGCACCGCCATCTTGTTGCTGTGCCGTGGTTATTTCATTTGAGATCAATGCAGCTGTTCCTCACCGGAAGCCTGAAGGGGCTGAGGGCTCTTGGGACTTTGGTAGAATCTTCAAAGTCGAGGGGACGTTTGTCGATGGTGGGGGCTTGCGCCCAGGTGGGCAAGTGCCCAAGTTGCAATTTCGGACAAAGTTACTCCAGCGGCCTAGACCCGCCTTTCGAGGGCCCAGACGCCATTTTGAGACCCTGTGGCAGCCACCTTTGTCGTATCCATCAGGAGTGGAAGAAACTTCTTGTGATGGCGAAGGACAGAGCATCATGCTGCTGGAGCAGGACATTTTGGTTCGGGGCGCCAGGGTGCAGCGGTGGAGCCTTCATCTGGGGAGGTGGGGGAGGCTCGTCCGTGCCGCCTTCCTCTCCCGGCGCATCCTACGCCGTCCCTTTGAATCAGGGGCGCACATGATGACCACCCTACACCCCTGATTCCGACTCTTGGGGGACCATTGTACATCCGGTGCTCCGTAAATATGCCCGTCGGACATTGTATGTCCTGTACTATGCAAGTATACCAGTCGGGCATTGTATGTCCTGTGTTGCGGAAATATACCAGCCGGGCATTATATTTCCTGTGCAGCGTAGGTATATGGCCGTCGCCCGGCTGGAGGACATCGGCGCCGGACCAGGGCAGGGAAGCCCCCTACCTGTGGAGGTGGAAGAGGCTCGTCCGCGTCGCCTCTTCCTCCCTGCCCACCCTGCATCCGTTCGATGGAGAAATTCGTGATGGCCGGACCAGGAGATACAAGGGAGGGGGTAATTTTCATCCGCCCCCTCCCTACTCGCGGCCCGGGGGACGCCATCCCTGGAAGGGTAGTATGGAAAGACCATTTCATTGCCTGCTTGGTGGAGCCTCCAGGACCTTCTCGCCGGCGATCTCTTTTTGGCTCATGGCTGCTGGTAGGCCCCGCCCCACACGTGCTATGTGTTTCGGATGGGCGGGACCATCGAACTGTTACATTTCGAGGACTTCCGGAGTGAGCATAATATGTTTTGTATTTTTCTATTAGTCAAGTTTGTTTTTTAGAGAGTTCTACTAGTTATTCTATTTACTGTTGGTTGTGTGTTTTCTTTACCGTAATTAAATCCTAAGTTATATAATAGATGCTTGGCTTCCTTGAGTCTTTTCTCTAACGGGGGGTTGTTTACACTGGCCTGCAGTTGTGTTTGCTTTTCAGAGTGGGGGAGCAACAGAGAGCAATCAGTCCCAGAACTCTAACATGTCGTTAAAATTGGTCTGACGAAATCTGTGCCATCGAGCATAATCAAACGGGGTGGTTCTATCTGTCCTGTCCGCACTAGTCTGATTGGTTTTTATTTCGCGTCTTTTCCCTTTCTGTCGGCCTGTCCTTTCTGTCGACCCTCCGTCCTTACCTATGCTCTGCAAAGTCGGGCATTGGGCTTTCCAGTGCCCGAGGCATTTACAGAAAGCACATTGGTTCTGTTTTAAATCTATTCGTCCTGTGCGCAGTGTCGGGGGGTTACCTTCGGGTCGTTGTGTCCCGGGGTTGACTTGTCGGCACATCCCTCTACACCGTTCTCTTTCCATGTCTACTCCTCGGGACTGTGCCATCGCTGGCCCTTCCCTTTGCCTACTAGACGTTTGGAGGGTTGTCCGTCGTGTCCCTTCACCTTTTCTGAATTCGTCGCCTTCCCTTCGTCGTGTGGCTTCTTTGCGCCACATACCGAGACTATCGAGCATAATAGGTGTTGTTTCATTCCTACGAAGGGCTATTTCTACCGTTTCTATTTTGTCAAGATCAAAGGATCCTCTCAGTGGCCACTGACTTTCTCGATCCTTTTTCGTATATTTATGCCACAGCTCACTATAGGCTATAGCGATCAATCCATGCTTCATGAACATGTCCTTATTAGGGGTGCCTTCCAGCGGAGCCGGATGGTTCATCTCTAATAAGCGGTCCGGGTTAAACAGGCTACTAACCAGTGGGGAGAAGACAGGCATGACGGATCACAATGGGATAATAGTCAGCACTACCTATCTTATCACTGCGCGCAAAGACTAGACAGAATATTTCTATTCTACGTTGTTTGCACGTAGTGAATACCTCATGAACCAATCTTGAGCAATCAATGTTAGGTCAAAAATAAAAAATCAATATGGTCAATGGGGAGAATAAGTAGGCTCGCAAAGGTTCGCGTCACCTACCCTTTCACTATCTGTAAAGAGGGGACCTATTTTTCCCTGTTTGCAGACAGAGAATCTCCAGAAAACAATCTATAACAGTTAATCAATGGGGGGAAGGGGCAATTGTTCAGTGGGGGAGAAAGATAGGTCCGACGGGTGCGTACCTATCCTTCGCTGTTTATAAAGGGAGAGCCTGTTGTTTCTCCGTTTGTAGACAGTGAATCTCCAATAAATTAACAAAAAGTAATACTAGTATTTTCTCAACAATTATCAATCACTTTCAATTATCTATCACTTTCGCAATTCGTCGTGTTTACACGACCTTACCCGGACCGCATGGACAGTTTCTTGTCTTCCGAATCCAGCGCCCGATCGTCCTCTTCTCTTCGTACTTCTCGTGGCACTCCTGATGGTTCCCAGTCAGGACCGCAGATCACTCGAGAGAGGTCTGTTCGGAACCAGTGAAGTTCGGATGATCGGCTGTCAGACGAGGGTCTATCGGACAGGGTACCTTCCGATCGTTGCAGTCGTTCACTCTGTCGTCAGGACCTCTCCCACTGGATCCACGAGTCGCTGATGGGCCCCACGTTTGGGACGCCAATTGTAAAAAAGGGTTCCAAAGACAACCAGTAACCAAAGACCCTTTTTATGTTGCCCGGCGGTATCGCCTCTATGACCCACCAATGTTAATCAATGAAGAAGCAGGCGCTGGAGACTGGAAGGCAGGAAACGAGGATTTTATTCTCTCCGGAGGAGAACACATCAATTCAGACAGCAAGTATTGTCACGAGGTGCTCTAACCACATCTCTGAGGCCTGGCCTCTTATACTAGGGTTTATGACCTTTATTGCACATAACACATTCTCGCAACACGTTGATAGTTAAAAGAACATCCTCGGAATCTCCCCTTCAGGCCCGTTCCCACATACATTTACAGTTGGATTCCCCACCCCGGTCACAACAGGTGATGGTTGCCGCACAGCAGGGCATTCCGCCGATTCACGGAATGCATGGGGTTGATCGGATCTCATAGGGTGGGGGCTTTGATCGGTTCGTGGGTCTTTTGATGGGGAGGGGAAGCTTCCTACTGTACGGGGTAATAAACAGTATCCGCAGGGCCAGGTGGGGGCCTGGGAACAAGGAAGACAAACGGGGACACAGGAAAAGGGGGTTTGCATCAAAAAGGATCTGAGGCCATGAAAGGAATGAGGGGAGGTGTCGCGCTGGGAACAGGATGGGATTCTGTGGTGAAGCTGCGCTGAAGAGGGGTTTATGACCCAAGGCATGAGAGAGCGGGGGTTGTCAGTGTGCGGGGGGAATGCTTGCGAGGCTAAGAGAGAGAGAGACGCGCTGGCTATCAGCGAGGGGCAGGGAGGCCATGGTGTTCAAAATGGCTGCCGCTTACGCGCACGAATGGGCTTGAAAAGGGGCAAGATGGCGCCGATAATGTTCACCAAGTTTGTGTTAATTTTCCACACATCCAGGAAGCAAATTCCGACTCCCATTCGAGCCCCGTCCGTGGACTGTTCTGCGCCGTACTGGCACCATGGTGACAGCTCAACGAGGACCTGAAACAGTCACCCGCAACGTTTCCTTCTTCAAGAAGGCTCACCCCGACACTATTGACCCCCAGGAACAGAAACCTGGAGAGGAAACCTCAAGCCAACCAGAAGGACCGAGCAGGCCAGAGGGAGGTGATTGCAATGTCCAAGGCGAGGACGCGGAGGCAAGTCCCCCGACATCCGGGACCCCTAGACTCTGCACCCCCCGATCCCCGGACGCTCACCAGGGCGCCCGAGCATCCCCTCAGGTGACCCCACGGACGGTGCCCGCCCGGGGAGAAGTGGCAGGGTACGGACTGCGGAGGAATCCAGCTCCGTCCTCCCAACTAGTGGACTTCACCGTGGGCTGAACCCGAACTACCTACTCGTCAGACTGGTAACCGGCCGGATGGCCCTGTTTTCGAATTACTGTGACTCTTGTGATTTTGTTTATTTTTCTCTTATTTTAAATAAAGGTTAGAAGGAATGTAATGTTCGAGACTGCAATTCAGCGGTCTAGTCGGCCGCGCACCAGAAGGTGCGCACACGCGAGCGCGTGATGCAACGCGCTCGGGTATATAATAAAGGAGGCGTTGCCGCAGAGCAGTCCGGACCACGCGGTAAACTTTATAGCGTGCCCCGTGTGTTATTCATGCCACAGCGCCAGAGCCACAACACGCCTGCGGCCTAAGAGTGATGGAGCTGGGATTCGCGTGTAAGCGCCCTGCTCTCATACAAAACCCTTGCCTAAACCGTATAATCATATTAACACCATTGTTCGTCATTTATTAAGTGTTTTCCCAAACACGCGGGTGTCCCCAGGATGCTTGCTTGTATGTCTTTTCTCATACTAACGAAGCTTGCACTAAAAAACGGCGGCTTCGCTGAAATTCAGTCTGCGCATGCGTCGGTCATACCCATGTGATGTGACGCACTCGCATTCTGGAGGGAATTTGTGCTCATGCGCACTGTTGCAAACATGGCCGCTTGTCTCTCACCACGCTCTCCGCTTGCTACTGCTGCTTTAGCCTATCTGTCTTTTCGCACTAAAACAATAATGCTATAGTCATTATAAAATAAGGGTTGGTTAGAACTTTATCATGGTATACCGTGTGATCATATTTTTTGTGATTTTAATTTGTTCTCGCTTACTTTTCATGTACCGCGTCTCTGGGGCGGGGAAATCGGGAGCGGAGCCATACTTGAAGCTCTGCTGGGCACCGTCACGTGACCGGAGAGAAAACTCCATTGCGCAGAAGCTGAAACAAGCCAGCTGGCTCCTGAAGCACAATGCGCCTGAGAACCTCTCTGGGAAAGCGAGATCTTACCTTGGACGATGCAACTCTGTTGCTACCTATTGTGAACTTTATTATGCTGTTGTATTCTATGCATGGGAACGTGAACCCAAGGGGCGGGTAGGAAAATTTTAATATTTGGGATGAGAAAGTTGAATTCTAGGAGGTGGTAATGACCGCACCACCTCTCCTGACCAATCATAATGTGGGGAATTGTCACTTGCAACATTAGGGGGTGGTCTAAGGGCCCCCAAAACAGTATAATTGCCCTAGTTTAGCTTAGGAAAATTGTCCGACTTGTCCGAGTAGCAGACCTGTCACTGACCCTACGAACTCTATAGGTGCTCAATCTGAAGTGCTGCGGAGCACTCTGTCCATATTTTCCACAAACTCCTAAGGGGTGGAAATAATCCTAAGTGCTGGCGAAGCACTTTGCTGGGGAATTCGAAAACCCAATCGGGTTTACTGGCGGATTACTTGCAGAGAGGGGGAACGCTGGCGTTGCTTCTGAAGCTGTGGGTATTGGTCGTACCTTGGTGAGCCCAGTCCTGATCCCAAATCCTGAGGGGTATCCTGTCCTTACTGTCCGTGAGCTGTACCTGCTCGCATTCTGGCATTCCTTCCTGAGGGTCCTTGTCCCCGTCCTTCCAACTGACCCGTGACCAGGGTTAGTCTTCTCTCAGACCTAGGTAAATATTAACCTGTGGGTTTGCGTCTCCCTCTCTCTCTCTCTCTCTCTCTCGTCTTCTCTCTCTATTTTCTTAATAAAGCACTCTTGCCTGTGATATTGCTCTATCACCTTGAGAACAAGTTATATGCAATTGTTTTTAGAATTGTTCCACTTCTCTCCCCTCCCTTAGAAATTTACCAAACTGTTATATTGTATTAGTATGTTCCAATTTTTCCCTTACCTTTAGCATGATTGCGGTGAACTTAGTAAGAATAGTTTAAATCACTTAGGTTAAGTACATGTTCTAGGTCCCATCCACATCCTATGTTCTAGTATAAAGTTGCAGTGACTAGTTTTGTTCTAAAAATTCCTACCTTTTTAGTCTTCCCATATACTCAAATGGTTTTAGCATTAATCTATAGCTATTTTATGGTGTTGATTTTGATGTTAGACGCATTATTCTGCCTATCACTTATTGCCTTGTCATATTCTCTCTGAACCTTTTATAAAGTTTTAAACATCCTCAGGTGTCTGTGGTCATTTTACAGAAATTGTGGATAAGTATTGTACTGATTATAAAGAGTATCTGATCTCAGGCCTGTCTGCTATTTTCCCTGTTAGCTCCAGATCTGTCATATGAATTGTGCCTGTGGTAAGTCCGGTACATGGTAAGCAGAGGTGAAACCAAACCTTAATTACTCATAACAGCGTGCAGGAGGAGAAACCAAGTAATCCTCACCCGGTTCACCCAAATTATTAGTGTGGTATTTTGAAAATTCGCACGCCAGGGCCCAGTGCGTGTAAAGAATTGGTAACCTCGGTGACCCGGGAGAACTGCGCGCTCTATCAGTAATTTTCTGGTAACCAGAGGATGGTTTGGACTAGTTAGATTAGGTAGACAGGATAGGTCATAAACAAACCGTGAAAATAAAATGTGCTGCTGATTTTCTACTGTATTGGTTCAAATATTTTGAAATGTTTTAAGGATTTATATGTAAATGTATATGATTTTGCATTGCTGCTATAAATGTTATATGTTCAGTGTAGTCCGAATCCCCGGGGAAGTATTTAGCTAACGGTGAGCAGAATCCGGTTAGCTGTTGAAGTCCCTAGGTTTTGAGGTATTAGTGCAGGGTTAAGGATAACTGGAAGTACTAATTAGGACCTTTGTTTTCTGGAGTGAATGATAGCTACGAGTCCTTTATAAAACTTTCATTGCGATATCACCTAGTAAGGGTCGCATACGGAAGGAGTAGTAGGGTCTCCGAGGCTTGTCTGGTAAGTAAGATAGTTCGCTGGTGAAATCCTGGCTCAGTACATATCCCCGACTAAGGTGGATGAGTCAGAAAAATAACGGGTTCTATGTTACTAGTGTGAAGGGACAGGCAAAGAAGTCTATCCAGAGTGAATGAAAAGTAGACAGAAGTGGTTTACTAGTAGTGAAAGAAAATTCTTTTATCTCTTTAGAACACTCAGACATAGTGGCAAACGTTGTGTGTTGTTGACTAAAACGTGCACTTGCACTTTAGAGAGAGTAAAAAGTTTCCGTTACCTTGTGAAGGAGGGAGTCAGTCGGAGAGCTGCTCTGACGTCACTCCGTGCCGCGCTGGTATTGGTCAAGACAGCGGGTGTGTAGTAGAAGCTGAATTTGTAAAGGAGGGGTGAGTGCCGAAGCGTGAGACTCTGTCTTGCGAAAAGGCCGCGCACCCATTGGTTAAGGGTGTTTGTATTCTCTGACCTGATTGGGTAGTGCGAAATATAAGTCGCGCTAGCATTGGAAGCACAAAGGTAAACAAAATTAATCAAGCCGAGTTAGAAGCGAGTCTGGAGAGTTGTATGTGGTATCCAGATTTTATACCGAATCCAAAGTACCTAGGATTTCATAAGGATCAGCTTATACGAGGTAGACCGCACATGATGTATGGAGTAAAGAGGAAACTGTCATTCTCTGATAAAATAAAGAATTTTTTCAAAACTGACAAGCCCATTAGAACGAGGGAAGGCGTGCTCATTCCCCCGCCAAATACCCCTGCCTCCTTCATGCTGTTTGATAAAGGGTACCACACTTGTGTCTGGTTAGAAAATTGGGCAAAGTATACTGTAGATGACGGAGTCCTAGCATTTCCTGTTGAAGGTACATTTAATGGTCGGATTCTGTTTAACCTAAGGACCCGCATGAATGAATTACACCCTAGACCTAGGTTGACACAGTACGAAGCCCTGGAGGAATGGGAGATTGAGGCCGCAGAGCGAGATAAACCCCGGATGGATAAGGGAGTGAGTAAATGGTATCCGAGGGTTCAAGCGCAGACCAAAGAGCAGAAAATGAAACAGTGGAGGCAATCTATGTTGACTGAAGGATTATTTCCTATGATGGGGGTATTAGAAGAGAGAAAAGGAAAATGTAAAGAAAAGACCCATCACCTAATGCCCGTAGGGGACTCAGAAGATGAGCACCTGGAAGACTTGCTAATGAAAAATCCACCTCCCTATGTTGCAGAGTCGGAGCCTGTGCATTCTCCAAATCCCTTTGCAAAATATCCCCGATGTGGGAGGGATAGTGATACAGATGGAACGGGTACAGACAGTAAAACCAGTGATGGGGATGGGTTTTGCAGACCTAAATCCACGGTTCCAAATTATCAGCCGTTCGGAGAAGGTCCACCCCGATTGGTCACTCCGACTGCCCCGAGTATTTATCCTCCCTTGGTACCTCAGGTATTGCATGACAATTCTGCAGAAAAGGTGTTGCGGGAAAAAGAGAAAGAAGCCCTGGCTAGACAGCGAGAGGATTTAGTTCGAACCATTGCCCAGATACATCCCCATCCTGATTCTCTGACTATTCCAGTAACTATTGGTCCAGCTATTCCACTGTATAGAAACGACCTGGCTAGTCCCCATCCTCCTGTTATCACCCCAATACTGCCTACTCCTAGCGTCCCGTCCCCGAGGTGGGAAGTATTCATAGATGAGGATCAAGAAAGTGAGTGTGAATCTGTGGTTCTGATGGATTTGCCCATAAGAGATCCTAGAACTAGTACATCGGGGGCAAGAAGCCAGACAAGACCAAAGGAGGTGTTGATTGAAGGTGCATCTGGGGTTAGGAGTGCCACCGTAGTTTCCCCAGAAGAATTGGACAGATGGACAAAGGAGCTGGAGAAGGAGACCACTCCCCAACCTAAAGCATTGGAAATATATAAATTAAGAATAGAAATAGAAGAAATGATGGCTGGGAATGTAGGAGTTGAGCGCCTAAGCTCATATAATGAAGAAGAATTACTGTTTATCAGTAAAAATCTTACCCGGAGTGCTAGGTTGCTCCATGAAAGGATAATGGATACAGCCACAGAAATGGGAATTGATGTTAGTCGCTCCAAAATTCTTCAGAAACCCTACAGGGTAGATTTTTCAGATAAGGATTTAGAAAGCCTGAATGTGATGGGAAAACAGATCCAGATAAAGGAATTGTTGAAGCTCTTGCAGAAATGGGGCGAGGTGGGAAAATGGAGAACCCGGTGGGCAAAGAAAAAGGAAGACAGCAGGGCTAAGTCTCAGGCTTCAGAATTCGTGTTAAAGGAAGTAACACCAACAGAAAAATTGTGCCCCATGAGAGAGGTCCCGGGAGGGAAATATGTCCATGTCCCTTGGTCCCGACAGGATATTGTGTCATTTACAAATGACTTCCCGAAATTACGGGAGAAGCCTGTTGATTGGTACAGGCAGGTAGAACGCTTCATAAAAGTTCAGAAGTGTCTGCTGAAAGACCTGGATGGGTTTTTCGACATTGTGGTCCCTGTAGACCTATGGACCGAATGTAAAATAGAAATTGATTGGCCTAATGATGAATATCCCAGAGATGAGAAAACCGGAGCTCCCTCACCTGATGTAATGAGGAAATATGACCAGGTCATACAGTACCTTAAGAAAAAGGTGCCAGCAAAGGAGACGGATTGGACCCGAATAGATAGAACCACCCAAGAACGTGATGAAACGGTGCATTCATTTTATGAAAGGTTACTGCAGGTATTTAAAACTTACAGTGGTATCGATAACGTAGACATGAAAGACATGACCCATTTCAGTTACAGATTTGTGCTAGGATTAAGGCCTGAAATCTCACAATGGATTCGAGATAATAAAATCAGTTGGCAGGGAAAGCCCATAGATGATGTCCTAAAATATGCAAAATACTGCGAAGATGAAATCGAAAATAAAAAGAAAGCCCTCAAGGAGAAAGTAATGTGGGCACAGGTGAAATTAGCCGAACAGCAGGAAAAACAGTTAAGTAAATTAACTTCTAGTAATAATGCTCAGAATGCCACTGCTGGGGGAGGAGGAAAGCCCCGAGCTAAAATGAGTCGGGAAGAAGCCATGAAAAAGTTTCCGTGCCATGGGTGCGGCCAGATAGGGCATTGGCGAGACGAGTGTCCACACCTGCAGGCCGGTAATGCCCCTGTAAATGGTTTAAATCCACAGGTGCCGAAAGAGGGGACAAGAAAGAACCAGCAACAGGTAAAATTACCTCCCGTACCTCGCGCTCCTAGACAGAATTTTAAGAGTCAGGGTCAGCAGAATGAGAGGGCGGAAGTATGGGAAGTCGAGAGTGAAAGAAACGCAATCATTCCACAGTATTTGTTAAATGATACCTTCCTCTGTGAAGATCAAGATTGACGGGGCCTGAGAGGGGAGGATGAGGAGTGCGTACTTGGCGCCTCCTTACCGGTAGACCAGACTGGACCATACATTGAAGGAAAGGTTGAGGGAAAAGACGTCACCTTTCTGTTGGACACTGGTGCTACTAGATCTACTGTAAGAACAGTGGATGTTCCCAACCTACCCCTCTCGGGAGAAGCGATCCAAGTAGTGGGCGTCTCAAATCAAATAATAAGTACTCCAGTAACTGAACCAATGGAAGTTTCTATAGGAAATTTCAAAGAAATGCACAGATTTGTAGTCTGTGATTCCAGTCCTGTGAACCTGCTAGGACGTGATTTGTTGTGCAAGATGCATTGTACCATCTATTGCACACCAAAAGGCGTCGAAATTCAGACACCCGATGAAGATGGTTTGTACAAGCTGATGTTAGTCAGACAAGATTCTGATATCAAACCTTTAACAGTTGAGGATTTACCTGAAGAGCTCCAGTTGAGAGTAGTTCCAGAGGTGTGGGATTTCACAGGAAAGGATGTAGGTTTAATGGCAAATGTGGACCCAGTTAAGATAGCAATAAAAACAAATGCTGTATACCCCAAAACCAGACAGTACAAAATGAGTGCAGAAGTAAAAGCTGGAGTAGCGACTGAAATTACCCGGCTACTCGAAGCAGAAATAATAGAGGAAGTGATGAGCAGTCCCTGTAATTCACCAATCATTGGGATCAAAAAGCCTAGTGGAAAGTACCGGGTGGTGCAAGATTTACGCAAGGTAAACCAAATTGTTGTGCCTTGCTGCCCTGTTGTGCCCAACCCTGCCGTGATACTATATCAGATTCCCTGGAATGCAGAGTGGTTCACTGTCATCGACCTGTGCCATGCATTCTTTTCTATCCCATTGCATCCAGAAAGCAAGTTCCTTTTCAGTTTTGAATTTGACAGTCATATCTATGTCTGGAATCGTGTCCCCCAGGGGTACACTGAAAGTCCATCGATTTTCAACCAGATATTAAAAAAGTGCCTTGAATCCCTAGTGCTGCCAAGAGAGTCTGTTTTGGTGCAGTACATAGATGACCTGTTAGTGGCATCTAAAACCCAAAATGACTGCGTCACTGACACCATTGCCTTGTTGAATCACCTAGGAAAGGGAGGACATAAAGTGTCACCTGACAAGTTACAATTTTGTAAAAATTCAGTGAAGTATCTGGGGCACCAGATCGAAAAAGGAATCAGGAAAGTTACTACAGAAAGAATCAAAATAATTAAAGCAATGGAACTGCCCAGAACTCAGAAGGAGGTGAGAATGTTCTTGGGAGTCGTGGGTTACTGCAGACAATGGATTGTAGGATTCGCAGCTCTAGCCAGACCCCTGATAAAAATGACAAAGAAAGGCGTAGAAGACCCCGTCAGTTGGGACAGTGAGAGCATGAACGCTTGGGTAACTTTGAGAAACTGTCTATGTTCTGCTCCTGCATTGGGTATGCCTGACTACACCAAGCCCTTTGAGCTATTCTGTGACACAAGAGAGAATTGTGCTCTTTCTGTCCTGACCCAGGAACACGGACTAATTAGAAGACCAGTGGCCTATTTTTCAGCCACCCTAGATCCGGTGGCTGCTGGATTACCTGGATGCTTGAAAGCAGTTGCTGCTACTTGCGTCAGTCTGGAACAGAGTGAGAACATTGTCATGGGACATCATGTCACTGTATATGTTCCTCATTCTGTTGTCATCCTACTGACTAGAACTAAGACCCAGTACCTCACACCTAGTCGGCTGACTAAGTATGAGAGAATTTTGATTGGTGCCGAAAATGTCACTATTTCCCGGTGCAATGTCCTAAACCCTGCGACACTGTTACCTATCCCTCTGGATGTAGAAATTGAAGAGGAAGGGGAACATAATTGCATCGATCTAACTGAGTTCAGTACCAAGCCCCGTCCTGACATCCGTGAAATAGCGTTACTTGATGGGGATAAAACAATGTTCGTGGATGGCTCGTGTTTAAGACATGAGAGTGGGAGCCTGAGTGCTGCCTATGCTGTGGTTACATTGACAGAAACCATAGAAGCATCTTACCTGAGCGAGGTGAAATCTGCTCAAGTGGCAGAGCTCATCGCGTTAACCAGAGCATGCAAGAGGGGTAAGAACAAGAGAATAACTGTTTACACAGACAGCCAGTACTGTTTTGGGGTTGTTCATGACTTCGGCCAATTGTGGCTGCAAAGAGAATTCATGACGTCCTCAGGCACCCCTATCAGAAACGGAAAGGTGGTGCATAACTTACTGGAAGCTATCCAATTACCCAAAGAATTGGCTGTGGTCAAGTGTGCGGCTCACAAATCTGGAAATGATGATGTGACTGCCGGTAATAGGTACGCTGACCAAATTGCACAGTTTTGTGCCCGATACCATATGTCACTCCAAATTGCGTTGTGGGATGGAACCAGCTGCCAACTTATGTTGTTTGAGAATGTGTCGACGTGGGAGGAATTAAAGGATTTGCAACAGGCAACAGACAGACAAGAGAAAGGAAGGTGGGCAGCAGAGGGATGCAAATTGAGAGATGATGGTGTGGTGGTAGACTCGACTGGGGTGCCTGTATTGCCTGACAGCCTGATAGACCCCATGGTCAGAATGATACATGAGCCAACACATATGGGAAGGGACGCAATGTGTCGGGTGTTTGACAAGGTGTTCTGTAATTCAAGGTTCAGGAACCAGGCGGAAAAGCTTTGCCAGAGGTGCCTAGTGTGTCAGCAGTTCAATGCAGGAAAGAGGACTGTGGTAGAACAGAGTAATATCGGAAAGGCAATAGGTCCCTTTGTCAGAATGCAGGCAGACTTCATAACAATGCCTAAATGTAAAGGGTATAGATATATTCTAGTCATAGTCTGCCTATTCTCCAGATGGGTGGAAGCATATCCAGCGAAGAAAAATGATGCTCTCACCACAGCCAAGTTATTGCTCAGGGAGTTGATACCTAGGTATGGAATCCCAGAGACAATCGAAACGGACCAAGGTGGGCATTTTGCCAACGATGTCCTAGAAGAACTCTGTAAAGCATTCAAAATGAAGCAAAGACTGCACTGTGCCTACCATCCAGAGGCTTCTGGGGTAGTAGAGCAAATAAATGGCACCCTGAAATCCAGACTGGCCAAAATGTGTGATTCCACAAAGATGAACTGGATAGAGGCTTTACCCCTTGTGCTGATGAGTTTGGGAAGTATCCCGAACAGAAAAACTGGCCTAAGTCCCCATGAAGTGTTGATGGGAAGAGTGATGCGACAGGCATGGGTACCCGGACACAAACTGCTAAGCATTTCTGATGATATGGTATTAGAATACTGCAAGCAGCTGGGTGACCAAGTGCGTTCTCTCTCTCAGCAGATTGGAGAGACTGAAGACGAGTGGCCAAAGACTCCGGCACATAAACTGCAACCAGGAGATTGGGTGGCGTTAAAGAAACACACCCGGAGCAGTTGCCTGAAACCAAGGTGGGGAAAGCCACGACAAGTGATCCTCGTCACTACAACTGCTGTAAAGTGTGCTGGTGTACCGAAGTGGATCCACGCCAGCCACACAAAGCGGGTATCTGGAGAAAACGCGACTGGAGCTGAAGGCAGCGCAGCTGAAGAAGCTTCCGAGGAAGAAAGTCCGGAGCTAGCTGACATCGAACTGCCGAGCACACGTCGAGACGTTGAATGGTACCCCGCCGACGACCAGGTTCATGACCCAATACGAACCAGGAAATATTCCTACCTAGACAGTGAGTGGGATAGTCCAGGTGAGTTAGAAATAGAGGAAGAAGGTCAGGTCAACGAAAATCACAACACACCTGATCAGGACGTAGGCCAAGTAGGGTCAGATCAAGGCATTGAAACTCCCCCTGAAACTCCAGAAATTGGAAAGGGACAGTTAGAAATTAGAGCTGACGTTCATGCAGAAGAAAACGAAGAGATCGAAGAGCATGAACAGGAACAGATAGAATTAGATCAAAGTGCTCAGACAACGGAAACAACAAAAACCAGAAATAAAAAGCAAGTACGATTTGAATCTGAGCAGGGACAGACTAGGGACCAGGCAGAAGAAATAGACGAAAGACCTGGAACAAGTCAGACAGGCAGGGAAACAGAGGTGCCACATCAAAAAGTAAAAAGAGTGCACGAAGAAGGCCAAGTTTCATCAACGACTGGGAGGCACGGAGGCAGAAGTGCACCCCGATACGTCAAGAGACTGAGGCTCAGACTGAAGACAGTCGAAGAAAAACTGAAAGACAGAAAAAGGGCTAAAAGTGAAAGAAAGGCAGCCCAAGGCAAATCGCTAAGAAAGAGCGACAGACTAAAGAAACAGAACCGACTGTATCGGAGCCCTGAGTGGACTTACTTTGTGTTGGAGGAAATAGACGAACCACACCACAGTGGCAACAGTGACGAAGAGTCCATCGCTGATCGGAGTTCTGACGAAGACCCTCCTTGAGAGAGCCCCGAAGTGAGCCTTTTGTGCAAAGAAACAAAGAGGGGTAGCAAAAGCCACCTGTAAGCTAAATATGTCTGATCCGAATGTCTCTGGGAGATCCCGGTGTGGGTGTCTTAAAACCTGTTGTAAAATATGCTTGTGTAGTATAGCAATGTTAATAGTAATGTGGATAGGACTAACAGTTTTTCTACCTTTTATGTTAAGTAAAAATCCCAACTTGTCCCCTACTGAACCCGAAGCAGTAGACGTAGGGGATGTACAGACTGCAGAAACACCACGAAGCCTAGAAAGACGCGACAAACGAGTAGGACTGACACACACACGACCTAATTTAGAAGCATCAGATGAGGATGGACTACACTTTCACAGAATGAGAAACAAGACGCATCTAAATGTTTTTGCTAACTTGTTAGTGCATTATGTAGAAGCTATGGAAATAGAGGACTGTTATGTCTGCATGAAGCTACCAACTTCAGTGGCTGAAGGCGTGACATATCACCATCTACCTTTAACCTATGGAATTTCCTGTAGCATATTAGCTAGCTTGTTTTATAGGAGCACTTTGCAGTATTATTATTCAAATGCTGACGTAGTATTTTCTGAACTTCCTATTAGAGGACACTTGAACCTTGTACATACTAAAAGTGACGTGACCCGTTATATGGGAGAATATTTTCTGACTATAGGTAACATAGATTTAGATGAAGCAAGACAAGCTAATCTGACCTGTTCTGTGCAAGAGCAGGAAAAGATGTTCATAAAGATGGCAGACAGAAGGAGAGAAAAGTTTCAGAAAAAGGCAAATGACGAAAAGGATAGAGTCCCTAGGTGGGCTGAGCACATGGATAACACCTCGCCAGGCGAAGCTAGTCCTGCCTTGTTGCTGGATTTTGAACGAAAGGGGAAACTTTGTATCCATAGGGAAAAGACAGAGTACTATAACAATGTATTCATCGGTTCCAGCGAGTGTGAACATAATTACAAGGTAATTGGAGGTTGGGGTTTCAAAAATGGGTCAGAACCTGTGTTCCCCGGAATATATTATATATGTGGGAACAAGGCTTATTTCAAATTGCCGGATCACTGGTATGGAAGCTGCTACTTTGCCATTGTTTTCCCGAAAATATACCATGTGAATAATGCAGCTGGAAGCGATGAAGAGACTAATGGCTTAGTGCGTAGTAAGCGTGAAAGTGTAGGTGAAATTATAGGTGATATTTTTAGTGCACTGATACCTGGAATGGGGGTAGTTCTGAACACCCATAGAATCTGCAAATTGTCTACAGTAGTGGACCGGTTATCAACGGACACTGCTGCTGGATTCCTGATGGTCAATACTGAAATGGTTGCGATCAGATCAATGGTTTTGCAAAACCGTCTTGCCCTTGACACCCTATTAGCAAAAGAGGGCGGAGTCTGTAGAATGCTGAAAGCGCAACATTGTTGCACCTACATTCCTGATAAAAGTATCGAACTAAAACAATATGTGAAAAACATAACTAATTTGGAAAAAGAACTCAAACCATTGGAGGTTGACAGTGCCTGGACGAGACTGACTGGAGGTCTCTCCTCTATAGGTAGTTGGTTTACTAACCTAGGTAGAAATCTTTTGTGGAAAATACTGATGCCAATAGTTATAATAGGTGTAGTTGTATTGATCATTTTTATCTGCTGCAAATGCCAGAAGTGCAAAAAGAAATATACTGTAAATAAGAGGGGGGTGAAAAGAAATATTGATGATTTAGAATTAGAGGAGTTAAAGAGTGAAATTTACAAAAAGGTGAAAAATCACCACTCTCATAGAGAAGCTGCAAGAAAACTCAACGATAAATTTGTTGAAATTCATATGAGTGATGTGGATGAATGAGAAAAGTTGGCATCTGTTTCCTTCTATGTGGTGATGATAGTAAATATCATCAAAGAGGGGATTGATGGAGCTGGGATTCGCGTGTAAGCGCCCTGCTCTCATACAAAACCCTTGCCTAAACCGTATAATCATATTAACACCATTGTTCGTCATTTATTAAGTGTTTTCCCAAACACGCGGGTGTCCCCAGGATGCTTGCTTGTATGTCTTTTCTCATACTAACGAAGCTTGCACTAAAAAACGGCTGCTTCGCTGAAATTCAGTCTGCGCATGCGTCGGTCATACCCATGTGATGTGACGCACTCGCATTCTGGAGGGAATTTGTGCTCATGCGCACTGTTGCAAACATGGCCGCTTGTCTCTCACCACGCTCTCCGCTTGCTACTGCTGCTTTAGCCTATCTGTCTTTTCGCACTAAAACAATAATGCTATAGTCATTATAAAATAAGGGTTGGTTAGAACTTTATCATGGTATACCGTGTGATCATATTTTTTGTGATTTTAATTTGTTCTCGCTTACTTTTCATGTACCGCGTCTCTGGGGAGGGGAAATCGGGAGCGGAGCCATACTTGAAGCTCTGCTGGGCACCGTCACGTGACCGGAGAGAAAACTCCATTGCGCAGAAGCTGAAACAAGCCAGCTGGCTCCTGAAGCACAATGCGCCTGAGAACCTCTCTGGGAAAGCGAGATCTTACCTTGGACGATGCAACTCTGTTGCTACCTATTGTGAACTTTATTATGCTGTTGTATTCTATGCATGGGAACGTGAACCCAAGGGGCGGGTAGGAAAATTTTAATATTTGGGATGAGAAAGTTGAATTCTAGGAGGTGGTAATGACCGCACCACCTCTCCTGACCAATCATAATGTGGGGAATTGTCACTTGCAACATTAGGGGGTGGTCTAAGGGCCCCCAAAACAGTATAATTGCCCTAGTTTAGCTTAGGAAAATTGTCCGACTTGTCCGAGTAGCAGACCTGTCACTGACCCTACGAACTCTATAGGTGCTCAATCTGAAGTGCTGCGGAGCACTCTGTCCATATTTTCCACAAACTCCTAAGGGGTGGAAATAATCCTAAGTGCTGGCGAAGCACTTTGCTGGGGAATTCGAAAACCCAATCGGGGTTACTGGCGGATTACTTGCAGAGAGGGGTAACGCTGGCGTTGCTTCTGAAGCTGTGGGTATTGGTCGTACCTTGGTGAGCCCAGTCCTGATCCCAAATCTTGAGGGGTATCCTGTCCTTACTGTCCGTGAGCTGTACCTGCTCGCATTCTGGCATTCCTTCCTGAGGGTCCTTGTCCCCGTCCTTCCAACTGACCCGTGGCCAGGGTTAGTCTTCTCTCAGACCTAGGTAAATATTAACCTGTGGGTTTGCGTCTCCCTCTCTCTCTCTCTCTCGTCTTCTCTCTCTATTTTCTTAATAAAGCACTCTTGCCTGTGATATTGCTCTATCACCTTGAGAACAAGTTATATGCAATTGTTTTTAGAATTGTTCCACTTCTCTCCCCTCCCTTAGAAATTTACCAAACTGTTATATTGTATTAGTATGTTCCAATTTTTCCCTTACCTTTAGCATGATTGCGGTGAACTTAGTAAGAATAGTTTAAATCACTTAGGTTAAGTACATGTTCTAGGTCCCATCCACATCCTATGTTCTAGTATAAAGTTGCAGTGACTAGTTTTGTTCTAAAAATTCCTACCTTTTTAGTCTTCCCATATACTCAAATGGTCTTAGCATTAATCTATAGCTATTTTATGGTGTTGATTTTGATGTTAGACGCATTATTCTGCCTATCACTTATTGCCTTGTCATATTCTCTCTGAACCTTTTATAAAGTTTTAAACATCCTCAGGTGTCTGTGGTCATTTTACAGAAATTGTGGATAAGTATTGTACTGATTATAAAGAGTATCTGATCTCAGGCCTGTCTGCTATTTTCCCTGTTAGCTCCAGATCTGTCATATGAATTGTGCCTGTGGTAAGTCAGGTACATGGTAAGCAGAGGTGAAACCAAACCTTAATTACTCATAACAGCGTGCAGGAGGAGAAACCAAGTAATCCTCACCCGGTTCACCCAAATTATTAGTGTGGTATTTTGAAAATTCGCACGCCAGGGCCCAGTGCGTGTAAAGAATTGGTAACCTCGGTGACCCGGGAGAACTGCGCGCTCTATCAAGAGCACCACACACTTGACCCCTTCTACCCTAAGAAATTAACATTTTAATATCGTTTTCAGAGGTTGGACCTTCGGACGAGTGTCCCCTCCTGCGCTTGCGTCACGTTGTAAAACCCTGTGCCATAAGGAGGTGATCCAGCGCGGGGGGGGGGGGCGTTCCGGCGCAGGAACGCCTATTAAAAGTGGCTGAGTGAAATCTACAAGATTTCCCTCAGTCACTTTTAGGCCAATGCTGCGTCAAAACCCTGCCCCTGCTTGAAGCAGCATTGGAAGAATAGGCCCCCAGAGCATTGCTGGAGCTGCGTCGCGCTTGTGATGGAACTCCAAAAATGCGCCGCCTTTACGGCACAGATGCGTGACGCATCTGTGCCGTTTTTGCCCCATGGTGTGCCGCATTGTAAATGCGGCGTATCATGGGTGGCGGAGCTGCGGCGCACAATTACTGGCGCATCCCTGCTAATTTGCAGGGATGCGCCAATAATTGTAAATCTGCCCCATTTTGTCTGAAAAGTGTCTGTAATAGACTCCTACACATTAAAAATTAATGATAGAAAAACGCTATTTACAACGCTATTTACACATTTAGAACAGAGCTGGCTCTTTCAGTCACCCCCCCCCCCCCCCCCCCCCCCCCAAACCCACCCCTCCCCCTTTGAAAGGCTGGGGCCCTGAGCCAGAGCCCACCTTGCCCAGAGCCCACTTCGCCCATGCCTTGAAACGTCCCTGGAAAATGTGTCTCCTCTCTGGTAAGAGCTAACTCTCCCAGGAGGGGGTTAATTCATAAGAGTTGAAATGCTTCAGCTGCAGTGGGAGGCAGGGGTCTCCTCTGCTAAAACCGACGTGTCTGTTGGTTTGCTTTCCGTTTTAGCAGAGGAGTCATCCTGCCTCCCACTGCAGCTGAAGCTGTCAGGTGAATTAGCCCCCTCCTGGGAGGGTTAACATAACAAAAGCACGGGCACTTCCTGCCCTGGATTTCCCCTCCCTCCTCCCTCCAGCCATACCGGAGTTCTCCAAGGGATTACAGTGGAGTGCGCGACCCACAGATTGAAGAACTCTGCATTAAGGGGAAGAGGTGGGGCTGGCCGACAGCAACACAGTGCAGTGGGTGGGAACGATTAGCACTGCTTTCGTCTTTGCACTGTTAGGCGGCTCTTTCATTGGATAATGGAAGCTGCTGGGGGTGTGGGTTACTGAGCTCAGTTCAGCTCTTCTGGGATTTATCACGTTTTGGCTGACTGTTTATTAAGGCGTGCAAGTGCAATTTAACGGACGTACACCATCAAGTTGCTCCAGTCGATCTCGTGACCCACAGGGCTACAGGCACTCGTTACAGCAGTTTGTAGTTGTCTAAAACTGTTAAATACTTTGCCGGCTCCCTGCACAAATTAAAAGCGGTGCTTTGTAGTCCGCGCCTTATTTCAATTGAACTCTGTGCCACAACTATTTGTTTTCCTTTAGTGGCTACAGCCGGAGCCGGGCTCGTTTTAGCATTAACTGTTTATTCCACACACTGCTCACATAACTGATGCTACCACGTAAGCTGTAATGAGAAATAATACTCTTTGCAAGCAGTCGAACGTGCTGTTGACAGATGCCAAGGTGTGGTTTGTTTGTAGGAAATGATGAAAATAAAACATGTACAGACAAAGTTTGAATCCTTGATATGTGAGCATGAGCATTCTGCTGGTATGGCTGACTCCCTCTTTCATTCTCCCCACGTTGACAAGCTCATTATCATTGTCGGGTCAGATTACAGTATCTATTATTCAAACGTCGACGCATAGTGCATTTTGTATCATGTGCTGCTCTGTGCATTGTTTCTACCAACCGCACCCCCTGTCTGCTGTAGGCGTTTGTGGGGTCTATCATCCTCTTGTACCATTTTCCACGAGGCACATTCACATAGGTACAGTTTGTTTTGTCCTTTTTAACAGTCTTTAGCTCTGAACTATCCCCCCACCACCACCTCCTCCCACAGTTGAAATGAGGATGAATTCAGTGCTTTGGTGAATTGCTGCTTCTAATTATGTAGTGTGTTTCTTGTCACAATTTGCCACATGCTTTTTTAAAACTTTCTCGGGGGTAGAGGGAGAGAACCCCCTTTATGTTGCTGGGCTCGCTCGCTTCATGACGTAACACTCCTCACCCACTTTTACGCCCTACCACTTTGAAATGTCACCAGCCGCCACTGGCTCTGAGGCCTTCGTGCCTTGTCCACGCTATATAAAATTGCAAATATTTATTAAAACGTAGTAATTGGTTGTTTCATTTGCATGCCAAACTGACTGTGTTAAGTTTTGAAAAAGATTGTTTTACACTTTAACCCAGGGCTTTACGTGTGATTAATTAACTAGGGGAGGTGGGGGGTTCTCCAAGGGTTGTGGCCGATGTAATTATGGGGCGTGGCTTAAAAATATGCAAGCTAAAAATCTGTGCTTATTATAGTGTGCCGTTTTGCGGTTTCTGTCATTGCATACAGATGCATAATACAACAAGTAACGTTACACCTACAAGAAGTCAGGGTTATTGGCTTTGCCAATGGTTGTTAGTTGCGTAAGATAAGTAAGCAACAGCTATGGCTTCGTTGTACATAATATTAAAAATGCTTCCGTTTTGAAATTATGAGACTATGAAAGATCTATAACAAGTTTCATTGTAGAGACAGGGAAGGGTGGCGCTGCTGCAGAATTAAGATTTTTTTTTTTCACTGAGAAAGTGAGGGCGAAAATGGAGAGCCCAATAGGGACCTGTTTCAGCACCTGCCTTTTAGAACTGCCGGTGCAGAGTACTGGCAGCCCGCTTAAAGTGATGATTTAACCCCCTTCTGGCCATATTGGTTAAGCTTTTATTATCCCTTCAAAGACTGTTTTCACAAGCTGATCGTTCCTTAATGTGGTTGATCGCTATGAAGAACGGTGAACAAGGCAAGTAGGTACACTCCTTCTGGTTTATTTTCAGAGACAGCGAACGTGCTGGTGCCACAATTGCCTCTACCAGGCACTTTAAAGGCAATCCATTCCATCACAGGACTCCAACACAGAACAGGACTTGCAGTGCCTGGACCAGTGATATTCAAAGTACGGGCCAGGGACCGCATGCGGCCCTCCTCACCCTTTACATTTGATCCCCTGGGCAGCAGCAGCACTGGGCTGCTGTTTACTTGACTCCGCACTGACATGGAATTTTTTTTGAAATATGCAGCAATCACTTATTTAAAGGTTAATTGCAGTTAGGAGAAGGAAGTAGCTAGGCCCTTAACTAAAGATAGCTACTAGATATGCATGCTTTGCTTTCCCTACACCTATTTTACATCCCCCGCTGGCATCGGCCCTTCGGACACACCAAAGACCAAACTTTGCAGCCCCCGGGAAAATGTTTGTGAGTACCCATGGCCTGGACCTTCCCATTCTAGACAGAAGCTATATGTATGCAAAAAAAGAGAAAAGTAGAACTCTCATGTAAGATTCACATGACCAGACACTACAATATCAAACCACAACCTGAATAACATAGACTGGCCAATGGCTGAGGCAAGCGTACATGGTTGTGAAATCACAAAACCCCGCTAATGACCGGGCGGCGGCGACTCCTTGAAGGACCTTGTTCCAGAATACCCTCCCTGTGTTACTCATGCTTTCAGGTGCTTATGCAGATTGTGTTTTACTGAAGTGATTGTCACTTTCATCTCTTCTTTTCTACGATAATTTCCGTCAGACATTGCCCCTCCGACCATCCTCGTCCACACTACTCACAAAGTCTTGTAAAGTGTGACTTTTCACCCCGTGGGGTCTACAGGTGCTGGGTGGAAGTGGGGACCTCTTTCGGGGAGGTTGTGGTTGAAGATCCACGTCTTAGCTGTTTTCTGAAGTCCTTCAGGGATGGGGAGTTGCAAAGGTGAAGAGGCTGGTCGTTCCAGGACTTAGCGGCGAAGTATGAGAAGGAGCGACCTGCAATGAATACGGGGGATGTGGGCCAAGGCGAGGGTGGAGGAGTGGAGCTCTGGTGGGTTGGTGGAAAGTCAGGTGGCTGTCGATGTAGGCGGATCTAGTTCTGTGGAGGGCTTTGCAGGTGTGTGAGAGGAGCTTGAAGAGATCTCTCTTCTGGACTGGGAGCCAGTGAAGGGCTCTGAGGTGCGGGGTGATGCTGGATTTTCTGGGGACGTTGAGTAGAAGTCTGGCTGCTGAGTTCTGGATGGTTTGGAGGGGTTCAAGAGCAATGTTCCCTCTAATTTTTATCCTCTGTGTGCGGCAGTATAAGGTCTCTGTGCGCTGCATCTGAGGCTATGTGCGCGGGAACCAGACTGCGTATGTGGGGGCAGCGCCAAATATCACTCCAAACCTTTGCTTAAAAAAGTGAAAAGAGAGTGCATTTCCACACATGTAGTGCCGCATGAAATGTCTTAAGGCAGGTTTTCAATTTAGATACACACGCAATGACATGAATTGGTTACACAGGGGAGTACACTTTGGGTTTAGAAAAGCACAGGACTCCAATAGTGGTATCAAAATACGATTTTGCTGAAGATCCTCAGCTCAAGGACTGTTCATAGGGTGGGGAGTGTTGGGAGCCTATACAAGATCACATATATACACAATTACATAACATATTTACAATTAGACGTGCAAGCTACGGAGTAATGTCTGGATATCCCGTCAGAGATAGTTTGTCACCATTCCAAAAACGAGTCCCCTACACCAAGTCGTCGTAACAACTTCTAGGTGAGTGTGAGTGAATTGTTGAATACAGGTGGGTAAGTATGTGAATGAAAATAAGTGAGTAGGTGAATGAGGGAAGATTAGTGTGTAGCGGGGAGCAACATAAAGAGTTGGAATTGGAATTGGAATTGGAAGGTTCTTATATAGCGCATGGCTACTCGGAAGCATCCCAGCGCTTGAAGAAGGATGGAAATTGATGCAGAGACTAGGAGAAGGAGAAGACAGGTTATGGCCTAGGAAACAATAATGTTTTTAGTTGTTTTCGGAACACCAGAAGGCTGGGTTCTAGACGAAGTGATAGTGGTAGGGCGTTCCATAGTTTCGCCGCGTTTCGGGAGAAAAGGCGGTCCCCAGACCGGACTTTATTGGTCCTGGGCGTTATGAGGAGGTTTTGGTGGTTAGAGCGAAGGTGCCTAGATGGAACGTAAGGTCTGATCATATCCTTCAGAATGGGGGGGCCGTTCCCATGGAGAGTTTTATGTACCAGACATAGAGTCTTGAAATGGATTCGCTCCTTCATTGGGAGCCAGTGCAAAGCCCTTAATGCAGGGGCTGCGGTGGTACGATGGCTGGTTCCGGTAAGTAGCCTTGCTGCAGAGTTTTGAGCTATCTGCAGTTGACGGATGACTGAGGTGGGGGCTCCTAAGTAAAGAGCGTTCCCATAGTCCAGCCTGGACAGAATGAGGGACTGGACTATGGTTTTCTTCGCAGTTTCCGGCAACTGGGGAAGAATTTTCCGGATAGCTTTTATTAGACCGAAGCACGTAGCCACTGTCTTTTTCGCCTGAGTTTTAAAAGAGAGCTCCGTGTCGAGCCAGAACCCTAGGCTTTTTATCTCCGTTTTGGGGGTGGGCCCGGGTCCCATGCAGGAAGGCCACATGGAGGGGGTGTTAAAGGAAGCCTTTCTTCCGAGCAACATCAGCTCGGTTTTTCCTCCATTCAGTTTTAGTTGGGATGCATCCATCCATCCTGCGACTTCAACCAGGCAGCTACAGAGATTGTTTTGAGGGGAGTCTGCCTGGGTGAGAGAGACTACTAGCTGGGTGTCATCAGCGTAGCTCACCAGTTGGATTCCGAAGGGGGCTACTACCTCAGCCAAGGGGGCCATATACACATTAAACAGTGTGGGGCTAAGGGAGGAGCCCTGTGGCACCCCACACTGCAATGGTATTGGGAGGGAGCAGTTGGTGACTAAATAAAACATGCAGTCCTCAGTAAAGCCTCTTGATAAATAAAAAGCCAACAGTGAGTGGGTGAGTAAAGTGATTTGAGATAATCAGTGGGATTGTCAGTGAATAAAAATGTGTGTGGGTGGATGTTATGTATTATATTATGTACCAGAGGGTGGGAGGGAGCGTGCCATGGAATGCATGGTTGCATTTCATCACAGTGTTCCAGTCCAGGACATTGAGTCTTTAGCGGTGTCTTGGAGTGGAAGCCGACCTGCCTGGGTATCGGCTGTTCCTTTTTATGACTAGCTCAATAAAACTTGTTGGAGACATTACAGAGTACTTGGTTCCTTTAACAATTGGCGTCCCCAATTTGAAATGCTACTTGATGGCTGATGTTAGTGACAAGGGTTTGGGTGTGGTTCTATCGCAGAAATGTGTTGATGGTTGTGAAAAAATGATTTTGTTTGCATCAAGATCATTATCGCCCACGGAAACTAAATATCCAAAGGCAGCTATATGCGAGCAGTAGGATTGTAAACTGGAGTTGCAAAAGGCTGTTTGGGCGTATAGGGTGACTACTCATGATGCTACTGGTTTATCTCCTTTTGTGCTGATGAGAGGTAGGAAACCCAGATGTAAGTTCATTCCTGTTTGGCTTTCTGATGGTATGGTGGAGCAGTGGTCAGCGGCAGCTGTTAAAAATAGATTGAACGAGGTGCACAATAAAAGCAAGGTTTATTATGATAAAAGTCATAGTGTGAAGGACGTGAAAGTAAAGGTTGGTGATTGGGTTTGGGCTCGAGTGAGGAAGCCTGGTATGATTCCTAAGGGTGAGAGTCAGTTTGGAGCACCACAAGAAGTTGTGGAGCTTCTGTGTAATGCTGTGCAGTTGGATGATGGCAGAGTTTGGAATCTCAAAAGTATTGCCTTGGGATCTGGACAAAATTGTGGTGTCATGCGAGGAGAAATTCTGCGTGCCAATGGGGTGAAGGATGCAGAGTGGGTGGAAGATTTCTTTGTTCGGAGTGCTGTTCAGTCTAGTCTGGCTTCTGACCTTATTCCAGAAAAGGAGGTTGTTGATGAGAGAGTGGTGGGGAGCCAATGTTTTTTGGAAGCAGCGGTTGCTTCGGAGGAGGTGCAATCTGGAATGAATGAGGAGGTGCATTTGGGCACGATAGAACCAGTTGTTGTGGATGAGATTGTTGGTGACGGAGGAAAAAGAAAAAGGGTTCTTCCGTGATGGTTGAAGGGAAATGTAATGTGATTATTCTTTCTTTATGTTATTGTTTTAAGTTGCATATTTGCTTTAATTTATTTGATATTCTTTGTGTTGTAAAGAGGGGGGATGTGTTATGTATTATATTATGTACCACAGCGTGGCAGGGAGCGTGTCGCGGAATGCACGTTTGCATTCCACACGGTGTTCCAGTCCAGGACATTGAGGGACAGATTTACAAGCCCCCTGCACCTCTTTTAAGCCACGGTTGCGTCACTTTTGTGATGCAGCGGTGGCGCAAAAGATGTGCCATGGTGTGGGGTATTTACAACATGATGCATCTCCCAGATGCATCACGTTGTAAAGCCCTGCGCCAGAAGGAGGTGTTCCATCGTGGGAGGGGGGGGGCGTTACGCCACAGAAACGCCTCTCAAAAGTGGCTGAGTGAAATCTACAAGATTTCACTCAGTCACTGTTGGGCCCATGCTGCGTCAAAACCCTATGCCTGCTTGAAGCAGGCGTAAGGATTGACGCAGCATTATGGAGATAGGGCCCCCCAGAGCATTGCTGGAGCTGTGTCATGCTTGCGACGCAACTCCAGCAATGCAACGCTTTTACGGCAGAGATGCGTGACAGATCTGTGCCGTTTTTGCCCCATGGTGCGCTGCATTGTAAATGCGGTGCTTCCAGGGTGGCGGAGCTGCGGCACACAATAACTGGTGCATCCCTGCTGATATGCAGGGATGCGCCAGCCCTGAGTCTTTAGCGGTGTCTTGGAGTGGAAGCCGACCAGCCTGGCTCTTGCCTGTTCATTTTTATGACCAGCTCAATAAAGCTTGTTGGATACATCACGGAGCATTCGGTTCCTTAACAGAAGAGTCAAAAGATAATCAGCCCGATTCATCAAGCTAAATTGCGCTCTCAAAGGGCCAGATTCTGAGAATCTGGCCCTTTGCGAGTGCAATTTTTGCATTTGGGATTCATCATCCCAAATGCAAAAATCGCTATTTGCGAAATCGCATATTTGCGAGGAATTGGATTTAAGGAATCTCTATTAGAGATTCCTTAAATGCAATTCATTAACCAATTTGAAATTGCGAATTCGCAATATTTGGTCGCTATTTACCACGAAGTCTGACTTCGTGGTAAATAGTGAAAAATTTGAAAAAAGCACTTTAGTGCATTTTTCTCTGCTGCATGTTACACACACACATGTCCTTTGGACGTGTGTGTGCGCAACACCTGTGTAAATTTGCATTTCAGGGGTGCTACAGGGTGTCCTTTGGACACCCCTGGCACCCTTGAAATCGCTATCTTATTTGCGATTAGCTAATTTCTAATCGCAAATAAGGAATAACTCCCCATTCATTCCTATGGGCCTTTCTTCCTGCGCTGGTGCGCTGGTGCCATTTCAGAAGCCTAGCGCCAACGTAGGTACCCTTGCACTATATACAACCAAACGTTTTTTATATTTCGAGGCCTTCATTTACATATTTTGGCAGAGGGCAGCGCAGCAAGGCACCTTGCTGCACTGCACTATGCCAAAGCGAAAGGGCAGGAATGACAGGAATGAATGGGGAGTTATACCTTATTTGCGATTAGCAATTTGCTAATCGCAAATAAGTAAGATGTAGGAATCACAATATTTTCTGCAATTCCTACATGAATCCGTTTTGCAAGTCCTTAATAGCGATTCCTTATGAATCGCTATTACAGACTCGCAAAACGGGTCTTTGATGAATCTAGCTGAATAATCTTAATTCAGGCTTAAACAGAATGTATCCTGTAACAGCCTCTTGGCCAGGTTTGAAATCTCAGTGGATTTATGCATTCACCATGGAGGTGTGTGTTTGACTCCCTGGCCAGAGGTTCAATTCCCGGCATGTTCACTCATCCGCACATGAGGTCGATAATAAGAACAATTGAGTTGTATACGAGTGAATATGTGTTCTTCAGCTACAACACAGCCTGAGGTAAATATGTGCTCTGTGAATACATAAATGAATATTTCTGACGCTGGCTTTCTTTGACTTCGAGGTATGGATTCATAATATTCTTCAATCACTCCCTCTCATTGATAGAGTGGCCTTGATTTGTCATAATGGTATATATTGACGACGATTGCTCCTATTTAGAATTCATACAAAGTGGCACCCATCACAGAGCATTAATATACTGCTGCACCAAAAACACAAACTGTCACACAATGAACACACATACGGTCACAACTTACAGATCCGCACAGTTGCAGGCAAAGCAAATAGATTCCCTCAAATACACACAAACAAAATGCATACATGGGAAAACACGAGAGAGAAACACACACAAAGATAAACACAGCAGCACAATAAGTACTAACCTTAGCCACAGCCGTCACATAGAAAACTAGTGGTGCGCGAAGAATGCCAGTGCCCGATGCTCTGAAGTCCTCTGCCAGTGCAATTTAATGTCGGCCTCTTTATTTCACTGCCTGCCAGATACTTCTTTCAATGTTATCAGACACTTTGCATGTTCGTGTTTTCCCCCTTTGTGCCAGTCGGAAGTGTGGAGATGCAAGGGCTAAAAAGGTGTGAAAAAACGACAATGCTCATTAATGTGCTAATGGTCTTTTAATAACCCATGAAGTACTTGGGTGCGGCTGCTGGGTGACCGGGAAGCTGTCTCAGCCTGGGGGGTCCACACATGCGGGAGGGGGGGGGGAGAAGGGACGGCGGCTGAATCTGAAGTCTGAAGCACTTCAAGCAGAGGGGGTTTTGCATCTTTTCCTCTGCCTCTCGCCTGGATTTCGCGCTGCTCGCGTTTTAAAAGCGGCTGCGCGAACGGTCTGGTAGGGGTGTGCGTGCTAAAACCTGGACACTGCGCGCTCCGGATGACCATCGTGGGCGCGCGCCCACGCGCGCAGGTTAGTGGGAACAGTGTTCAAGAGCTATTTGGTGGTTTCAGCATAGAGTGCATTGCAGTAGTCGAGTTGGCTGGAGAGGAGGGCTTGGGTGACTATCTTCCTGGTTGAGATGGGGGATCCATGAGAATCTTGCGAAAGCAGGCAGAAGAGATGATGTGGATCTGTTGCTTCATGGTGAGATGGGAGTCTAGGTCGGTGGGGTTGGGTGCGTGGTCTAGAATGGAGGGCCACCTGGTGTCGTCCCAGGGGTAGAGTTTGTTTCTGAAGATGATTACCTCTGTCTTCATCCAGGTGGCGATACCAGTCATGATGGTCTGGAAGTTGGTTCTTGTGGTGTCTGTGTCTTTTGTGAGGGATAGGGCGAGCTGGGTGTCGGCGGCATAGGAGATGATGTTCAGTCCGTGGGTGCGGGCGATGTTTGCCAGAGGTGTCATGTAGGTGTTGAAGAGGGTGAGTCTGAGGGAGGAGCCTTGGGGACGCCTACTATGATGTCCTTGAGCATGGAGGAGAAGGGAGGAAGGTGGATCCTCTGAGTTTGGCTGGAGAGAAAGTAGGAGATCGAGTCGGTCCTTGCCCTAGATGCCTTTGTAGTGTAGGCTGGTGATGAGGATATTGTGGGAGACTGTGTCGAAGGCTGCTGATAGGTCAAGGAGTATGAGGATGGCCACTCCGCCTCGGTCAAGGAGGCATTTGATTTCATCCATTGCTGCAATTCGGCGGTCTGTGTGCTGTGGTTTGGCCGGAAGCTTGATTGGGAGGGGTCGAGTAGGTGATTTTCTTCGAGGTAGTCAGTGAGATTGCAGTTGATGGCTTTTTCCAGGACTTTGACAGAGAAGGGGAGGAGTGAGATGGGTCGGTAGTTTTTGAGTTTTTTGGGGTTGGCTGATGGTTTCTTCAGGAGGGGTTTGACCTCGGCATGCTTCCAAGCATCTGAGACGGTAGTTGTGGTGATGGAGGTGTTGAGGAGTACTGTAAAGGGGGCTCCGATTGCTTCTTTTCCTAGGTTGTAGATGCAATTTGTGCACGGGTCTGAGGAAGATCCAGAGTGAATGGAGCGCATGATGGAGGCGGTGTCTTCGGTCGAGAGCTGTTTCCAGCCGGTGATTCAGAGGGGGTGGGAGGTGTTGTTTAGGGTGCAGAGGTGGTCGTGGACGGTGGGTCCAAGTTGCTTAAGATGTTGGAGATCTTGTAGTGAAAATAGTCCGCTACGGTGTCGCAGAGGGCTTGGGAAGGTTGAATCGTGTTCTTGGTGGCAGACTGGCAGGAGAATTCTCGAACAATGCTGAAAAGTTCCTTCGTGTGGTTGGCACTCCATGTCGATGCGGGTGTTGAGTGCTTCTTTCTAGACTTCTCTGAGCTGGTGGTCGTACCTACTTCAACAATTTTTCTAGCTACAATGGATGGATTATCAAAACTCCACACCTTCCCATTACCAGTAGTTCAGGTCTGATCTGTATCCTTAGTGATCTACTCTGATGCTTGATTTACACTCGCAAACATGCCTGAAAATCTTGACTCTTGTCCACTAGCAACCCTTTGCCACTTCCATCCCTTTTCACCCTCACTATTTTTGAACTGAATACACCTTCTGACATCCACTACTTGGCTCGGCTTGAAAAGGCCCACATCCCCATGTTCCATCGACACCTGTTTTAACTTGGAACTCTTACTGTAGGCAAAATAAATGGTGCACACTAATGTTGACATAGATGGTGGTTCTCATAGTCCACAGCAAGGTCTGCCTCCACCCTACTCTGTTGGTCAAATCCAGTTCCAATTGGTCCTTAATGTCTCTGTTGACTCGCCCCACTAGCCAATTGCTGCAGGGGTGATAAAGGAAAGTTCTAACATGTTTGATACTAGCAGAATCAATATAGCTCCTCATCTCTTCAGTTATCAATATATCTCTTCATTTTTCAGTTATGAGCTTGCTTGGGTAACCCTCTCTTCCAAACAATTCCAGCAGAAACTCAGTCACTCTGTGTGCAATACATTATCCATTAAGTTAACCTCTACAAGTACCTAAGCACTTGGGTGTTGCCCCAAACGTCAAAGGGCCTGGAGATGGCTAGGGCTGCTTTGATCGACCAATACTGGTTATCTGTGTCTTATTACTAAGCATACATGTGACATTCCCTAACATATCCTTCCACAGATTTGTCAGGGCATGGCCACCTGAAATCATGTCTAATGTTTTGCTTCCATGCCCTGATACGGACACTATGACCCATGTGAGCAAGGCATAACACATTCAGTCTCGAAACTTTGTTTAAAAAAAATATAAATGCCTGTCTCAACTGTCCATTATCACTTGACAATTCACCAAATATTTGGCAAAATGAGGCGACTTCACATGGAGGGCTATCCCTTCGGCCAATATTCCATGAACTGCTTCAATAGCGTGTTCTTTTCCTTTTCTATAACTGCAACAAATGATGGACGGAATGCTGAATGATTCAAACATTCTCCCACAGTCAAGAGATCTGGTTTAAATCCATTGTTTTTTTTGTGCCAACTACGCCACCCCAGTTTTGACCCAGCCATATGCAAATCAGTCTTGACCCTGTGCCTCATGGGAACAGTCCAGACCGGACTGCCAAGCCAGGTCCTCCCTGGACCGGGAACAAGCATCCTGGATCCGGATTCGGGGTATGTCACCCTTCATCAGCCAGGCTAGCTTGAATCCAGTGGCATAGTGAGCAAGTGATTCACGACTGGGCATACCCGTCCCACTTAGGGCAAAAAGTGTAACTGCAACACATGATGGACGGATTGCTGAATGATTCAAACATTCTCCCCCAGTCAAGAGTTCTGGGTTAAATCCATCATTTTCTTGCCCACTATGCCAGCCCAGTTTGGATCCTTCCATAGGCGAATCGGTCTTTACCCTGTGCCTCATGGGAACAGTCGAGACCGAACTGCCAAGCCAGGTCTAACAAGCCAGAAAACTAGCATCCTAGGACCAGTTTTGGGGTATGTCACTTCATCAGCCAGGCTAGCTTGAATCCAGTGGCACAGTGAGCAAGGGACCCACATCTGGGCATATCCCTCCCGATGGACAGAATGCTGAATGATTCAAACATTCTCTCTCAGTCAAGAGATCTGGTTAAATCCATAGTTTTTTTGCCCACTACTTGAACCGCTATCATCAACCCCTCCATAATCACCACCACCTTTCCTTTTTGCTGGAAAAATGCAGAAGCCAACGCTCTATTGAAGAAACCAACAGTGATTCCCAACACACTCAGCAGCTACAGACCCATCTTGCTCCTGCCTATTCCAGCTAAAGTCATTGAGAAAGCCATCAATACCCAACTCGCAGACCACCTTGAACTCCATCAACTCCTAGACAGCTCCCAATCAGGCTTTTGCATCACCAACCGCACAGAAACGGGCCTCCTTGGGGCCCTCAAATAACATCCGAAGCATCTTTGACTGAGGAGAAACAGCAGCACTCATCCTCCTTTACCTCTCCACAGCTTTAGATACAGTCTCCCACAAGTCCTGTATCAGAAAGCTTCAGCGCTTGGGTATCTGCAGACCAGCCTTAAAGTGGATATCCTCCTTCCTCACGGCAGAACTCAGACTTTTCACCCTAAACTTCAGAACCAAAGAAACTATTCTGAGGAGTCCGTCGAGGATCGTCGCTCAGCCCAATAGTCTTCAGCATCTACATGATCAACGCCTACATGATGCCCCTCGTGGACATCGTCAGAGCACAGGGCATCAACATAGTATCTTAAGCTGACGACACACAGCTCATTCTCCCTCTTACCGACTCAACCAGTACTTCCAATGCAAACTTCTCCAACTGCATCAGCAACGCCGCTGCTTGGATAAAGAATAATTGCAGCCAGCTCAACATAGACAAAACCGAAGTCCTAATCTTCAGCAACAACCACTCCCCCTGGGATGCCTCTTGGTGGCCCTCCGAACTGAGCCACCAACCCACCCTGGCGGCCAATGCCAACAACCTCGGGATCATCTTGGACACCAACCTCTCCATGGACAGACAGATCAATGCCGTCTCCTCAATGCTTCTACATCCTGCCAATTCTATGCAAGATTTTCAAGTGGATCCCACTGAACACCAGACGAACAGCACTTAATACAGTAAACTTGATTACGGAAACACCCTTTACATTGGAATCCCAGTCCATGTCCTACGCCGATGCCAAACCTCCCAGAATGCCGCCGCTAGTCTCATTCTGAACATCCCATATATTTCCACTCCTCAACAATCTTCACTGGCTTCCTGACCAGGAAATATGTAAATTCAAGATACTCCCCCAAACCTACAAAGCTCTTCACAACACTGGTCCATCTTACCTCAACCAGTGCCTCAACTTTTACCAACCCAATAGACCGTGTCAATCTGCGTCCCAGGCCATTGGCATAATGAAACTGGAGCCCCCCCTGCTAGGCATGTTGAGGGGCCACCTTTAAACTCAATCAGGATATTTCCAGCCAGATTACTGTGCTGAGGGGGCCACTCGGAACTTAGGGGCCCCTCGCACTGCGGGGGCTACGGGGGCCTGTGTTACACCACTGTCCCAGGCAAGTGCTACGCAAACAATTGATGGACAGATCTGGGTTAATTCCATTGTTCTTTTGCTCACCATGCCACCCCAGTTTAGACTCAGCCATATGAAAATCAGTCATGACCCTGTGCCTCATGGGAACAGTCCAGACCAAACTGCCAAGCCAGGTCCTCCCAGGACCGGAAACCAGCACCCTGGGACGGGTGTCTGGGTATTACCCTTCATCAGCTAGGCTAGCATGAATCTAGTGGCACAGTGAGCAAGGGACCCACGTCTGGGCATACCCATCCACTTAGGGTGAAAAGTGCTATGCAAACAAATGATGGACAGAATGCTGAATAAATCATGCTTTCACACCCAGTCAAGAGATCTGGGTTAAATCTGTTGTTCTTTTTCTCACCATGCCAGCCCAGTTTAGACCCAGCCATATGGAAATCAGTCTTGACCCTGTGCCTCATGGGAACAGTCCAGACTGAACTGTCAAGGCAGGTCCTCCCTGGACCGGAAATAAGCATCCTGGGACCAGTTTCTGGGTATTACCCTTCATCAGCCAGGATAGCTTGAATCCAATGCATGTCGTGTGTATGACTTGTCGGCTCCAATGCATGTTCTGTGTATGACTTGTCTGCTCCAATGCATGTCGTGTGTATGACTTGTAGGCCCCAATGCATGTCGTGTGCATGACTTGTCTGCTTCAATGCATGTCATGTGTAGGACTTGTCTGCTCCAATGCTTATCGTGTACATGACATGTCTCCTCCAATGCATGTTACCAGTAGAATTAAGCAAATGAAACATTTGGAATCCGAGGGCATGAATATCAATTGTTAGATTTTCCTTCGACCTACAAGGATATGATCAGAACGTTTTCCTGCCAGACTTGTGGGGAAGGCTAAGCTCAGCCTCACGTGTATGAACAGAACATCCTTGAAGCTTCTGCCTCCTCTGCCAGTGTGCTGAGCTCAAGGCCCCTCTCTAGACAAGCGAAGAAAGCATTGGTAATTGGAAAACAATTTGAAAATCAAATGATGTAAAGTAAATGTGTACAAATGAATGCAAGTACCAGTGACAAGAAGGACAAACAGACCGGAGGGGGCAGGTAGGGATGAGACCGAGAGCACCTATTAATACAGAATTAAGGGGAGGGGCAAAAATACCTAAAATTATTCAAAGTGCTTGAGAGGTACAAAAGTCTCTAAAATCTCTAAAAGTTGAACTTAAAAATAACGTTGTAGAAAGTCCCTTTTGAAATGCAAAAATGTGCACTAAAGTTTCCTGCAAAAAAAAGGGTTTGCGAACTGTGATACATTTTCAGTTAAACTAACCCTGATTATAGAGGGCACGGATTGTTTTTGTGGGTGGATTTCTAGCTCTATGTTAAAGAGGGTTATTTGGATCAATTTGATAGAACATACATAACACATTACAGTCTGTGATAAGGTTTTTATGTTATGCTTTGTTTATGTAATGTTATGTTAAGCCAATTTATAATGTGCAACTTATCACCCATGAGGGTATCCAGGTGCTGGAATAGAAATGTGGGTAGGGCGGGTCTGCTTAAGTCAGGTCTTAAGTTTTTTGCAGAAGTTGAGTAGCAATTGGGTGGTCCTGATGTGTTGCGGCAGGTCATTCCAGGTCTTGGCGGCGAAACAGGAGAAGGATTGTCCTACTGACCTTCTACTGCGGATATGGGGGACTCATACAAAGGTGAGTGAGGCTGAGCATAGATGTGTGGTTGCATGATAGAGTTGAAGTCAGTTGTTAAGGTATGCAGGTCCGGCACTTGAGTGGGGTTTGTAGATGTGGATGAGCAGCTTGAATTGGCATCGTTTCTGGATGGGTAACCAGTGTAGTTCTATGAGGTGGGGAGTGATGTGACTGCTTCGGGGGACATCAAGGATGAGTCTGGCAGTGGTGTTTGGATTGTCTGGAGTCTTTGAGTGAGCCGGTTGGAGATGCCATAGTCCAGTTTGCTGGGTATGAGGGCCTAGGTGACGCGCGTCTCGTGTACGTGGGGAGCCATTTGAAGATCTTGTGGAGCATTCAACGTATGAGGAACTTTCACCTGTTTAGTCATTGTGAGTTTGTTGTCCAGGAGGTTTCTTGTGTGTTCTGTGGGGGTGGGCAGGGGTCCCAGTTCAGCAGACCATTAGGAGTCCAAAGGAGAGCTCTTGTTTCCGATGATCAGGATCTCTGTTTTGTCCGTGTTGAGTTTTAAGCGGTTCTCCCTCTTCCAGTTAGCCACGTTTGTCATGCAGGTTGGGAAGTTGGTCTGGTGGTGCTGACTCATCAATCCATCAGTTGATTTATAGAGCCGCTAATCACCCGAGAGGGTATCCAGGAGCTTGCAGGGTGCAACAGGCTCAGTCAAATAACCAGGTCTTGAGTGATCTTCAGAATTCTTGTCAAGATGGTGAGGTAAGGAGCTACAGGGGAGGTTGTTCCAAGCTTTCTCTGCTAGATAGGAGAGGGAGTACCATCCCCTTACACTTTTATTGATGCAGGGAGTGTGGGAGAGCGATAAGAAGGCAGAGCGTAGTTCTCTGGCTGGTTGATGGAAGGTCAGGTGGTGGTTGATGTAGGCCGGTCCTAGGTTGTGAAGGGCTTTGTATACGTGGATCAGTAGCTTGAATTGGCATCTCTTCTGTACTGGGAGCCAGTGGAGTTACCTGAGGTGAGGGGAGATGAGGGTCTGTCGGGCTGGTCAAGGATGAATGTGGTTACGTTGTTTTGGATGGCCTTTTGTCTGTGGAGGAGGTGTGTAGTGATCCCGAAGTAGAGGCTGTTGCCGTAGTCCATTCTTCTTGTGATGAGTTTTTTTTGTGACTGTGCGTCTAGTTTTCATGGAAAGCCACTTGAAAATCTTTTGTAGCAAGGGCAGAGTTAAGAAGCAGGCTGAGGAGACTGTGTTGATCTGGGACTTCATTGTCAGCTTGCTGTTGAGGATGATGCCAAGGTTTCTGGCAGAGTCAAATGGTGAGGGCGATGGTCCTAGTTCCACGGGCCACCAGGTGGCTTTCCAGGGGGTGGAGTTATTGCTGAAGACCAGTACCTCCGCCTTGCTGGCGTTGAGCTTCATGCAGTTGTCTCTCATCCAGTTGGCACCATTTTTCATGCTCCTGTGGAATCTGACTCTGGTGGTGGTGGTGGCGGCGTCCTTGGAGAAGGAGAGTTTGATTTGAATGTCATCTACGTTATCAGATGATGTTGAGCTCTTGGGATCCGACAGTGTTGGCCAAGGGTGTTGTGTGTGTTATAGAGGGCGGCTGAGTGATGAGATGATTTCCTTGAGTTCAGAGGTGAACAGAGGTAGGCAGATTTTCTGAGTTCTTCCAGTGAGGAATGAGGTTATCCATCGGAGTGCATTCCCTTGCATACCGATATTGTGATCGGAGTATGGTGAAATACTGTGTCGAACGCTGTTGAGAGGTTGACGAGTATCAGGGCCGCCATCTCTCCTTGGTCAAGGAGGGATCGGATATCATTTGTGAATGCGATCAGGGCGGTCTCGTGCTGTGATTGCTGCGGATTCCGGACTGGGAGGAGTCGAGACGGTTGTTTCGCTTGAGATGTGCAGTGAGTTGTGTGTTGATGGCTTTCTACATTACTTTGGCTGGGAAAGGGAGCAGGGAGATGGGCCGGTAGTTCTTGAGTTCGATGGGGGCAGCTGGTGGTTTCTTGAGTAGGGGTTGGAGCTCGGCGTGCTTCCAGTCTTCTGGGAATGTGCCCGTGGTTATTGAGGTTTTGAGCAGGCGGATGAGTTTGTGGCTGATTTAGTCCCTTCCGAGTTTAAAGATGTGGTGTGGGTAGTGGTCAATTTCAATTCAATTCAATTCAAAAATGCTTTATTCGGTATGTAAAATTACAACCATATAGCAACAGACATAGTAACAAACAACATACATATATATCAGATTTTTAAAATACATTTCCGCTAAAATATTTACAAAATGTTATCAGAGGTAAAGCACAAATGATTATAGAATTATTTCTACGTGCAATACAATATAGCGGCATTCATCTGATATTGATATATGTGCAAAGTAGCCAAATAAAGTGCAAATATTAATTCCGTCGTTACTAAAGTGCAATGTACATTTAGCAGCACAGAATCAAATACTTAAAGTGTCTAAGCTAAGCTACCTCATAATAAAGTGCAAGTGCTATGGCCTATTTTCAGTGCTCAGAGAAACGATAGCAGCAAGTATACAATATTCATATATGTGCAAATTTGCATGATAAAGTGCAAGGTGTCAGTAACATCATAGCAAAAATACACAATATGGTTAACAGCACAAATTTCAAGTACTTAAGAATGGTAATAAAGTGCAAATGCTATGGCCTACTTTCAGTGCTCAGAGAAACGATAGCAGCGATTATACAATATTAATATATGTGCAAATTAGCATGATAAAGTGCAAGGTGTCAATAGCATCATACCAAAAATACACAATACGTTCAACAGCCCAGATTTCAAGTACTTAGAAATGATAAAGCATTATTGGATGAGTTCATATAATAATTGACTTTCTTACAGAAATACATTTTAAAATATAAGTGGCCACATGGAAACATACATCTGGGGTCTCTAGATTGACCATCAGTTGCATTGCTTTTTGTATATTACACGTGTTATATTTTAAAAAGATGGGTTTCAAGTAAAATTTTCTATAAAAAGTGTAAAAGTTACAGGATAACATAAAGTGGCAAATGCTCTGCTTGGATTTACTGTCACAAGGACACAGACAGGTGGTAGGTTTCTTAACCACGGGAAAGGCTACTAGGTGGTGCACAATTCCCAAACGGAGACGGGTCAATACAAAACGGTGTGAGTTAGTACTAACAATGCTAAGATAATGTTGGAAGCCTTCATTAATATTGTATTCCAAATAGAGATTGAACGTACTTTGTTTTGCATATTTTTCCGCTCTAATCCCAGCCGAACGTTTAAGGAATACATTTTTAAGCTCCCGCTTTGATGGTACAAAATTAGTTACAGGGTCTTTAAAGATGTTTAGGCCGTAAAGTGACTTGTACCAACGTTGTATATGATTTAACCAGGGAATAGTTGATCGACGATCAAGTTTAATACAGTCATTAATTACATCCTGTGTAAACTTTGTCTCCTCTTTTGCCCAAATTGAGCGCCAAAGGGACAGAGGACGTAAAACAATTAAATCATTAACATGATTTATATTAAGTTCCCTGTGTGTTAATTCAGTTGAAGCAGTGGCCGGCACACTAATTAAACGTTTTAAAAACACATTTTCCTCACGTTGAATTATTTTGGCACTCTGTGCATCATATCCCCATACTCCGGCTCCATATATGGCTGAGGATATACATCTTGCGTTAAATATAGATATCATTTCATGAATTCTACGACCCCCTAATTTTGCAGCAAATCTAAAAATACAACTTGTATTCCTAACCATTTTAAAAAGGACACTTTTTTGTTCATTAACCCATCTACCATCTCCTGAAAAGGTAATACCTAGATAACAGAAACTATTGACAGATTCTAGTTTTTCCCCTTCTAAAAAGAAGGGTTTACATTTTCTCTGTTTCTTACCACAAACCATTGTAACCGTCTTTCCCTTATTAACTTTCAACTTCCTATTTTCAATAAAAAAAAGAAATTGATTAATTAGATGTTGCAGTCCATTATGTGTCCTAGAAAGGAGGACCGCGTCATCCGCATATAAAAGAATTGGGATTGGGTTACCATTAATGGTGGGTGCATCTGCATTAGTCTGTCTTAAAGTTTGATCTACCTGGTTAATAAAAAGCGAAAATAATAGAGGGGCAAGTACGCATCCTTGCCGGATACCTCTTCTAATTAAAAAAAATGGGGTACATTCACCATCTCTTCCGAATCTCACTTTGCTAGACAGATTGTTATACAGTCGGGCAAGCAGATGGATAATTTCAGTGGGGGCGCCCATCTCCAACAAGGTAGGCCAGAGCAGCGCGTGTTCCACCAGATCAAATGCTGAGCTCAAGTCGGCAAAGCACAGGTAAAGATTGCCAGCTTTAGCCTTAGTGTACTTGCCGACTATGAGCTCCAGGTTCACGCACTGCTCCATTGTACCCAACCCCCTACGGAACCCATACTGGACTGGGGATAGGATGTTCTTTTCCTCAGCCCAGGCTTCCAATCTCACTAATAGGACTCGACTAAGGATTTTAACTGTCGAGTTCAAGAGTGAGATGGGCCGATAATTTTAGGCCTCAGACCTAGATCCTTTTTTGTGGAGGGGAACAATGATTGACTGACCCCATGTCAGTGGCAAAGTATCTTCCACTGCAGCATTAAAGTAACGTGTTAAAATTGGGGCCCATAGGATTATTTCATGTTTGTAGAAATCCATGGGTACCCCATCCGGCCCAGGTGCTTTGCCACCCTTACTATTTTTGATTGCCTCTATGACTTCCTCCAGAGTTAAAAAGAGATGCATTTTCTGCCATTCAAGGCGTAATAATGCATCTACATTAACCCCTTCCATGCTGATGACGGAACGGTTCCGTCATCAGCATCGGTTGAGCTGTGCTGATGACGGAACCGTTCCGTCATGACTCCGCCCGCGCAAGGCGGAGTCAGCACAGGCGGGGAATACGCCCCGCACGCAAGGGGTTAATCAGAGTTAAAATCAGAGTTAAAAATCTCTGAAAAATGAGCAATCCAGGCCTGGCAGCTAACATGAGAGCTAACTTCGGGAATATTGTCATTCTTTAACACCTTGGCTGCTAATGGTTTTCCCCTCCTGTGCTGAAAGGCTTTGAAAGTCCATTGTTCATGACGAGCTCAGCTCGTCATCAGCACAGCTCAACCGTGCCTCATGACGAGCTGAGCTCGTCATGAGCATGGAAGGGGTTAAAAAAGGACCATTAACAATTTCCCAAAAAAGTTTGTGACCTTTGGTTTCAGCAGCCCTGTCTAGTTTATGCCAAGCATCATTTTGCAACTCTTTTTTCCTATATACCAGAGCTGATTTATAATTAATTTGTCCTTCTCTAACTCTTTCTTTGTCTCTTGGTTTATCATACAGCGCTATTTTTAGATTTTTTAAAGCCTGGGCACACTGCTTATCGAACCACACAGTTTTAATTCTTTTAGGCTTTCTATTTTTTGCCAAAGAGTTCTCAACGGTATTTGTTATTTTTAAAAAGTTAGAGAGTATAGTGGGCGCAGTCACAATTGGTGCTAAGCAATATTCGATCTCTGTATTACATTTACAAATAATATCCTTCGTCAATTTATTGGGGTCTATCTTGGTCCATTTGATCCTCGTGCCGTTTGGTCTCTCGGCCGTGATCCCTTGGACGGGCCTGCCATATACTGTTGTTTTCAGGCCCCAACCCAATAGTTCCACTGAGATGCTGTTGTGGTCACTCACGGGCTGCTCTATTACCCAGACATTGGAGTAAACAGAGCCATTAGTCACCAAAATATGATCAATGTTAGAGTGGGCGTCCCTCCCTCTAAACGTGGGGCACTTTTCGTTATTTTTGTTCTTTGTACATTCTAGTAGCTCCAGATTTAGTTTAGCTACCAGATTGTTCAGTGCACTACCATAGTTACTGTGTGGGAAATGGTTAAAGAAGATATTATCACCGCCCGGATACTCTTCATGATGTCCACAGATCCCCTTTCGGGCTTGACTACATGCTTGGATGTTAAAATCTCCTGCCCATAGTATCACAGTTCTGTTATTTGAGCGTGCAATTGCTGCTTCTATTGCGCACTCAACTTCAGGAACGATCTTATCCCGATTAGGACCCACAATATTGTTATAAAAGTTCACAATAATTAAATCCCTGCCTTTGCTGTGTATTAAGCGCAAGACTGAGGCGTGCTCACCCACCACCACATATCCTCCATCATTGAACTCCGTTAATGTTGTAGAAACCAAAGTCAGTAAACCCCCCTTTGCTCTGCCGGCCTTAGAAGCCACTGCTGCCACGCTGTGAGAGGTGTAACCATCAACTTGTATTTGTTCTCTGTGCCACGTCTCTTGTAAACAAATAATGTCGTAACCTTGTTTGATAAAGTTGTCCCAGAATGGTGTATTTAGTTTAGCAGCAATTCCCGCTATGTTCCAGGTGGTAATTACAAGGGAATCAACATGATTGTCTCTTGTGTCCTCAGAGTGATTAGATAACGATGGTGTTTCTATGCTTGGTGTCATATTGTTGATTTGTAAAGCATTGGTGGTCATCATTATTACATCATTATCTTTACTTAGTCCATTGTTGGGCACATTTAAAATTTGGACGGCTTCAACTCTTATACAGCTTTGACCCCCCAACTCTTTTGTCAAAGTTACTAAATCACCAGGTACAATAGTCTCAGGTTGTGCGACCGTAGATAATGCATTCAGTCAATCAGTCTCCTCTAATGAGTTGAACACCTGGAATCTATTGTAAGTTGGGACTGTAAGATTATCGTATATATTGAACAGTGGGGCCGGGATGGGGGGGGGGGGCATTTGGATGGTTAATATGTACAACTCTTGGATGCTGAAATGGATGTGAGGTGATTTTCCTTCCTGACTGATTCCTATAAAAATAATCAAGTGGGAATAAGGTGGTGTTATATTCCACATTAGATGGCATGGGTGCGTGTAATATCGAATCTCTCTCCCATTCGGTGGTCCTATAGTTTATAACTATGCAATCCCCATCTATCTCCTTTTTATTTGGTCCCACCCATCCTACCCTCTATGTAGAAATAATCTCTCCAGCCCCACGTATTGGGAAGCCACAATTTTTCACCAACCAGTGCAGGGTTTTATTTTTTAAGGTTTCCTGGTTTTCGAATTGGGTGGGCTGTAATTTGGGTACTTTAGCCAAGATCGCCACATATGGTCTACATTCCGGTGGTAAATTAATTGTAGCCGGAACGATATTATTGTTATGACGCCTAGGTACTGGCAGGTTCTTATTGTTATGAACATAGTCACCTGTGTTCTTCTGACCACCTGCGGTTTTTAGCCCATTGGTTATGTTAGGGTAAGTAGTCGCTGGTCTCTTGCTGCCACTTATAGTAGCTGCAGAGTTCACCGCCGGAGCAGTCACAGTAGGGGTTCTGTTTGCTACACTTGTTGTATTTTTATTCAATTTACCGGGTGGTACATTAGTTGTGGGGACCCTAGACTGTGTACCCAGTTGTTCTAAGACGTCCAGGTTAGCTATACCCAGTTTTTCTAAGTTCTCTATTTTTTTCTTGAGAATTTCTAAGGTTTCTGTCACTGGAGCGATATGGGTTGTTACGATTTTCTCAAAATATTGCATCAGTCCCTCAACGCTAGTTGGAGTTAGTGCTTCCTCGGGGTACATGTTTCCACTGTTTTGATGTTTCTCACCCTCCCTCTCACGGTCTACGTGAGTGTGTGTCGCTCTCTTTTTTTTTTACATCTAACTACCTTACCCTGCTTGCTGATTATCACCCTTTTCCTACAAAGGGTAGATTTCCTCTTAGGCTGCACAGACCCACAATCAGTTTCGCAACTTACCAAACTGATATCACTTGTTCTTACAGTGGGGGTGATACCGTTGGTATCACGACCATCTAGATCCCCTAAATCATTAGACGCGTCATTATGGGTTGCAGGCTGCGGTATGACACTTATACTCAGGTCTGGTGTTAGCGACAGTCTGCTATCCCTGACACATGTAATAGATGGTTCTAAATGTTGTGATACAACAGATTGATTATGGTCATTCCTTAGTAAACCGGCAAAAGATTGTAACAGAAGGGAGTCATGAGATAATGATGTTTCATTTGTGATGTCAACTAATGTGTTAACCAATTTGGGGGATTGAGTTATTAAACACATGCTAGCTGGCAGTGAGAGTCTTCTCTCCGTGTTCTCAATGGCATTAACCACAACCCCAATAGTTTGCTGTAGCATTCTATCGATAGCAGTTAGGGTGGGTAAAGGGGGTGGTACCAATGTCTGTTTTCTTGTGACCGAACGTGTATGCATAGGGTTTTTTTTTGCTACCACTCTACTTTTAGTTTTACCCTCCATCAGGGCTATTACCAGCTACTACTCTTTACAGTCAGACGTACAGGAGAGTTACCTTAGTGGCAATGAGAAAATTCAAAGAGTGTGGCCCAGCCCAGTCTCTTGCGGTCTCTGAGGGCCTCAGAGGGCCCGCCCTTTGCACGGGCTTAGCCCGGCACGCGTCCTCGCGGGACGAGGAAGTGGTATCTGCTTTATGCGCCTCCTGGCGCTGTGCGCTGATGATGGGGGAGGCGTCCTGCCCACAGGGCTGCTGGGGGCTGTAGTTGCACAGGCTCCCGACCGGCGGAGCCAAGCCGGCCAGCCGGAAGTACAGGGTGGAGCGCTGTAGCGGCAGAGCAAAGCCCGGCCGCCCCTCGGTCAAGATGAGCACGTTGCACGCCTCAGTGGAGCCTCGGCAAACAGGAGGTAGGCTCTCCCGGCGTGTGACCCTCCCAATGACTGCCACCAGGTCCTCGATAGTGGTATCTGCTTTATGCGCCTCCTGGCGCTGTGCGCTGATGATGGGGGAGGCGTCCTGCCCACAGGGCTGCTGGGGGCTGTAGTTGCACAGGCTCCTGACCGGCGGAGCCAAGCCCGGCCAGCCGGAAGTACAGGGTGGAGCGCTGTAGCGGCGGAGCAAAGCCCGGCCGCCCCTCGGTCAAGATGAGCACGTTGCACGCCTCAGTGGAGCCTCGGCAAACAGGAGGTAGGCTCTCCCGGCGTGTGACCCTCCCAATGACTGCCATTTGGTGCTCCTGAGTGGATGTTGTTCATGAAGGCAGCGGTTTCCGGGGTGGTGAGCAGATTCCAAGTTGTCAGTCGGAGTTATGTGCTGGTTGCGGTAGGGGAAATCAGTAGGCTCCGGTTGGAGTTTGAGGTTTTTGTAGATGGTGGAGATCTTGTCGGGAAAGAAATTGGCGAGGTTGTTGCAGAGCTCCTGCGAAGGAGTGATGCTGCTCTGTTACTATGGGGTTGGAAAACTCCCTGATGATGTTGAAGAGTTTCTTGCTGTGTTTGGAGCAAATGGTAGAGGTTTAGGTAGGTCTTGAAGGGGGTTCTGTCAGTGGTGTCTTGGTAGTACACCATTAACCTTTCCCGCGGGTTGCTGCCTTTGATGAGGGCGACGTTGTTGGTGCAGTTCGTGATCCATGCGTTGAAGTTCCAGATCCCACGAGGAGTGCAATGAAGTCAATGATGGAGTTGCAAAAGTTGGGGTGCAGTCCTGGGGGCGGTAAGCGAGGGTGCCTCTGATGGTCGATTTTCCATCAGTTTGGAGTTTGAAATTGGTGTTCCATTATCGGGGTGGGATAGTCAGTAGTGATGTTGCACTGGATGGTCTCTTTGTAGATGATGGCAATTCCTCCTCTAGGTTAGTTGGCGTGGTCCCTGTGGGTGATCTTGTGTCCTTCAGGTACCGCTGTGGCGATGTTTGGGTTAGATGAAGGGTTGAGCCAGGTCTTGGTGAGGAAGACTATGTTGGGTGCAAGGGAGGAGATGAAGTCCCACAGCTTATCTGGCATAGCATGTTTGCACAGAGAGCACGTGTTGAGGAGGATGCTTGGAAGCTAGTGGTGAGGCACTGTTGTGGCATGGTGTGAGGTCCAAGCAGTGGCTGTGTGGTGGGAAGTCAATGTGGTGTGCTGAGGCAGGTGAAGCTGAAGTGGGTGCAGTAGAAAGGGCCTTCCATGCAGCAAGGGGAGGTATGGCAGCAGGATTTGCTAGTGTGTCCAGTGTTCAGTGTGCGTAGTATATTGACAGAGTAGTTTAGGGCAGAGTAGAACCATGGTTTCTAGCACTGGGCTTGGTACAGGTGTAGACGAGCTTGCCTTTGGCATACCATTGGTGCAACCACCTTTAAATAGGTCCTGGGAGGTTGGAGGAGTGTGGGGGTGTGGTGGGAGGTGCTAGTAGAGGTGGGAGAAACGCTCAGGAGAGCAGCTATGGAGTAGGGGGAGGTCAGAAGAGAGAATGTAGGAGAGACTGTGAGGGGGAACCGGGGGGAGAGGTCAAAAATGAGGTGAAAGCAAGAAGGAAGAAGAAATGAGAGCAAAAAAGGCACAAAAAGACCACATCAGACAAAACAAGAGTGAGAGAAACTAGAGAAAAAAAGGCACCAGGCAAACCGAAAGTGTGAGAAACGAGAACAAGGAAGTCACAAAGACAAAACGAGAGTCAGAGAAACAAGAGCAGGCTCGAAAAGAGCATGCGTAAATAAGACACAGGAATGAAAGTAAAAAGACACAAAAAGGCAAGAGGCAGAGAAACGCAAGACTGAGAAAGGTGAGAAAGACACAAAGGTGTGAGAAATGCGGCGCAGACGGCGTACAGTCGGAGGCCCAGTCCAGGTAAGTGGCGAGCCTGGTCTGTGAGGGAGAGGAAGAGCTGTCTGTCATCAGCGTTGGAGACAAGGTTTATGTTGTGAGCTCTCTAATGCTGGGGATCGCCATGTACACATTGAATAGGGAGGATACTTTGGGAATTTCGCAGACTAGTTTCTTGGGTTTGGGGGAGTATGACTCATTGGGTTCTGTCAGAGAGGAAGAAGGCAATCCATCTCAGGGTGGGTCCTTGAATTCCTGAGTCATTAAGTCTTGAGATGAGGGCGCCATGGGATAAGGTTGCGAAACCCGCTGAGAGGTCGAGGAGAATTCTAGCAGTGGTTTCTTCTGTATCCGTGATGGTTTGGATATCATCTATTGCTGCCAAGAGGGTGGTTCCATGCTGTGGTTGCTGTGGTAACCTGACTGGGTGATGTCCAGGAAGTGGTGCTGTTCGAGGTAGGTGGCGAGTTGCCTGCTGATCTTTCTTCATGACTATGGATGGGAATGGTAGGAGAAAGATGGGTCTGCAGTTACTGAGTTCTTCCGGGTCTGCCGAAGGTTTCTTCATGAGAGCTTTGACCTTACTGTGTTTCCATTTATCTGGGAAGGTTCCACTATGGATGGAGTGTAAGAGAGTAGGATCTGCTTCTTATGATTATCCCCACTTTCTGCTGATGTATCACTGTTTTTGACTTAGACTGACTGAGATCCTGCTATCCAGGACCATAGTCTATCTGCTTTCTCCTATAAATTGATTGCATGTACTTTAGGTACACCTCAGATTGGATACTGAGGTACCCTTATCAGTCCCTAGTATATGGTTAATGGTACACCCAGGGCATAGGTACCCCAGAGGCCTCCCAGGTGCTGCAGCATGTATTATGGCACCCATGAGAGACCATTCAAACTGACACCACAAGTCTGCACTGCAGCCTGTGTAAGGTGGTGCATGCACCCCTTACTTAGATATAGGATACCTATATCTATTCTAAATCACTGTACATATAAGCCTATCAGTCATCCCTATGGCAGGCCTTCTCAATCCTGAACAGCAAAACACACAAGATGATGGACGGAATGTTGCACAATGGCAAAACATTCACCCCCAGTCACAGATCTGGGTTTAATCCATCGTTATTTTGCTCACCAAGCCACCCCAGTTCAGACATGGCCATATGCAAATCAGTCTTGACCCTGTGCCTCATGGGAACAGTCCAGACTGTTGGCAGTTCGGTCTGGACTGTTCCCATGAGGCACAGGGTCAAGACTGATTTGCATATGGCCATGTCTGAACTGGGGTAGCTTGGTGAGCAAAATAACAATGGATTAAACCCAGATCTGTGACTGGGGGTGAGTGTTTTGCTATTGTGCAAAATTCTATCCATAATCTTGTGTGTTTCGCTTCTCGATCCTGAAGACAGGGTGCTGGGTTATGTGTGAGAGGGTACTCCTGCATGAGCTGAGCCCCCCTGCAGCCTTCGGAATCTATTCTCTGGGGTTGTCTGTGATGCAGCCAAACCATATATACTTAAGTGCATTATAACCTCGCGGTAAATACAAACTTGAAAACGGCTGCTTAGAAACATGTTGTGTTTGGTGTCAAACACCTTGGAATAATACCTCCGCACCAGTAACTGGTGTAGGAGATATGATTCCTCCCTTGTAGAACCACTACTGTGGGTCACCGGTCTACTCGGTACCAGCTTTCTCGACCTAGGCAGCTTAAAATGGATCCTGCCAGCCAGAGACATGAGTCTGCCCTCCTACTGCTGAGCTGAGCTCGAGCAGGGGAAGGTCTGACAATAGGTTTCCTGTCACAGAGAGGTGTGACCACTTCCCAGACAGGCTTTAGTGTATCAGGGTGGGTTGGGTGAACTCTGAGAGTGCCTGAAAGTCTGCACTGGGGGCACATGTGTTGTCCCTGTGCATAGTCCAGGTCAAACCGGTTGAAGGAGCCATTTGCTCCTGCTCTGGTGCAAAACTGGACAACGGACATGGGTGTAACCGCCCCTCTGTCCTGTCCCTACCCTAGGAGGGTCCCCAGAGTTTGTCCAACTCCTTCCATTGGTATAAAGTAGGAAACCTGACTACAGGACTTTAGATTTTACCTGGACTAAACTGCAAACAGAAACTAAGTACTTCAACGGTCTACGCTGGACGACAGAAGAATCTCCCTTGTACTAAAGGATTTACTCCCCTGCTGCAGCAGGCCCCTTAACGCATCTGACCAGTTTGCCTATCCCAAGCTCCTGAGGGCTCTGAAGATTTCTGCAACACAGGAGGTGGTTTTTCTGAGCGTCTCTGAGGTTGATCTGCTCTCAGCATTTCTGAGACCAGTATCCCTCGTGGGGACTGTGCAACCCAAGCCCCTGTGCAGTGTGTACTTTTGCAACAACATATGCTTTATGGCACTCCTTGAGGCTGTGCTTTGGGCTATGTGTAGTCCTGACCCGAGCAGTATTTCCACTGAAGATTTCCGGCATCCACTCCATGAGTGCTCCGTGGGCCTGTACTTCATGATTCAGCTCAAGGTCCCTTTGCGATCCCTGGTCCGCTGGCCTGTGGGACTCTGTGAGGATAACTTTGATTTCTCTTGGGCTTTCCTGGTTGCTCCAGATGTGCCCTGACTCCCCATCGTTTGGACAGTCTCCGGGACCTTGCTAGTCCCCACCGTAACATTTTTCCTCTGCCCGCAAGTGTTGCATTTGCCAAGGCTTGTTGGTGTTCAACCGGGCACTGACCCCTCAGCACTCTACATCCTTTGTGGGACAGCTCACCTCGGGTCATCGTCGATGTCTCCTGGTCCCCCTAGCTGCAGAGTCAAGCATCCAGTCTTCTCACCTGAAGCACCTGACATCGGTGGGCATTCGTCTACCGAGCTCCTGGTCACCCTGAAGTGACCAGACTCTGTCCCTTCTGCTTTCAGGTTCTTCTCACCTTGGATCCAGGCTTGGATTCTACTGGACACGTTTCATCTTCCTGGCAGCAGCACTTCTTTGAGCCACATCATAGAAAACGACAAAGGTTTCAGACACCTCTTGACCCCTATGCACCCGGCTTCCCTGGGATAGGTAACACAGGTACCTTGGTACTTACAAGGGTGCTGGCCTTGGAACCTTCTATGTTCCAAAGGGTTTGCTTGAAGTGTTCTCCAAAGTGTCCTTAAACTTTAATTTTCCAACCGCGACTTTCCCAAAGAATTGTACGGAACTCGTGTCTGTGTTCACACACTGCACCCGTCCTCTGTGGGCTCCCTGTGTCACTCCTTTGGGTGGTTCCTTGGGGTCCCAGCGAATCTATGTGCTCTAGGCACTGTGTCTAGTGAAGCCGTTGTTTTTATACCATTGCTTTAGTGTATGGTGCGGTCTCCCCCTGGAGCCTGCTGTGTATTGTGCTATTTACTGTCATTCTATTGATAAAGTATTTTGTGCATTGTGCTCTAATCTCTTAAAGAGGTTTGTAGAGAATGTTTAGTAATCAAGACATATATTTTATATATCTTTTGTGTGGTTCTCCTTTCATTTGGTTATTCAGGAGGTTCTGATCCTCTAAAACAGGATTGGTGACGGTACAACGCGTACCGTCACAACGCGTGCTGTTACAACGCGTCCCTTACAACGCAAGTCGTTACCACGACTTGCGTTGGGGGCGCGGATATCGAATAGTATAATTTACTATTCTAACACCAGTCCCCGTGGACACTAGGGAAGGTGTTGGAATAGTAAATTTACTATTTTTAATCTTCTAGCGCCCTCCAGCGCAAGTCGTGGTAACGACTTGCGTTGTTACGGACGCGTCGTAACAGCACCGCGTTGTAACACCCGCGTTGTAACGGATGTTTCCCGGTAAAACAAGCAGCTTTACATCCCTTCAAGACTTAGCCTGAAGGCTGCTCTCCATAGATACCACTAGGATGGATATATTTCATAAAGGTTATCTTAAACCTCATCGTCAAGAAGGGTTGTTTAGACTGGTACAGGGTGCCCACTTTAGGTTTAAAGTATTTTATTCGACATAACATGTTGGGACAAGACATATCTTCAAAAAGCAATACGACAGGGCGGAAACAACCCACAAAGCTCAAGTGCACCCTCAGCCAAGATTATCATGACGGGTTACGCCCCCACAGAAATATATGTCATGTTCTGTCACAGCATGAAATTACTTTCCCCGCACAACCCCACCCCAAACCCCAACTACCCAACTCCCTTCCCCCAACCCCCCTTCCCCTCCATCCTCACCCCCCGTCCAGTGCACAGTCCCCAACCAGAAAGAAAATACATCAAGCTATGCCTCACTTGGAGAAGAAGTTCAGTAACAAATCATTGGGCAGGCTCCATCGGGCTTGGAAGCCGCAGAAGGCGGAGGTACCTAGGGCAGGTGAGTTCTCTAAATTCCGTGAGCAATAGGGAATGAATTGGCAGCCAGAGCTCCCTGAATTGTTCCACATCTCCCGTCACTGTGAGGGACATTCTCTCCATCCCCAACACATGCCACAGCCTATGGAGCCAACCTGTGGTGGAGGGTATCGTAGCAGTGTGCCAGTGTATTAAAATGCTTTGGACTGCAGAGCCTAGAGCTATCGCTATCTGTCTGCCCCTACCGGATCTAAGAGGGTACATCAATCCGTTTGGAAGCCCCAACAAGGTATAAGCAGGGAAGCGTGGTAATTCAATGTTGAAGTGTGTATCAATATCATCCAACACTTCCTTCCAGTAAGGCTCCAGTAACGGGCAGTCCCATAGAATGTGCGTGAGTGTCCCCCGGTGCCCGCACCCCCTCCAACATGTGTCCTCCTTGCTATGATCAAATTCGTGGACTCGTTCAGGCGTGTAATACCAGTAGGTGGAGACCTTGGTCAGAGTATCAGTGAGCCCCATGTGGTATGCCGAGTGCCTTGCCCTATAAGATATGTGCTCCCATTCCCTAGGGCTCAGTGTCCTCCCCAGTTCCCTTTCCCAGCGCTCCCTCCCGGGGTGATAACTGTGTGTTGCAGGTGGTTGCAGAAGCTTGTAGAGATCCGTAATCAATTTGGCATCCGATGTGCGCGATAAGAGCCACTTTTCGTAAGGAAGAAAAAGCCTATCGGCTGACTCCCTCACTTGCGGCTGGAGGGCCCAGTGGCGAGCCTGCATATAGCGGTGTCGGTCGCTCTCCGGGAGTGAAAACTCCTGACTGAGTTGGGAGAAGGGGACAACCCCTTCAGGGCCATACAAATGGCACAGGGCTCGACACCCCGCCTGCCTCCAATGCGTGAACGCCCCTCTCTCCAGTCCTGGTGTGAAATCTGGGTTGTCCACTAGCGGTGTGAGCGGGGACGGGAACGTGGTGAGACCATGTGGAAGGTTAGTAGCGTCCCATACCCGTAGGGGGACCCTCGTAATAAAGGAGGCGTAGAGGTTTTTAGGCCTATGGGGACGACGCAGGAAAGGAATCTCCTGCAAAGGACTCCCCGCCACCGCCTGGTCCTGGAAGAGCCAATGTTTATCGGACTCCTATCTACTCCATTCCACTAGGTAACGGAGCTGCGCAGCCTGGAAGTATTTGCGGAAATCTGGTATCCCTAAACCGCCCGCCTTGGGGGCCAGCAGCGAGAGGGCTCTGCGCATTCTAGGCTTCTTACCCTGCCAGACAAAGCGTGAAACATCTGCTTGTAGTTGCGGTATCCACCCAACCGGCGGTTGGAGCGGCAAGGCCCGGAAAAGATAAAGTACTTGGGGCAAAATCGTCATTTTGACAGCAGCTATCTTGCCCAGCCAAGAGAGTGTTCCGTGATTCCATCGCCCTAATTCCTCCCTAATCTTTGCTCCTAGGGCTTGATAATTGGCCGACACCATGGCCGACAAAGTGGGAGCGATCTGAATCCCCAGGTAAGGCACTGCACCCGAAGACCAAAGCATGGGAAACCTGTGTTGCAAATAGGCTCTGGTAGCCGGCTTGAGGGAGATGTTTAAAGCCACCGACTTCCCCATATTCATTTTGAACCCCGCTACCGTGCCGAAGGAGTCCAATTCCTCTATACAAGCCGGGAGGGCCTTCCGGGGTCTGTCAATGGACAGGATGACATCATCTGCGTAGAGGCTGATAGCGTGCGTGAAACCCCCCATCCGGATTCCGGTCACCGCAGGATTATCACGCACCCGTTGAGCGAACGGCTCCATATAAAGAGCAAAGAGTAAGGGCGAGAGCGGGCAGCCCTGCCGGGTGCCACGTTCAATGTCAAAGGTCGCAGACGTAAACCCGTTAACCCGGACTACTGCAGATGGTTGTTTGTAACAGTTAAGAATCATGGATCGGAACTTATCCCCTATCCCCGCTTTCACTAAAACTCGCTCCAGAAAGGGCCAATGGACTCGGTCAAAGGCCTTCTCGGCGTCTACTGCCAGCATCATTCGTTCTTCCGGAATCCGGGAAGCCTTCTCCAGAAGGTGGACAATCCGTTTCGTATTGTCCACTGTCTGTCTCCCAGGGGCAAAACCTGCTTGGTCAGGGTCGATGAGACCGGGCAAGTGAAGAGCTAGGCGCGCGGCTAAAATCCCAGTGTACAGCTTCAAGTCAATATTTAAAAGAGAAATCGGTCGGTAGGACCCACAATGTTTCGGATCCTTCCCAGGCTTAGGGATAACCATAACAGAGGCCCGGAGGAGATCAAGTGTAATAGCTCCGGGAGCAGCAAAGGAATTGAAGAGATGCATGAGCACGGGGGCTAAAGATGTGCAGAAAGTTTTATAATAGAGGGCCGTGAATCCATCCGGTCCAGGCGCCTTGCCATGTTTAAGTCTGGCAATAGCAGAGATCACCTCCTCTATCCGGATGTCCCTATCCAAATACTCTGCCTGCAAAGGATCCAGGGACGGCAACGTAACCGAATCCAAGTAGGCAGTCATAGCTATCTCGTCCGGGGGCTCTCCAGTGTAGAGGCCCTTGTAAAAATCGCGGAAAACGGCCGCGATCCCAGCGTCCTCCTTCTCCACGTTCCCTGCCTGATCAGAAATTTCCTTAACCAGCTGGTTCTGACGTGTCACCCGGAGCTTGTGGGCCAGCAATTTACCACAGCGGTCACCTCCAGTATAAAAGGTGTGACGCAGCCGGAGCGCCGCATACTCCGCCCGATCGAGATCCAAGGCTGCCAGAAGCTTCCTCGCTTCCTTAAGCTGCCTCCAAATCCTGGGAGCCCCAGTCCTACGATGTATCTGCTCAAGTTCTCTAACCCGACCCGTGAGTTCATCTCTCTTGGCCTGCCGTTCTTTGTTGTCAGCCGCGGAGATTGCCAAGAATTCCCCTCGAATCACCGCCTTTAGCGCCGCCCATTGCGTAGCCCGGCTAGTGTCGGCGTTATCATTATGGGATTGATAGTCCCGGATCGCCTCCTCAATGCGGACCACCACCTCCTTCCTATGTAACAGCGTGTCACGTAGACGCCACGTCCTGGGCCGAGAGACAGCCGGCGGCAAACACAACGTAGCCTCAACTGGGGCGTGGTCCGAAAGGGAGATCACACCCATCTCTGACCCCGAGGTTAGCGCCTGCACCAGGGAGGTAACTAAAAGATGGTCCAATCTCGCGTACGTCTTGTGCGCATGGGAATAGTACGAGTAGTCCCTGTCCGTGGGGTGCATGTATCGCCACAGATCAAGGAGGTCAACCTCCTCCAGCTGAGCCTTACGGTCCGCGGAGAGTTCCCCTACCTGCGGGGAGCGTTGCGCCGATCTATCCATTGCAGAGTTAAAGACCATGTTGAAGTCACCACCGAGTATAATATGACGGTCCTGGGAAGAAGTGATATCCTCGATCGCGGTCTGCAAGAAACGATCCTGCCTTTCGTTAGGACTATATAGGGACCCGATCGTAAACAGAAGGCCCCCTATCTTGAACCGATATGCAAGGAGCCTGCCCTTTTGTTCGGCGAACTTGTGGAGGACCTCTCCCCTAAAGTGTCTGGCTACTAGTATCGCCACCCCAGCCGTTTTAGTAGTACAAGAGGAGAAGAACTGTGATGGGAACTTATGAGAACGGAGTCTGTGCGTGTCTTGCGATAGGAGGTGCGTCTCCTGGAGAAGACAAATGTCTGCCTGGGTATTCTCCAGAAGTGAGAGCACCGCCCGTCTCTTGACTGGATTATTCAGCCCCCGGACATTCAGGGTCACTACCTTGCAAGTGTCAGGAGGCATGCAGAGGGGTGTAGCAGGAAGCAATGGGGCCCCATAGCAACAGGGCAACAAGGGCACAAATGCTGCCGTGTGACAGAGGTGACACAATAGGGAACAGAGCACTAACATATGTGGGGCAGAAGTGACCGATCAAAGCCAGAGGCCTAGTCAATGTCCGGATAGTCATAGGCCACAACAAGCACTGGACAGCCCACCCCGTCCCTCCCCTTCTCTTCAGCAAATCAAATAGAAAGTCAAAACTGTAATTGCGGCAGTCAATTCTGAGCAAACCAAGAAGCATATGCATTGCCTGAATAACAAGGAACCCCATTGTGCACTGGATGACCCTCCCCCGCCCCCGCCAACACCCGGATCCCCACCCCTTGCCTGTCCCCCCCCTTCCAATCCCTCCAAAAACTGTTCCCCCCCCTTCCAACTTCCCAACTGCCCCCAGTCCCCACCCGCAACTGGGACTGTCCCAACAACCCCGGCCCCACCCCCCCCGATCCCCCAACAACCCACCAGAAACCATTGTCCAAGTCCGGTCCGTAGCGGAAAAGCCTGTGGAAAGTCAAAAAAGTGGACGTCCAGCCACTACGCACCACCCCGCCCCCCCCGGCCCCCCCGAATCCCCAAACCTGCATTACAGTCATGGCGATGTCAATCTCCCCCCGGAGTTCATTCAAGCTATCAACGCGACGTCACTTGTCGCTGTGACGGTGGCTACAGCTCGTGGTGCATCGTCCAGGTCCGCAGCTGCAGTAGGCGAACCCGGTCTCGTTGAGGAGGCCGAGGACCGCCAGCCAGGGATCGTCTGCCAGCCATCCCTGGTGATACGGCGCTGGCGAGGTGTGAATGTTCCGTCGTCCGTAGCAGTGATACCCAGCACCCCACATGTATCCTGAAGGGAACGCAGCTGATGTAGAGTCCCATTCCACCGGAAAATAAGGCGGAAAGGGTGCCCCCAGGAGTATTGAGTGCCATACTCCAGAAGAAAGTCTGTCGCAATTTTTAAGGCCTTGCGTTTCTGCAGGGTGGATGCTGCGAGATCCTGGTAGAATGCTACACGGTGACCCCTAAAGTCCATGGACGATCTCTTCCGCGCCTCGCGAAGTATTTGTTCTTTCAGGGGATAGTCCGGCAGGAAGGCCAAAATGTCAGGGGGGGGTGCCGAGGCCCGGCGCTGCAGGCCCACTCTGTGCGCCCTATCGATACGAATAGGGAAATCAGCCGATTCACCCAGCACCTCTCTGAATAGGTCTCGCAGGTACGCAGCCACATCCTCCCCCTCCTCTCGGGACGGCACTCCCCGGACTCGGATGTTGTTCCTCCGGGAACGGTTTTCAAGGTCCTCGGTATGTGACTGAAGATCAAGATTCTGGTCCCGGAGCCTTATAACCTCTTGCTGCAACTGCGTAATCTCCTCGTCCCTGGCATGGCCAGCGCCTTCCACCGATGCCACTCTCTCTCCCAGGCCATCCACCTCTCGTCGTATCTCCCGGACCTCACCCGCCACTTCCTGCTTGAGGGTTTGGAAGTCGTCCCGCAATGTGCCGAAGAGGGACTCAAGGAAGGATCTCGTGACCGGGGGCTCCCCTCCACTCGCTCCCTGGGAGCCACCCGGAAGACTCGGAGATGGCTGCCCTCTATCCTGTCTCGCGGCAGTCCTGCCCAACATGTCCGGCAGGGTGCGATCCCCCTTCTTGGACCCTTTGTTGTTCGCCATTGAGTCAACTAGGGCGCCTTCCAGAACGTTCGGCGGGGCCTCGACCAAGCCACTAGTCGGGTCTCAGGCCAGGCCGCTACTACTCTGTACCCCACTACCCACAGCCAAGGGGGTCTCTGCCCACACCGCCAGCAGGTCTCGTCCGACGAGCAATGGAGCGACCCACGATCCGTTCAACCCGAGTCTCCAGGCCCGATCAGCCTGGTCCTGTTCCTTCGTCCACCACCGCCGATACCACCGGCAAAATCCCCGATTCCTCCTCAGTTGGCCCCCCCTTGAATCGGTCTGGCAAATTCCTCTCAGGCACCTCAGCATGGGGGGCCGCGCCAATTTTCAACGTGCCACCACATTACCTCCAAGTCTGTACCGGACATTGCACACCAAACGCCCTCTTTTCCAGCCTCTCAAAGGCGATGAATCGGCGTCGGTAGTGGGGTCGCCTCCGGGGGGGATACAGGCATCCAAGCTCCGCTAAAACCTCCACAAGTGCACCTCCGGGGCTCCCGGGGAGGTAGGCCGCAGTCTCGGCGCCACGTGTAGGATCTTCCTGGGCCGCAATATCAAGTCTCTCGACCCCCTTCTCAATACTTGCGGATCCGGGAACGCAGTCCCGCACCCAGAGGGTCCTTCCGATGGGTTATTGGGCAAGCGCAGCGCCTCGCGACCTCTAGTGCCTCCGCTGTCCGGGGGTATAGGCCAAAGCCACGGCCTCGCGTAATGCCCGGCCCCGTGGCTCCCTCCTTCGATGCCCCGCCTCCGGGCGCCAAGCCGCGCAACTCCTCGGGGTTCGCCGCAGGGTAGGGTGCTGTGGTGAAGGTCGGGGTCAGATGAGAAGCAACGGCGGCCCCTCTGCAATCACCAAGGCGGACGGTCTCCCAAACCAAGCTCCGGCTCCACTTCCGCTCCGGGCCAAGGGCCCTCTTCGTTCCTGGCAAGGACTCCGGGACCGTTCAACCTCCAATGCCGGCGATTTCTGCCCTCACAGCCTCCACTCCGACATCCAGCGCCTATATCTCGCTAAATGCAGGGTCCCAGGGGGGAGACCAGTGCTAAATTAGTAGGTTAAGGGCTCAGGTCCGGCGGAGCTCACAGCGAGTGCGACCGCTCAGCCCGCCATCTTGGCCACGCCCCAGGGTGCCCACTTTAATTAGTGGACTGCATATACCAGGTAAATTTCTCACATGGAGGTGTTGATGATGTTCATGAGGTTGGCGCTAATCAGTGTTACTCCCAACTTGTATACATTGTGAGGGCAGGGATAAGTGGGGGCTCCCGGTGGATGGTCTTCAAAATTCTGGTGGTGTCTTCTGTAGTGATGGGGCCCAAGTCCTTTAGTTGATGGACTTCTTGGCAGTGGTGGGCAGTTGTCTGATGAGGTCTTCTGAGGTGGGTTGAGGTTCGAAATGACTGCAGATCTTGAGTATTTTATTGTGGAAAAGGTTAGAGAGGTTGCCGCAGAGGTCCTGTAATGGTGTGATGGTGTTGGTGGCTGCAGTCCAGTTGGAGAATTCCCCAATGATGTTGAAGAGTTCTTTGCTGAAGTTGGAGTCAGATTCCAGTCTCTGTGTGAGGGTTGCTTTCCTGGCTTCTTTGATCTAGGCTTGATATCTTCTAAGTGCAGATTTGTAGGTGTCTCTTGATGTGCTGTCTCGACTAGTTCTCCATCTCCTCTCTAGCTATTCACAGTAATGTATGGAATTTCTTAGGTTTTCCGTGCACCAGCAGGCTAGAACATTTCTTCTTGCTTGCCTGACTTTCCTCAAGGGAGTCAGTGTGATGGTGCAGCCTGAGATCCAGTTATTGAATGTGGTTATGTCATTTTTTAGGTTGCTGGTGAGAACAGGCTGGTTGGATCTGAGGGTTCTAGTCAATTTTGTCTCTGCTATCTTGGTCCAGCTACGCCTGAAATTGCAGGCTGCCTTCAGGTTTCTGGAGTAGGGTGCATTAATGTAGAAATGTACAATGTACTGGTCCGTCCATGTGAGTTGGGTGTGGTGGATGGCTGTGAAGACTCGGTCAAAGGTATGTGCTGCGTTGTGGGCAGGGTCTTAGATAAGATGTTTTGAGTCCAATGTTGTTTAAGCTCTCAAGAAGGGTGGTAAAGTTGGGGTCGGTTCGGATGTCGAGATGAAGGTTGTATTCACCGAGCAGTAAGACGTTGTTAAATCTGATGGTGATGGAAAGGATGAAGTCGATGATGAGGTTGCTAAAGGTGGTGAGTGGTCCGGATGGTCGGTATGCGATGAGGCCTTTGATTGCGTGGTGTGGCTGACTTGTAGTTGGAAATGCATATGTTCTATGATGTGGTGGGTTCATCAGTGGCAGTGGTGCAGGTGATACTCTCTCAGTTTATGTTTGCGAGGTTTCCTCTGGGTTTATGGTGCTTGTCCGGGCGGGCAATCTTGTAGCCTGGAGGGATGGCCATGGCAATGGCTAGGGGTGGATGATGAGTGGAGCCTGGTTTCTGTGAGAAAAAGGATGCCGGGGAGTGGTGTCGATGAGGTCCCAAACCTCGGTGGTGTGCTTGCAGAGAGATCTGGTGTTGAGAACAGTGCATGTGATACAAGGTATGGAAGAGTAGGATTGTTGTTGCAAGAGAAGTGGCATTCAGCACATGAGAAAGGTCCTACCGTGGAGTGAGGTGTGGTGTGGTGTGGAGGCACTTGTGGTGGAGTCTGGCTGTTAGTGCTTGCAGGTCGGAGGATGTGCAGCGACGGAGGTCAGATGCACTAGGGTCCCTGGCACTGGGCGCGGTCCAGGAGCGGATGGGCACATACGGACTTGCGCAGCTGCCACTATTAAATAGGTCCTGGGAAGGGGAAGAGGGCAGGATGGGCTAGGGTGGGGTTTGGGTGGGCCAGGAAGCAGAAGTCAGGAGAAGGCACAAGGAAGAGATGGGAGAAACAGGTAATGAGGGAGGGAGGATGGGAGGCAGAAGAGTCCCTGGAGAGATGGGAGAAACAGGGGAGAAAAGAAGGGAAAAACAGTCATGGGTACAGGATTAAGACAAAGCACAAATGGCACAAAAATGAGGGGGAGCACACATGGACACAAAAACGAGGTGAAGCAAGAGTGAAAGAGGAGCACAACCAAGAGCAGAGAGAAGTGAGATGAGTCAAAAAGTCCAAGGGTGTGCAAGGCAGATTCGCTGAAGGTGAGAACTCAGCAAAGGAGGCACAAAAGTGGCCAACAGGCGAGAAGCCAGAAACAGAGTGAAAAGAATGAGAGAGAGTGAGTCAAAAGCAGGCACAGGAGAGAGTGAGAAAAAAGAGTGCAGTAAGACGTAAAAGTGAAAGTAGCGGCGAGGCGAGCAGGAGAACAAAAAGACAGCAGTGAGAGAGAGGGAGGGAGGGAGGAGGAGCGCAATGAGGCGTGATCTCAGGCAGATGGCTGGGTCCAAAGAGTTTTAGATTGGACATAGGATCAGTCCATGTAAGTGGGAGTGTAGTGTAGTTCCTATATTCCCAATAGGCTCTGCGCATTTGAATAATATATCCTATAGATTTCACGTAGGGCTTATGTCTACTAGGTCTCTATTGAATATATTAAACTTAATTGTGAGTGCCAGCTAGCTCGGAGGTCACTAGAAACTTTCTCGAATAAACAAGAAGGGATTTAGTTTCTGACAACAACTTTGTTTCCTAAGATAAAACTGAACTTCAGAGTCGTGAAAACAAAAGATAGGTATTTTACTCAGTCAATTGTGCATGCTTCGTTTCACCAGAGGTGCAGAAAAAATAGAGAGACGGGTGTTTTCAATATAAGTATTTATTAAACAGTTTTCTATCTCATGCAGAAGAAATGAACGGCTACAATCGTAATACTGGCTGTAAAGTATAGTGCGTACAGCAAGAAGAGTATTATAAAATAGTACTGTAAAAGCATGGTATGGTTTCTAGACCATAGATAAATACATACATAAAATAACAAAGGCTAAAAAGTACTCAACTGGTGCTTCTAAAATATGCCTACCCCGATGTACCTAACCTAAGTCTAGTACGAGGGAAGAAGAGTGAGGTGTAGCATAAATTTAGTATTCTTTGCCAATAATCTATCCAAGATTTCTCTTAGGGTCTAATCAGCTCCGTACCTTGGTTTAGAATGAAGGAGGTCTGGTATCTCTGTCTCGGGACTCGATTTCACAACAACCCACAAGGGTAGCTTGGAAACACTGGAGCTGGATTTCTCGGCCAGCGAAAAGATAGCATCTCTCTCAGAGCGTCTGCTGGAGGGTCGGCTTCCTTCTGCACTTGCTGTAACAGGATGTGTCGGGCAAGTAGATAGTCGAACTGCTCCAAACCACTGTGTGTTTGCTAAGGCAAGTGTGGGCATATTTATACATTGAAGGTGCCGAGATTGACATAAAGGTGGACATAATAATTTCATCAAAGAGTCTCAGTTCTTTGAAAACTCCATAAGTTCTTGGATAAATCAATATTCAAGCAAGGGGAAGTCCCTAGCTGCTGAAGCCGAGTTTTCCAAGAAATCATTGTGGATTTTCGGAACTAGTGGAAGTAGCCATGCCGTTTTTGGACTGCATGAGCTATGGCTAAATATGGTTATGATTTCTATGCCTATATATGGACATGGTGATTTATACCTATATAAGGGAGTGAATCGGGAAAATTACACTAGGGTCCTAAAATGTTCTACAAAAAAGCCCCTTGGGGCATGAAGTTTGTGTATTGAAAAAAAATCTTTCTTTATGGAATAAAATCATTAACTATGTGCTATCATTTTCTGATCTGATCTCTTTTGGTTTGGGTGGTTCTAAAGGTATTAAAGGACCTCTGTGTGAGGCCTATATTTCATTGTTTGGCAGGTATCTCCTTTCTCTTTGTATTTCCTAAAATGTTCTACAACAGGAGCAGGGGCCTAGGTAACAACCCATAAATCTACATTAAAATACACTAAAACAATAGATCAAGGAATGTCCTATACAGACAATAATTTTATAAAGCATATCATCCAAAATTAATGGAACAACATCTAATTATCCAGGTGTCCATAAGGTAACCTGGCAATGCAAAGACCACGGTTCTTGAGGTTTCTGTTCTCACTAGGTCCAGTGCCAACTTCATTTTGAGAATATCAGCATTTCTCAACACCTGCTTGAACCATTTTGGTCCTCGAAGTACCACACAATTGGATGAAGAAAAATAAGTGCATCCTTATTTTATACCTAGCTGAGGCAAAGTGCCAAAGTAAAAAGATGTTATTCTCAACCCAATCTGGCTAATTCAGACGTATCAGCAGTAGTCTTGTTGGATCATTTCTACAGCCCTTTTAGTCGAAAGGCCCTATTTCTGCTCCAAGCCAGGATGTTCATACAGCGGCTCGATTTAAGATGCCATTGCTCAGAATCAAAATATATTTACTCTCATTAATATGAATCTGCTGGGATTTTATCGGACCTGTGACCTTATCCCTTTTTTTGTCTTTTAATTGCATGTAAACATTGTTTAAGGTGCATAGCTCTATGTGGGATGATTCTCCAGGTTGCAACTTGCAACAAAGTTAATTCCTTCCCTTAGATCACATTTTAAATATGGTAAAATGTTCATTTTATTCTCATTGGTCACAACCTTCATTTGTTCTAATTAATGATATTGTGTGTGGTTAGTTTCAATGTGCTAAGGAACAGATTGAGACTAGAAATAAAACTCTTTTTTAGTTGAAGTGTCTTTTTCTTAGGGCAGTTCGTGTGTATAATGGGAGAAGGAACGAAATAGGGTTGTTTCGGGACTGTTAGTAGCCCAAAAGCATTAACCTCTTAAGCGCTGCTGACGGCCAACGGTCGTCACAAGCGCTACCTCCCCAGTGCTGCGCACGACCATTGGACGTCCATTCAGCACTAGTTCCAATGGACAGTGCAGCACTGGGGAGGGATATTTGCGAAGCAGCTAAGGTGTTAACAGCACTTCAGCTATGTATTGGGTGAGGTTCTGCAGGGCTACAATCACCAGTCTTTTGCATTCATGCATTGGTGCATTGAACTAGGTTCACTTGTGCCTCCAGTGGGCGTGGAAACAAACCTTGGAGAGCTAAGCTAAAGACTCAGCTCACGCAGACGTCTTCATCAACACTGTACAAGGATGAATAATGCGCAAGCCAGTCGTCTTCAGTTTAATACAAAACTGGCTTTGAAATTTAGATTTTACTACCATTTGATGCAACATGCCAATATGTCTGGACATCTCTTGATCTAACTGCTGCAAGTAGGTCAAGCTAACTAGAATATGCTTGCTATAAAAGATCACATCACCCTCATCCATAGCTGCCAAGTGTCACAGGTTCATGCATGATGTTCTGCTCCAATCTATGTTTTTTTCTTTGAATTCTGGGGCTTGTAATTTTGTTTTATAAAGAAAAACAAGACTGTAGGCTCCAGAATCCAAAGAAAACAACCAGACAGGAACCATACAACATATATGTACCCGGGAATCTTGGCAGTTATGCCCACCCTGATAGACCAAGCTCCTGAGCTTCCCAGTTCAGTTGCTCACAATTGTAGTCCTGATTTGTAATGGTATAATCAGGACTACAAGTGTCAGAATGCAAAGAAGAAAGACCTGGCCTGAATGAATTACTGGTCAATGGAATTAAGAAACGTCAGAGCTCTCTGATGGATAGGTGTACGTATAATTTGAGGATGAACTTGCAAGCTTCACAGATCCACGTGTAAGCATAATAATGTGGAGAAGTTAGTGCTTTGCATTCAACGCCCAAGGTTACCACTCGTCCGTTTTTTTTACCAGCATAACCAGTAGTTTAACTGTTGGGCCTTTGCAAAATCTTAAAACATAAACAAATGGCCAGTATTTTTCTCTGAGAAAGGTGGCAACCCTATCTACAAATTGGAATCCTGGTTTTATGATTGAATAAACAGGACTACAAATCCCAGCATGCACATAGAAAAAAATCATAATTGAGGAGTTACTTGCGCATGGACCTGGTAAACGTGAGAGCTCTGGCTCATACTTTAAATAATGGCTGAGGTAGTCCCCCGTATGCGTTCCAGATCGTGACCTATGCAGACGACACACAGTTAGTCGTAGCCCTCAACCACCCTAAGAAGATCTCAGTCGACCTTGAAGCCTGCTTAGGAACGGTGGCCACTTAAATGGACCAATCATACCTTAAGCTTAACGGGGACAAGACTGAGCTAATGATTCTTGGCAATCACACGAGCAGCTCTCCAGCTGTAAATTGGCCCAATTGTTTGGGTCCACTTCCAAAACCCAAAGAAAGGATAAAAAGCTTAGGAATCTGGCTATACAGGTCACTAAAACTTGACCACCAAGCAGTACAATTAGCAGCTACATGCTATGGAATCTTAAGGCAATTGCGGAAAATACTGCCACTACTCCTGGTAACGGCACGCTGAACTATGGTACAAGCATTGGTGTTTCCACGGTTGGACTATTGTAACTCATTATACCTGGGCACCATGAATGCTACCACAAGGAAACCACAGATGGTGCAGAATTGCGCAGTTAGGCTGCTACACAACATCCCCAGAAAAAAATCTGCCAAACCAGCACTGAAGGCACTGCATTGGCTACCCATCACAGAATGCATAATGTTCATATCACTTTGCATGGCGCACAAAACCGTTTGGGGTACAGGTCCAAAAATTAACCAATCATTGATGTCTTTTTATTGGCCCTCTCGTAGCCTGAGATCGGCCAACCTATTCCATGCGAGTGGTCCTAAAATCATGAAAGTACGTTCGGGTGGGCGCATGTTCTCATACAATGCGTCGACTCTATGGAACATGCTACAAATCTAGCTTTGATCAAGGACTAACCACCTAGCATTCAGGAAGAAATTTAAAACTTGGCTCTTCCAGAACTTGCTGTGAGACCGGATTCTTCTAGTGGTTGCAATCAGCGCTGGGATGCCTAAGGGTAGCTATGCGCTTTATCAAGAATGAATTAATAATAATAATAACTCAGTATTGCAGCACCATATAGTAGGGAGAGAGCCGAGATTTGCAACTATCCTGATTGCTTCCGTGTATGAATAGCTCTCCAAGTAAGTTTTTTTTTCTTTGCATTCTGTGCATGTACTTCTGAATTTGTTCTGAGATAAACAAAGCGAGGCGTATGAAAATAATACAGTTCCATCATAAGCCTTTTTTTTAGATCTTGCCTGAGTTAGCCCAAATGCGCTGCTCTTTAAGGACTTCCAACTCAGACCACATACTCGTGAGGGTGTTTTTTTTTTTTTGCTCACACGCTATTGGCCTTCGCGTGCGTCTTTCTAAAAAAAACAGCACACAATTGGCCAAAGGCAGATGTATGTCCCGCCTTCTCTCTCCCCTGGCCTAGGGAGCTCGGGAGCGAGCAGCGGCCCCGCACTGTCTGCTGCATTCCTTAAATTCTTTGTAGTGCCACGCGCGCACCACTAGCGGGCTTTTTTTTTAATTCCCTTTAGTGCGTGCACCACTCTCGGGCTCGTTTTTTTTTTTTTTTGCAGTTTTATCTAGCACGAACTCGGCCGAAGGGAATAGAGCCGCCTTACATGAGCACTAGGTTACCGCCTTATCCAAGGTCAGGTTATTTATTTGTTTACTTTTTTTCAGGCATGTGAAGATTTGATTGCTGAGAAGCACAAGATGTTTAGCCGATGCCGGTGCTCGAACCCCTCAGTTCGAAAGTTGGCAGGTCTGGTGACTGTCTATAGGGTGACCACATGTCCATTATTTACACGGACAGCCGGTAATTTGGGCCAAATATCTTTTGTCCGTTGCCTTTTGACAGCCAATGGGTGTCGTCTGTCCATTTCTCCCAGGTGAAGCAGGTTCATGATACAGAGGCTTCAAAACCGACCCTCAGTTTACCTGTCAAACTGCCCCTTTCCATTCAATTGACTGAGAATACCCTGGTCTAAGGGTATTTAGTTTGTACCCAGTGTATGACAATGGGTCATCGTTTGGTGCAAAGTTCTAGTAAATGGCAGCAACCGAACAAAAAGCAAGTTTTCTTTTTTCTCCCGTTTGGGAAAGGGCTGAGTGAGCAGGCCTTTTAAAGGTATTTAGGCGAGTTGCGGGACGTCTCTAAAAGGCAGTGTGTCCCAGAAGATGAAAAACAAGCTCGTTTTCACCCCATCATGCCCCTTCCATGAAAATGGCAGAAGCTTTTCTCACGAAATGTCTCTGGTGCGGTGTTCAGTTGCTTGAATATCGTGTTTGTTTTCAACGAGAGCCTTTGCTGCGATGACCAAAGAGTCTACATGTATTATTACTTATTTTAGAGCGCTGTCTTGTGACCAAGAGCCCCTTTGCAGCGCTCTCAATTTGTTCTATTTGCCTAATTTTACTTGTTCTGTCGCATTCTGATCCCAGTGAAGCTTGGACGTAAAGTAGTGCACCTGCCTCAAAATGCACTTTTCAACCTTCAAGGTAGAGCCGCTGCTGCAGCAGCACCCGAAGTGCTTTAGCGAACAGCAAAGTCCCGTCTCGGTGGGGTGAGCTTTTTGCCAGAGCCCTTGGTATGCCTGAACTTGGAGATCACGGTCTGGAGCCTTCATTTTAATCTGTTACACTCCGGGATTTGTAATTTTGATTGATATTAATTAAAACACATTGGTCTGAGGTGCCGTTGATTTCCATGGTGTTAATAGGAGAGCCCACGAGTGTGGTGGGGTGATCCTGTATTCCTGTTGACACAGAGTCATCTGTTATAATCCTGTATTGCCAGTTGCTTTTTGTCGAATTCTGATTCCAATTGGGTGAACTTCCCCTTTAAACCCTGCTCATGAGTAAGGACGCCCTCACCCTACAACCCATTTGGGCGATACCATTTCGTACATGGGTGGATTAGGCCAGCCTCTTTAGAAGCTTTTGTGGACAAAACGAAACCCGTGGCCAGCCCCTGACCCAGATAACCCGATTTCAATCCCGGCTTCATCCCAGGTTGACTAAAGGGTGTGACGCTGAACAATTACTTTTCTTCGCGGTGCCTCCTTTTTCGTAATGGTCACACTCGAGATCACCCTGAAGTGATTAAATTCAGGATGTTGTAAAGTAGAGATGGAGGCAAGTTATATCTCATAAGGTTTATTGAGATAAACGATAAAACAGGTGGAGCCAGGAAGCACAGCTATACAGTAGCTCAGGAAGGCTTCAACTGGCCTCTCATGGAATACGAACCTAAGAGCAATAATTAACATTCTACAGAGTGGCTCGCTCTAACGCGAGCCTTAAAGCAAAACACAAAGAATAAAGATAAGCACAACATAACACATCCCCCCCCCCTCACAATGATAGGCAAAAGGAACTGCAAAGGAAAGGCAAGGGAACAAGGGAAGGGAGGAAGGAAACAAAGGGGGAACTAATAAACTACTTCACATAATCCTTAAGCCAACAAGGCAACACTCGTGTCCTATTGGAAACTTTAACAGCAGGTAATGTGGGTGCTGAAACAGTGTCACTGTTAACAGAAGAGGAACTTACATTTGGGAGGGAAGGCACATTATCACGCACATGACCAGTGTCAACTGAGCTGGGTTCCTGTTCAATATTGCAAGGTTTATGTGAGAATTCATTTGTCTGACAGTCAGGAGAAACAGGAGAATCGGTTACCCCATCCTCCTCCCTTAATTGAGGCAGAGAAATATTAGGCGCAAGTTGGGACTGCAAACTGCTGCCCTGAAAGTAATCCTCAACCCAATCAAAATCAGTAAGTTTGCCTTTCACAATCTCATCCCCATCATGGTTTTGACAAATATCCAAAGCCACATCTTTCAGGTTCCAAACCTTCCCGTCACTTAACCTGACTGAGTTCCTAAGAACTTCAAGAACCTGTTTAGGCGAATCAAACTTGTTCTCACCTTTCAAAACCTTGTACGGTTTCTTAATCCTGACCCAATCACCAGTTTTTACAATGACATTTTTCACGCCATGGCGCTGATCATAGTAAGCTTTGCTCTTGTCATGCACTAATTCCAAACTTTTCTTGACCTCAATAGGTGACCACTGCTGGACGTTATCTTTGAATAACCAACCGGGGTTAAATTTACACCTAGGTAACCTGCCACGCATCATCACAAAAGGGGAAACTCCTGTGCAGTTATTTAAAGTCACTTTGTAAGACCACACAGCTTTTTGTATTTCCAATTTCCAATCTAAACCTTTGTAATTCGCAGCTTGCAAAATCCCCTTAATGACTCTATTGAAGCGCTCAACAGTTCCATTCCCGCTAGGATTGTACAAAGAGGTCGTTTTGTGTGTAATCCCACATTTCGCAAAATAATCTTGGGCAACTTTGGACAAGAACTGTACACCATTGTCCGTTAGGATGTTAACGGGTAGACCTTCCACTATAAAAATGTTATCCAAAAACTTCAACACAGTCTGAGTATCCACTCTATCCACAAATTTCACTACGGGCCACTTGGTAAACAGATCAATGGCAACGAACCCATATTCCTTCGGGTCCCCTACAGGACCAAAAATATCTACAGCGATAGTTTCCCAAGGCATGCTAGGAATGAGTCCATCACTCATAGCTGGTCTAAGAGTCCTCAAAGACTTGTCTGCAGAGCTGCAAACAGGGCAACCTCTGACAAAAGTCTCCACTTCACTGTCAACTTTGGGCCACCAAAACAAATTTTTAACAGATAACTTAGTCCTTACTATACCGAAATGTCCCTCGTGACATAACTCTAAGATTTTTTTCCTTAGCCCAGAAGGTGGAACAATCCTGTCCCCTCTCAGTAGAACCTCTTTCTCAAATGATAATTCAGAACGTACCTCCCAAAACGGCTTCACAGTGCCAGATAAAAATCTCTCCTTTGGCCAGCCGTGGCAAATAAACTTTGAGACTTCTACTAATTCCTTGTCAGCATTGTGTTCTCTTAACCAATCCTCCCTGCTAATGGCTGGGAACCCAGAATCATGAATAAATGCCACACTGTTTCCCCAAGGGTCATCAACGCATTCTTCCAGGGGGGAAGGAAGTCTAGACAGGCAATCAGCAACAACATTGTCTTTTCCTGGTACATATGTGATCTCGTAAATGTATTCTTTCATCCGCATAGAGATCCTTGCCAACCTAGCAGAAGCAGTAGCTGTGCCATCAGTGGATAAAATGTGGACCAACGGTTTGTGATCAGTCCTAATGTGAACCATTTTCCCCCAAACAAATGCGCGAAAGTGTTCTAAAGCCCAAGCGCAAGCCAAGACTTCCCTTTCTATTATCGGGTATCTGCTTTCAGCAGGTGACAGGGCCCTGGATGCAAACAAAATTATTCTGTCTTTACCCTTCTCATCAACCTGTGATAAGACTGCGCCCAAACCCTTGTCGCTCGCGTCCGTTGTCAGATAACAATCCAAATTAGGGTCGAAACTAGACAAGGCGCTCACTTTTTGTAATTCCCACTTGATTCCAGAAAACTCTTTCTCACACTCTTTAGACCATTCAAATTTCACATTTTTCTTCAATAGGGATCTGATGTTATATACCTTTGAAGCAAAGTCTTTGATGAACTTAGCACAATACTCAGCCATACCCAAAAAGGATTTGATTCCTTCTTTAGAATCAGGTGCAGGTGAGTTAACAATACTTTCTATTAGTGAAGTTTTTGGTCTGACGCCCTCCTCACTAATTATATGGCCAAGATATGAAACGCTTCTTTCCCCAAATTTGCATTTAGACAGTTCAACAGTCAAACCAGCAGAACTAAGTGTGTTAAAAACTTTCCACAACTTGGTGTCATGATCCTCTTTGTCATTGCCAGCAATCAGAACATCATCCTGAAAGAAACAAATGCCATCCATGTCACCAAACAATTTGTGCATTAGGCGTTGAAATACAGCCGCGGCTGATGCAAGGCCGAATGGCATCCTTATAAATTGGAAACAGCCAAATGGTGTGATGAAGGCTGTTAGATGCCTAGACTCAGGATCCAAAACTACCTGGTGGTATGCAGCGAAGAGGTCTACTGTGGAAAACCAAGTCGCTCCCCTTAAGGAAGAAACCATTTCATTAATTTTGGGCAAGGGGAAACGTTCAATCACTATATTTTGATTAAGATGGCGTAAATCAATACATAAACGGATTTTACCGTTGGGTTTCCTCGCTACGACTATTGGACTAATCCACTCCGAAGAGTCTACCTCCTCGATAACACCTTTAGCTAATAGACCCTGAATTTCCTTTTTGACTTCGTCTCTTATCAAAAGGGGAATAGGCCTAACCTTATGCACTTTAGGTTGTGCATTGCCTTTGAGCATGATTCTATGCTCAAAACCTCTAAGCTTGCCTAACTGTCCGCTTACTACGCTGGTGAATTTGCTCTTCAAAATATCTTCCAATTTGCTGCCCTCATCTACAACAAGTACCTTCTCTTTGCTATTCGGGTCTAAAATGATATGAAGATTTTTCTGGTCATACCACCCCAGAACAGAAGGTCCTTTTTTTGCAATGTATAACTTGCCCCTGGTCACCCTGCCTTTAAATATGAAGGTGAGCCATCTGAAGCCTAAAAGTTCAATTTTACCACCAGTATAACTTACCGGACTAACATCTGAGGCATTTAACTTATCCCCTATTTTCTGTGTGAAATTCTTTTTCCATATCTCCTCGTTGACAATCGTATATGGAGATCCTGAATCTGCATATACCTTAACTTTAACACCACCAAAAGAGACTTCACAGATAGGTTTGCCCTCCATTGCTTCATCAGTAATGTTCAACATATAATTGCCTTCCTCAGTAATGTTCAACATGTAATTCCCTCTCACATTCTTTACACAACCATCCTCATCATCACTACTTCCATCAACACACACATCCTCATTCCAAATACATTTGACATTAGTACGCCTGCGGCACATTTTGCTAAAATGGCCAATGAGACCACAAACACTACACTTTTTCCGTAAGGCAGGACATGACTTGTAGTAAGCCATATGTTCTTTGCTACCACAACGGTAACACTTTTTATCTTCCAACTTGTTATCCATTCCTTGGCTCTTAAAAGGTTGACCAAAGTTTTTGTTATAAACTTGCTTATTCTGATATTTTGGTGTTCCTTGGATTTTGAAGACAGCCGATGACGCCTTGTCAGAATCTTTAACAGTATCTTTAACTACAGTAGCGCATCTTCCCGACATTTCTGATTTCCTCATTATTGCAAGTACATCGTCGAGAGGTGCATCGCCATTTACCCAAAGGCGATCTTGAATAGGAGAATTGTCGTTGTGCATAACCAACTGATCTCGAATAAGTTCGTCATGTAAGTCTCCAAATTTACAATCAATAGCAAGTTTTTCAAGGTCATCAACCCATTGATCTACCAATTCATCCTTTTTCTGTTTTCTTTGGAAGAATTTGTGTCTCACAACACCTATACACACTTTAGGTGCGAAATATCTGTCCATATCAGCAATGGCATTGTCAAATTCACTTGAATCAGCATCAGCTAACTTCTGCATACGTGAATATGTTTTTAATCCTTTAGGACCCAGGGAATGTAGAAGTATTCTTTTCTTTTGCTCCGGCTTCATTTTAGCATTCTCATCAATAGCACAGATGTAATTATTAAAATACTCTTTCCACTCCACCCACTTCATGTCTGGTTGTGAACCAGTAGCCCAAAAGGGTTGTGGGGGACTAATAACAAAGCTTTGTTGAGCCATTACTACCTCAGAACCACTTTCACTTTGGGATTGATCCCCAGAATCCATATATATATATATAATATGTAAGGAGTTTGTTCAGTAACCTGTTTTAAAACAAAACACTTGGTTGATTAACAAGGAAAACAAGTGCCCCGACAGTCTCACCTGTTTATCTTTAACCTCCTTAGCTGAATTAATGTTATCCAAATGTTGTGAGCCAAGGATAGATTAGCGCTGGTTCAATAGCGCTGGTTCAATAAAGTTCGTTTGTCTATTTTTTTTTTTTAATATGAGTTTCCTCGGTGACAGAGTCTCGGTAACTGATTTTCCGATATTTACTTGACCAACTTAAAATGGCCGCCACGCAGGGTCACGCAACGTGACCTTAGCGCAAATACGTCATCACGCGATTAAACTAAGAGCGCGTGACAGACGTAAGGCATTCTGTGGTCGCGCGTAGAGAGATCGCGCTTGGAACTCGGCTCCAGATTGAAAGATGCCGGCCTGCGCAACCAACTGGCGTCTGTAAGTCAGTGAGTCTCAGTTACAATGAAATGTAAATATACGAACCAGCTTGAATCGTTGAATGTAGATGGATCGTTGAATGTAGATGGCTCAATAAATAGTAGAGCTGTAAAGCGATTCTCTTCTTCTTTGTTAGACGAGGAAATGAAGAGGAAAAAAAAAAAAATCCAAGGTTGTATGATGCAGGGTGTCGATCCCGATCGTCGCCAATTGTAAAGTAGAGATGGAGGCAAGTTATATCTCATAAGGTTTATTGAGATAAACGATAAAACAGGTGGAGCCAGGAAGCACAGCTATACAGTAGCTCAGGAAGGCTTCAACTGGCCTCTCATGGAATACGAACCTAAGAGCAATAATTAACATTCTACAGAGTGGCTCGCTCTAACGCGAGCCTTAAAGCAAAACACAAAGAATAAAGATAAGCACAACATAACAGATGTGCATTGTACAAACATCTCTCTTGAGCGCAGCAGTCGAAGTGCATTAAAACATGAATGGGACCTGTAATGCTGTGAGCAAAGGAGACAGGGCGAGTGAGAGTAGGACGGGGTCATGGGCGTAGCTAAAAACAATCTATTCTTTAACTTTTCTTCTGTCTACCACCTTCAGGTCACTGCATATAAAATATGGCAAAATAAAAAATAAATACAACTTTACTTAATCAGTGGGAAATGCAGATTTTACATTATGAAACGTCTATTAATGCACAGCAGAGGTCTGTGTGAGCACCCAGAGGACCACATATTCCTGGTTGATGCAGTGGGGAATAGGGATTTGTGTATGTTTAGTGCTACGAGATCAGTCTGTGATAGAAAGCACTGTGAATATGTAGGTCATTGTTTTAACTTACACACATAGGCTGCTACAAAATGCACAAAAAAGTTTGATTTAAAAAAAGTGCTTTAAAAATATAGATTTTAGTAATATTCAGACTGTGTGCAGTGCAAATTTTTTAATAACTGACTTCTAAAAGCACACATTTCACAGCTAAGTTGGTAGCTCCTTTACAATACACCTAAAAAAGAATCAATGTGTGTCAGCAGGTAACTTCAAGTGATTCCATTAATTAAAGCTAATTCTGGCTTCTAAACACCCTTCACATTTGCATATCAACCTGTTGCACACATTTACATTTCTTTCAGGTAAGCAGGCACCCTGGCAAGAAGACTTGTTTAGCTGCTAGGCCTCCCTCGGTTTCATTGCACAGGAGACTCCCTGCCTAACACTTTAGCTGATGCATTTCAACAGTAGAAACGATTCGTCCCGGGACGGTTGCCTTTTCACAAAAGTCAGGGGAACTGTTTTTGTGAAAATAAAAAAGTAACCGCACATTGTGCCCCTCAGATCCCAACCACTTAGACCATTGCTTGTACGTGGTTTAATAGACCATAATGTTGTCCATCGATAATACCAACAAGCATTGGCATAGGTCTCGCCTTTGGGACCTTATAAGTGTTTAGCCATGCAACAGTTGATATTGTTGCACCAGGATATTATCTGCATAACTAAATATTTATACAGGCCTGCCAAAGTATCATGCATGCGGTGTGACACTAACGCATTTCAGTGTGGTGTTCCGCATCACCGCACTGAAATGCATTGTCACGCATTTTTAATCATGCCAGTCTGAAACTGGCTACGCGGTGGTGCCAGCGCGCGCCGCCGGCACCTATAGCATATTCTGTGCCTCGGCTCTGCTGCTTCCGACTGTCTTGTGTTGCCAGCAGCACTCTGGCTCCGTAAGTTAATAGTTAAAGATCTGACTGCACAGCTCTGGAGTCAGCGTGCTACAATGTTATAATCTGCCTCCCCTGCTGCCTGGCTGCATTTAATTTCCTGCAGCGGGCGCGGCTTTCAGATGCCACTGACTCGCACTCTCATCAGACTGGCAGCTGACACCGTGGGGGGCCCCAGGATTGGATGTGACCTTGTGTGTCATTACGTCCTGGAGGAGCCAAGAGGAAGTGAGGTATGGTGGTTGGCAGGTCAGAGAAACGGCGGGGGATTCAAGAGTCGGCGAGTCCTGGTAGTGGTTCACTGCTGTCTGCCCAATAAAACCTGTATTAGACCGGAGGGAGGCGGCAAGCATTGAGTGACTAACTAGTCACTCACTTGACTTGAGTCTTTCATGGCATCAGCGGCGCATCAACATCGTGGTAGCGATCGACCGCTTGTGCAAACTAAGAAGTGCGGGGCAGCTACAATTCAATTAAACTTGTGGCAGCGCTGCTTGCAGCATGGCAAAGTTATGCAATGATTATTTCATCACACAGGCAACGGGCCCGACCAGCGGGTCAGCTAAGACCCCCACACAGACCGGGGCAGCCACTGGAGTTTCTGAGCCACACCATCATGCCCAGGCAAGTGTTTGCTGCTGCCGGAGTCATTAGGCAAGGTGCGGCCCGTATGAAGAATCGTGTTGCAAAGTTAGTAAGTAGTGTTTCGTGATATATCTCTCTATGCTGTAAATTGTTTAATAATGGCGTGCCGTGCTGTCGGTCGACTACGTGCTTTTACTAATATGATTGAGCTTAGATAACTCACTGCATGCAGCAATACAGCAGGTCTAGGAAAAACTAGACCGGTTTAAACTTGATCAATTGCCAAATAGGGGAGGCACTGTAAGAGGGACCGTTCGCCCTCTGCCTCCAGAATGCAGCACCAGATCTTTTGACTGGGTGTGAGTGTTTGATTGATTCAGATGCTCCGTCCATCACCACCCCCTTTTGTACCGCTTTTGGCCGCCATAAGTGTGGCAGGGTATGCTCAGACGTGAGTCCCTTGCTCACTTTGCCACTGGATTCAAGCAAGCCGGGCTGAAGACGGCTGGAATGCCAGAAACCCTTCCTCGGAAGCTTGTTTCCGGTCCAGGGAAGACATGGCTTGGCAGTTCGGGCTGTACTGTTCCCATGAGGCACAGGGTCAGACTGATTTGCATATAGCCATGTCTGAACTGGGGTGGCAGAGTGGGCTAAAGAACGGTGATGGATTAAACCCAGATCTTTTGACTGGGTGTGAGTGTTTGATTGATTCAGATGCTCCGTCCATCCCCACCCCCTTTTGTACCGCTTTTGGCCGCCATAAGTGTGGCAGGGTATGCTCAGACGTGAGTCCCTTGCTCACTTTGCCACTGGATTCAAGCAAGCCGGGCTGAAGACGGCTGAAATGCCAGAAACCGGTCCTCGGAAGCTTGTTTCTGGTCCAGGGAAGACATGGCTTGGCAGTTCAGGCTGGACTGTTCCCATGAGGCACAGGGTCAGACTGATTTGCATATAGCCATGTCTGAACTGGGGTGGCAGAGTGGGCTAAAGAACGGTGATGGATTAAACCCAGATCTTTTGACTGGGTGTGAGTGTTTGATTGATTCAGATGCTCCGTCCATCACCACCCCCTTTTGTACCGCTTTTGGCCGCCATAAGTGTGGCAGGGTATGCTCAGACGTGAGTCCCTTGCTCACTTTGCCACTGGATTCAAGCAAGCCGGGCTGAAGGCGGCTGGAATGCCAGAAACCGGTCCTCGGAAGCTTGTTTCCGGTCCAGGGAAGACATGGCTTGGCAGTTCGGGCTGGACTGTTCCCAAGAGGAACAGGGTCAGACTGATTTGCATATAGCCATGTCTGAACTGGGGTGGCAGAGTGGGCTAAAGAACGGTGATGGATTAAACCCAGATCTTTTGACTGGGTGTGAGTGTTTGATTGATTCAGATGCTCCGTCCATCCCCACCCCCTTTTGTACCGCTTTTGGCCGCCATAAGTGTGGCAGGGTATGCTCAGACGTGAGTCCCTTGCTCACTTTGCCACTGGATTCAAGCAAGCCGGGCTGAAGACGGCTGAAATGCCAGAAACCGGTCCTCGGAAGCTTGTTTCTGGTCCAGGGAAGACATGGCTTGGCAGTTCAGGCTGGACTGTTCCCATGAGGCACAGGGTCAGACTGATTTGCATATAGCCATGTCTGAACTGGGGTGGCAGAGTGGGCTAAAGAACGGTGATGGATTAAACCCAGATCTTTTGACTGGGTGTGAGTGTTTGATTGATTCAGATGCTCCGTCCATCACCATCCCCTTTTGTACCGCTTTTGGCCGCCATAAGTGTGGCAGGGTATGCTCAGACGTGAGTCCCTTGCTCACTTTGCCACTGGATTCAAGCAAGCCGGGCTGAAGGCGGCTGGAATGCCAGAAACCGGTCCTCGGAAGCTTGTTTCCGGTCCAGGGAAGACATGGCTTGGCAGTTCGGGCTGGACTGTTCCCACGAGGAACAGGGTCAGACTGATTTGCATATAGCCATGTCTGAACTGGGGTGGCAGAGTGGGCTAAAGAACGGTGATGGATTAAACCCAGATCTTTTGACTGGGCGTGAGTGTTTGATTGATTCAGATGCTCTGTCCATCACCACCCCCTTTTGTACTGCTTTTGGCCGCCATAAGTGTGGCAGGGTATGCCCAGACGTGAGTCCCATGCTCACTTTGCCACTGGATTCAAGCAAGCCGGGCTGAAGACGGCTGGAATGCCAGAAACCGGTCCTCGGAAGCTTGTTTCCGGTCCAGGCAAGACATGGCTTGGCAGTTCGGGCTGGACTGTTCCCATGAGGCACGGGGTCAGACTGATTTGCATATAGCCATGTCTGAACTGGGGTGGCAGAGTGGGCTAAAGAACGGTGATGGATTAAACCCAGATCTTCTGACTGGGTGTGAGTGTTTGATTGATTCAGATGCTCCGTCCATCACCACCCCCTTTTGTACTGCTTTTGGCCGCCATAAGTGTGGCAGGGTATGCCCAGACGTGAGTCCCTTGCTCACTTTGCCACTGGATTCAAGCAAGCCGGGCTGAAGGCGGCTGGAATGCCAGAAACCGGTCCTCAGAAGCTTGTTTCCGGTCCAGGGAAGACATGGCTTGGTAGTTCGGGCTGGACTGTTCCCATGAGGCACAGGGTCAGACTGTTTTGCATATAGCCATGTCTGAACTGGGGTGGCAGAGTGGGCTAAAGAACGGTGATGGATTAAACCCAGATCTTTTGACTGGGTGTGAGTGCTTGATTGATTCAGATGCTCCGTCCATCACCACCCCCTTTTGTACCGCTTTTGGCCGCCATAAGTGTGGCAGGGTATGCTCAGACGTGAGTCCCTTGCTCACTTTGCCACTGGATTCAAGCAAGCCGGGCTGAAGACGGCTGGAATGCCAGAAACCGGTCCTCGGAAGCTTGTTTCCGGTCCAGGGAAGACATGGCTTGGCAAGTCGGGCTGGACTGTTCCCATGAGGCACAGGGTCAGACTGATTTGCATATAGCAATGTCTGAACTGGGGTGGCAGAGTGGGCTAAAGAACGGTGATGGATTAAACCCAGATCTTTTGACTGGGTGTGAGTGTTTGATTGATTCAGATGCTCCATCCATCACCACCCATTTTTGTACCGCTTTTGGCCGCCATAAGTGTGGCAGGGTATGCTCAGACGTGAGTCCCTTGCTCACTTTGCCACTGGATTCAAGCAAGCCGGGCTGAAGACGGCTGGAATGCCAGAAACCGGTCCTCGGAAGCTTGTTTCCGGTCCAGGGAAAACATGGCTTGGCAGTTCGGGCTGGACTGTTCCCATGAGGCACAGGGTCACAGAGGAAGTGAGGTATGGTGGTTGGCAGGTCAGAGAAACGGCGGGGGATTCAAGAGTCAGCGAGTCCTGGTAGTGGTTCGCTGCTGTCTGCCCAATAAAACCTGTATTAGACCGGAGGGAGGCGGCAAGCATCGAGTGACTAACTAGTCACTCACTTGACTTGAGTCTTTCAAGGCATCAGAGGTGCATCAACATAGTGGTAGCGATCGACCGCTTGTGCAAACTAAGAAGTGCGGGGCGGCTACAATTCAATTAAACTTGTGGCAGCGCTGCTTGCAGCATGGCAAAGTTATGCAATGGTTATTTCATCACACAGGCAATGGGCCCGACCAGCGGCTTAGCTAAGACCCCCAAACAGACCGGGGCAGCCACTGGAGTTTCTGAGCCACACCATCATGCCCAGGCAAGTGTTTGCTGCTGCCGGAGTCATTAGGCAAGGTGCGGCCCGTATGAAGAATCGTGTCGCAAAGTTAGTAAGTAGTGTTTCGTGATGTATCTCTCTATGCTGTAAATTGTTTAATAATGGCGCGCCATGCTGCCGGTCGACTACGTTCTTTTACTACTATGATTGAGCTTGGATAACTCACTGCATGCAGCAATAGAGCAGGTCTAGGAAAAACTAGACCGGTTTAAACTTGATCAATTGCCAAATAGGGGAGGCACTGTAAGAGTGACCGTTCGCCCTCTGCCTCCAGAATGCAGCATCAGTAGCCTCTCTGTTTATCTGGGCAGCTTGTGGGCTCTGTATTCACATCACGTTATGTTAGAATTGCAAGTTATCTCATAACGTGTTGCAGAGGCGTCATAGAGACTCGTTGAGCAGCTCGTTTTCAGAGAAGTTTTCATGGAGTGTAAGTTTTAGCGTTGGGTCGAATTTAACTGTGCATGTTTTTTTAGGTCTCGCCTATTCCATCCCTTTAGGGATGGAATAGGCGAAATTATAGTAAGCAGTCCGAAAAGTCTACCTAGCTGCGGATCGCGTACAGTTCATGTGAGGCAGGCGTGTGAGGCAGGCGCATGCACATCAAACACCATCGGCCTTGGCATCAGACTCCAAAGGAAGCCACTCGCACACCACCATGTGTCTGAGCCTCGGCATCAGACTTCAAAGGAATCCGCTCCCAAGCCGCTCCCCCGCCTCCCATCAGACTTCAAAGGAATGCGCTCGCGCTCCTGAGCCCCCTCGGCCACAGCAATGCCGAGAGCTTGTTTTTTTTTTTGCATCCATTTCGCGGGGAAGCCGTGTTTTGTTCGGCGTTCTCTGCAACTTTCTCTGTTTTTTTTCTGGACAAAAGTGAAAGCCTACCGTGCTTGTTTACAGTAGCCTTGCTCCTCAAATGCTTTTGCTGTGTTGCCATTTTTCTAGGGACACTCAGCTTGAAAACACTCAACTTGCTAGCTGCAATGCTACATCCACAATGCTTTGTCTCTAGACACGTTGATCCCTCGCAGACTTGCTGACTCTGCCCCTCCTGATTCTGAAACTGTCCAATGCAGTCACCACGCAGTCTCTCCAGAGTGATACCGCTGCCCAACACCAATTCCCCAGTAGGGCTGAGCCAGTTGCCGTTTCAGTGCCCATATACCCCACAGAGGCGGAGCAAGTTGCAGAGTTTTCACACTCACCTCCAATCCTCACTACCGCGTTTTTATTCATCCCATGCTTGTTTTTTTAATTATTCCTTTGCGGCCAATGCTTGTTATGTAAAGTCTGCACTGTATTGTAAGGCTGATTAGTTGGTAATTTACTTAATATAGATATATTTCTAGCAGTTTGACTCCATCATAACTCATGCCAGCACAACTCTCGGCAATAAGCATTTGCACGCACATTAGGTTTAGGTTCAGTTTTACATGTCCCTCTCGCCATACCACGCATTAACAAAGCAATATCTGTCCTGGCATTTTTGAAAGAGAGTTGGCTGAGCATGTACAATGGTGTGTATGTTACTGTGTTCATTCACATGTTTCTGGCTTCTCGGAGTATGCTTACTATTAAGTGTATTCAAAATTATTTACACAAGTGCCACTCTACCTCAAACCTATTGACTGCAACATTATGCCCGGTGTTACCACCTTGAAGCAGAGGAAAGGAATATTTCAGAATGGGCCATGGATTACCACCCATTGCCCACAGTACATCAAGAATTACCACCATTCTAGCTCAACTTGAAAAGACATGCCACTACAGACAACATTGTACCAGGGGTAGGCATCATGTCATGGATGCCCACATGTTGCAAAGAATTGCCATCTTTGTGCCAGGGCCATCATTACAGTGGGAGTAGATAGAGGACATCATGCCATGGATGGCCACAAGTTTGCTAAGAATTACTATCCAAGGGAAAGCATTGTATCCAAGTGGGCACACTGACATACCCACTCCCATGCACTCATGGACACCTATGAGGGCACACACAAACATGTATGTAACGTTGATTCATTTTGTTTATGCTAATCTTCAACTGTTATCCTGGCTCCTGCTACTGTCCTGACCACACACCCTCACCCTCACCCTCACACACCCTCACTCACCCTCACTCACCCTCACCCTCACAACCCCACACCCTCCCCCACACCCTCACTCACCCTCTCACCCTCACACCCCTCACACCCCCTCACACCCCTTCACCCCCCCCTCACCCTCTCACCCTCATACACCTTTGCTCACCTTCACCCCCTCACCCTCACACCCCCTCACCCTCACACCCCCTCACCCTCACAAACCCTCACACACCCTCACTCACCCTCACACCCTCACCCTCACACCCCCTCACCCTCACACTCCCTCACACTCACACACCCTCTCACCCTCACACACACTCTCACCCTCACACACCCTCTCACCCTCACACACCCTCACCCACTCTCACACCCCATCACCCTCACTCACACACACTCACACACCCTCACCAGCATAGCATAACAAAACATAGCATAGCATAACAAAACAAAGCATAGGATAGCAAAACAAAACATAGCATAACAAAACAAAACATAGCATAACAAAATAAAACATAGCATAGCAAAACACAACAAAGCGTAGCATAACAAAACACAACAAAACATAGCATAGCATAACAAAACATAGCATGACAAAACAAAGCATAGCATAACAAAGCATAGCCAAACAAAACATAGCATAGTCGAACAAAACATAGCATAACAAAACACAACAAAACATAGCATAACATAACAGTACATAGCATAACATAACATAAAACTAAACATAGCATAACAAAACAGCACAACAAAACATAGCATAACAAAACATAGCATACATAACAAAACATAGCATTGCAAAGCATAGCAAAACATAGCATAACAAAACACAACAAAACATAGCATAGCATAACAAAACATAGCATAACAAAACATTGCATAGCAAAATAAAGCATAGAATAATAAAACACAACAAAACATAGCATAGCATAACAAAACATAGCATAGCATAACAAAGCATAGCGTAGCAAAACACAACAAAACATAGCATAGCATAACAAAACACAACAAAACATAGCATAGCATAACAAAACAAAGCATAGGATAGCAAAACTAAACATAGCATAGCATAAAAAACAAAGCATAGGATAGCAAAACATAGCATAACAAAACGTAGCATAACATAACAAAACACAACACATAGCATAACAAAACATATCAAAACCCAACAAAACATAGCATAGCTTAACAAAACACAACAAAACATAGCATAGCAAAACAAAACATAGCATACCAAACACAACAAAATGTAGCATAGCATACCTCTTGGCTCCTCCAGGACGTAACGACACACAATTGGCATTGTAAATGACAACACTATTATTTTCGCTATTTTCAAAAACAAAACATAAATAAACAAGCATTTGCAATGCAATAGGTCTCGCATTAGGAAAGTTTGAGCTATTGGTATTGTAAATGACAATTTTTGTATGTATGTGTTGGTTTTGAAAATAGCGAAATTAATAGCTTTGTCATTTACAATGCCAATAGCTATAACTTTCGCACATGTCACACCTATAGCATTTGTAATGCAATATGTGTTGTATTTACGTGACTTAGATGTATTGCTATTACAAATAACAATGGCTTTTAATTTGTTTTAATAATGAATACTTAAATAACAGTTATTGTAATTTATAATGGCAATAGCTTAAACTTTTGTAAATAACTTTTGTGAAGATTATGTTCAGTGTATTTTATTGTGACGAAAATCCAAGAACAGAAGTGAAATATTAACATCTTTTTGTGACATTTGTAATAAAGCTTGAAACATTGAGAGAACATATTTGAACCAGTTGTTGAATGGTTGCACAGATTGATGCTGTGGTGGCGCTGAGTGATGCTGTTGTGGCGCTGAGTGATGTTGTGTTGGCGCCGAGTGATGCTGTGGTGTTCAGTGATGCTGTGGTAGTGCATAGTTATGTTGTGGTGCCCCTGAGTGATGCTGTGGTGGTGCTGAGTGATGCTGTGGTGATGCAATAGAGTGAGGGTGATAGATAGATAGAGGGAGGGCTATGAGATAGATAGATAGAGGGAGGGCGATAGATAGATAGATTGAGGGCGATCGATAGATAGATTGAGGGCGATCGATGGATAGATTGAGGGCGATCGATAGATAGAGTGAGGGCGATAGATAGAGTGAGGGCGATAGATAGAGTGAGGGCGATAGAGTGAGGGCGATAGAGAGAGTGAGGGCGATAGAGAGAGTGAGGGTGATAGAGAGAGTGAGGGCGATAGATAGAGTGACAGATAGAGTGAGGGCGATAGATAGATAGACAGATAGATAGATGGTTGTGTGTGGTTGTGTGTGTTGTTGTGTGTGTGTGTTGTGTGTGTTATTCTGCTATGCTATTTTTTGTTATGTTATGTTTTGTTATGCTATGTTTTGTTATGTTATGTTTTGTTGTGTTTGGTATGCTATGCTATGTTTTGCTATGCTATGATATGTTTTGTTTTGTTATGTTATGTTATGCTATGTTTTGTTGTGTTTTGTTATGCTATGCTATGTTATGCTAGGTTTTGTTTTGTTTTGCTATGTTATGCTATGCTTTGTTGTGTTTTGTTATGCTATGTTTTGTTGTGTTTTGTTATGCTATACTATGTTTTGTTTTGCTATGCTATATTTTGCTATCCTGGTGTGTGGTTGTGTGTGTGGGGTTGTGTGTGTGTGTGGTTGTGTGTGTGGGGTTGAGTGTGTGGGGTGGGGTTGTGTGTGTGGGTGTGTGTGTGTGTGTGTGTGTGGGGTGTGTGGGTGGGTGTGTTGGTGTGTGTGTGTGTGGTTGTGTGGGTGTGCGTGTGTGGTGGTGTGCGTGTGTGGTTGTGTGTGTGTGTGGTTGTGTGTATGTGTGGTTGTGGGTGCAGTTGTGGGTGTCTGTGGATGTGTGGTTGGGTGTGGTTGTGTTTGTGGTTGTGGTTGTGTGTGTGTGGTTTTGTGTGTGTGTATGGTTTGTGTGTGTGGTTGTGCGTGTGTGTGGTTGTGCGTGTGTGTTTGGTTGTGTGTGTGTGAGAAAGAGAATGTGTATGTGTGCGTGCTTGTGTGTGTGTGTGAGAGAGAGAGTAAGAGAGAGATAGCGTGCATGTGTGTGTGAGGGGGAGAGAAAGAGAGCAGAGCCTGCATGTGTGAGTATGCGTGTGTGTGTGTGAGTGCGAGAGAGCGTGCATGTGTGCCTGTGTGTGTGTGAGAAAGATAGTGCGTGCATGTGTGTGTGAGGGGGAGAGGGAGAGAGAGTATGCATGTGTGAGTGCATGCGTGTGTGAGAGGGAGAGAGCTTGTGTGCGTGAAAAAGAGAGAATTGTAGGGAGAGCGGGTATATCCTATCAATGAGAGGAAAGGCGCCCCGCGGCACCGGTTCTCATGCAATATTTATGTGTTTTAGGTATTTCAAATGCTGTATTTTTCGGACCTCTGTAATATACACACGAGGGACAAGCGGGAGCATGGAGTAGAGCAGGAAAAGGTGTGAGGGAACGCACACACAACACCCTAGCCTTTCACAAATGCACCCACTGCTGACTCCGCAGCTGCAGGAGAATCATTAATAGGCACCCGCCCTGAGCAGCTGGAATGAATGATGCACCACCACTGCTGGAGACTTGATAGGGAGCAAAGCTCTCCCGCTGTCAAGCCATGGCCCTATTGAAAGCAGTGAGCACCAATGAATGCCTTACCGTGCATAGCAGAAGGCAAAAGTGCTTCGGCACTGCGCACTGCCACCACTAGGCCACCAGTGCTTGAGGCCTGAAAGGGAGCAAAGGGGTCCTTGTATCATACCACAGTAAAGCTAAAAGCACCAGTGAAGGTCTTACTGTAACTACCCCCACCACGCCACAAGTGCTAGAGGCCTGGCAGGGAGCAAGGGGTCCTTGTATCATAATAAAAGCACCCTTGAATGGCTTACCATGGCTAGCAGGAATAAATGGTACTTCGGCACTACACACCAAAGAAAGAGAGAATGCATGTGTGCGTAAGTGCCTGTGTGTGTGCGCGAGAGACGGGGGAAGAGAGAAAGAGCGTGCGCGTGGGCGTGTGTATATTAAAAGGTGTTAAAGCGGGCAGTTTCCCTTGGGCTTGTGAAATTGCTTTGGATTGCTTATGGGAGAGAACTCTCACGCCCGCCTTCCACCCACACTTTGCCTTTCTGCTGACACTTGTGACAAAGAACATTGCTGGACCAGTCTGCGTGAAAATAGCAAAAGATCAGAAGCACGCATAACCATTCACTGAAGGGAACTGCTTGATTACCCACAAACTGCCTGCAGCATGGTTATAAGGATGGGACAGAAACTTTCTGTGACAGCATCTACAACGCTACGAAGCATCTGCAATGTGAAAACGTCTGGCTCATAGTTGCAAGTGCCACTTCGGTCACTGGTGAATTTTAGGTCTCCATACCCAATCACACGTGCGCACTGCCACTCAAGCTTGCACTGATCCATCCATCCATCAACTGACTCATTCTTGCATTCATCCACTTACGAACCCACAAAAACACCCTCATATTCTCAAGAAAAATATGCAGGATAAATTAAAATAATAAAAGCAGAAAAAGATCAATGTAGCATATAATTTTGGCAGGCAAGTGCGTACAATAAAAATAGGTTAAAATAAATACACTGTCTGGTTGTCTTGGAATAGTATTGTGCTTAGTCTATTGTTTCTATTCTGATCCAAGGTGGCTGACCTCTTGCTTCTGAACATGAATGGAAAATAATGATGCAGCAAGGAAAATATGATTCCCATATGGCAGTCTGATTTCGAAGCAGTGGGCTTATGGGATGCGATGCACTGTAGATTAAATGAATGGCAAGTGAGTCGGTCATTGGTTTTAACACAGTGCAATAATAATCCATCCTCAAAGGTATGTTGGCTTTGCCAATAAATAATTCAGGCCTACTGCTGTTTTCATACCGTTTCAGGCACGGGCTCACAGCTGTTATACATTTGCTTTTGTAATTTGCGCACTTGTAATTTTCTCCTCATGTATCTTTACTGTTCCTATTGTGAAGCGCTCTGACGCCTTCAGGTAAAGTCCGCGCTATATAAAAACTATATAAAAACACTAAAATTAGTCGCATGAAATAATAAAAACTCACCGCCGCAGCCCGGCTTGAACAGGAAGCCAGGCAACCTGTGTTGGGACGGGAGCGGGGCCGCAAAAAGACAGGAAGCAGACGGGAGCCTACCCCACGCTCCTGTGCTGAAGCGCTCCTGTGCCCGTCAGCCGGAAGATTTGCGTGTCAGCTAGCGGGGCTCCCGTGCTCGTGGAGAGCCCCGCCTGCTGCTGAGAATGACCCGCTGCCTGCCGAGGGAGAGAGGGACACACGAAAAGAACCCGGTGAGTGGGGTGTGAGAGGGGGATGTGTGCACGCGCGTGTGTGTGCGAGTGTGTCTGTGTGCGAGTGTGTCTGTGTGCGAGTGTGTCTCTGTGTGTGTGTGTGTGTTTGTGCGCGTGTGTGCCTGTGTGTGTGTGTCTGTGTGTGCGCGTGTGTCTGTGTGCTTGTATGTGCGCGTGTGTGTGTGTGTGTGTGTGTATGTATGCATGCGTGCGTGTGTAAAAAAAGCCCGATGACTGGTGGGGGGATGGAAAGTGAAAGTAACCAGCAGGCTTGCAGTGGAGACAGGAGATGGGTGTGCGCGCGTGTGTTTCAGTCTGTGTGGTGTGGGGGTTGGCTGTGTGCACACGGGAATATGGGCACGGCACCGTGTGCGCCCACGAGGAGGAATCTGAGACAGCAGAGGCGCGGCCCCGAACGCTGTCTCAGATTCCCCCGAAACCGCCAACAAAAGGTACTTTGCTACGCTCGACCTAAAAATGTGTCATTTACAATACCAATAGCTCAAACTTTCCTAATGCGAGACCTATTGCATTGCAAATGCTTGTTTTCTTGTGCCACAGCCATGAATTTCTTATGAGCCTCCACCTGTCTGCCCTGTTACAGCTGAGAACTGACTGTACATCACATAGCAGTCTGTCTTCTCGCTGACTGTAAGTTGTGTTAGTAGTCGCTCGCACCTGGGTCAGGTGATTGTGAGAGCCACTGTGGTGCTTGCCAACGTAACTTCTCAGTGCGCCAAGTATCACTGAGTCAGCAGAGCTTGTAGTGTAGCTCTGTGTGACAAACTGCGAGTGGAGTAATGGTGCCACCAGCAGGGTTTGGCAGGTAGTGGGCGGCATGCAGGACCAAGGCACATTGTTCAGTAATACAGCTTGTGGATTATGATGTGATTCGTCTTAGAGGTCCTTGTTGCTTTAATGGGTGTAATTTCTGTAATTTACATGTTTTTCTTGTCTTCATTGCTAGATTTTGCTCATGAGAAAGTGTCACTCATAGTCATTGAAATGTCGCTCATAATTACAATGCATTTAAGAAAATGTCACACATAGCAATCTGAAACCTTGGCAGCTATGCTTCTAAGGTCGCAAAAGCGAGACCTATTGGAGATGCCAATGCTTGTTCTGGTTTGTCGATAGTCTCTTTCCTAAGAGACTATCGACAAACCAGACTGCGTGCAGCTCGAGTAGCCTTAGCGAGCCCTGACACTGGAAGCAGGGGAAACACTGGAGATGAAGCAGTGCGCTCCAAGAAAAGGATCGGCCAGCGCTACACGCAGTGAAAGGACATCGAAGCGCTACACGCCGTGAAAGGGAATTGAGCAGCGCTTCACCCAGTGGAAGGGGTTCGAGCAGTGCCAAACGGTGAAAGGGGGTCGAGCAGCACCACACGCAGTAAAAAGACACCGAGCAGCACTACACGCAGTGAAAGGACATTGAAGCGCTCCCCTGAAACACTGCATCCAATAGGGGGATCGTGCAGCAAAGAAGCACTGCATGCAGTGGAAGGGCTCCAAGGGCTGAGTCTATATTTCTTTAGTTTTCTGATCTTTATTTTTAGCTTTTATTTGTATTTATTTTACTGGGCTAGCTTGCTGGGTTCTTCAAACCTATATTTAGTATATCAAGAGTTTCTAGTTCTGTGTTGCCAAATGTGGAAGGTTTCCCATTGCACAGATTGAAGTGGACGGCCATCTTAACTTTTCTGGCCCATCCATCTAGAAGGTACTGCAGGGCAGAGTGGAGGCTGTCCTCGAATGCCCTAATCGCAGAAAGGGAAAGAGGACTGAACTTTTGCCTTCACTAAAACAGAAAGAGGACTGAGCCAGAAGCTCACCACATGCATAGAAAGATGTTTACTACAGCGGCCATCTTGGGTTGGGAATAGAGTTTATAGCCATCTCAATCTATTCCACTACAGATTCCTAGTAAAACTCCCACCCTGGATATGGGCATTTGTTAAACAATCCTTGCTTGTGGTCCCGCTGTCTTAAGACGTGCCGCACAGCGCAGACCGTCAGGCTGGCTGTGAAGGAGGACTACAAGGCCATCAGGAGGATGCTGTTGCCTCATCTACAGCTGTGCAACAAGTAGTGCCAGCTGCACCGTTTAGGCCTTTTACAGCTGCGCAGCAAGTAGTGCTAGCTGCACCGTTTAGGCCTTTCTACAGCTGCGCAGCAAGTAGTGCCAGCTACACCGTTTAGGTCATGAACAGCTGTGCAGCAAGCAGTGCCAGCTGCATTGTTTAGGCCCTTTACAGCTGCGCAGCAAGTAGTGACAGCTGCACCGTTTAGGCCTTTTACAGCTGCGCAGCAAGTAGTGCCAGTTGCACCGTTTAGGCCTTTTACAGCTGCGTAGCAAGTAGTGCCAGCTGCACCGTTTAGGCCTTTTACAGCTACGCAGCAAGTAGTGCCAGCTGCACCGTTCAGAACTTTAACAGCTGTGCAGCAAGTAGTGCCAGCTGCATCGTTTAAACTACTTTATCAGTGGAGTCAGTTCTGATTGAGTAGGACTCCCGCTGCCTTTACAGCAGCCTTGACATTATGGATTCAGGGCATCTGTTCCCCCTGCTTAGATGGCCAGTTGGCCTGGGAGACTGCGAGGTATGTAGGGCGCCAGGCCCTTATACAGACATGTGGTGCTTGGAAATGTTCTCCTTGTAGTATGAGTTTCGCACCCTAATCTGAGCTCCGCTAAAGGTGGTCTTATGATGACGAGGTTGTCGTGCATATTTAGACCTTGTTAGTCAGATTTTGCATATTTAGACCTTGTTAGTCAGATTTTGTTTCACCCCATGCTCTTTGCCCCTAATGTTTGTTATTCTCAGGCGATTAGGGTGCAATAGTAGTCTGTTGAGATTATGGGCGTACAACACGTTTGGTGCCGAATGGGATTCTGTCATAGGCTGATGCTAAGTTCAGTGATCACCAGTGGTCACTGGGTGTTCGTTTATAATCTGTTCTACTTTGACCAAATTTGCTTTGTGATGGGTCTGAAAGTGGTCCAGTTGGTCCTATCTATGTAAACAATTCCTTTGTTTATCTAGTGCCAGGTGACATCATGCATACCTAGATGAAGGGCCCATCAAATACCCACCTCACTTCCCAGACGGCACATTAGTTCTGATTTCTTCACCCAACATTTGGAATATGTGCCCCCTTCTTGTCCTTCTACTTCTCATCACCACCGCTTTCCTAGTAACACTCTTCTCATACCCCCCCACCCTCCCCCGTCTCCTTTTCCCAACATGGCCACCACTCGAGTTAATGCTGGAATTAATTGCTACAAAATCATGTATCCTCCCAACCAGACGAAAGCTTCAGTAAAACGATTGAAGCATAACACTATTGAACGTTTCCCTGATTCCCTTTTTGTTGATCAATTTTACAATGGTCGTTTTGGGAGGCTCAAAAATGATTTCATCTTTTTCACTCATGACACCCCCTCTTGGTCCACCAGCTTATATAATTCCCTTTAGGTCACCTCCTCCTACTCCATCCCTCATGGCAAACAACTAAAAATTTCCCCCTCTGCGTGTTTCAACGGCTACCTCACTATCTCACTCTATAACAACGGTACTGTCATGATCCAAGGCAAAGACACCTGTCTCTCGCTCTTTGACCACCTCTTCCCCTCCCTACTCCCCTCCTCTGCGACTGTGTTATCCCCTGACTCTTCATCTAGCTCCACCCACTACTCACTTTCTCCTCCCCTGACCCCCCTACATTCCATCAGGGTGCACCCTCGAGAAGCACAGGTAGCCCCTTTTCCCTCCCCCTCCCCTGTGCCCTCCTCACCTATGCCTCCCCCCTTACAGTTTGCCCCCCATTTATCAATTCAGCCTTACCTCTAACGAATACGCTCCTCATCCAATCTGCACCATCCCGGTTCCCCAATCTCTTCACCTCACCCATACTCCTACCTGCCACACCCCTTTTCAGTTCACCTCTCCTCCAACCCTCTCCCCCGGTTAACCTTCCCCACGCTCCCCTTATGGCTCCTTCCCCCCCTCTCCTCTACCCCCCTCCTCCCCTCGTTATTCACCCTCATTTCTCCACAAACCTATTGCATCTCTCTCCTTCCCCCCACTCCTCCAGCTGTGCTGTGCTACCCCCTTTCCCCCCTTGGTAACCCTTTCCATTTCCCTCCCTCGGGCACAGCAGAACCACTTCCTTTCTTCAGCTTCCCATTCTCCCAACCCCCCTCACTCTGCCAGATGCCAGTTTCCTCACAGCCACCCCTTCTCGATGACAGGACCTCTTCAACCACCTCCCCTCTTTTCCTCCCTAACCCCCTACATTCCATGACGCCACTCAGGTCTCCCCTCTCCTTCTACCATACCGCCCTGATCCGCACCCATCTCCCCCTAAATTTGTCCTTAATTCCTTTCCTTGTTGCATTTCCAACAAAGACAACTCTCCCTTCACCTCTGACTCACCAACTCCCGCTCTCAACCTCCACCTTTCCCCACTTTTGAACCCTATACCCCAACTCCCCTCCTGTACCCCCACCTCTCCCTGCCTTCCACCACCATTTCCACCCCCTCCCGTTTCCATCCAGCCACCCAACCATCCGTGCTCTGCCTTACTCTGTCTGGAAAATAAGCTAGACTCTCTGATCACCTCCATCTCCCAGCTTGTAACTGCCATTTCACTTTTAAGCTCCAAGATTTCCACCTTTCCATATACCTCTACTCCTTTGGAAAACCCTCACCATCCCATGAGATGTACCTCGTCCCCTCACCCCACTATAGCCAAGCTGAACCTGTCATCTACAAACTTTGTCAACTCACACAAGCCTTTGAATGCCTCCCTTCTGCAACCTGCACCTCCCAGTAACCCTACTATCTACTCTATTCTGACCATCTCCTCTGTCAGAACCAAGCATCCACCTAAACCCTCCCGAGCACCCTCGTATAAACACAATATCCCGATCACCCTTCAGAGCCCAATTGCCCCCGTCACCAAAACAGTCTTGACAGAGCTGCGCTGTCTGCTCCACAACTGCAGATCTGCAGTAAAACACAAACTTGAAATCTCCGATACCATCACCCTTCATAATATAGACATGCTCTTTCTCACAGAGACCTGGTTCAACGATACCTCTCACTCGATCTTGGATCTCCTATTACCCACAGGCTATTCTTTACTTAGGAATGACAGAACTGACAGCGTTGGGGTAGGTGTTGCAGTCATCTTTAGGAACTCCCTTCAACTGAAGGCTTCTCCTTTCAGCTCCTTCCGCACTTTTGAATGCCTTTCTCTTGAGCTCCAATTGCACCACCGCTCACCCATCAGAATCCGTGTCATTTACCGCCCGCCGGGTAGCGGCCCTTCGTTTATGGAGGAACTCACTGACTTCATCAGCGACCAATACTCGCAAAGTGACAATCAGACCTTTGTGGGTGACTGCAATCTCCACTGGGGCTCACCGCAAGACTCTTCTGCGAACTCGCTGGCCACCTTCCTCTCAGCTAACGATCTTATCCAACACTGCACAGAATCAGCACACTCTAAGGGCTCAATCCTGGACCTTGTTATTTCTAAAGCAGACATGCTTTCTATCACTTCCCCTATTCATGTAGACTGGTCTGACCACCTCCTCATCCCATTTTCTCTTCACCTATCACACTCTATAACTCTTGGCCAACCTAAGAGGGCTACCGCCTGGTTCCGTGATGCTAAAAATATTGATGTTGTTTCCCTCTGTGAATCAGCTTTGTTATCACTTCCAAGGCTAGACCCGAACCTAGATGTTGACGAACTCACCTCCCAATGCCTCACAGTCCTTGCAGTCGAAATCAACAACGTCGCTCCTCTCCAAAGTAAAAAGATAAGGCCCACTCCCTCAGCACCCTGGTTCAACAAATCCCTCTATGAAGAAAGGAAGCAACTAAGATTCCTGGAGAAACAATGGAGGCAAGCGCCCTCCACTGATAATCTGGCCACGCTTCGCTCAGCAAGATCCAAGTACCACAAGAACATCTTCCTTGAGAAAGCGTCGCACTTCAGACCCCTCCTTGACTCTGCCAAAAATAGACCCAAAAAATTATTCGATCTCATCAAGGTTCCTAACAGCTCTCCCCCAACTTCCATGCTGGAGGATTCTACAAAGAAAGCAGCAGATTTTGGTATATTCTTTGACGAAAAAGTGAAATCCCTTGTGGCTCAGGTCACTCATCCTACCCCTCCAGAGGAGCGCAAATCCTTAGCTATTCGGCAGAACTTTGACCCCATCTCTGAAGATGCCCTCCTCAAGTGCATCCTCGAAACAAAGCCCTCCAACCATTCTCTTGACCCCATCCCCAGTGCCATTGCCATTGACTTCTATTCCCATTCTCTTTCCTATTGGACCACTCTGGTCAACCTCTCCCTCTGTCAAGGCTCCCTTCCTGTCTCCTTCAAAACTGGACAGGTCACCCCTCTGCTTAAAAAACCCACTGCTGATGCTAAAGACCTCAACAACTTCCGCCCCATCACTAATCTACCCTTTCTTGCGAAGATCACAGAAAGATTTGTAGCGAAACAACTCTCTCGTCATATCAAGGACAATGATCTTCTTGACAATTGTCAGTCTGGCTACATCCAAAACTGCAGCACTGAAACAGCCCTATTGCAAGTGGTCGATGACGCGCTGAGGATACTCGACCGGGGGGGGGGGGGGGGGGGGGTCCTGTCTTCTAATTCTCCTCGACCTTTCTGCAGCCTTTGACACTGTCAATCACGACACTCTCCTCAACACTCTGCATCAGAGAATGGGCATGGAGGGCACTGTGCTTAAATGGTTTGCTTCCTTCCTCTCTGATAGATCCCAAATGATCAAAATAGCGAACAGTCTTTCATCTCCTTTGGCGGTAGGTCAAGGTGTTCCTCAGGGCTCTATACTTGCACCTACATTGTTCAATCTCTACCTAGAACCACTGGGAAATCTCCTAAGTAAATCCGGGATCCACTATCATCTCTACGCAGATGACACTCAAATCTACCTCAAGGTTGCCTCCACTCATGATCTCGCCATCCTAAGCTCGACTCTTGACTCCATTCAAAACTGGATGTCAACTCATCAACTGATTCTGAATCCCTCCAAAACTGAATTCCTCCTCCTCTCTTCCTCACTTTCTCCTCCCCCGGTTCAATCATGGATGGATCAGATGAATCTTCTGAAAAATAAACCCATCATTGTCGACAGCGCAAAATCCCTTGGTGTCATACTCGACAAGAAACTCAATCTCATCCCCCACATCAACTCCATTGCAAAATCTGCACGATACCAACTGCGCCTTCTTTGGGGAATTCGTCGCTTTTTCCCTGAACAAGACCTTAAAACACTGGTGCAATCGCTGGTCCTCTCAAGACTGGACTACTGCAATTCTCTGCTTACTGGCCTCCCCAAATCCCACCTGTCCTCCCTTAAATCTGTCCTCCACTCAGCAGCCCGTTTCATTTGTGGGGCGAAAAGAAGCGACCACATCACACCGTTGTTATCCACCCTTCGCTGGCTTCCAATCGAGGCTAGAGCTATCTACAAGACTGCCTGTATCACCCACAAAGCCTTGCACTCCTCCTCTCCTCTCTACCTGTCGAATAAACTGAAACTGTCTAGAGGCTCTAGACCATCTCGTAATGCGGAAAATCTACTGCTTGAACCCCCCACTTTCAAGAAGGAAAGATTGCTGGCCCAATCCTTTTCAGGCAGCGCAATGAGAATCTGGAACTCACTTCCACCTCAGCTCCGGACCACCTCCTCCTCCCAGGCCTTCAAAATGGACCTCAAAGTTCTCCTCCTCCAAAGACACCTCCAAATCTAATTCACGCCCTCTCTATCACCTGAAGGAAGGCCTCCCATTATTGAAAATTCTATTGTCCTTGACTATTGAAGTGCTTTCCCAGTGTGTTCTGGCAGTTTGAGTGTTTACCATTTATTACAGTATTATCCTTGTACCTGTGTATGGTACCCTTTTGTAACTTGCACATGTCACTTTCTCTTGTATCACACTGTATGCTACCTCTCACTTTTTGTTTCCTTTAGATACTTGCACAAGTGCCACCATTGCCTAAGTAACGTTTGTTCTTGTGCTGGAGTGTCTGCCATTTATTGCAGTATTATACCTCTACTTGTACTTTGTACGCTTTTGTAACCTGCACACATATCACGTTTTCCTCCTGTAATGTACCGATTGCTACCTCATGTATTTTGTTTGCTCACTATTGTCATTTTTGATTCATGTAACGTAACGTTTGCTTTTGTAATTTGTTCACTTGTAATTTTTCTCCTCATGTATCATTGCTGTTCCTATTGTGAAGCGCTCTGACACCTTCGGGTAAAGTCCGCACTATATAAAATCGCATTAATAAATACATAAATAAATAAATAAAAGATGGCAGTGGTACAACAAGGGTCCCGAATTTCACGTGCGCGCCACATGAGGGCAGTGTTTCTTTAGTCACCCAAGAGCATACATTATAAAACAGGGTCATGTTCCAGAAACCGTAGACTGTGGGTTTCCTGGGGAATCGATCGCTCTACTACTTACTCAACAGTAATTACCCATCAGGCTTCTGGGTGTAGCACGCATGCCGTGCCCAACCCGCCGTAAGTCCTGGCAGGTGTGAAGTAACGTGAACTGCGTGCTCGTGAACAGAAGAGGGGGTGGCAGAGTGTTAGAAGTCGTGGACACTGCTGGATAGTGTTTGGGGGAGCCAGAGAGCCCTGGGTTGAAGGGGTCTGCCTCCGTTATCCTCCCCGTTGTCCCCAAGACCCCTTCGTGGTTCCTCTCCCTAATAGAAGTATTTGTTTTGTGTCCACAGTAGGAGGGATTGTCCGAGGGACAGCTGGGACTCGAGCTCCTCGTTTCATAAGGGCTCGCATTACTAGTTGGGCGGAGATCACACGTCTGGCACGCCCGGTTGGACTAGGCCTTCGGGTTGTTGTGAGACACATGTACCACTGTTTGAGGAAGAGCCCCCCAGAGGGTCCTGAAGATGTGGCGCTGCCTTGGCAAGGCCTGGATTGGATCTTCATGTAGTCTTTACACCTTAATGACCCACTGGCAGGCACTTTGAGAAACCTGCACTCCCTTCAGCCTCTTACCCATCAATTGTGACCCACTAGAAGAAGCACATACAATCTGAATGTAAAGAGACCCCTACCAATAAGCCACGCCACAGCGCACACAATACAACATCAATAAGCAGTCTGAGGAAAAACAACATGTTGGAAAAAGCAAGTAAATAAAGTAAAACTCGAGGAATGTAAACATGAGCGTTCTCACTGTCATGGATTCATTATCATTACATTATTCTGATTACTCACTGCTGCCTTTTGGCATTAGTTTCTCCAGATATCACACTTATGTTTTTGAGGAGACCAAGCCCAAGGGCACAGTCCATGTGGATTAGAAAAGTGCCTGCTCACCAAGACCAGGCGCAGCTGGTGCTGTTTTTTTTCTGGCTCACACCCACACAAGGGAGGCACAGCTGTAAAGCATGTTTATTTATTTATTTATTTATGCATTTTTATATAGCGCGGACTATACCCGAAGGTGTCAGATCGCTTCACAAAAGGAACAGAAATGAAACATAATGAGAAACATTACAAAAGAACAGATTACAAAAGCTTACGTTACGTTACATAAGGTAATAGTGACAATTTTGAGCAAACAAAATACATGAGGTAGTAAAAATTGTGAGCAACCAAAAATACATGAGGTAGTAAAGGTAATAGTGACAATTGTGAGCAAACAAAATACATGAGGTAGTAAAAATTGTGAGCAACCAAAAACATGAGGTAGTAAAAAGTGCACAAGAGGAAAAAGTGACAAGTGTGCAATTACAAGAGAAAACAAAGTATAATTTGAGGTATAATACTGCAATAAGTATATAATAACTAACCCTGGGCGTAGTGGGCCTAGTGGGGCTTCGCGGAGCTACGTGAAGTGGGCGAGGAACTAAGCCCACCTCCGCACTCCGCGTAGCCCCACTACGCACCGCAGGCCTCCCTCCCGCCCTCCCTAAATACTTTAAATTACATCTGTAAAAGAATTAAAAGGCACTTACCTTGCCCGCCGCTGCCCACCGCTGCCCGTCGCGTCTCCGGGGCACCCTCTCTTCATCGCCGCCGTCTTGGGTAATAATGCGCATGCGCGGGCGGCCGCGCATGCGCATTTCTCGTGAGAAATGCGCATGCGCGGCCGCCCGCGCATGCGCATTATTACCCAAGACGGAAGCGACGAAGAGAGCGAGCCCCGGGGACGCGGCGGGCAGCGGCGGGCAAGGTAAGTGCCTTTTAATTCTTTTACAGATTTAATTTAAAGTATTTAGGGAGGGCGGGAGGGAGGCGGGTGGCGGCCAGCTACGCTCCGTCTGCGGAGCGTGCGTAGTGCCGAATTCTACGCCTGCTACGCAAAATGCGTAGAAGCCGGCACTACGCACACTCTGTGCACGGAGCGTAGCTGCCCGCCCACCCTTAATAATAACTCAGGCACAAGAACAAGCGTTACGTAGACAAAGGTGGCACTTGAGCAAGTATCAAAGGTAAAAACATGTGAGAGTTAGCAAACCATGTGTTACAAGGGCAAAGTGGTGTGTGCATGTTACAAAAGGGCACCAAACACAAGTACATGGAAAATACTGCAAAAAGGCAGACACTCCAACCCCAGGAATACACTGGGAAGGCACTTCCATGGTCATGGAAAGTAGAATTTATCAGTAGTGGGAAGTCTTCCTCCAAATAACACGAGGACGTGAATTACTTTTGGAGGTGTCTCTGGAGGAGGAGAACTTTGAGGTCCCTTTTGAAGGCCTGGGAGGAGGCGGTGGTCCGGAGCTGAGGCAGAAAGGAGTTCCAGATTCTCACTGCGTTGCCTGAAAAGGATTGGGCCATTGTTCTCTCCTTCTTGAAAGTGGGAGGTTCAAGCAGTAGATTCTCCGCATTGCGTGAAGGTCTAGAGCCTCCAGAGAGTTTCAGTTTATTCGCCAGGTAGCGAGGAGAGGAGGAGTGCAAGGCTTTGTGGGTGATACAAGCGGTCTTGTAGATAGCTCTAGCCTCGAAGGGAAGCCAGCGGAGGGTGGATAACATTGGTGTGATGTGATCGCTTCTTTTGGCCCCATAAATGAAGCGAGCTGCTGAATGGAAAACAGACTTAAGTGGGGACAGGTGAGATTTGGGGAGGCCAGTAAGAAGAGAATTGCAGTAGTCTAGTCTGGAGAGGACCAACGATTGCACCAGGGTTATAAGGTCCTGCTCCGGGAAGAAGCGTTGGATTCCCCAAAGAAGGCGCAGTTGGTAACGAGCAGATTTTGCAATAGAATTGATGTGAGGAGTTAGATTGAGTTTTTTTGTCTAGAATGACACCAAGGGATTTTGCGCTGTCGACAATGATGGGTTTATTGTTTAGTAGATTCATCTGATCCATCCATGATTGAACCGGGGGAGGAGAGAGTGAGGAGGAGAAGAGGAGGAATTCAGTTTTGGAGGGATTCAGAATCAGTTGATGAGTTGACATCCAGTTTTGGATGGAGTCCAGAGTAGAGCTTAGGATGGAGAGATCATGAGTGGAGGCAACCTTGAGGTAGAGTTGAGTGTCGTCTGCATAGAGATGATAGTGAATCCCGGATTTGTTTAGGAGGTTTCCCAGTGGTTCTAAGTAGAGATTGAACAATGTGGGTGCAAGTATAGAGCCTTGAGGAACACCCTGACCTACTGCCATAGGAGAAGAAAGACTGTTCGCTATTTTGATCATTTGGGATCTGTCAGAGAGGAATGATGCAAACCATTTAAGCACAGTGCCCTCCATGCCCATTCTCCGTTGAAGGATATTGAGGACGGTGTTGTGATTGACAGTGTCTTAGGCTGTAGAAAGGTCAAGGAGAATTAGAAGACAGGACCCCCCCCGAATCGAGTATCCTCAGCGCGTCATCAACCACTTGCAGTAGGGCTGTTTCAGTGATGCAGTTTTGGATGAAGCCGGACTGACAATTGTCAAGAAGATCATTGTCCTTGATATGACGAGAGAGTTGTTTTGCTACACATCTTTCTGTGATCTTCGCAAGAAAGGGTAGATTAGTAATGGGGCGGAAGTTGTTGAGGTCTTTAGCATCAGCAGTGGGTTTTTTAAGCAGAGGGGTGACCTGTCCAGTTTTGAAGGAGACAGGAAGGGAGCCTTGACAGAGGGAAAGGTTGATCAGAGTGGTCCAATAGGAAAGGGAATGGGTATAGAAGTCAAAGGCAATGGCACTGGGGATAGGGTCAAGAGAATGGTTGGAGGGCTTTGTTTCGCGTATGCACTCGAGAAGGGCATCTTCAGATATGGGGTCAAAGCTCTGCCAAATGGCTAAGGATTTGCGCTCCTCTGGAGGTGTAGGATGAGCGACCTGATCCACAAGTGATTTCACTTTTTCATCGAAGAAAATAGCGAAATCCGCTGCTCTCTTAGTAGAATCCTCCACCTCGGAGGATGGGGGAGAGCAGCTCGTAATCTTGATGAGATCGAATAGTTTTTTGGGTCTATTTTTGGCGGAGTCAAGGAGGGTTTTGAAGTGCGCCGCTTTCTCAAGGAAGATATGCTTGTGGTACTTGGATCTTGCTGTGCGAAGCATGGCTAAATTGTCTGTGGAGGGCACTTGCCTCCATTGCTTCTCCAGGAATCTTAGCTGCTTCCTTTCCTCATAAAGGGACTTGTTGAACCAAGGTGCTGAGGGAGTGGGCCTTATCCTTTTGCTTTTGAGTGGAGCGACGTTATTAATTTCAGCTGCAAGAACTGTGAGGCATTGGGAGGTGAGATCATCAACAGCTATGTTCGGGTCTAGCCTTGGAAGTGATAGCAAAGCTGATTCACAGAGGGGACCGACATCAATATTATTGGCATCCCGGAACCAGGAGATGGCCCTCTTGGGTTTGCCAAGAGTTATAGAGTGTGAGAGTTGAAGAGAGAATGGGATGAGGTGGTGCTCAGACCAATCTACATGGATTGGGGTAGTGGTAGAAAGCATGCCTGCTTTAGAGGCGTGTATGTATGATGTATGCGTGCATGTAGATGCATGTAGGCGAGGCGTGGCCGGTCCTAGGAGAGAGAACAAGTGGTTCTCTGCCTTACTGACTGAACAACAGCAGCGCAGTCTCAGACTTAAGTAACCGGGCTCCACAGCTCACGCTGGGCTACACTTTAGAACAGCGAAATAAGCCCAGATCACCCTGCAACTTGCATAGACCTTCATGATGATTGTCCTGTTTTTTTTCAGTCCCACTCCTCTGTGCTTCCGTTCAGTGGCGGCTCCTCCACAATGGCAGAGGAGCGTCTCCCCACTGGCTCCGAGCCAGCAGCTGAAAAACCAAACAATACTTTACTCTAGTTTTAGTTTTAGCTGCTGGCTCAGAGCCAGCGCATGTAGGAAGGAGAGGGGCAGGGCGATTAGAGGGGGGCGATTGTGCACTTCTAAGTCCATGGCCGGCCAAACATACATGCACACGTAGGTTTCTCTAACAAGCTGTATTCTACAGCCGGGTTAGCGAAAGGCACAGACTCCCTGTGCCTGAGAGGAGCATAAAACCAGCCCACTTCGGCCAATCCCCACTCTGCTCTCATACTCATGGCTCCCCGTTAGAGAGAGAATCAAGTTTAAATCCATGTGCATCGCTCATCAAGCCTATTGGAAAGCTGGCCCTACAATCAACCATGCTTTGATCACCCCCTATTATCCAAAAAAGAACTTCGCTCCTCTCATGCTTTTCTAGCAGTAGTTCCCAGGATTAAGAGATCCAGAGCAGGAAACCGATCCTTTTCACACAACTCACCCAAGTTATGGAATTCACTTCCCTTGCACCTCAGATCTAATCCCAATCTGCTGACCTTCCGGAAACAACTTAAAACTTTCCTCTTTGACTAATTCTACTCCTTGTTGGTTCCATCTCACTGGAAGCTGTGCTCTTGATTCCTAGTGCCTGGACGCCTCAGGGCAACTGCAGCGCTTTATAAAACCTTTTTTCATTTCATACTATGAGAGCAGCGTCTGGATTGGAAGGGGAGTCTGTTGTCCCAGGGACTACTGGGAGCAGCAGAACGGTGGAGTACCGAAGCGTGAGGTGGCTGCATGAACAGGTAAGTTTTATAGCTTCCGTTCACAGTACTTGTGTGATGTGACTGAGCACAGGGGTGCTATTGACAGCGGATGTATTGCATTACAACGCAGGCTTTTACCCCGCATGCCATAACAACGCAGGGATTACAACGAAACTCGTTACAACGACTTTCACTGGAGGGCGCTGAATAGTGGAATAGTTTAATTTTCTATTCCAACTCCAGCCCACTTTGACAGTAGGGAAGGTGTTGGATAGAAAATAAACTATTCCCTATCCAACAGCGCCCTCCAGCGAAAGTCGTTGTAACAACTTTCGTTGTAATCCCCGCTTTGCAATGGCAGTGCGGGGTAATCCCCGCGTTGTCATGGCTGTTCCCCATTGACAGCCAATGCCTCAGATGGTTGGAGACCAGCTTGCAACTCCTTGAGATAACATTGTGGACCCCTGGGAGTCTGTGGCCCACAGGTTAAGAACCGCAGCTTTACATTTTACACGCACTGATTATAGATTGACAATAAATCATGTGTACAACAGTGTACAGGTTGTTTCACATACAACAATGTTGGTTACAAGCTGGGCAACAGAAATTATGCCTCAGGAGAGGGTCAAATTACGGCACAGGATTTAGTAGATTATGTGGCAAGAAAATGCAAATTATGCTGCATAATGCAGCGTATTTTTAAATAGCATTCCTTCATTATTTAGTCATTTTTAAACTTGTTAACACTGTCTGGGTATTGATTGTACCTCATTAGTACCATTTTAATATCGAAATATAGCAATAAGCAACAAAAAACTTGACCAGTCCAGCTTTGCAAAGGGCTTTTCAGTGAGCTGCAACACGTGTTGCTGTATTTTTTGGAACCGTTTGAGCATGAAACAAAATGTTTTTTTCTTAACATCTGCAGATGGATTATGTGGCAAATGCAGCAAATACATTATTATATGGAAGTTGCCATGGCCGCACAATTGCATATTTCCAGCGGCCCTGGTTACAAGGTGTAGGGGTCACACATTGAGCTTCATATCTCACTGTGCTAGATTATAAGGATTGTAAACAAAAAGATCTCTGTGTTAAAAGCAGTAACCCACTTACCTAGCTACATAAAATAAAAATATGTTTTCTGCATATTACACAATGTACTTTGCAGAAGACACATTAAGCCACAACAGATTTACTGTCATATTTCTCCTTCTTGCCAATTTCTTTGTGACAGAGCTTTTATTTTTTGACAATAAATGTATAAGTTGACTGAATGACCACTTTCCATGACTCCCTTTTCACTGCGCCCGTGACCCCTGATTTCTGGGTTCATGGTGTAACGATTTTCCAATTTCTGCATTACAGTAAGCATCTCTCACAGGGCAATAGCAAGGCTGGAAAAACACTGTGAAGCCTCGTTTCTGTCTGTGATTTTCACGGGAATGCCCAGTGCCAAAGCCTAGAAGAAATCAGCAGGTAGAACACTGAAAAATCTCCATCCTGCGATTCACCTGGAATACGGCGCTTCACATTCGTTGCACTCCATTTAAGAGGGTGAGCAACCAGAATGTTAGTCTTGTTTGTTCCTGAGTCCCTACATCTGCCTTAGCCCCCCTGTGCCATTGGAGCTGGAGCACCCGCTGCACACGGACAGAAAGATGAAGAAAGCAGCCCAATAGAGCTTGCTAGTGGGGTGGAGTCTGCTGTATGCATGCCTTCATTCCAGCTCTTGGTAAGTACTACTACCCCACCCAGAATTCAGCACTCCCCCCTGAAAAAGAAATACTGCATCTTATTATTGGAAAAAATGTTGTAGTGGGATGGGGCATCTGACTGGCATGCTTCTCAGGATTTTTTTCCGACTGCAAAGGCTTGGACGAGGGTACAGTTATAATCAACTAGTCCCCAGCCTTGCTTTCAAATGGTAGCTGGTCTAGAAGTGGGCGAGCTAAGGGGCATATTATCAAGCCTGTGCGCTAAAATTATCGCCGCTTTATCGGCCGAAAACGGCCGATAAAGCGGCGATAATGGGCTTGATAATATGCTCTGTGGAATTCCAATCGAAGCCCATGTTAGATGTCTTCACATCTAACATGTGCTTCGATTGGAATTCCATAGAGCATATTATCAAGCCCATTATCGCCACTTTATCGGCCGTTTTCGGCCGATAAAGCGGCGATAATTTTAGCGCACAGGCTTGATAATATGCCCCTAAGTTATTTACAGGGAGAACCTGTGGATGAGCTAGTCATGAAACTAGCAAGTAATGAATGCAAATAAAATGTAAAGTCACTTCACAATTTTGAAAAAAGTGTATTTCACCTAAATACAGAAATGTTTCAACATAGTATTTCAGATTATATCACTGCATTGACAGGCATTTGCTAAAGATGATAGCTTGAATTTAGTGTGAATTTAGAGACATTCAGACCCACCTCTTCCCTAACAACAATGCTATTAATGAACTAAGAGTCAAGTCAATTGTCATAAGTACCTTCTATGTGGCCTAGATTCTTATTATACATGGAGCAACATTATAGTCCATCATATCAAACACAAACGAAACATTTGCCTATGATCACACAATTTGATCAAGTGTGGAAGCCGGGATTGACCCCAGGATTTCTACTTTAACAATATTCTAATCAGCCACTTGACGGGCATCTCTTTATTATTACTCCTTTTTTACACATCAAAGGTTAATGAATGCGTTGTCTTTAATTTTTGGCACAAGTAGTTGGAGCGTAGCGGCAGGAAGAAGCCACTTGCAAGTCAATTGTTATGTGCACTCTATAAATGTCCTAGATACTTTTTATGTATGGAACATGATTATAGTTGATCAGATCACTCAAAAGAGTTATCTACCGAGCATTCATAGCTACGTGAAAGTGTATAGACTGATGTCTGTATGTTATAATTGTCAACTTGTAATGATTGTTTTACGTTTGGCCAGTACCACAGATTGTTGTGCACTTTCTTTTGCCTACTTGTAGATATTGTGTGCTTGTTTTTTTCTCATTCACGCTGCAACTGTACATTTTCCATTCAAATAGGAGCTGTCCTGCATAATCCTGCTGCTCCTCCATTACCTAAATATTTCAGATTTGTGCAGAAGTATCTAAATCCATCACACCTTAACAAAAATTATTTCCAAACATTTAAAATTTGTTGTTTTTACCAGTTCCAACCACTAAATGTTGAAAAGCTGTTTTCCTTGAAAGGGAGACAAGTTGTATTTTTTTTATAGCTCTGGAAATTTGAGAGCATTGGATAAAGCAGTGTTAACGTTTGCCAAGTTGTCACCCTCCTGGGGATGGCTGGCCTTGTTCCTTGCCCTTCTCACCCCTAACTACTGCAGCAATGCTGCAGAGTTTTTGCGATGTACTGTATCATAACACAATAACACAGGACATTTGCATGTTACAATGCTCTTAGGTCTGGCAGGCTGGTGCAGTTCAGAGCTACGCTATGTATAGAGATGAATGATCAGATGTGCTTACATAGGGCTGGCACCTTTAGGATGAGATAACAGTTACTATGTGAGCCCACCGGTCAGTGTTACTGTACACAAGCAGGCCTTCTTTAGTGCACCATGCTGGCAGCTAACAGTCTAGGATTTTGTTAACCACATGATAGGGATTCAATTATGTAAAATGTGTGACTAATTATTTATTTTGTATGGTTAAGCATCCTTTAGCAAGATAGCAGAAACCTTAATGTCTGAATTAACATATGTGCAGAATTTCCAGTTACATCTGAATCTTTCATAGGGAATATCGTTTACATGTTCAGAATACCAAATGCATTGTGCAACTTGCAGTTTTTGATAATGGCCAAAGTGTGCTAAAATTGTCAGTGTGTTATGTGTGGCAGGTTAATAAATTATATCGTTTTGATATTCACAATTTTAATTTCTTGCATTTTAAATGTAGTTCATGAACTATGCTCTACTTTTGGTGCCTAGTTCAGCGTGCTTAGGTTGTAGTACTTAGATGTTTTTTCTAATGTAGTTAGTCAGACACCAAACTTAATCCAGATTCGGGCTGTTGATTCCTTCAAACAGGGAATTCAGTTCACAGGCTTATTGCTCTCAACTGTACTCATGCTAGACCTGCAAAGCTTACGTGTAAGTTCTTTAATATGGCGTCTCGTCTTGATATGTCACTTCCTGTGGTCAAGTTTTGTGATGCCACACACAATGTCACACACAAGTGAAGCTGCATGCCGTGGTGTCACTTGCATACTTCTTAGCTTAGTTAGTCTCCACCACTGCTTTTTTTTTGGATAAATACGTTTTATTGTTTTTGTGCTCTGGAAAAAATACAATCAATCAGTTTTACAGCATCACAGACAACACAACAGTGCATATACACAGTCCATTTAACCATCCAGGTCCAGCCCATGATATTCCCACCATTTACTCCAGATCTTCTCATGCTTTTGTGGGCAACCTCTACCCGTATAAATGTTTTTTTTCTTGCTGGGCGCAACAGTCCACCCTGTCCGCTACTTGGCAACCGAGGACAAGCCCATGGATTTCCATTTCCAGGCAATGTCTCGCTTGGCGACCAGTGTGGCTATCCCAATTAATATGTGCTCTGCTCATGGGCCACCAAGGTCCTCCATCAAGCCCAGCAGGACGATTCTAGGGGAAAGGTCTAGTGGCAGGTTTAGCACAAACGACAGCCCTTGCGAGATCCTCCGCCAGTATTGGACCATCACAGGGCAGGATCAAACCATATGAGAAAAGATCCGCCTCCGGTGCAGAACAGCAGAAATGGGTTGTCTGGGGAACCCTGCCAGCCCGTTGGAGTTGCACTATGGTCATATAAGTTAAGATAGTTAAACTGGTTCAACCGGAGGCGTGTAGAAATAGCGAGTTCACGGGCGCCAGTCTCCCCTCCATCATCAAGTTTGCCAACCCACGCCTCCCAGTTCTGTTTCAGTTGGTGAATCAGTCTGGGGCGTTATTGATCAAGGATCTAAACACCTGTTAAATGGCACCCATGGTGATCTTTTCCATCAGTAATGTTTGCTGGGAAGAGTAGAATATATGGAAGGTTGAGAGCACAGAGTTTTTGCTTGACTTCGTCGAAGAATCATCTACATTGTTGAATTGCAGGGTGTATTCAGGGAAGATCATGATACTTGAATTGTGGAATCGGAAGTCAGGTTGTTTTCGAGTCTTGGTAAGGATGGTATCCTTATCGCGATAGTAGGTTGTTCAGTAGACACATTGGAGCCACAGGGGGTCCTCTGGGCTAACGATCTGTGGGCCTCTTCTACTACAGACCACGGCGACAGCTTGATTTCAGGGACCCACGATCTTAGCTATAGTTCCAAGAAGCTCTCCATGTCAAAAGTATCCGAGCCCTCCGGGAAGCCAGCAAACCTCAAATTGTTTCTGCATGAGCTATTTTCAGTATCTTCAGCAAGCTCCTCAAGAACCACCATGGAGGAGAGCAGTTTAGATACCTGTTTTTAAGGATGGTCACATCATCTTCCACTGAAGATATACGCTTTTCATTCTATGTTAGACCTGACTTTTTTAGCGAGTTCACCCCCAGACCTTTTGATTTTTGGCCTCCTGTTTCTGACCTTGTTTGTGTTGACTTTAGGACTCTGGACACTTTACCACTGCTATTCAGTGCTAAAGTGCATATGCTCTCCATGTAAATTGTGTTTAGGGATTTGTGTTTCCATAATTGGCTTATTTGATTTGACTTCTAAATCCCGAGTACAGTGCAATGTGTGCTCAGGGCCTGTAAATCAAATGCTACTAGTGGGCCTGCAGCACTGGTTTTGCCAGCCACACAAGTAGCTTTTCAAAGTTGTCTCAGACCTGCCACTGCAGCGTCTGCGTGCAGTTTTTAACTGCCATGTTGACCTGGCAAGTGTACCCACTTGCCAGGCCCTTCCTTTATCTTACATCTAAGTCACCCCTAATGTAGGCCCAAGGTAGCCTCATGGGTAGGGTGCAGTGTATTTAAAAGGTAGGACATGTAGTGGTGTATTTTTGCATGTCCTAATAGTGAAATACTGTGTATTTCATTTTCACGGATGTACCATGTTACAACGCATACTATTACAACTACCTACCGTTACAACGCGACCATTACAACGCATACCATTACAACGCATAGCGCTTTGAGGTGCTGGATAGTGGTAAGTATAATTTACTATTCTAACTCCAGTCCCCGTGGACCCTAGGGAAGGTGTTGGATAGTAAATTATACTTATTCCCTATCCTAGAGCGCCCCCCAGCGCAATGCGTTGTAATGGTATGCGTTGTAAAAGTCGCGTTGTAATGGTAGTGTGGAGTAAAAGATGCGTTGTAACGGGTGTATACCGTTTTCACTGTTGAAAGGCTTTCCCTCCCATTGGTTAACATGGGAGCTGCTTTGTAGCACTTTACCTAGGTAGTTTGACAATTGGAGCTGATAGGAAAATAGAGTTTAGTATGCCTGAACTCAGGATTTAAAAAATACATCTTTTAGTAAAGATGATTTTTATATTATGTGTGTGAAAATACCACTTTTAGAAAGTAGAGGATATTTTCTTGTCTAACCATTCTGTGTGCCTCTGCCTTTTGTGTATTTCCTGTGTGGGCTTAGAGTGACAGGAGCTGGGGATGTGCATTCAAGCTAGACAAACACAAGGGGGGGTTTGAGGTGTGCCTAGTCTTTCCTGGGTGACTCATAGCCAGGCTGAATAGACCTGACTGCATTTAGAGTAGTGGGAGGAGTTGAAAGGTGCCCCTGAATGGACTGTTGCTGCCTTACACAAAGCTGCCTCTCCCTCCTGGAGTGAACTGGTTTATGTATGCCAGTGGAACTTTGTTGTGCCAACTTCAAAGAGAAATGTGGTATACAAATTGGGGCCCTGGCCCCAGAACTTTAGAACTCTTTTGGATCAAGGAACCTGCCAAGAAGAAAAACTGGAGAAGCTGTGAGGAGAGACTACTACCCCTTTGTGTGAACTTTGCTGTGCTGGACTGCAGTAGCTGCTTCTGTCTTGGGCAGAGAAAGGACTGGACTGAACTTTTATGCAAATTCTTTCTTAGTGTCTCCAAGGGCTTGAGGTAGAGATTGCCCCCGGTTCAAGAAGTCTCAGGAACAACAAGAACTTCAAGCCCATCTGGGTACCAGGTTCTGGAACTGGTTGTTTCAGTTGCCACAGAGGAGCTGACCTTGATGCCACTGCCTGCACCGTGGTTTGGGGGCACCGCTTGTAAGTTACACGACGCACCAACTCATCACACACTGGAGTCTTGGCACACCGACATCGGCACCATCGACTCCCGTTCGTCAGCCTATGACAGTGCTCCAACAATGATGAAACGGCTGCCTGCACTGTGACCTGCCAGCACTGTGACAAGCACCGTCCCACTTCGCACCCAGCCCTTGTCTCACTGATGCTGATGGACCACTGTCACAAAGCTGCTGCCTGCACCATGACCTAAAGGCACCGCATGCTGCACTACTGCACTTCGCACCTCAGTCCCAACGCCCAACGATGCCGGCGCTCCTGACTTCAACTGCACAGCGTTTCATCTGCAATGCATGTGACTTCAAGGCCCGAACGACTCCTGCACCAACCTCCAGAACCGACGCATACTGATGCCGGCTCTTTGGAGTCCTGCATTTCTAAGATATTATTTTGCTGGATGTCTCAACACTGTAGCTGGCCCGTGATGCCGTGGCAGGACAGAACTGTTGAATTTGTGTGTTCACAATGTCCTGATAGCCCCCGGACCAAGCTATTAACTTCAAGGAACTGTTTATGAAGTCTATTTTTGCTTTAGGAGTATTTTTAATAACTATATGCTGGATTCTTTCTTTAGTTTTGGTATTGTTTTACTCGGCTAAATATTGGCTATTTTTCTAACTGGGTGTGGTGTCCTTTTGTAGCGTTTTCACTGTATTGCTGTATGTTATGTGTAAATGCGTTACACACTGCCTCTGAGATAAGCCTGACTGCTTGTGCCAAGCTACCAGGGGGGTGAGCAGCGGTTAATTTAGAAGTGTAGGTCCCTTATCCGACCAGGAAGAAGGATCCCTACTTGGCCAGGGAAAAAATCTGCCAACTAGAACCCCCCATTTCTAACAGTATCTGAGGCTTGAGTGCTGCCATTTCAAACGTCCTGTTATAGGAGTTAAACATCGATCTTAACCCCCATCCACTTCAACTTCCACTGCCTTTCACAATTTTTGGATTGCCTGAAGAATGGTAGGTAGGTCAGATGGTGAAGTGTGTTGTTGCTACACCGGTGGGTCAAAGGCTAGACTGACCTGCTCATGACCGCAATCGTGTACTAGTACATCCTGTTTTGTAGTTATGGAGGCGGTGCAGGTTTATCCTCCCCCCATGGCTGCCACAGTATATTGGGTTCAGAGGCAGGCCAGAGAATGTCAGAGGCACCATTGGCCTCTTACCCGAAGGGGCAACACGAGTAGCCTGGCTGTAGCACCGACATGAAGACAGTCATTGGGGTTGCCTGTTTCAGATCCTGAAAAAGTCTTGGTGCCAGTATTGAAAGTTCTTGCCCGCAGGTATTCTAGGCAGACGTAGTCCAGAGAATATTCAATATGCATGCCAGTGCGCCACCACAGGAGACTCGCCCACAGGTATCTGGTTTCTCACAGTTTCCAGGGAGCAGGTCACTGTTCTTCCTCATTTGTGGGCACCCCAGTCCTTAGTCCTCCCCTCAATCACCCACCAGGCTCCAAGTCCCCAACATCGCAGGCTCCCACGAGGAGGCCCCTGCAGCCTGATCCCAGGGAAGTATCTCTTGGACAAGGTCTCCGGAGTCCCGGGATCCGTCAGGCCAGAATTCCACAATCTGTGTGGTGAGGATTACGAGTACCTCTCATAAGAGGGTCTCTCACTGGTGGTATAGGCTACCAAACCTGGGGCCCCAAAACATAAGTATGGGCCGAACTAGTCCCCCGGCAGCGCAGGAGGCATGCTCGCACCGGGCTACCTCTGTCCACTTATCGTGGCTCCAGCAGGCACAGGCTTGCACCTCTACCTGCGGCTCTGCAGCATCTCTCTAGGCAGTGGCAGTTCGCCACTCAGTTCTGCCAAATGAGCCTCAGGATCCTACTATGGACCTCCCAGGTCCACAGTACCATCGTCTTTCACTGTGTTCAGAGAGCTGCCATGATGGGCGGACTAGCGCCACGAGTGCCAGTCTCTCCCCACTTCATTGGGACCCAGTAGACATCCTAAGCAAGGCTCTAGGTGGCTGGCACACTGGAGGGCAAGGAGAGTATTCGATGGAAGCTTCTGCAATTAATCTGGTGGAAAATGGCAAAGGATGAAGGAGGAGTTCAGGAGCAGTTCTAAACTGTGACCGCCATCTTGGCCACATTGGCAACGCCCCATTTCTTTTTTTTTTTACGACTTGTGCCCTTGTAAGGCGCATAGCTCTGAGCTCCCCATGTTGGGCTGTAAGGTTTCTGGTACACAGGTAAAGAGACAGATTTGCAGGCCACTGGCCTTATAAACAGAAGACTGCTGGAACAACAGAGGGTGAGCACAGCTTTGAAATATAAAACAATACAATGCAAAATGTATTTATTTGTTTGGGACTTTTGTGTTGTGCTGCTTGTAGCCGGGTGCTTACTTCAGAGTGCAAAAAGCGATAGAAATATGGTACTGTCCTTAAGACAAAGTGAGGTAATGGGAGAACATGTCCATTCAGATAGCTATCCATCGCTGATGTTCTGCGGTCACTGCTGTCCCTCCCAGATGGCCGCTGGTCATCTGGAAAGTATGATCATAGAAGGCATGGCTTTTAGTTTTCAAATTTCTTGACGTGACTGTGATTGGATTAGGGATCAGAGTAGGGCTGGAGGGCATTCGGTGGTTTTTGAACCCTGCTCTCCTTGATTCAGTGCAGCAGCCAATAAGTGGAGGTGGCAGCTGATCTAAGGGTTACCAAAAATATGAATTATCATCCATGGATTGATGTGAGTTTGAGCCTCTGCTTTATTCTTTCTGTGCATGTGTTCTTTCTCTGTATTGGGATCTCCCACTTCTCAGTGTGTTTGATGCTTTGAAAACCACCACTCCCTCTGCTCTTGTCTTGCTACATGATGAGGTTGCCTAGATTTCCTCCTCCTTATGCGCCTCCTTATCCTTAGTAAATAACAACAGGAGTATAATCCGTAGACCAGATTGAGATCCAGGTGAGTAAGTAAAAGCTAACAACACTATCTCATCTTGATTCAATGAGGAAGACCAATACATAAGCATGCACACGACGTTGCAAAAGGAAGAAAGGGAGACTTCTAATTGTTTTTATAAATGTGCTCATGGCATCATATATTTAGAAAACACGGTTTATCCATTACAGTTTCAACAGCACTGTGAGCATAAATTGTGGTGGCAATCAAGGAAGCAAAATGCACGTTGTGCTTGTGACAAGAAAGTGACGGCACAAGTGACTAGTGCAAAACACAGCCGGCGGTGCAGAGTGACAAGGAGTCAAAAAGCTATATACAGTGATCAATGGTTCAGCATGAAAAGTTATATACAATGACTGTACAAAGTGTTTAATTTTGGAAGAACCAAAGAGAGAAGTTCGCCGTAAGTTGCGCTGAGGGAGAAGTCGACGACGTTTCGGTCCTATTCATTCAGGACCATCATCAGAACCGGATTGCCAAAGTTTAAGAAGTGCTGTAGGGAGGTGGATAAAGAGAATCAGGAGAGGGACAAGGGGTATCAGGGTGCAGACGTACTGTTGAGTAAAGAGGGGTAGGGCCTACCTGTAGAGTTAGGGTACAGGCAGGCAATTGGAAGATAAATCAACTGGTGCCGATGGATGGGGACGCGGCACGGTCTGGCATAGTGGAGAAACTATCTATGCGAGGAAGGATTAGTACCTAGGGGGAGTGAGGGGAGGCATGAGCAGTCTACTCCAGCATGGGTGGAGCACGCATGAAGAGTCGAGCGGGCAGACTCACCTGCGTAATGGCCAGGACTTAGCAGGGCTGAAGGGGACCTGGTAGTAGTGCAGCGAGAGGTCTGCTTGATTCTTTGGTAATATCCTGTCAGGAATTCCTTGATAGCTGTGTCTGCAGTGTCAGAGCCCCGATCGACTGCAATGGTTACATCGGGGAACCATGGACAGAGTCACTCGTTTGGTAATGGAAACAATCCAGGAGATACCATGAGGTAGGGTCGGGTCCCGATTCACTGTAACGGTTTCCCCGGTGATACCGTATTTGTAGTCCAAGGGCCAGCGGGAATCAAGAGATCTGGCAAAGCGCAGAGTGATTCAGGAACCGCCACGGACTTGTGCGGTGTTGGCCGTAAAACGAGGACACCCCTTTCTTCCTTTTGCAATGTCGTGTACATGCTTCTATATTTGTCTTCCTCATTGAATCCAGTTGAGATATTGTTGTTAGCTTTTGCTTCCTTATCCTTGGCAGTCCGTGCAATTCCAGCCACTATCATACTTCATCAGGTACAGAGAAAAAAAGGCTTTCTCCACCATTACTTTAAAACTTTAAACCTTGCAGTGAACAGCAATGCATACCATATTCTCTCCTCGTGTAGCCGGTTTTTAACTTAAAAAACAACGCTCTCTTCAGTTGAATCATCGCTGTGTTATCAGGAAAAAGAGAACAGTCGTGTTATTCATGCTCAGCTGACCCAGTATCTACGCTTTCTGTAGAGTAAGTCTCTATAGTGATAATGGTGCACATACGCAGCCACAGGTGTGGTTGGAGCACCTGCAAGAGGCTGTGCAATAGGTACACTATGGGCCCTGTTGAGTGCATAAAATGTTGAGCCTGATTTAGTTTGGCAGATGGACCATCATGGACCATAATGGAGGAACAGATCAGTTCATCAAGCCAGTGGTTAATCATCTCCATGTTTTGGGTTTGGGCTGACGGACTGCCATCCGTCATGACTGAGGAAGGACCTGCAGCTGTCCTTTGGTCCTCTGTTGCTAGCCTCCCATTCTCCGCCGTCAGATATTATTCCGTCAGCGTTGATATTGTGGACATCAGTCTGCCATATTTAGAGTTGTCCACGATCAAAGTGAGCCAATGGCAGCATAGGGCGCTTGTCGTGGCCAATTTGATTGAAAATTAGTTGGTGTAAGATTCTAAAAGATTCCGGAGGCTCGATAGTGTATGGAGGATTGTGAGAAGATTCTAAAAAAATCCTTGAGCTGTTTAAATGTGACTTGTGATGACAAAACATAAATCATATTATTTGATATTAATCCCAGGGAAGCAATGCATAATAACCTTGGGAGATGTAATAAGGAGGCTGATCCCTTCTTTTACGATGTTGGGTCTTGGAATATTGCCCATTTCTTTTTTTATATTCCTGTGGGAATGTGAGGACGTCTCTCTGGTTAGCCCAAATCGTAGCTCTAACTTTGTAGGCATTTTGACAACTCTTCTTAATGATGTGCTAGGTGGAACATTTTATGTTCAAATGAATATCAGATCAAGGCAGATTTTGTCCAAAATGTTTCGTCATAATGAGGTTTCAATAGACCTGGACTGTGGAGGACAAAGCCCTACCAGATGCTTTCTTTTTCGATGTGAAGACCTAGAAAGTGGGTAGAGAGAGACAATCTTTAAAGTTTGAAAGGAAGTTTATTATTATATAGCAATTATCATAATACAGTACAGCAATAATAACAAAGATGAGCTAAAATGCTATTCTTGGAACAATGCATCAAAGATGAATTCAACAAACAGTAAGGTAAAAAAAGGAGGGGGAGAAAAGTTAAGATTTGGAATATATAATTATAAACATTTGCAGGAATATAATAAAACCGTCTGATGACGTGTAAATTTGAATAACAGTTCTTAGGAATAATAAACAGTTGGTTCATAACAACAGTAAAAAAGTCAAGGAGGTTTAGCAATCTGTTCAATTTGTGGTCTAAGTAATGTAGACTATTGTTTGGAATGTAAAGTTCCACGCTGGATTAAATGTGTGTTCAGACAATAACTGAACATGTGGACTGCCGTTTTATAACCGCAATGTTCAAGCTATCCTGGCTGAAGACGGCTGATAGCCAGAAACTGGCCCTAGTATGCTTGATTCTGGTCCAGGAAAGACATGGCTTGGCAGTTCGGGCTGGACTGTTACCATGAGGCACAGGGTCAAGGCTGATTTGCATATGGCCATCTCTGAACTGGGGTGGTGTGGAGTGCAAAAAAACGATGGATTTAGGCCCAGATCTCTGTACTGGGGTGAATGTATGACATTGTTCTGCATTCTGTCCATCAATTGTTGTTTTTGTATGTTTTAATTGATTGTCATCATTTTTATAGACCACGTTGCTTGATTTTAAAACCTCTTTAAAAAATATCCAATATCAATTGTAGAAATGATGCACTAGAACTTCTCTTAAGGATGGAATTTTTTTATGTGACTTGCGCACTGGTTAAATTTGGGTTAATGTCTTATAGTGTTAATAGTAGGGGTTTGGAGCTTTTAGTGTATTATAATTGGTATTTATGTGGTATAATTATATAACATTTGTTATTGCTTTTAAGGACTGTATGTTTTAAAGAGGACAGCTACATTGATTTAATCATCCGCATTTTGTTTATTTTCCAAGTCCTAACGGTGGCTGCATCTGAATTTGTAGCTAAAAAAAGTTTTACGCATTTCAGATAAAGCATTATTGCCTGCTTTTCATGACAAATTAGTTGAATACAATAATTATCAAAAATATCATTCAAGAAGATCAATTGGCATCTATTAAAAATTAGATTTACGACGTTGAGGGAATTCTGGTAATTACAATTAAGCCCAAATATAAAATATATTTTGTTGGAAAAGAGCATTTTGGGCGAGTTGATAAGGAGTGTGGAATGGCTAAAAAGATAGTTTCAATGTTAATTGTTTGCCTACTAAAATGGGGATTGGCAAAGCCAATAGGTCTTTTAATGAAAGTGCAAATTACATGTGTGGATTGGTGAGTGGATGGATGCGAGAATAAGCTAAAGGGTGGATGAATAACTCACACACTGAGTCGGACGCCCACACACATCATCACTCACTAGCAGACACTCAAAAACACGACATGTAATCAGGCACAGAACAAGACATGGGCACACTTCCCAACCATCATCCGTGTGCACAGACACCCTCACACAATGTAATACAATCACACATTCCTTCATAAACCTATCAGACAGCTACACAGCGTTATAAATCCACACAGCATAAGATAGCCCCACAAACGTGAGCAAATACCATATTCCTTATCAGACACCCACGCGTGATCTAACACCCACTCACATGACCTACCACCAACAGACGATCAAAGACCCACACAGACCATCAATAGCTATGTACTTCATCAGACATCCCATTCATTGGCACACCGCGCTGTGGATTTCAGCACAGCCGCAGCCCCTCGACAAACTCCCCTCAGCTGCCGCCATCACCGGCGTGCAACCGGTCACGCCCCCAGCGAGGCCACAGCCCCCCTCCTGCCCTCTCCCGTCTATAAATCATGTGTATGTGGAGGAAGCGCAGCGGACGAGCGCAGCGGGCGCGACGATTGCGCGCCAAAGGCGCGCTTAAGGCAAGCTCGTCTGCGCTCGTCCGCGCCGAGTCCGGGCCTAGGGCCACCCCCCTTAAACCCCTAATTGCGAAACCCAGGCAGTATAGCTCCGAAAAACTCCAAGAACTAAGACTCCTACAAAAGAACTGTAGCCAACATCCTTATCACGTTGAATGTCTTCCATACACATGCAACCTCTGTAAATCTACCCTCAAGCCCCAGCCACCCTTAGACCAATGCCACGAGTACCGCATGTTCTTGCTAAACTGTAGGTCTCTGCCCAAGCATAAGAACGAATTTGCACTCCTGATGGAAGAACGTAAGCCCGACATTGTCTTCCTAACGGAAACTTGGCTCACCTCAGACTCTGATCCGGCCTTGGTCACAGCCATTCCCCCTGGCTATCAAATCTCCCGCCAAGACCGGCCAAAAGGCAGAGGAGGAGGACTAGCAATTGTCCACAAAGAGCAGTTCCTTTGCCGAATCATCTCAGAATGCATTCCGGATTGCGAAAGCCTAGCTTTTAGTCTGGAGCTTTCCCCGAACAACTGTTTTTCAGGTACCCTCATCTGCCGGCCCCCCAAAACAATTCCACAACCAACTAGCACGGATTGTGGCAGACCGAGTCAGCACTACTGCCAACTTCACTTTGTTGGGTGACCTTAACTTTCACTTCAATTCCAAAGCAGATCATACGGCAGCTCTTCTTACAGATGACCTTGCCGCGCTACAATTACACCAATCGGTCAGCTCCCATACCCACGCTCAAGGGCACCTGCTGGATCCTGTTTTCAGTAACTGTCCTAACCTGACAACTGGTCTACCTCTCCCTCTCCCATGGACTGACCATCTACTGGTCCCCTTTTCTTGGTCTACCCCCAGACCCTCAGCCGTCAAACCCACTATAAGAATAGCCAGGCCTTGGTCCCGCCTCCCTACAGAGATGTGGACCAAAAAACTGTCCAGCAACCTACCACCGCATAATGAGGACCCATGCCTCGCAAACCTCTCTTACGAGGAATGGATCACCCAGTCACTTGATCACTCTTTACCTAAACGGAAAACCACCACAAAACGCTCTCACAAATCTGCTCCTTGGTACTTAGAATCCCTCAGAACAATGAAACGCCAGTGTAGGCAAGCGGAAAGGAAATGGCGCCTGGATTCATTACCAGAAAACAAAACCCAATACCAAAAGCTACTTAAAGAGTACAAAGAACAAATCAAGGCCAGCAAAACAGCATACTTCGCTAACGAAATTATCCTAGCCAAATCTAAACCTAGAGAAATCTTCCGTATTGTGAAAAGCCTCACCAAACTACCACCCAGCCTGGGTGAGACCAAGACTGCAGAACACTGCAATAACATGGCAGACTTCTTCCTGCAAAAAAATCACTACCATCTATGAATCCTTTCCTGTCTTACCCAGCACCTCCCCTACCCCTAGCAACGCTGTCCTGAACACCCCTCCCATACTGGACCACTTTACCCATCTCAACCTTACGACTCTAGAGTCCGTGGCAAAAAAGTCAAATCTGGGTCTCCTGGGGACCCAGCCCCGCCAGACATCATTATGTCAGCTTCTGCTATCACCCTGCCCGTCATAATGGACCTCCTTAATTCCTCCATTACTACCGGCATAGTCCCGCTAGAATGGAAACAAGCCATGGTTCGAGCCCTATTAAAGAAGCCCAACCTAGACCCCTCAAACCTCAGTAACTACCGGCCAATCTCTCTTCTCCCCTGGCTAAGTAAAATCCTAGAGAGACATATCAACAGCCAGCTAGTCAAATATCTAGAAAACCACCAGCTTCTCGATCCTATTCAAACGGGCTTCAGACCAAGACATGGCACCGAAATCGCGCTCCTCATGGTCACCGAGGAATCCAGAACCATCCTGGATCAGGGAGGATCAGTGGCAGTGATCCTCCTTGACTTAAGTGCGGCCTTCGACACGGTCAGCCATGACATACTGCTGGACCGTATGGCAAACATCGGCATAAAAGACAAAGCTTTGTCTTGGTTTGAATCATTTTTACAGGACAGATCCTTCCGGGTATTTGACAGAACATCATCTTCTACCAGCAGACCATTAAGATGTGGAGTACCACAGGGCTCCTCATTAAGTCCGGCGCTCTTCAACATCTATATGAGGCCACTAGCTGAAGTTGTTCGTCAGTATGGAGTTAAAATCATTTTCTATGCTGACGACACTCAGCTGGTGGTCTCACTGGCGCAGGAAGCTAACCAGACTACGAAAGGGGGGCTCAAGAAATGCCTAGAGGAAGTCAAAGATTGGATGTCCTCCTCCTCACTAAAAATGAAAGGGGACAAGACTGAGCTTATGCTCCTGGGCTCTGCCGACCCCAACTCCCTCAGCACTCTATGGCCACCCTGCTTGGGCGTCCCCCCGGCCCCCAAGGACAGTATTAAGAGCCTTGGGGTATGGCTAGACAGATCTCTGTCTTTTGGCACCCAAGCCACCAAACTTGCAGCCACCTGCTTCGGCCTCCTCAAAGTGCTAAGGAAGGTCCTCCATCTCCTACCGATGGAGGCAAAACAAGTAGCCATCCAGGGCCTTATCCAGTCACGACTGGATTATAACAACGCCCTTTACCTCGCTGCCCCAGAATATACGATGCGGAGACTACAAACGGTGCAGAACTGCGCCGCGCGCACTCTACTTCAGATCCCTCGGCATCAATCAGTCAAAAACGGATTGATAAAATTGCATTGGCTACCCATTCGCCAAAGAATACAATTCCAGGCGTTCTGGAAAACGGGCCCCCTTATCACCCTCAACCTAGTTTCACATTACCAACCCACTAGGAATCTTCGATCCAACCAGACTTATACGGCCACAATTCCCAGAATAAAAAAATACAGAACTGGCGGTAGGACCTTCACCCACAACGCCTCCAAGCTATGGAACACCCTACCCCTTTACCTAAGAAACAACCCCAATCTCTCTTCATTTAGGAAACAGCTAAAAACGTTCCTCTTCAATGCCCCCCAATAATTCCCTGGTCACCCCCTCTCGATCTGTTGGTTTTTAGCGCTTGGACGCCCCTGGGCAGCAATCGCGCTCTACAAGTCTACATACAATACAATACAATACAATACAATACAATACAATACAATACAATGTCATAAGATTCTGACAAACACACAGACACTCGCACACCCAGGCACCAGCGCACATCAAGACACCATCCATAGGATAGAAATCCAATCACACAGTTATACAGTTGTGTACACAGTTAGATATCTATGCCTGCCATCAAACACTGACCCACACTCTGGTATGCGACCAGAAAAACAAGCAGAGTTCCACATATGCCAACATAAACATTTGCGTGACAGCAGGCACCAGTAGGCATACTCCGGCACCCACACAATATACACAATTGGATACCAAGTATGTCATCATACACACGCGTTCACACACCCGTACAAGCCATCAAACGTGTGTGCACACCATCAGACATTAACGACCACTCGGACAACCATGCAAGTGATCAGAAACCCACAAACAATCGACACCCCAAGCAATGCTGAAATGTCCACCACCCTAAAAGATCCCGTTCTACCCACACTCAACATACACTCTGCGTCTGCCTCCTGGGATAACTTTAGTACACAAAGGTGCACCATCAGGCTCTGGGTCTCACATGATCAAGCACATAGGTACTCAACCAGATTATACTTTACGAAAACTCACAAAGTGACATAAAACCTCACTCACTCATTCACTATCAGGATCACACGGACTCTCAGAAGCCTGCACGAATCTAGGCACCAACAAAAGGAATTAAAAGGTACATGCATCAATATTGCTTTTTGCGATTCCTTAATTGCGAAAAATAAGGAATCGGAATTAAGGAATTGCAAAATGCAATGCATCAAGAAATCGCTAAATAAATTGCGATTTCTTAATATTCCTTAATTGCGACTCGCAAATTGCGAGTCGCAATTAAGGAATACCTCCCCATTCATTCCTATGGGCCTAGAGGCCCATAGGAATGAATGGGAAGACATTCACAATTTGTGATTAGCAATTAGCAAATCGCAAATTGAGAATGCGATTTCAAGGGTGCAGGGGTGTCCAAAGGACACCCTGTTGCACCCCTGAAATCAATCTGTGCACATATGTTGTGCACACACATGTCCTTAGGGCATGTGTGTGCACAACATGAAACTTTGAAAAATGCACAAAAGTGCATTTTTCAAAGTTTTCGCAAATTACCATGAGGTTCAACCTCATGGTAATTTGCTCCCCCTAATTGCGAAATCGCAATTTTTTAAAGTTTCATGCATTGCATTTAAGGAATCACAAAATGCGATTCCTTAAATGCAATCGCAATTTGAGAATTCGCAAATATTTGCGAATTCTCAAATTGCGAGGGCCTTCACCCGTCATGCATTCCAAAAGCAGATTTTGCGATCGCAAACGGACGATTTTTGCGATTCGCACAGTTTGCGATTGCAAAATCCTTTGATGCATGTTCCTGTAAGAGCTGGGTCACCGGGATGCATCTGACCTGGGGAGGGTGTTTGCAAGATGGACGGAGCTGGGGGAAGGAGAGATCTCCACATTTGTGTACACACAATGAAGGGGATGGGATGTAGCTTCCATCGCCCTTGGCGCCTTAAAGTCTAAGCTGACACTGAGATGTTTTTAGGTAATGTATTTTTTATCTGTTCACATAATTCACATTAAGGCTACTTTTAAATCAAATAAAAGAAAGTAAAGCCCTCTTGATACTGCTTATCAGAATGGCACTCTGGGTTAGAAAAGACAGCAGAACAAATGATAAACAAAGCATCAGTTTCTAAACACCCCCACAGAACATGTTTTGGTATTTCCTTGATATGCTTTGATTAAAAAAACACCCTGTTCCAAACACAGTGCAGAATCCAGGAACGCGCTGTCTCTTGAAAGATATTCTCCACGTTACCGAAATGACACAGTGTTCTTTAGTTTGTTCTTTGACGCAGGATATGACTGTCCCTGGAAGGACACAATTGGCTAAAACATACTTGTGGGATTAATAGGAGAATGCGATAGGGTTAGACGCCCTCCTTTAAATAACAGGTACTCCCACGTGTGACCTCACCACAGAATGGGAACTTCGTTTTTGAGAAGAAGAAATGACTGCAAGGAAAGGAATAGGATTTTACGGAAAAGAAGAAAAGAACGGGAATCAAAGACCGAAAGAATGGGAAGGGATGAAAGAAAGGAAGGAAAGAAAGAAAGGAATGCAGTAAAGAAGGAAGCAAAGGAAGAAACAAGAAAGGAAGTAATGAAAGTAATAAGGAAGGAAAAAGGAAGAAGAAAAGGAAAGCAGCGGAAGAAAGAAATCAGGAATGTCGGGAAGAAGTAAGGAAGGATAGAAGGACTATGAATGAAAGAAGAAAACACGAAGGTGGGAAAGATAAAAGTAAAAACAAAAAGGAGTGAAGGTAAGGGTAAAAAAGGAGAGAAAGAAAGACAAAGGGGAAAGAAAGAAGCAAATAAATGAATACAAAAGGAAGGATAGGAGGACAAAGGCAAGAAATAAAACCAGGAAGAACAGAATAAAGGAAGAAAAGAAGGAAGAAGGAAGGAATGAAAAGCTATAAAGTGAGGAAGGGCAACGAAGCAAAGAACGAAGAAATGGAAGAAGGCAAACCGTAACAAATGAATGAGAAGGAAGGACAGAAAGAAACAAAGAAAAAGATGAAAGAAAGGTGAAATAGAGGAAATAATAAGAAGGAAGATGACAAAAGGATGAAAGAAGGACAAAATAAAAGAAGGAATGGGACAAGAAGGGATAAAGTGCCAAAGGGAGGAAAGAAGGGATTGAAGGAAAAAGAAAGAAATCTACTGTTTAACTGCTCGACTTATGACCGTGGTATCTCCATTAACTTGGAGAATCTAGAGTAGTTTTAGGATTTTCCCATTCAGTGATTCCGAAACACCTAGAGTCACCTATATTTATACAAATAAAAGTCCTTTCAGCACACTCCCAGCAAGTTGGCCAGGAGGTTCATGTTCAGCACGGAGTACTCGTTCAGTCAGTCTGTGGGCTTCTCTCCTCCTCTTTTTCCTTGTGAAAACATTGCTCACAGATAAGAAACCTAGAATAACCCGCACCCGGTGAGTAAAAGGCATACACAGGACAGGATTTCAGGGCTTATTGTAAGCGCTTACCTAAAACCTTTAAGGAGGTGTTAAATTGATGCATCCCTAATTTATAACCTGGAGTGAAGAATGCCTCTCCTCACTTATGAAGAAATCAGCTGATCATACTGTTCTTAAAAGGAACTACCATCATGGCAGTTCCCTGCTACGGTCAAAAGGTTTGGTCGACTGACAATATCAGTTTTGACGTCCAGTTACCAAAGTTTTAAATTAACTTGCAAAGCAGGAGTTTGACAAACGAAAAACCAATGCCCCCATACCCTGTACGTTTTCTAATTAATTATTTTCTGTCCTTCGCCAGCAAGCTTTATCTGGGAGTGATGGATAGAAAAAAAAGACATGACACCATCCGCATTAAATGCTCTTTCAAAATGGAAAAACATCAAAGTTGTGTTTTTTTACGTCAGTGGAGTAAAGTTATAGACATTATAGAAGCAGAGAACTACATGCTTTTCGACTACTAGTTAAACTGTGTGAGGGTAGGACTAGTAATCAGTGTTCTTACTCCCTATTTGAGTAAATGGTTTAGCTTATTCCGTCCAGTGGAGTAAAACTCTCCCCTCATCCCCAGTTGTAATTGGTTTTGCCCCCAGGAGTCCTGTGTGTGAAAGAAGAAGGGTACTGGGTTTATTAACCTTGAGCTTTGTCTACTATGTTCATTGGCACACTTGTTTCCTATGCCTTTTGAAAGTAGCTGAAGTATATGCTATTGAATTCACTTTGTTATGTAGGAGTGTAGAGAGTTGCATCTGCGACTTAATTTAGATAGGTTTTTTATTCAGATATATCTTCTACTTAGTTTGAAAAATTGATGAAAACTGCTCTGAATTCCTATAGGAAGATACTTTATGTAATGTTTTATAGGCAGCTAAATCGACACCCTCCCCTTTTTGTATGGATGAAAACAGTGGATGGCCCAAGCTACATCTATTAGAGTTGCAGGCTATGCAAGGAAATTATTCCTTAGGTTAAGAAAGGAAATTCGCCTTCAGAAAAGATGTATCTGTGGAAGAGAGGTTGGTGGTAGACTGCTATTACACTTTATTGCTGCTTGTTTATAGCTCAGAGAATGAAATCTTTAGATGAATATTTAAAATTAATGGTGAACTTTGCAATTGGGCAAAAGCGTAATTGTCTGTAATTAAAAAAATTTATAGTTTTGAAGTGCTGCAAGTTAAGACATACATGAAATAATTCAATGCATTTATAATTCAGTGGAGTGGTGTGGAGTGGTGTGGCTCACTGGTTAGCAGCGGCAGACCCGGAAGCAGAGAATGGCCCGGGACCAGGGTTCAATTCCCAACCGGAAGGGTCGTGGACCAGGGTCAGCGGACTCGATAATTCTCGCCTCGGTGCCTACTCTAACCAGGGATCACACTCCTATAGGAAGATACTTTATGTAATGCCCCGGTTACTTACCGGTAATCTTCATTACTCCGAGTCCATGTCTTCCTCGCCACAGTAATAAACATATGAGCCTCCGGCTCCACACAGAACTCCAAGTAAAATAAAAGAGCAGCGCTCTAGTCTCCCCTCCCTCCTCCCATATGGCCCCAGAGGCTTCCACCAATCACATAAAAGGACACATATCAAGCAACTCAGCCTGAAAACCAAGCCGCAGACATGAAGCCACCACCAGGGCCGGGAGGGAAGGGAAACTATACTGTGGCGAGGAAGACATGGACTCGGAGTAATGAAGATTATCGGTAAGTAACCGGGGCATTACCTCCTCGTCCTGTCTTCCTCGCCACAGTAATAAACATATGAGCCGATACCAAAGCAATCAGCTTCATGTAAGGAAAACAGACCACACCATCAGTGCAGCGAAACATATTTTAATATACAGAGGCACAACAACCCAAAAATGGACAACCTCTTAAGGCACCCCAGCAGTCAAAACAGAAGAGGCAAACGAAACAGAACCCCCACCCCCAATCTGGAGGCGGTAATGGGACATGAAGGTATGCGGAGAAGACCACGTAGCAGCCCTGCAAACATCCTCCATAGACACCCCTTTGAAAGAAGCCCAGGATACAGCAACAGACCTGGTGGAACGACCCTGAACAGGAAGAGATGGAACCACAGATACCGAAGCATAGGCCAAAAGAATGGCTTCCTTAATCCACCGACTGATCGTGGACAGGGAGGGCTTCATACCCTGACGCGACAAACCATAATTTACAAACAAGCAGTCAACCTTACAAAAGGGAGAAGTGCGAGAAATGTAAATCAGTAAGGCACGCCGAACATCTAAGAGGTGCAAAAGGGCCTCCTCAGCCGAGGAGGGATCAGGACACAGAACCGGAAGAACCACCTCGGCAGACCGGTGAAAAAAAGAATCCACTTTAGGAACAAAGGTGGGATGAGGGCGCAAGACCACACGGTCCGCCAAAACCAACAAAAACGGGGCAGAACGAAGGAAAGCACCCAACTCTCCCACACGCCTGGCAGAGGCAATCGCCACCAGAAACACCACCTTGAGAGTCAAAAACTTCAGGTCCACAGACTCCAAAGGCTCGAACGGAGCCGACTGCAAGGAACGCAAAACTAAAGGAAGGTCCCAAGGAGGAGGACACAAGATAGGACGTGGCCGCTGGAAAGAAAGAGACTTAAAAAGTCGAGCAACCAACGGAGAAATGGAAACCAAAGGCAGGACATGAAATGCCCGAATGGCGGCCCACTGAGCCCGAAGGGTCGAAATGGCCAAACCCAACACAAACCCATCGTTCAGAAAGTCCAGAATGCGAGCTGGATCCAAAGAATCCAACGTCAGCCCACGATCAACACACCAAGAAGCAAAATGATCCCAATGCTTGGCGTAAGACTTAAGCGTAGAAGGCCTCCGTGACTGCTGAATGACACCAGCCACAGCCACCGAACAACCGCCACGTATCAGAGACTCCCTCTCAAGAGCCAGGCCCGCAGACCCAGGGAACGGAACACAGGCAGCGGAAGAAGAGGACCCATCAGAGGATACGGCACAAACGGCAAGGGCCACCCCGGAGACACAGCCAATTCCCTCAGAAGGGGAAACCAAGGGCGACGCTTCCAACAAGGTGCAATCAGAAGCACCAACGACCCCTCCCTCTTGATCTTCCGTAGCACAGCCGGAAGCAGGGGAACAGGGGGAAAGGCATACAGCAGACCCTCCGGCCAAGGGAACGAAAGGGCGTCCACCCTCCAGGCGTCCCGGCAAGGCATAATCGTGCAAAAACAACGGGTCTGGGCATTGTCCTGGGAGGCAAACAGGTCCACAATCGGACAACCAAACATCACCTGCAACCTCCTGAACATCCACCTCGTGAGAGACAAGGATCCCATGGAAGGAAACACCCGGCTCAGACAATCCGCCACCGTGTTCTCCGCACCAGGTAGGTAGATGGCAGACAGGGACAACAGATGCACCTCCGCCCAAGAACCAATCCGACGAGCCAGGCAACTGAGGGAGCGAACCCTGCACCCCCCTTGATGGTTCACATAAGACATCACAACCTGATTGTCCGTCCGGATCTGCACGTGGTGACCCCGAACAAGAGCCGAGAATTCCAACAGACCCAGAAGGACGGCCTTCAGTTCCTTGTAGTTGGAGGAACATGACAAAACCAACTGAGGCCAAATCCCTTGAGCCGCCGAAACCCCCAGAGTAGCACCCCATCCCAGCAGGCTGGCATCGGTAGTGAGCACGCGGGTGGGAACAATCAGAAAAGGGCGGCCTTTGGACAGATGACCCTCGTCCAACCACCAACCCAGGACCACCCGAACCTCCTCCGACATAGGAACCAGAACATCCATATCGAGGGAACAGGGGTCCCAATGCGATAAAACGTGGGACACCACCGGGTACATATGAAGGCGAGCCCACGGCCCCGTCAACAAGGAAGCCGACATTAGACCCTGAACTCGCAACCACAGGCTCACAGGATGAGAAACCCCCACCAACAGGGAGCGAACAGCAGACATCAGGGACAAAACACGGGGAGGGGGCAGGAACACCATCCCCAACTGAGTCTTGAACAGAGCCCCAATGAAAGTCAATTCTTGTGCAGGAACCAGGGAGGACTTCGGCACATTCACGAGGAACCCATGATGCGTCAGGACATGGCACACCTTCTGGACATGCAACTCCGCCTTAGGAAGTGAAGAAGCAGAAATCAGAATGTCGTCCAGATAAGGAAAAACACTAACCCCCTCCCCATGTAAATGTCCAATAAGAGGAGCCAGAATCTTAGTAAAGATCCGTGGAGCAGAGCAGAGTCCAAAAGGCAATACCTGGAATTGGTAATGACGACCCTGCACACAAAACCGGAAAAACTTCTGAAAATCCGGATGAAGAGGAACATGAAGGTAAGCATCCCTCAGGTCGATCGAAGCAAGGAAATCCCCCTGAGAGATCAGAGGAAGGATCAAAGGCAGGGAAACCATCTTGAACCGTTGGTGAGGGACGAAAGTATTCACCCACTTCAGGTCCATCACTGGTCGAAGATCCCCCGTGCGCTTGGACACCAGAAAAAGTATGGAATACACCCCCTTCCCCACTTGGTCGCAGGGCACAGGAATCACCGCCTTTTTGACCACCATGGAAGCGATGCCGTCCAAAAGCGCCAACCTTTTCACAGGATCTCCGGGACAAGGAGTGGCCTTGAAATAGTCTGGGGGCGTCAGGGCAAATCCAATGCGCAACCCCTCCGAAATCACGCGAAGCACCCATTGGTCTGACACAGTCTCGCGCCAAGAGTCCATGAAGCAAGAAAGTCGACCCCCAACCGGACCGACACCAGGAGCGATCCAGTCAGGATTTGGAAGCAGGAGCGGAGGAGGCAGAAGCGCCGGAGAACCGGGACTTATCAAAGGAGGGAGCACCCCGGCCACGCCCCCGTCCACGAAAGGGCTGACCAGCCCGACCCCTCTTCGAGGTACCAAAAGACCGCTGGGAACCAAAAGCACGGAATCTGCCAGGACGTCAGGAGCAAGCAGTTTACGGTCCTCCGCCGTCTTCTTCACCATGTCGTCAAGAGATGAACCAAAAAGTTTAACCCCAGAAAAAGGGATTTTCATGAGCAAGTTTTTCTGTGCAGCATCAGCCTTCCAGGAACGGAGCCACAACTGACGCCTCGCAGCTACAGAGGATCCGGCCGCAGAAGCAGCAGCCCCCAGCGAATCAAAGGAGACATCCGACAGCAGACGGACCTGCTGCTCCATCATCGCCAGGGTAGAAGAAACATCCTCCCCTTGGTCCAACAACTCCGACAGAGACTGAAAATCCTTGAGCAAGGACTGGATAGTGTAAGATGAATAGGCCGCAGCCCTGATAGAAAAATTTGCAGCCGCAAAAGTGCGTTTCACAGCACCATCCACCTTACGGTCAACCGGGTCCGCAGGAGAAGAGTCCTCCGATACAACGGACCCATGTGAAGACATGCTCGCCAACAAAGAGTCAACCTTCACGGAGGCAGGGTATTTCACCGCAAAATCCTGAAGAGGGTACCTCCTACTTAAGAAACGGGGAAAGGAACCTTTGTCCACATCCTTCCATTAATTCTCCAAGACCTTCAAAACAGAAGAATGGAGAGGCAAAGAATCAGGCTCAGGACGATGATATTGCGAAAACAGATCGTCTTCCAGAGGCACCACAGAAGCAGGAAACACCAAGTTATCGCAAATGTGACCCAGCACCTCCTTCAGGTCGGCACCCTGCACAAAGCGACCCCTGACATCAACCTCCTCCTCATTCTCAGAATCAGCAGGAGCAGCAGCGCCATCAACCCTCGCCTTCTTCGCAGGAGGGACAGGCACCTGACCGCTTAAAGCAGCAGACACAGCAGAATTGATCATCTGCTGCAACATCTCCATCGAAGGAATTTGCACCCCAGAACCAGAAGCCACAGCCAAAGAATCAGGAGCACGAACATCAGATGAAACATCCATGATATCCAGCCACGTGAAGCAGTGCAAAACAAACACAGGCAAAAGGTAGAACAGCCCGTCAAAATAAGGACCAGAGGTTGCCAAGCAACCCCACAAACCCCACCTCGACGCATGCTCAAAGAATAAAAGCAGCCGGAAACTCCGCGCGCGCACCCATAGCCACAGACTGAGAGCGTGCCGAGCCCTGAATGCGCCCCTGAAGTAGCAGAGAGCGAAGAGGCAGCAAACCATGCCGACTCCAACCGGCAGCAGGTAAGACAACGCCCACGGAAGCCTCCGGCCCCCACAGACAATGCCCCCGGCCGCGCAACGTCCGCTCAGCAGGACGCGCGGCCGGTAAAAGTAAAGCAACCAAACGGCAGACAGGACACAAGGCGTCCCGGCCATACAGCGCACACAGCCGCAAATGAACGCCACGTACGTCCGCTAAGCAGGACACGAGGCACATAGGCAGAAGAAGGGGGGAAAAAACCCCCAAATTTTAAATACACACGCAATTGAAAAACGGCAATACATCGCAAAAGTGAAACAATCAATACTTTCCCCCAACTAGATACCAACGGACTAAGGGAACCGCTAAAGCAGGAACCCAGCCCACTCACCTGACCAGCAGGGAACACAGCACTCGGAGAAGTGCAGAAAAAAAGAACAGGCTGAGTTGCTTGATATGTGTCCTTTTATGTGATTGGTGGAAGCCTCTGGGGCCATATGGGAGGAGGGAGGGGAGACTAGAGCGCTGCTCTTTTATTTTACTTGGAGTTCTGTGTGGAGCCGGAGGCTCATATGTTTATTACTGTGGCGAGGAAGACAGGACGAGGAGGTAATGTTTTATAGGCAGCTAAATCGACACCCTCCCCTTTTTGTATGGATGAAAACAGTGGATGGCCCAAGCTACATCTATTAGAGTTGCTGGCTATGCAAGGAAATTATTCCTTAGGTTAAGAAAGGAAATTCGCCTTCAGAAAAGATGTTGTATCTGTGGAAGAGAGGTTGGTGGTAGACTGCTATTACACTTTATTGCTGCTTGTTTATAGCTCAGAGAATGAAATCTTTAGATGAATATTTAAAATTAATGGTGAACTTTGCAATTGGGCAAAAGCGTAATTGTCCGTAATTTAAAAAATTAATAGTTTTGAAGTGCTGCAAGTTAAGACATACATGAAATAATTCAATGCATTTATAATTCAGTGGAGTGGTGTGGAGTGGTGTGGCTCACTGGTTAGCAGCGGCAGACCCGGAAGCAGAGAATGGCCCGGGACCAGGGTTCAATTCCCGACCGGCAGGGTCGTGGACCAGGGTCAGCGGACTCGATAATTCTCGCCTCGGTGCCTACTCTAACCAGGGATCACACTCGGCAACTCTGGGCATTAGCTTGCCTCATCTCTACAATGGCCCCCCACATTCGCCGGGGATGCCTGGTTTCACCTTGGAGATACCCAGTAGGGACCATCTCACAGGGATAGCCAGGACGGGTTCCCCAGCGGTCTACACCACCACGACGCCTCAGGGCAGCAGTGCGCTTTACAAGACATTTACATTTACATTTTAATTGATGGGTTGTACTGGTGCAAGCAGACATGCCAACCCTCCCGATTCAGACGTGAGACTACCGATTTGAAGGCTAGTCTCCCGCCTCCCGATTCCTGCAAGCAAAAACCCGATTCCTCAGGGGTTTCAGCTGACAGGGCTTGGTATTTATTGTGTAACGTGTTAATTCTTCCAGCAATAGATGCAGGCGCTCTAGAAGGGGTGAAAAACCAACAAGGCGTCATTAACAAAGGAATGGTCTTTTAAAGACCTGTGAAGTACTGGGGGGGGGGGCTGTGTGTGTGCCCTGGAAGCCCACGGGTGTGGGGGTGGGGTTGGGTGCATGCACTGCCAGCAACCTGCCAGGCCAGTGCACAGCACTTGTATCACCCTCTGTCTGCCTGCCATTGAGATTCAATGTCCGATCCTACAGCAGCACACTTTCAAAGCCCATACATACTAGTAACCCGATTCAAGGCCCCATTCTCCCGATTTCTTTTTTAATCTCCCACTTTGCTCTTCTGAAATGTTGGCATGTATGGGTGCAAGTGTGTTTTGAGTTTGTCTTTTCTTGTAAAGGTTTTGTATCTATACAATAAACACACGAAAAATTATGTTGCTGCTTTGGAGAGAGAAGGTACAAACCAGCTTTGCTCCAATTTTGAGAACTATGTCAAGAGTGCTCTCTGCGGACAAACAACTGTTTTCACTTGTGTGTGTCACTAAATGAAAGTGAAATGACCTTTACAAGACTGAAAATAGTTTTGAAGATTTCAGTGGGATTCCACTCTACCTACTGTCATAAGAAATATGTGCAGCAGTTAAAACATTATGCAATTTGAAAGCAGATCACGTGGTCGGACTGATGGCGCCATTTGCCGCTTCGGTGACCAATCAATTCACGGTGAAGAATATTGCTCATGAAATACCTTTTTTGGCTTTATACGCCAGATACCTTTTTTGTGTGCCTTTTCTGGCACATTCTCCATGTCATTCGATGGGAGCTCTCTGGTGAGTAAATGAAAATGACTACTTATATACTGGGGTCTTGGGTACTGTTGTAACACATTGTTTCACTTATATACTATGTTGCCAGCAACGGTGAGGCGCCAAAGCGCTACAGTGCTTTTCTGGACTGCGGCTACCACGCCTAATATACAGGGTTGGAAGCGTGTGTTGCACAATGTGTGTGGTAAGTTTAGTGCTGCACTGAGGGCTAGACAGGTGCTCCAGTCTTCCTGTTATGTAGGTCTACGCATATGCATATTGGTGATGCAATGTTGATAAAGCAGTGCCCTATTAGAACACCCCTTCAAGTTGACATGGCTCTAGAATGGAGTACCTGATTTTAGTGTGTTTAATGGAGTGTTCCATGTGTGTTATCCTTGGTTATTAGCAGTGATGTAGTCAAGGGCAAAGCCTGGTCTCTGTTGCTGTCTGTCTGAAATTCCAGGTGAGTTGAGAGCTTTCTGGTTTACATTAGAGATGTAGTGTACTTTACTGTTCACTGTTGCGGACGTGAGATTTTGATCGATTATCTGATCACTCTGATTCTTATCTCACTTGAGTCCCTTTTGGATCGATTATTGACTGTCATTGAGTAAAAGGCAAACCCTGCATAGGTTAAATCAGCCCAAGAACAAACGCAACTCTAAAGAACCACTTACTACAGAAAAGTTTTAAGTATTTATTATAAAGCCAAAATCAGCTGCAAGTACAGACACCTCATTATAAGGTTCAAAAGATACACAGGCAGTAGAATGAACATGAACTCTCTAAGAGATCTCAATCGACAGAAGAAAACTACCAAAACTAGTTCAAAAATCAGTAAGTTGAATATCATTGACACAAAGTGAATCTTAAGCGTCATTTACAGAAAGAAAATGAATCAGGTTAGACTGGCCCTACACTATGCTAGATGACATCCCTACTTAGCAAATCCTTTACCTAAAAAGGTGTCAGCCGTTGGACTTCCGAAGAAGCTCAATCTCTCTTAGTCTCAGATGGAAACCTATGTCGTGTAGCAGTACCCTTTCTGCCTACCCATCCGCTCTCTAAGGGTCCTCAGGCCATCTGCTCTACCTCCTCCCCGGGGTGCTGTCCCTAATACAAAATCACAGTATGGGTGGAATGCCCCCTTGAGACGCCCACCACGTACACAATTCACGTGGTCTCGCTTCTGGTTTTTTCCATAGTTTCGTTTCTTTGGACCGTCTGTTAAGTTGACCTTGCTTCCCAGGCGCCGTCTCCAGCGTGCCGGTACCCCCATGACATTCCGGTCGACTCCTCCGGACCCGAGCCTATCTCCTCGAACAGAGCTCTATTAATCAAGCTTTTGATTGGTACCCCCCTCGCACCTGCAAACAGACACTTCGAAACAGGGCCCCAAATTCCAGGCTCCCCTTATCGGACTAGGCCGTAAAACTTCGACCAGCATTGGCAATTTATTTTAACGAGGCTTTTGACTTTTAGCTCACACGTGCAGATCAAAGACAACCCTTTATCTCTCCTGGCCTACTAAATTATGTGCAGTAGTCTGCACTCTTTGGAGTCTTATTTCTTCAGCTTAAAATAATATGCTAACATACCACACTAGTTATACAAAACACTTCTATAAAATATTGCCTTTAACATATATGTAAGCAAAATCATTGAATAATATCGAATCCATGCTACATGAAAGATACAATGGTACATTTCGTTCTTACACAGTGCCATGTGGTCTGCACGTTTCTTCATTTTACATTGTACATCCTTCTTCATTTAGCAGCTACATAACATGGAACCTGATTAGCGCATTTAATATTTCTAAGCATTTCCACACATTTTGATTATAGCCCATACTCTATTGGGGCTTTCTATCTCTACTAAAACACTCTTGAGTAAGTACGGATACATTTTCTCATTTCTCAAGTTACATTAGCTAACTTTACGCCGCAGGCTTGTAAATATGGCGTATACACATTTTTCATTCGAATTGCGCTCTCTCAGTACCCCCCTTTGATGACCTCTAGGGGTCATCACTAGTACATCAATTTGAATGTGTCATACAGAACTTGTTGCAAGGCTCCCTCTTTTTATCGTTTCTAGAGCTCTCAGACTCCTATACTGATGATCTTGCATAGCAGCTAATCTCCGCTCCTGTTCTCTCATAGACCTTTGCAATATGTTTGATCTATACCATTTGTACAGTCTCACTAAACCCCACAATATGATTATGCAAATTACAATTATGAAGATAGGCTTCAGAATATACCAGACAAAACTCTTCCCGAGATTGGCAAACCAACCTCCAACCTTACCCATTCCATGACCCACTTTTTCCCAAACATTTACCCTTGTTAGGTCTTCAATTTCTTGGTGTATCTTAGTAATATTCTGTATAGCCTTCTCAAGAGGTTTTGAATTGTCTGGAATGTAAGTGCAGCATTCCTGGACCTTCAAAGCCTTACAGACTCCGCCCTCTTTTGCTAGCAGAACGTCTAAAGCAAGACGGTTCTGAAGGACCATTGCCCTTATCGATTGCATCTCCCCTTCTACCAGCATTAGTGATCTTGCAGTACTGGCAGACAATCTATCTACAACTGTAGCCAGTCTCCTGATCTTGACATCATTAAGTATCAAACCTAAAAGAGGAAACATAGCTCCAAATACGTCTCCAACTACTTCAGCATCACCTACATCCCTTTTCCCTCTTGCTGAAGCTTTTCCCTCTATGATCTCTAAATCCTTTGCATGATATATTTTGGGGAAGACAATTGCCAAATAACATGAACCATACCAATTGTCAGGCAATTTCACATAGGCATTTCTTCCACATACAAAATATACGTTAGGAATCGCCTGCATTCCTTTTAAGAAATCTTTTGTATAATATTCTAATTGAAAAGCATGTTCACAACTAACTTCACCTACAAATACACTCTCTTAATACGTTTTGCTTCGGGTTAGACATAACTTTCCTTTCTGTGTTCGATCTAAAGCTATTGGACCATTACTACCCTTCTTTTTGTGTGCCTTTTCCTCCTCGGTCCAATCTGTTTTCCACTGTCCTGACATTTTCAAAATCTTTTGCCTTCTGTAACGATCATCAACTTGTCCAATAAACTTTTTCTCAATCTCTGACACTTTGCAAGCCAGATTATTTCGGCGTGCATATGAAGTATCTAATGTATCCCAAGGAAGGAAGAATTTAGCCAATCTATCTTCCTTCTTGTAATAGTCCCACTTATTCATTTGCTTATAGTTCGGGACTTCTGGTAACACTGAATCATAATTTGAAAAATAGTACTCAAACCCATCCCGTCCATAAAATATACTAAGCAATAAACTACATGTAATCCCATATGTCAAAGGGAGATGATGATATCGGATGCCCTCATCTACAGAAGCCGGCAATTGCATGCAGACATAGCAATCCTTAGCTTCCATGACGTCAATATACTCATACAATAGTTTGGCATAAGCGTTGGTCCTGAAGTTTCCCTGCGACTCATCTATGTGTAACCTACGGGCCTCAGCTGCCAGTAACACTTTTTCCTGAATCACATTGTTCTCCTCCTTCTTTCCAGTAAGAGCAGGATTCAAAGTCGTTACAGGCTTTACATCTGTTGTCTCAGTTACACTTGCATGTCCCACTATGTATGATACAGTAACTACTATGATTATAAGAGAAATCACTACTGCTATAAGTGTGCCTATTATGCATTTTGCTTTGCGATTCGAACCGCCAGTCTCCATGTTATCAGACAGTGTAGCTTTTCTCTGAAAGAGTCTCTTTTGATTTCTTCACTCGGCTTTCATTTGCTTTTTCAGTCTGCGAACCACTCTTGGAAGATAACAAAGTCTCTTTACAACAAAGTCTCTTTATATTCAACAACAGACAACCCTAGCCCTTCTCCGTCCACTAAATGAAATCCCTAATTTTCTTCTTCTTTCACTAGGCGCTAGGTTATCTTCTTTCTCTCTGGGTTATTCACAAAGTCTTTAGGTATCTACAATAATTCTGGTGCCAGCAGCTCTAATGGCATATTCCAACAATTCTAAACGAAGGATGGTTTCCTCGTGTGCTGGTACTGGATGACCCAAGGTTGGAAACTCTAATCTATTTAGTACCAAGTCTTTGATCCGGCTTAGATACAGAGGGACGGGGAGTGTGAACGTTAGCAACCCTTCAGTTTCGATTCCAGGTGTCAACCGCCGTACTTCCACCGTTACAATTGGATCGAGGTTGGTCACCTGCACTTCCCTCACCCTCCCGGATCTCTGTCCCCAAGACATCTGCCGCCAAGTAGGTCCACTCAGGAGTGGCGTATCTTCTGCAGGGCACACGTACCCTCCTTGATCTTCTTGGACCCTCAGAGTCTGAGTCTGCTGCACCTTCGTCTAGGTCTGAGTCTTCAGAAATCGGGACAAGAGTTCTCTCTGGATTTGCTCTCAGGCTTGGCCTTCTCCTTCTTTCCGGCCAGCTAGCTTCTCCACTCCTTGTCCTCCTGCTCCTTGTTCTCGCACTTGACTCTTGACCACTTGCAGCTTGATCAGTGTCTGATTCGTACTCCCAGCTACTTTCTCCTTCTGTAGCAGCTTCAGTTTTGCTGGTGTATTGACCGTCCTCGGCCTGGTCAGACACGCTCTCAGTCTCCTCTGACACCTCTACAGCTTGGCTGATCCCCTCTGTGGCTTCTCCGCTTTCAGCTGGATTTTCATCCGAGAGAGGAGCTGTTTCTTCCGGAGGTGCTGGAACTCTTCGGGTGTGTGAGGCGTGGATCCAGTTGGGCAAGCGTCCACACTTCAATGCAGTGTTTGTGATCAATATGACTTGAAAAGGTCCACGCCAGCGCACGTCTAGGCAGTTCTTCCTTACGTGCTTCGTCACCACGACCCAGTCCCCAGGGCATAGGTCGTGGCACAAGTCTTGAGACGATGGAACTTCAGCAGCCTGCACCTGAAGGGACACAGAATGAATGGCGTCAGAGAGTCCCTTACAATAGTCCAGGATTAAATCATCTGTGATGTTCAACAATGCTGCAGTTGGAACGGATGGCAGTCTCATAGCCCTCCCCATTAGCACCTCATGTGGGGAGAGACCTGTCCTTCTGTCTGGAGTGCTACGTATGCTCATAAGGACCAGTGGCAGTGCATCAGGCCAGCTCAAGGATGTCGACGAACAAACTTTGGCAAGTCGAGACTTAATAGTACTGTTGATTTGTTCCACGATCCCTGAAGCTTCTGGTCGATAGCTACAGTGCAGCTTCTGATCTATGTTTAGGGCTGAACACAGCATCTTCACAATTTTGCTGTTGAAATGTGTTCCTCTATCTGATTCCAAAGAGGCCGGCACCCCGAATCGCGGTATCAGTTCTCTAAGTAATAACTTTGCTTCTGTAAGTGTGTCACACCTGCGTGTGGGGTAAGCCTTAACCCATCTGGAAAAAATGCAGACAACCACTAGGACGTATCTGAGGCGATTGCATTTTGGCATTTCAATGAAATCTAATTGCATCCTATTGAATGGCCCCCAGACCTCCCGATGTGACTCAATGTGACTGGTGTTCTCTTCCCTACATTCAGTTGTTGACAGATCACACAACGTTGACATACTGCTTCTGCCGCTACTCTAAACTTTGGGTTGTACCAGGTTTGCCTAAATACCCTCACCATGGCATCTCTACCTATGTGTGCTGGTCCATGTAATCTCCTTGCCATTGGACTGACTAATTCGTTTGGTAACACTGCCCTCCCATCTGCAGAGATCCAAAAGCCCATCTCACTCTTTGTGCAACCTGCTGTTTCCCAAGCCTTTTTCTCGAAATCTGGTACATTCTCTTGTATGCATTTCAACTCATCCCAAGTATCTACAGTTTCCAACAACATGGTTAACTCGGTCCTTTCCTGAATCCCACTCACTTCTACCTCTGTAAAGGAATATCCTTGTTCTGCACAATAGCGTGCAACTTCATCGGCATATCTATTGCCTTGTGACACAAAATCGGTATTTCTAGTGTGGGCTGTGCATTTAACAACGCACAAGCAAGCAATAGCTGCTGGACCTTGTAGTGCTGCCAACAATAATCGAACAAATTCTCCATTGCGAATGGGTGAACCTGAAGAGGTCATGTAACCTCTTTGAGACCATAACTGCCCATAGTCATGAACTACCCCGAAACCATACTGGCTATCGGTGTAAATGGTGACTCGAATTTTATTACCTGCTAAACAGGCACGTGTCAAAGCAATGATTTCAGCTACCTGAGCGGAGTGTACTCCTTCCAGGCTGCTCTCAGCTGACCAATATCGTCTCTTACGCATGAGCCATCAACAAAGAATATTTCATCGGGGTCGGTCAATGGCTCATCTACGATATCTGGTCTTGGTTTGGTGCATAGTTCAGTCACATCAAGGCAGTCATGATCTGTACATACATCATCATCAATGTCATTTGGAAGCGGCATCAAGGTGGCAGGATTCAAAACAGAGCATCTCTTGAGGGTCACATTCTCGGCAGCCAAAATGACTTGCTCATAGCGCGTGAGCCTGCTATTCGTCAGATGCTGTGTCTTGGTCCTGGTCATCAACAGTTCAACAGAATGCGGTACATACACCACTAACTGGTGTCCCATCACTATATTCTCACACCTCTCAATGCTGACACCCGTTGCAGCAATGGATTTGAGACATCCGGGCAACGCTGCGGCTACTGGATCTAAGGTAGCCGAGAAGTATGCAACTGGTCTACGGGCATTTCCGTGTATCTGGGCCAAAACTGACAAAGCACAACCTTCCCTTTCACAACAGTAAAGTAGAAATGGTTTCTCATAGTCTGGCATTCCTAGAGCCGGGGCACGACACAAGTCCTCCCTCAGCTGCAAGAACGCCATCAGACAATCCTTGTCCCATGGTACCGGATCACTTACCCCTTTGTGCGTCAGCTTTTGCAAAGGTTTTGCCTTCAGTGAAAAGTTGGCTATCCACTGCCGGCAATAACCAACCATTCCTAGAAACATCCTGACTTCTCTTTGTGTTGTGGGCGAATTCATTTTCATGATCGCCTCTATTCTGTCTGGTGACACCTTCCGTTTTCCCTTTTCGATCCTGTGGCCCAAGTACTGTACTTCTGTCAAGCAGTACTGCAATTTGCTCGGAGACACCTTGTGTCCGTTCTCAGCCAAGTGATTTAGTAAGGTGATGGTGTCTATTTTGCAAGCTTCCTCAGTTTCTGACGCCACAAGTAGGTCGTCTATGTACTGAACCAGAACCGAGTTCATTGGCAGTACTAGACTTTCAAGATTTTTCTTCAGCAGCTGGTTAAAAATCGATGGGCTTTCTGTATACCCCTGTGGGATACAACACCATGTTAAGACGCGATTTTCCAGCTTAAAAGCAAAAAGATACTGGCTATCCTCATTTAAGGGGATTGAAAAGAAGGCCTGGCAAAGGTCTATCACTGTGAACCACTCAGCTTGGAATGGTATCTGAAACAGTATCACTGATGGATTCGGTACCACTGGACAACACGAAACAACTATGTTATTAATCTTTCGAAGGTCCTGCACTATTCTGTATTTCCCACTAGGTTTCTGCAAACCCATGATCGGGGAGTTACATGGACTTCCCACGATTTCCTTCAGTATTCCCTGCTTAATCATGGATTCGATCACAGGCTTTATTCCTGCAATCGTCTCCGGGGTCAACTTGTATTGGGGTGTTCTTGGATACTCAGCATTTGGTTTTACCATGATCTTTACTGGCTCTACCCCTTTGATCAGTCCTATTTCTTCCCCAGTGAAATCCCACACCTCAGATGACACCGCACCTCTCAAGTCCCATGGAAGCTCCTCCACCGTCAAGGTAGGATATAGCTCCACGCATACCTGTGAGTTTGCAACCTTAAAATCGGCATCATCATCATTAGTCTGTACTTCTACTCCTTGAGGTGTGCAATATATCGTACAGTTCAGTTTGCATAACAAGTCCCTTCCTAACAAGCACACAGGACTAGAATCGCAAACTACAAACTGGTGCTCATCACTGTACTTCCCTATTTTCACCGACACTGGTTCTGTCAGAGGATTCGTCATTCTCCTATTTGCGACTCCTACTACTTGGATTGTTTCTCCTGACATTGGCAAACCTGGGACCACTGCTGATCTCAGAGTGGATCGAGTGGCCCCCGTGTCCACCAAGAAGGTCGTAGGACACCCTGCCACTTCAGCCTCCACGTATGGTCCCCTCTGGTCTACCTCTAAGGCTGCCCCTAGGGTACAATCTTCCTCTCTATTCACTCGCTGTCCCGTAAGGGGATCAACGTAGTAGCATTCCTCTCCTCCTACGAACAGTGGCAGATGTCTATAGGTTTTTCCCCCGGTCGCAATTCGGGGTGGTTGAGGGAACTGGGCTCGAGGAGTCGGGGTCCCCCCTTTGATAAACTTTCCCTTTGGTATCGTTGTTCCCTTCACCAGACTGCTCTGGACCTCATCTTCCTCAGGTTCTAATTCTCCAGTCTCGATATTATAGGGGCACTGGCGTTTCCAATGTCCCACCTCGTTACACTGGTGGCACCTGGTCGTCTTTTTCAGTGTCGCAATATCTACCCTAGGTCTCTGTTTTTCCTCATCGTCTTTACTCTGATTATTCTGTTTCTTTCCTAGGGTTCCTGTTCCCTGTTGCCGTTGTCCCCCCTTTCCAGCTGACTGCATCTGTACCAACATCAGTTTCTCCTTAAGTTTCTTTGCTTTGGAGTCTATTTCATCACTGCAGTACCTTGCATATCTCAAAATTTCATCTAATGGTTTGTTTTGCCAACAAATTAAATGCTGCTGGATCATTAAACTGATGTCAGGTCTCAATCCCAGAACGAACTTTGACACAAACTGTCCTATGTCTTTAGGATCCATTACATCCAGCCCACTGTACTGTTTGAACGCTTTCAGCAATCTCTCATAATACTCATGGACAGTCTCTTTAGGTTCTTGGGTGGTTCGATCTATCTTAACCCAGTCTATGTCCTGCAACGGCACTTTCTCTTTCAGCCATGCCATTACCCTCTCGTACTTCTCCATGACTTTCTCTGATGGCCCGTTTGTCTGGGCGTCCCTATCCGGTTCAGCAGTTGGCCATTCAACGCTAAGCTTGCATGCCGTCCACAAATCCCCTGGCACTACAATGTCAAACAGGGTGTTCAGGTCAACCCGCAGTGCTTTGGAGATCTTTACGAACCTCTCTACCTGCTTATACCACTCCACGGGGTTCTACCTCAGCTTAGGAAAAGAGTTGGTAAATGCCGCTAAGTCCCCCCTACTCCAGGGCACATGCACATAGCTTCCATTCGCAATTTCTCGCAAAGGGAAAGCTTCCATTCGCGGTGGCCCTCCCTCTGGGGACATCCCAATTGCACTCCTTCTGACAGTCCCTCTCTTGGACCATCTTTCCTCCCATTTATCCAAATCTCTCCACGTTCTTATTCCCAAGATCAGTTCTTTTATGTGTATTTTTAACCCAATCGTCCTCCTTTCGTCTAAGTCCTGATCCGTGCAATTCAGCCTATGGTTACCTTGTAATGCTTTAGTTCTTGATAAGTCTATCATATACCTGTTTGCCAATTCAGATAGTCTTTCATGTACTGACCTCGCCTTCCGAGTAACATCCTTTGCCATAAACAGTACCTCATCTTGTTCATACAGGTCGATTCTCTCCATTGGCAATGTGCCGTCTATTATCTCATCTAGATCTGATTTTAAACTGGTTACATTGAGTCTCCTTGCCTTTACCTCAGCTCTCAATACCTCACTCCTAGATGGTCCGTTTACATTCCTCTCGTCCCAACTCCGAGTCCTACGCCTAGGCTCAGGTGAGCTATGAGGAGTCCTCCCTTGTTCCCATCTTTCTAAATCCCATGCTCTTCCATCTTCCCTAGGTGTATGGTGGAACAATGCTCTATTCCCCACCACCCCATTCTGTCTCTTCGGTTCTGCCTCTCTAGACACATTATAAGATCCCCCGCTATTTTCCAAGCCTTCTCAATTCCCTTGCTGTCTGGTGTCACTCAGTAAACGATAAGGTCCCTCACAGCTCTCCATGTTCCCGCGATCCCGTCCGTGATCACTGGATACATGGTGAGACCCCTCTCGACTCTCCATACTCCCGCGACTCCAATGTTGCACATTTTCGCCCGGTGTGTGGTGAGTGCACCTGTAACTGTCCCTGTATTCCTGTGTCCTTCGGTCTCCCTCACTGAGGATGGGGCGAGGCACCCCGCCACATCCTGTACTCCTGTCTTCATGCACTTGTCTATTGCCACCTGTGATATGGCGGGTATCTCCTTTGCTTTCCTGACTCTTTCCGTCCCACTCTGGACTGCTTTCGCCAGCTCCGCAGTGAGAGAGTATCCTGTTCTCTCGACCTCTCCATTCAGCTTCCGTTTCTATTCTGTTATTCTGAGTTTCTACGGCAGCATCCCATTCTTTCAAATACTCCCTTAGCTCTTTATGGGATTTCGGTCGTGGTCCCCTCAGATCCATCAGCCCTCTCTGACCCCCCTGCTCTATTAAGGGATCCGTTACTGAATCCAATGGGGTACTCCGACCTCTTGGTCCTAGCAACTGCCTTTGTGAATTAATCGTATTGTTCCTGCTTTCCATCTCTGCTCTTTCCCTGTCCAATCGTGCCTGTTCCTCCTCTCGTACCCTCTCTGGGTTGTAGATCGACACTACAGGACCTATGGTAACAGGTACTTGTAGAGCGTTCGGCAGTTGGTACGACCTTGCACACTCTGTTTCCGGCACCTTTTGTACCACAAACCTTCCGACCACTCTCTGTACTGGGCTAGGTTGAGGTATTTCCTCGCCTTTGTTGGGTTCCCAATCTGATATGGGGAGCGGTCTATATTCCCCTTTTCCGGCCCCGTCCCCCTGCTGGAGCTCGGGACGTTCGGCCTCTCTATTATACGGAGGTGGTCTGTCCAATAATAACCTATTTATCAGGCTGTCATCTGTCTCGCTCTCATCATCCTCCTCTGGAGGCTTCTTTTCTCCTGTGACTTCCATCACTGGGTACAGTTTATCTGCTTCTATTCTCTGCACCCTCCACTTTTTAGCTTCATCATCCCATTTGGCATCCTGCACTGCTCTTACCGATCGTTTCACTCTTTCTTGGCGCCTGTTCAGGCTCCGGTCGTACGCCGCCCGGAACCATGCATTGAGGGCTTCAAACTGTGTTGGCCTGGGTAGAGGTCTCGTTGCGAGCATTACTGCTTTCAGCTGGTTCAATGCTTCTAACCTAAACGTTCCGTATCTCGGGAACGTCAGTTCCTCATTTCCCTCTGTTATCTTGCTCCACTCAGAGATCCATAGTATAGTATGTAACCCAACATTCACAGCCATATAATGAGCTGGTGTACCCTCCGGCGGGGCCTCTTCCCCAGCATACGAATTCCCCCTGTCTCTCTTAAAGACCGCCCTTAGACATTTGAAACACTTCATTTTCAAGAATCTACGATTTCCCTTAATTCCTCTTCCTTGTTTACTTCCCGATGGTGTACCACCAATCCCTGCGCGGCTTTCGCTGACCAGCCTATCCCAGCGCGACTCTACACCAACCAGCCTATCCCAGCGCGGTTCTCGCTGACCAGCCTATCCCAGCGCGGCTTGCTCTGACGTCACTCGTCCCCTTCGCAGCAGTTCCCCTCCTTTCTCAGCTCGTCTCCCGGTCTCGCATGCGTCTCATTCATACACTGAAAAATGACTACTTCCGACCAAGCGATCACTTTTCTTGACTGTACGTCCACAGTCTAACTGTAATTGTCACCTCAACTGACGAAACGTCTTCCGTATACGTTCAGACGATCGCCTTGTCTGATAGGTTTCTTACACACAGTAAGCGTCCGACCAGCGTCCGTTTACTCATACACTCACTCTTACGTTCCCCCTATCACGGTCCTACGGGCGATCAATGGTACCTCATGACCCCCTTCACAATGGTAGACAATTACTCTGGATGTCCGATACACCCGAACCACTTAAGCCCTTTCCTGGACTTAAGATTTTCACCGGTTGCGCGCGCTCACAACCGTCTCACAATCACACTACAGGCATTCAACTCCGCTTGACATTACAACACAGGTACAACACAAAACACCGCAATCTGGCAACGCATGACCCTTATACTCACTCTCGACCGACTCTGCTGCTTTTCTCTCTCGCACCGTCAGCACCTTCTTCCGCGGGTGGCTCTTCTTCTGGTCGTCGATCACTAGGGGCCTTGGGGTAATCTTAACCTAACCTAGGTCGCCTTCCTCAAGAAGCCAACCATCTTTCTCTGCTACCAACTGCGGACGTGAGATTTTGATCGATTATCTGATCACTCTGATTCTTATCTCACTTGAGTCCCTTTTGGATCGATTATTGACTGTCATTGAGTAAAAGGCAAACCCTGCATAGGTTAAATCAGCCCAAGAACAAACGCAACTCTAAAGAACCACTTACTACAGAAAAGTTTTAAGTATTTATTATAAAGCCAAAATCAGCTGCAAGTACAGACACCTCATTATAAGGTTCAAAAGATACACAGGCAGTAGAATGAAAATGAACTCTCTAAGAGATCTCAATCGACAGAAGAAAACTACCAAAACTAGTTCAAAAATCAGTAAGTTGAATATCATTGACACAAAGTGAATCTTAAGCGTCATTTACAGAAAGAAAATGAATCAGGTTAGACTGGCCCTACACTATGCTAGATGACATCCCTACTTAGCAAATCCTTTACCTAAAAAGGTGTCAGCCGTTGGACTTCCGAAGAAGCTCAATCTCTCTTAGTCTCAGATGGAAACCTATGTCGTGTAGCAGTACCCTTTCTGACTACCCATCCGCTCTCTAAGGGTCCTCAGGCCATCTGCTCTACCTCCTCCCCGGGGTGCTGTCCCTAATACAAAATCACAGTATGGGTGGAACGCCCCCTTGAGACGCCCACCACGTACACAATTCACGTGGTCTCGCTTCTGGTTTTTTCCATAGTTTCGTTTCTTTGGATCGTCTGTTAAGTTGACCTTGCTTCCCAGGCGCCGTCTCCAGCGTGCCGGTACCCCCATGACATTCCGGTCGACTCCTCCGGACCCGAGCCTATCTCCTCGAACAGAGCTCTATTCATCAAGCTTTTGATTGGTACCCCCCTCGCACCTGCAAACAGACACTTCGAAACAGGGCCCCAAATTCCAGGCTCCCCTTATCGGACTAGGCCGTAAAACTTCGACCAGCATTGGCAATTTATTTTAACGAGGCTTTTGACTTTTAGCTCACACGTGCAGATCAAAGACAAACCTTTATCTCTCCTGGCCTACTAAATTATGTGCATTAGTCTGCACTCTGTGGACTCTTATTTCTTCAGCTTAAAATAATATGGTAACATACCACACTAGTTATACAAAACACTTCTATAAAATATTGCCTTTAACATATATGTAAGCAAAATCATTGAATAATATCGAATCCATGCTACATGAAAGATACAATGGTACATTTCGTTCTTACACAGTGCCATGTGGTCTGCACGTTTTTTCATTTTACATTGTACATCCTTCTTCATTTCGCAGCTACATAACATGGAACCTGATTAGCGCATTTAATATTTCTAAGCATTTCCACACATTTCGATTATAGCCCATACTCTATTGGGGCTTTCTATCTCTACTAAAACACTCTTGAGTAAGTACGGATACATTTTCTCATTTCTCAAGTTACATTAGCTAACTTTACGCCGCGGGCTTGTAAATATGGCGTATACACATTTTTCATTCAAATTGCGCTCTCTCACTGTAGTCCTGGGGGGATCATTGCAGCCCACAGACTCTCCCCTGTAGCCATCTGTGAACAGTGAAGCCTTCTTTCTGTTTATGCACTGAGCACTAACATTCAGAAAGAGCTCAAAGAAAATGGCAACTATGTATTAACCATTGAAGTAAAGGAGTACAAACACACAAGGAAGGTGCCTGCACCACTTATTTTTAGGAGCATCCTATGCATATACACATCATGCAACAAACGTAAACATCTCATAAACTGTCTGTAAAATTCAGAAAAGTGCATTTCGATAACATGTGGAAGTGTTTCATCAGATTAAATTACCAAAGTTAGTGACATTTACAAGGACTAATAGTTTTCAAAAATGAATTTGAAACATTCATGACCTCCCCCAACAATTCAATTAGTAAACCAATAGGCAAGTCAGTTGTCATGTGCACCCTCTATGTGGTATAGGTTGAAATTAGATGGTAATACATTCTAGTATATAACCTCAAACGCAAGACACTTTTTTATGCAGCACACCTACTGAACATAAGTATTTCAAGGTGCACTCATATGTGATAGTGAAAAAAAGAGGAAAGTTGAAGTAAAACCATTTCCTATGAGCACTCAGTTTGGTCACACAGGGGATCTGGGATTGGCATCCGCTTTTCTGGTTTATGTTGTGCAATTCACCCACTAGATGTGAATCTATTTCATTGTACATCAAAAGTTAATGCTTTGTCTTCAATTCTTGCCATGTTAAATTAGAGCGTGGCTGTCCGACAGAAGCCACAGCTGACCCACACCAGGGGTCTGGTTCGAGATTGGCTTGAGCATTCGGTGTTTCTCCCTCCTCTGCCAGTTATGGCACTTAAGAGGAAAAGGGCATCGGAGGGACATGATGAGACAATGAACAAACAACTTGATGACCCAGGAGCACCAACACCACAGTGCAGGACTCCTTGTTTCAAGGTCCATAACTTTCTCACTACCACACGTTATAGTAAGAGGACTATGAGACTAGGTGTTCTCTACCCACGGGTAAAACTAAATGATTGTTGGGATACAGTGATGTTTTCTTATTACATACTACCAGTGTTCAGTGTGATTTAAGTTGTTCATATCTGTAACAAAAAGGAAGCAGTGAAATATATTCAAAAATCCATTACCAAGACTACACATTTTGTCAAAACAGGATTAGTAAAAAAAAGTGTTCTGGTCCATAGTTTCCACAGTGCTCATTTCACAGCCATTAGAGTTTGAGTGATTCCGATGGTGAGACTCTGGGACTACTCCCATCAAAGAAATGCTACAGTGTTGAGGAACCTGCCCATACTTTGAAAACAGAGTTCACAACTAGCATATTTTGGCAAATTTGTAAAGCCAGGATTAAACGGAAGCAGCTACATCCATGGTTTAAACCCAGTACCACATCAATCAGTGGAGGTTGGGTGTTTTCCCATCTCATTGAATTCCACACTTTGTTGAGAGGTCTTCGTCAAGGTATTTTTTTATAGCACTCACTATCTTCACTGAGCCTGTTCTAAGCTCTCCCAATGTATACAGATAAGAGACTAAAGGCATAAGGGGATTATGAGTCCTAAAATTGTATTACATTATAAATTAATAATCCAGTTACTCCTGTTGTACATTTTAGGCAGAGAAGGCTTACACAAGGGCGTGGTAGAGGGACGGTAACCCAGATACAGCATAACACAGTATTGTTAAATCTATGTCTTTTCTCAGGACTAAATGTTTAAATTAGAGGGAATATATAGAATGAAACTCTCAAAATCACTCCACAACTCACAGCTCACACCATGTACATCCTGCGCTCCCCTATACCCCACCCTCCTGGCATCAAAGCAGCCCTTAGTCACAGCACATATCACACTTTGTGGCTCCTAAGAAAACATTTGTGAAAGCCAATGAGTTATAAGAAGGTTTTTAGGGCATCAGTGGGAGCATTTTCAGGGCTTCGATGAAATACATGCTACTGTTTATGTACAGAAGACCTGCACTGTTGTTTTGGAGAAACGCACACCGCATCACTAAGGAAATAATTTACAGAATGTCAGTTATTTTGCTGTTAAACCTCTAATTGGTAATAGTGTTACCACATTCCATAGTCTAGACAGAGAAATGGGCAGGCATTGTTTCTGTTTTCCGCAATATTAGCACCAGCTTTTTGCATGTACTCTTGTCCTAATAGACACAGAATGCAATACTTTTCTCTAAATGCAAAAATAACATTAAATTAACTGAGAACTAATTTTCACACATCACTGGCTTTCTTTACAGCATCTCACGTACTCTAAATGACTCCAAAAGTAATATGTCCTTAACTGCGCCCAATATTAGTCTTTGACTATTCTAATAAATGTTTTTATAATAATGCCCTCTTTTGTAAGGTAAACCTCCATTTTTAATGTCTGGCTTGACAGTGCAGCTGTCTGGATGACACATTTTTACTAAGTCTTTAAAATATGGAGAGAGGGCTTTGGCTTGGCTCCAACCAGAGAGTATTACTCACCTCATGTGAAAAATAAACTCAACTATGCTGTTTGTTGCCTTCAGTTGTTTTTCTCCTATATGCATTGTACTCAGAAAGCAAGATCTGCTTCATTTTCTCAGCATTGGCATAGCCAATAGGGCAGGCTTTAATGTGATATACTATATTTGTGGATGCAATGTATGTTAACAACGAATTCATGTTATTACATTTGTTGGTACAGTAAAACCAAGCCTATTGGTGTTGCCAATGCTTGTTTTTATACAGCAGTTACTCTTTCCAGTTGAAAAAACATTGCATGTTAGAGCCTGTGAGCCAGCACTTTGTGTGCCCAGAGTTTCAGGAAGAGATATTTGTATCGGTTATTTATAAAGTACACTGTGAACAGAATGGTATCCTGGCGCTAATATAGCTACAACGCTTAGATGAAAGCAGAAATAGAGAAAAGGGTACGGCAGTGGAAGTCCAAAATGTCTTTCCAATGTAGTTAGGGAAGAGTCAAGATCTAAGGGCCATCCTGAAAATGAGCAAGTCAGTCTGGGATCTCACTTGGAATGGTAACTTGGTCCATAACTGTGCAGCTTTATCAGTAAAGGCACGTCCTCCTGGACACACTTTGCTAAATCTCTGGTCTTGGACAAAATGAAGGCGTGGCTGAACAAAGCGACCTTCAGGTTAAGGAGGAGTGCGGCCGAGCTGTTTGTTAGGGCCGGTTTCGGACGATTTTGTTACAGGGGGCCAATATTGCCAGCCCCCGGTAACAAAAACGTCCCTCAGGGGGCAAAAACTAGCCCCCCACCATGGCGGCCCACCGGGAAAACACCTGGTGCCCACCACAGCCAGTCCAGCCCTGGCGAGCTTCCTGGGGTGTATCTCCTCAGCCTAGCCTGCAGTAGCTTTAAACCTTTATTTTGCAGAGGTTTCAAAACAATACCAAGATATTTGAAAATAATCCTCTGTTCAATGTATAGCCAATGGAGATCTCTGAGAACACCAGAGGCGGAGGAGTTCAGCGGTCTATTCAATGTTAGTTTGGCTGGAACTACCTGGACTCGTTCCAGTTTCTTTAACAGGTAGTTAAGAGCTCCCAGAAGAGGGCATTACTGTAGTACAACCTACTGAGTACTACACACCTGGAAATTAAAAATCTTGCTTGGGCAGGTAGCATTGGGTACAGTTTCCTGAGTCCCCGAACAAGGGCTAAACAAACCCCAATTACTCCATTCACGTGCTTCTTAAATGAAAGATTTTATATGTAGCATTACTCCCAGATTCCAGACCATCATTGAGACACCAAGAGGGGGATCCTGTAGACAGAGGCCAAACATTGAAGGGTACAGATCCCGGTATTATATTGGGAGGAGAGCAGAGGAGCTCAGTTTTACCTCCATTTAGCTTGAGGGGATTCACACTCATCCAATTAGAAATGTCTAATATACAGGCCTGAATATTACTGATCGAGTCCAACTGATTATTGTTAAGTGAAAGAATCAGTTATAAGCAGATAATTTAGTCTGTTGGCCCAGGGAGAGGCAAGTCACTCAGTGCAAGGTGCAGAGTTGTTTTGTTTGGCTCTAGGACAAAAATGGTGTGCAACAAAGTGTTGTCACATTGTCTGAGGTACACCCTCAGCCCTCCAGAATTTTTTTTCTAGGAATCGTAATGGGATTAAAGTGTGGATTAATGAAGGTAAGCATTGAAGTAGGACTTGCTGAGAGGTGAGTGCGTAGGTTTTTTCAAGGAATCTCATGTCCTCTGTGTGGTGCTAGCACGAGATCCTCGCCAAGCACCAAGGCAGAATGTGCTATGGAGTAACAAAAACAAAAATGTGTGTGGAGGGTCAAGGGGAATATTTACTGACCTGTCTGCTCACACCCCTGATATCATGACAAAAAACACACAAGAGCAGACCAGGTCTATAAGATGTGGGAGTTGCTGATCATTCAATACCACCTCCGACCATGTATTGTCGGTGCGGGAGTGAATGTCAGTGATCTTAGCCATATTGTCTGTGCTAAAGAGGTGTGGCTCACTGGTTAGAGGCGGCAGACCCGAGTGCAGAGAACAGCCCGGGACCAGGGTTCGATTCCCGACGCGGCAGGGTCTTGGACCAGGATCAGCGGACTGATAATTCTCGCATCGGTGCCTACTCCGACCAGGGAGCACACTCGGCAACTCTGGGCATTAGCTTGCCTCATCTCCACAACGGCCCCACACAAACGCCGGGGATGCCTGGTTTCACCTTGGAGACCCCCAGGAGGGACTATCTCACAGGGAAAGCCAGGACGGGTTCCCCAGCGGTCTATAGCGCTATGAGGCCTCCGGGTAGCAGTGCGCTTTACAAGACACAACAATTTACAAAAATTTACAATTAAAGTGGGGTTGATAGAAGTGCAGTGCTCAGTTAAATGTGAAAATAAAATTGACTACCTAGACTTTAAGAAGCATTCAAACAAAAGTCTATGTGTCAAAGGTTAAAAACACGCCGAGTAGTAAGACTCCTCTATGGCGCAATATAGAACGGTCGACATGTTTCAGCCCCAGGGGCACTGCCCCGGCTTTCTTCAGGACCTATGATGTAGAAGAGGCTACTGCAACCAAGAGTGATGTGTCAAGTGACAGATAACAAAAAATTTACTTAAGAAAAGTTGCATATCTACCAGGAGTGAATCACGTTGGATACCCACTGGAGAGAAAGAAGAATATCTTCTTCCCAGCTTTGTGTGGGTGAAGACCTCACCTCACCCGGCAACCGCTCGGGAGTATGAGGCCCCGCTCTGTCCGTCGGTGCCTCCGGTATTAGACCGCTTGGTTGCAGTAGCCTCTTGGGGCTGAAACATGTCGACCGTTCTATATTGCGCCATAGAGGAGTCTTACTACTCGGCGTGTTTTTAACCTTTGACACATAGACTTTTGTTTGAATGCTTCTTAAAGTCTAGGTAGTCAATTTTATTTTCACATTTAACTGAGCACTGCACTTCTATCACATATACCCCTTGAACACCAAGTGAAAGAACACCACACAAGTTGTTATGAAAATAAAAGTGTATTTATTTAGAACACAACAGCCCTGGACTCTTTATGAGGACAGGGCGCTAAGCACAATACAAAGCTCTTAGGAAAATACTGAAAGTCGCACAAACACAAGTGCCCAGGGGGCACGAAAAACCATATACTCTAAAAGTGGAATGCGAAATTACTAGCATGTAAGTACTACTCTAATAGGCTTTAGGATCACTAGGACTGGACTACTGAACCTTCAGATTACGAGCAGGAGGCCTAGGGAGATCGGGTGCAGAGTGTGCACTCTCATGCGGGATGCGAGACAAAGTCAATGGATGCTAGATTTCGTAAAGTTAGTGTTATCGGATGAATCCGACTAGGTAGAGCTGAAACGAAAAAGGATCTAGACCCTTGGATAGTGAGGCTATGCTGGAGCACCGAAATGCTGAGGTTACCTAGCCCAGGGGCTGCGGCTGCATAGGTATGGAAAGACGTCGGGAATCCTCGTTGCAGTCTATGGAGCCTGAAAGAAGAAGTTGCTGGCAGGCGACCAGTGAAGAGATTCAGAGGGATCCAAGCCTGGATCGGTGATGGAGGATACCTGTAAGCAGAGGGGACCAAGTTCTGAATCACTAGCCAGTGATTAGATGGGCACCAGGATGGCACCGGATGGAGTCACCTCGACCAGGTGAGTGGGCGACGCTGGGCTCTGCAGTCTCACGGACCAGGAGGCGTTGTTGGCAACCAGGATGGAGGTGCGAGCTGTCCCACGAAGGTATCTGCTGTCGACGTCGCTGGACCCAGGATTGGGGCAACAAGTCTTGGCAAATGCAAGCCCACGCGGTGGACTTAAAATGGCGTCTGGAGTGGACCAGGAGGGTCCGGGGTGCTCCTCTGCTGGAGGGGAGCAAGGGCCAGTCTGGAGCAACCAGACCAGCGGTGTTGTTGTCGTGGTGCGTCGTCAGGAGGGCCACAAGCCAGCAGGCAAGTAGCCGGACAACGCGGTGAGCAGCAAAGAGCAGAAGGGCCCCACGCAGATCTCGTGGATGCTGGGGGGCTGGACTTCGGTGCTGGAGCTGCTCAGGGTTAGGGCTTCTCAAACCGCAAAGCACTCACTCGAGGATCCCTCGGCGGTCGTGCTGGGCAAGCGTCGTGCAGTCTTGAAGATGGCCGGTCCCTCGAGGTCTCGTCACACCCACAAATCTCAGCTGAGCTGACGATGTAGGTAGAGGTCAGAGGTGCCAGGGAAGCCGGTTCTCGTCGAGCTGGGCAGTCTTGATCCGGAGGAGAGACTTACAGCAAACCGCGATGCGCTTGGATGGTGCCTGCTGTGCAGGGTGGCTACTCCTTAGCCACAAGGGAGAGTCTTCAGAAAGGTTCAAGAGTAATTTCATGGAAAGTCATCAAGATTCGGAATTATCTAATTTTGGAAGGGTCCCCGCTCCCACCTTTATACTAAAGAAAGGGGCTGGCACGCAACTAGGTCCTGCCCATGGGTGGGACCAGGAAGGGGGGTGGTTACACCCCTCTCCCATGCCAGACTTTCCCCAGCTCAGGGGCTGGTGTGCCCCTGGAACTGGTTCTAGCCGGCCTATGCATAGTGAGCACCGGGGTGCCACTTGCAGTCACCTTCCTATTCAGCCCTGCCTACCCAGGATACACAAAACCCTGTCTGGGATGGTGCTAGCACCACCCCTGACAGGAAACCCTTTGTCCAAGCTCTCCTCGCTGGAAGGACTCCCAGCAGCAGGAGGTCAGACTTGTGTCTGTGGTGGCAGCATCCATTTTGTGATGCTGAGGCTCGAGTTAACTTTAACCGGGGTTCACAGTTACATACATGTCCTGTCCCTCTAGAAGGGTGGAATGCTAACCCCGCCGCCAGAATTTGCGAGGGGTTAGTATTCCAATTCGTATGACACCTTACTCGACATGTTTTGATAAAGCGATACCAGAGTTGGCATATAATCGCAAGGATTATAATGCACTTAAGAGTATATGGTATGCGTTATCATGGAACAGCTATTAGGACTTGGTTCCGCAAGCTGCAAACGGGCTCAGCTCATGCAAGAGCACCATCTCACATGATTCCAAGCACTCTGCCTTCAGGATTGTCAAGGCCTGCCATAGGAGTGACTGATAGGAATACGAGTGTCCATTTTAGGGTTAGATATAGGTATACTATATCTACAGCAAGGGGTGATTACACCACCTTGCCCCAGCTGTCGTGCAGCCAGTTGTGTTAATGTTAATGTTATGTTAATGTTATTGGGATTTGTATAGCGCTCGGCTGCCCCAGCCAAGGGGCGTCCCGGCGCTGCGAGTGAAGCTGAAGGCAGAAAAAGAAGAAAGCACCAGAGGGGAAAAGGGAAAATTACTGAAAGAGGTGGGTTTTGATGGCTTTCCTGAAAGCCAGAAGGTCCTGTATGCCACGAATTGTTTCCGGTAGGCTGTTCCGAAGCTTGGCAGCGAGCAGGCTGAAGGATCGGCCGCCCATTCTGGCCAGTTTGGTACGGGGAATGACCACAAGATGTTGTCCTTCTGAACGAAGTGACCTCCTAGGAATATACTCCGCCAGGAGGGGGCGCAGTATCGGGGGGGGGAGGCGGTTTTAAGGATTTTGAAGGCTAAGCAGAGTGCCTTAAACTGAATCCTTTATCCCACCGGGAGCCAGTGCAGTTTTTTCAAGACTCCAGCCACCGAGGAGTGGCGGGGAAGACCAACCGGAGCCCTGGCGGCCGCATTCTGGACTCTCTGAAGTCTGGTAGTTTCCGCTAGGTTAGCGCCCAGTAAAAGAGAGCTGGCGTAATCCAGCCTAGACAGGATGGTAGCTTGGACAATTAACTGGCGGGTGTGGCAGTCGAAGAACTTTAGGATAGGTCTTAGATTGCGCAGTATGCCGAAGCAGGTGGCTGCCACTTTTTTGGTGTGGTGGGTAAATTTCAATGCCGAGTCTACCCAGACTCCCAGATTTTTAACACATTCCTTGGGCTTAGGAGGTTGGCCCAAGGTGTCGGGCCACCAGCTTTTGCCCCAGGATGCAGTGTTTTTCCCCAGAAGCAGTATCTCTGTTTTCCCCGCATTGAGCTGGAGAAAGTTCTCCGTCATCCAGTTGGTGATGTCAGTAAGGGTCTGTTTGAAGTGATGGGCCTTCAAACCGTTGTTGTCATTGAGAGCTACCACCAACTGGGTGTTGTCTGCGTAAGACACTAACGACAGTCCACTCTTTTTAACCACTTATTCTAGCGGTCGGACATAGACATTGAACAGGGTGGGGCTCAGTGATGACCCCTGAGGCACCCCCTGTCCAATGCCGTGCTCTTTAGAGAGGTAAGGGGGGGTGGAGACTTTAAAGGATCTGTTGGAAAGAAAGTCTCTAAACCATCCCAGGGCAGTCCCTGTGATTCCAATTTCCTCCAGTCTCATCAGAAGGACCTCGTGTGACACCGTGTCGAAGGCAGCACTGAGATCCAACAGGATCAGTGCTGCCGTTCCGCCGGTGTCAAGAATGGCACGGAGGTCCTCTGTAACACTGAGCAAGGCTGTCTCGGTGCTATGGCCAGCTCTAAACCCGTGTTGGGAGTTATCCAGGATGTTATTGGTTAGGAGGAAATTGGTGAGGGTGGTGTTAACGTGTGTCTCTATAATTTTAGCTGGCCAGGGGAGAAGAGAGATAGGCCGAAAATTTTCAGGAAGAGTGGGATCTAGGGTGGGCTTTTTTAAGATGGGAGATACCCATGCCTGCTTCCATTTAGAGGATATTTTGGCAGTGGAAAGAGACAGGTTAATGATATTCCGTATAGGTTCCGTGACAAGCTCGTTGGCTTCACAAAAGGTCTCGGGTTTTAGGGGGTCAGCCGGGGAGCCAGATTTGATTTTTTCACAGATATGTTGAAAGTTCTCACGCTCTAGTGTATGGAGGGAGGAAAGATAGGGTCTGGTGGGGTCCAAAGTGACAGAGATCTGTGGGGAATTGGGGAAAGTATCGTAATTTTTTTTTATTTTGTCAGTAAATAAATTGGCCATAATATTACAAAGGTCCGGAGAGGTGGCGGCAGTAATGGCGTTTTTTTTTTGCAGTAAGGTCTTTTAAAATTTTAAAGACAGTTATCGAGGCGTTGGTGCTACTGTTGATTTTGGTGGCATAATACGCCGCCCTTGTTCTGCAGACATGACGATGATAGGTTTTTTGAAGTTGAACGTATTTAAGTTTGAGGTTGGTATCATAATTTTTCCTCCATCCTCTTTCCGCCTTTTTACATTCTTTTTTCAGAGTGGCTAATTCTGAATTGTACCAGGGGCTAGCCACATGGGCACGGGCTTTGATCCATTTAGCTGTGATTAGGGTGTCTAATGCTTGGGTAATCCAGTGGCAGAACTGGTCATATCCTAAATCAGGGTCGTCACTCGGGGGAGGGGGATTTGTCCTCAGGAGATTATGAAGATCTTCCAGGCGAAGTTTTCTCCACGGACGCTTCTGGACTTGAGGGGAAGGCACAGAAGCGGGGGCAGGTTTGCAAGGGACAGTCATGATCACCAAATGGTGGTCTGTCCAAGCCATGGGAATGGGTGTGTCAGCAATCCCATTCGCGATATTCGAGAAGATAAGATCAAGGAGGTGTCCCGCTCTGTGGGTGGGGTCACTCACGAGTTGATTGAGCTGGAGGGCGGCAAGGTCTGCAAGAAAGGTGGTGATTTTGGGCTCAGTGTCCCTGTCAAGGTGTAGGTTAGGTCACCTATAATCGTGAGATTGGAGGTTTTAGTGATGTTAGTGCCCAGGTACTGTAGCAGCGAGTTAATGAATGGAGTGTCGGCGCCGGGGGGTCTATAAATCAAGAGGCCGGTCGCGCAAAATTGTGGGTTGGCTTTAATAGAAAATCTAGCACTTTCGCTGCCCTTAATATCAGCTTTAACTAAATGGCAGGCGAGGTGCGATTTGGCTATGAGCGCTAGTCCGCCCCCTCTTGAATTCCTGTTCACGGTATATGTGGTAAATCCCGTGGGGGTGGCCAGGTTGATGACCGAGTCCATGTCATCATGGAGCCACGTCTCGGTCATAAACAAGGCATCAAGGGAGTAGTCTGATAGGAGATCGTGTATGTCTAGATGATGCTTCTGCATCGATCTGACGTTAAGGTGTCCCAACCTGAGGGCCGTCTGTGTGGATTGAGGAGGTTTTGGCTTTAATTTAGTGAAAGTGCATAGCTTGGAAGGGTGTGGCAGTGGATGCGAGATATGAGCTGGGTTCCGCCTAGTACAAGTGCAGGTATGATGCTGAAGATTCAGCAGCTCTTGCTTAGAGTAGCACATCTTACCGCACAGGTTACAGCCCCGAAACAGCAGAGGGACTGGTGCTTGGCGCAGCCTTAGCGCGGACGGGCGCAGACGCGCAGCTCTTTGGCGGGTCTTCGGCGGTGCTGCGCGCGACCGCTGCGCGCTCGAGAGGCTGCGAGGGCAAAATAGCCCAGAAATGTAATGCACTAGAGCGCTAACCGCTCTTCGTGCAGGCAGACCGGAAGTGCCCAGGCAGCGTTTAATCGGCTGGTGTGGGGCTAGGAGCAAAGACTGGGTAAGTGCTAGGATTACTGACAGTCTAACATGTGCCACAAGTATTAAAAACGAATTTAGGTGAAAAATGAAGTAAAGTGCAGTTTTTAAAAATAGCAGGCAAGGAATACACTCGGAGCATACAGGTCCCGGCTTCCGCCTCAGGACACTCACACATACACTATTAATCAGTATTAGTGTGAGAAGAGGTCTTTTTGTAGATTACTGGGGCGGGAGGGGCCGAGCACTAGACTGCTTGCTCGATTCACACCCAAGATGGCGGGCGCAATGAAATCAATGCCCAGGCAGCGTTTAATCGGCTGGTGTGGGGCTAGGAGCAAAGACTGGGTAAGCGCTAGGATTACTGACAGTCTAACATGTGCCACAAGTATTAAAAACGAATTTAGGTGAAAAACGAAGTAAAGTGCAGTTTTTAGGTCTCGCGACCTATCGATGTGCGCAAGCGCATCGAGCGGAGCGAGAATTCAAGTGGCGAAAACATTGTGAAACCAAAGGGCTTTCAGCCCCGCGGTTTTCATGCAGTTCCCGTGTTCATGCACGCGCATCGCATGCAAGCCCAGCCTCTCGCATTCCCAGGCTCTCCCGCCCCCATCCGGCATCAGGCTTCTCCTCCCCTAGCAGCACTCCTCCCACACCAGCAACTCTCCCCTCCCACACCAGCACCTCCCCTCTCTCTCACCGCAAACACAGCCTTGCCCTAGCAGCACTCCTCCCACACCAGCACCTCCCCCCTCCCACACCAGCACCTCCCCTCTCTCTCCCCGCAAACACAGCCTTGCCCTAACAGCACTCCTCCCACACCAGCACCTCCCCCCTCCCACACCAGCACCTCCCCTCTCTCTCCCCGCAAACACAGCCTTGCCCTAACAGCACTCCTCCCACACCAGCATCTCCCCCCTCCCACACCAGCACCTCCCCTCTCTCTCCCCGCAAACACAGCCTTGCCCTAACAGCACTCCTCCCACACCAGCACCTCCCCCCTCCCACACCAGCACATCCCCTCAATTTGACGAGGGCTGAGACGTAAGCCTCTTGTTGTAATTCTGTACTGGTACACACTCGCCTTTGCACTTCAAGCGGGGTCCCAAGTCAGACAGTATTTGCCCATATGCATATTGCACATGTGGTATTTTCCCGTGTGCAAACTGCATCCCATGTGCAATTTACTCCGATTTTCAGTAGGTTTAAGAAGCAAGAAATGTAAGTGTGCTGACCGAGAAGCGAAACAAAACGTGCAAAACAGAATTTCGTATTATTTCCAAACAATTCCAAAAACAGATCAAAAGACCAGCTGCCAATTGATCCAGTTAATTTTTGTACCGATGACGGCAGCAGAGAAGGCAGTGAAATGTGCACTGTGCTGAATGAAGAACATTAGAACAAGCTATGAAAGGTAATACTTTCATGGCATGCAGAGCTCTGGCTCAGCTTTTGCCCAGTATTTGACAAAAAGAGTAACACCTCCCTACTTCTTCCATACCTGCATTGTCGTGAGGTAACTCTACCGATAGGCAATGGATTGTTTTACCGGCTGTTGCTGTATGCAGAGTCAACAGACGTGTTCTCTAATGCAGATTGTGGCTTTTGATTCTAGGCACAGCACTATACGATACAAGGGTCTCCACATTTCTAACAGCATACAGGCCTTCCTGGCTTCCATGAACTGACAAACTTCCAGCCCCAAAGCAAGCCTCCCGCCACTGGCAGTATCCTCCTCGTGCAGCCCTGGGCAGTGAAGGGTTAATGCTTATTTCCGGGACGCTGGCACAGCTCATCCACAGCAGTGACTCATCTGCCCATCACCGGCAAACCCCTCCAGGCCCACACTCCCCCACCCTCGGGCCATTCCGATTTCCAGAGTAGGTAGGCAGGGACACGGCCACATACGATTTCATGACACCTGCACCTGCCCGCACGCCTACCAACCAGATAGAGGCCGGTATCTATGCATCAACCACACCAACCACCTCCTCACGCAGGCTGCACCCCCACCCAGAACTCCACATGAAAGCCACACACACTTCAAAGGCTCCACACCCCGCCCCCGTCTGCACTTCGCACTTTCCGACTTCCCCTCCCACCTCCCACGGCTCTTCCCATTCACGCGCTCGTTACCATTTGCTCCCGAGCCGCATTTCTCCTCCCCCCCCCCCTAATCTTAGCAATGCCAAGAGCTTGTTTTCCCCAAGGTCTCTGACTCGATTTCATCTTGTTCTCGTGCTCGCCAAGGATGTTTCACCTTGATCAGTTTGTGCCTTTGATTTCTCCAAAGAGAGATCCGAGTCCAAGGGCTCCCTGGTAGTATTCTGAAGCAGGCAGTGATGTCTTTCGTATAATCCTGCAGCAGCAGCTGAATGACCCCTTAGTCGGCGGTGCCTGAAGATCTGCCAGTGTGGGGAAGTCAACTGTCCTTTGCTGTGCTGAAGAAGCTGACTCAGGGCCGCTTCTCTTTTCAGGGTCTTTCTAGAGCTTTATTCTTCGCAAACGTGTATTTGTTGTTGTCTCATCATCTGTGCAGCACCCACCACAAGTGAATTAAATTATTAGCATCTTACACAGTTGTTTTTGACACCAAGACTCAATCAGCCAGTGTTTTCAAAACACCAGCAGACCTGGCGCTCATTCATCGTAGCACTGCATTTCAAATAAAACCTATGCTGGGAATATATGTTTATATGCCAGAATTAGGAGGGAACTTCACTCTGCCCTATGTAAATATAATACCACCGAACTTCCAACTTGCCACTCACCCACGCAACGCCACTCACCCACGCAACGCCACTCACACACGCAACGCCACTCACCCACGCAACGCCACTCACCCACGCAACGCCACTCACCCACGCAACGCCACTCACCCACGCAACGCCACTCACACATGGCAACGCCACTCACACATGCTACGCCACTGACGCATGCAACGCCACTCACACATGCAACGCCACTCACTCAAAGCAACGCAACTCACTCACACAACGCCACTCACACACGCAACGCCACTCATCCACGCAACACAACTCACACATGCAACGCCACTCACACATGCAACGCCACTCACACACGCAACACAAATCACACACGGAACAACACTCACACAGGCAACGCCACTCACACACGCAACGCCAATCACACAGGCAACGCCACTCACACACGCAACGCCAATCACACACGCAACGCCAATCACACACGCAACGCCACTCACACACGCTACACCACTCACGTTGCCAATAGGTCTCGCAGTAGGAAAGTTGGAGCCATTACCATTGCAAATAACAATGCCTTTTATTTTTTTTTCATTTTAAAAACATAAAGGTCTTTGTCATTTACAAAACCAATAGCTCCAACTTTCCTACTGCGAGACCTATTGGCAACGCCAGTGCTTGTTAAAAATAGCAACGATTCAGAAAAGGGGATGGTGATGAACAGAGTGTCTGAATTAAGCAGACCACTCTTACCCAGTCCAAAGATCAGGGCTTGATCCATCACCGTTATTTATCTCACTGCACCATCCCAGCTCAGAACCTGGCTATATGCAAATCAGTCTGTCACTGGCCCAGTGCATCATGGGAACAGGGCAGACTAAACTACCAAGCCAATTCTTCACCAGAAAGGAGACAAGCTACCGGGGACCGGTTTCTGGCATTTCAGCCTTCTTCGGCCCGGCTTGCTTGAATCCTGATGGTGCAGTGAGAAAGGGACTCATGTCTGAGTATACCCTGCCACACCTATAGTGGCCAGTATAAGAATTGGCTTGGTAGTTTGGTCTGCCCTGTTCCCATGATGCACTGGGGCAGGGTCAGACTAATTTGCATATAGCCAAGTTCTGAGCTGGGATGGTGCAGTGAGCTAAAAAACGGTGATGGATCAAGCCCTGATCTTTGGACTGGGTAAGAGTGGTCTGCTTAATTCAGACACTCTGTTCATCACCACCCCCTTTTCTGAATCATGTTAAAAATAGCAGGCAAGGAATACACTCAGAGCATACAGGTCCCGGCTTCCGCCTCAGGACACTCACACATACACTATTATTATGTCAGATTTAGATGGCCAGCCAGGGGTGGCATAATACATGCTGCAGCCCCTGGTAGGCCCTGGGTACACCTATGCCCTGAGTTACAGGGTCTGATAAGGTGGCCCAGTACCAATTGGATATGTACCTAAGGTACATGGAATCCATTTTACAGAGAGAGCAGTAGGCCTGGGGTACTGATTGGCAGGGTCCCAGGCCAACTATGTCAAAAACCAGCTAAAACACAGGGCAAAAAGTTGGGGGCAACCATAGTCAGGATCTACCTTCCTACAATGAGCCTGATGGTGCAAGCCACCTTTCGTGACGTCACTTCCTGTGGTGACGTCACTTCCGGTGACAGCGTCCCCCCACATCTTTTTTGTGCCCTGGATTACCAGAATGTGCTATGGAGTACCAGAATGTGCTATGGAGTACCGGAATGTGCTATGGAGTAGATGACTTTGCAAACCTGCAGAAACCTTCGAGCTTCAAGATTATCTTTCTGGTTTTTGTGTAGCTCTGGCTGTATGGACTCTAAGGACAAATTTGGGTGCTTGTGTCACAGGTAGTGCGTGAGTAGTTTACAGTTACCCATGTGAGTTTTCTCAAGCAGTGAAGGACTATGACTGTGTGTAGATTCACTCTCATGGCCATAGAACTTGTAAGTATTTCCCTTTCCTGCTCCTGTGAAAGAAAAGTGGAGAACGGCTGATCTTGAGAGCTCTGTGTGCTCTCCAACACCAGTGTCTCGTAGTCCAAAATAGCTTTATAACGTCTTCATTAAATTACCTGCCTGATTGTTTAAACATTGTTATTTTGCTATTTCTCACATTAATAATTTGTTTTGATTTGTGTAATCGTGAACAAGAATTTTCAATTCTATTTAGGTTACGGGGATGAGGATAATGCATTCATTTTCTTACTTTCTTTAATACAGAAGCAGTGTCAAAAATCCCTAAACAATACATTTTGTGCATAGCAGAGCAAAGAAAAGTACAATATCGATAATGTACAAATAAAACCTACAACCCCCATGATCCGAAAAGTCTCTTAACTAATAACAACCCTAAGGCACAAATAAACATTGGAAGGGCGGGATTTTTCTTTTAGAGTCGGCCTACCATACTCCAGAATCCCGGACACAGGTCGACTAGACCTTTTTACCTGTCATAGAGTGAAATAGGAAATCTATTTAAACAATGATTAGACAATTCCAACCAATTCCCCTTTTTCCCCCAAAGAACCACTGACAAGGAACCAAGTTCAAAGATTTATTACAAAGCCAAAAACAACTGGATGTATAAACATCTCAGCAAAAGATTCAAAAGATAAACAGGCACTAATACAAACATAATCCTACGGAAGAATCTCAGACGACTCAGAAATAATACAAGAATCCAGGTTAGTCTGTCCCTACACTATCCTAAATGACATCCCTACTCAACAATGTCCCATTCAGAAAAAGGTGTCAGCAGTGATGACTCTCAAAAGAGTTCACTCACTTTCCCTCAATCTCAATCTTCAGGCTACTCAGTCCTAGCTAAGTTCTCTGCCTGGTCAACCTCTCTCCCTGACTGCTCAGCCCATCTGCTCTACCTCCACCCTCGGGGTGCTGCCCCTAATACAAAACCCCACAATGCGAACGACACGCCTTCAGGTACGCCCCTCTAGAAGGTGTTGGTTTTCAGATTTTTCCATTATGGCACCTCTCCATCCTTGTCCGTTAAAACGTCCTTGGGTCCCAGGCTCTTCTTCGCTTCAAGTTGCTTCCTTGAATTCCTCGGCTACTCCTCCACGTCTGAGCCTAGCATCCTAACTCTCATACACAATGGGCCCTTCTACTCCACTATCTACTTTGTTCTGCACCTGCAAAGGAACGCATGTGAATCGGCTCACAAATTCTAAATGTTGCAATTGACTTTAGCTGAAGCAGCTTTCTCCAAAAACATTTCTACGATTTACTGCTAAGCAAGGCATTTCAAATCAGGCCTACACGATTTCCATGAAATGGGCCTCTTGCACATTTATGTGCACCAACATCCTAACATAAGCAATACATTTACGTTCTTTAACATCAATCTTTAATGCAAAATACAATTCTCTACCTAAGCCATTCAATCGCATTTAAAAGTTACAACTGTGAGTTTAATAAAGCGAATCTAAAGGCACAATGGTAATTTATTAAACACATCTCTTATTAGTGAAATACTCCACAGCAAACGGCATCCCTATGTTAAAACAACATTATTGATTTTTAAAGCACATTACATTAGCTCTTAGTGTAACTCTAATACCAACTACACTAGTTCTCAACCCTACATTATATTTGAACACAATTAGTAAGCCCTCTATATATGTGGGTGCTGACTACTCGTGAATATGATGCACCCCTACAAATTCCAACTCTGTTCTGCGCTCTCTCAGTTCCCCCCTTTGATGACCTGTGTCATCACCATCACCACACCATCCCTAAGGTAAAAACCGAGATAAACAGAGCCTGTCGCCCCTTTCCCTCGCTTGAACATCGCCATCGCTCTCAAACTCTGATATTGACTGTCCTGCAGTCTCTCCATTCTTTGCTCTTGCGCTCTCATCGATCTCTCCAACCTAGTTGACCTATACCACTTGTACACTCTTACCAAACCCCACAACCCAATCACACATGCCACAACTATGATGAGGGGTTTCAGTACAAATCCAAGGAAACTCTTTCCCAAGTTTGCAAACCAGTTTCCAACTTTTCCAAATCCTTTGCCAACCTTCTCCCACACGTTCTCTTGCGTCAGATCCTCAATTTCATAATGAATGGCAGTAATGTTACTTATATATTTCTCCAGATCCTTGGAATTGTCTGGAATATACGTGCAACATTCCTGGACCTTCAAAAGTTTACAGACTCCTCCCTCTTTTGCTAGAAGGACATCTAAGGCAAGACGGTTTTGTAAAACCATCGTCCTTATCGACAACATCTCACCCTCAACCAGCACTAATGACTTAGATGTACTCATTGACAGTTCATCCACCACAGTTGCCAACCGCCGTATCTTCACGTAATTCAAAATCACCCCCAACATGGGTATCACTGATCCAAACACATCTCCAACTATTGCACCAGCACTTTCACCTCGCTTTACTCTCGTCTGGTGTCCTCCCTCCAAGAGAGCAAAATCCTCAGTATGGTATGTCTTGGGAAAAATAATCGCTAGATAACACGTCCCATACAATTTCTCCGGCAATCTCACATACGCATTCCTTCCGCAGACAAAATACACAGTAGGAATTACCTGCACCACGCCCTGCAAGAAATCCTTTGTGTAATACTCCAATAGGTCCATGAAAAGGGCTATGAACAACAATCGGGAAGCCTTACTGGAACCGAGACCTCCCAAGCCGGACCTAGACCGCCTCACCTTTGTCCACACATTTGGTAGCCTCTCAAACAGCATTCAAGGTGCGGTCAAGAAGCATTGGCCTATACTGAACTCTGGGCGCCTTACCCTTCCCCGTCCCCTGGTCTCCTTCAAGAGGGGCCCGAATCTGAGGGACAGACTTGTGCACACCAGGCCACGTGATGAGATGCCCAGAGCCATAGGCACACTGTGGAACCTTCCACCTGTCCAGGGACATCATCCTTGTGGCAACTGCCAGGTCTGTGCTCAGACAAAGAAAACATTGGAAATTGACATAGGGACCACCAGACCATGGAAGCAAGTAAAGTTCACTAATTGCAATAGTGACCACGTGATCTACCTCATCACCTGCCCTTGTGGTTACAAGTATGTGGGCATGACCACACGCAAGGTCCGCATACGGATATCTGAGCACAAGAGCACAATCCGGTGTGCAAGACAAGCCACTAAACTTACTGCCCATTTCCTGGAAGCTAAACACCTAGCCACAGAATTTCAGTGGACTGTTCTTGAACAACCTTTCATACCAACACACACATCAGATGTGGCCAGCTACTTAATGAAAAAAGAACAAAGATGGGTACTCAAATTGAAAACCCACAAAGAGGGTCTGAATGACGACATTCCGTGGTCCTCACTGTAACTGATTTCTCCAGTAGTACCATCGTCTTATTCCAGCTTCACTCAGCAGTGTAGCCTTACCCACAGTAGGAGGCAGATAGCTTTACCCTTAGCAGGAGGGAGACAGATACACAAGATTCCCCGAGACATTTACACCCTGCTTTAAGCTAGGTCTCCAGGTGGGTGAACCACGATACCGTATTATGGATCCCCTGGCATTTGACTCCTTGGCCGATGGGTAGCACTCCATGACAACTTTGCTCTTTTTCTGGTGAATTACAAACATCTTCGCCCTGACCCTACGCAATAAAATTTAAACTCCCTGTGAGTTATGAGTCTTGCGCGTTTACATTTTGTTCGCCAGCGTTTTATATTTAACAGCGTTTCAATCTAACGCGGCTTACATTCCTTAGTTCATTTCCAAAGGTCCGTGCATAATTAGGACTTGTTTACCCCCATCACCCTGACTACATGACGTAAGACCCGGCATTAGCCAGTGACCTGGTATTCTATAGGAGCGCAGCTTAGCACGCACCCTCTCCAATCACAAGACGCGATTGAGCGCCCCACGTGACCACGCGTCCAATAGCAGTGCGGTTATCAAACAGCCCTCCGCCTGCTTGTAGCTGTTTACCTTGACTACGTTGGAACTGGTCAGGCAGCGAGTGGGCGTATAGCTCTATATGCGTCTGTACCAATCCAGAGGCGCCATAGAACGCCCCACGTGACCACGTACCCAATGGGTGTTAGGTTTATCTACAGTCCCGCGCCTGCTGTCGGTACCTCCCCAGACGGCCAGGACGCCGGCCAGGAGTACCGACGGTTAGGTAAGAGGAGCCCTCGCACCCCGCCGCTTTTCCACGCATTTTCCACCATGGGTATTTACTCAGACGGAGCCATTCCTCAGAGAATGACATCACCTCTGTTGGTTAATAGGACCATGCATTGTCGGCTAATGGTTGTGAGAAGAGCCCTGTTCTGTCATGTGCATTTTATGTTTTAACGTGTGTCCTGCATGTTTTCTAGAGCGGTGCTTCATTTTCCCCTGAGCCTCTGCCAGGTGGGGTGAGGCCAGCCTGCCTTACAGATTTAGGTAAGAGCTCAATAACATTTGGCATTTTGAAATTTCGTTCCATATGTATTCAAACTGTGTTTGCACCTAGAAAGTGCTCTTTCTAAACAACACTTTGTGTGTGTTTTCTAGTTTAAACCATAATTGATGGTCTTACTGTTTGGCCCATTTGCTATTGATAGCTATACCTCCCCCTTTTCTCTCTACAGTGACTTGCACAGACTGTAAGGGCACCCGAAGCATTCAGGTGACCGTGTGCACTTGTTTATGTTTCTTTGGTGTCACCTTCCATTTTGATTTACTTTTTCACCTGGTGCAGTAGTATTTGTTGTAATTCTGGTCCTGATGAAGGCAAGGACGCAATTGTCCTTAAATTGCTGAAACTAGTCGACCATACTTACCTTAGGCTGTCTACATAAACAGACAGCTTGCGGTTGCACTGTTTTTAACATTGGTATGTTAAGCACACCTGGAATAATATTTTTGTCTAGTGCTCTTTCAAAACCAATTTTAAACACACTTTTTCTTGGTTTCTTTTCTTTCACACTTTTTCTGCACTGCACACCCCGGTCCCACTTTTTCTGCCACTCACCTACATCGAGTGGTACACCACACTGTCGTCTCTAATACTCATTGAGGATACCCCCTACCACCGGGTTGACCTCCGAGTAGAGCACAAGTAACCTCTGACGGGTGGTACGGATAAAATCCAAAATGATGAAGGGCGGATCCGAATGGTGACTGATGGGTATTTTTCCTCATCCTTGGAGAGCTCTCTGTGACACAACTTGTGAGAAATTGTGGGTTCTCGGTTGGTTTTCTTAACTCATGGGCGTATTGATCTGAGACCCTCTGGTACCTCTGTTGTTTATCAGTTCTTGTGGGGATAGTACCCAGAGCCTGGTCTTTAAACTTCCCCTAGGTCCTCCCCCACCGTATTGTTTTGTTGGAATGAAAAAATGTCCAAGTCGGTCCTCTGACTTATAATAATCAAACTTATTCAGGTGCTTATAAGCAGGGACTTCTGGAAGCACAGCGTCATAATTCGAAAAGAAATACTCAAAATGATTTCGCCCATAAAATATGCTAAGCAGCAAACTACATGAAATTCCATATGTCAATGGAAGGTGATGGTATTTAATACCCTCATCTACTGAAGCCGGCAATTGCATACACACCTAACAGTCTTTCGCATCCATCGCATCAATGTACTCATACAGCAACTTTGCATACGCATTCTGCTTAAAATTGCCTTTAGACAGATCTGCATGTAACCTACGACTCTCTTCTAATAGCAAAGCTTTCTCAGCTCCTACTTTGAACTCTTTCTTGCTAGGAGTGGTAGGTGTCGGTGTTCCCTCAACCTCCACTGCCTGCTCGTGTGGCACTAAATATAAAAACTATAACTACTAAAAAAATAAAAAGTATCACTCCTCCTACAAGTGTGCCTACAATGCACTTAGCTCTACGAGTCGGGTTTCCAGCCTCCATGGTCTCAGAACAGTGTAGTTCGTTCTCAGCAACAACACAAAGTCTCTTTCTTGGCTTTTGAAAGATCTCGAACCACACCTGGAAGCAGAAATCCCCTTGTAGTTTTTAGTTCTTTATTTACATCAACATCAAACAACCCTAACCGTTCTCCGTCTTCTGTTGAAAGTCCCTAAATTTCTTCTTCTTCCACTCGGCTCTAGGTTAGTTCAACAGCTACTTACAAAAGTCTTTAATAATCGATGATCACACTTGCTCCAACTGCACTTAGCACGTATTCCAAAAGTTCCATGCGAAGCACAATCGATTCGTGAGTTGGTATTTCTGGACCAAATGTAGAAAAAATCTGTCTATTCAGGATTAAATCACGTATTGGGTTCGTACTGGTCACTGTCACAGCCCTCACCCTCCCTGATCTCAGTACACCGGGCATCTGTTACAGGGTAGGTCCACTCAGGAGAGGCGTATCTTCGACAAGGTACTCTCACCCTCCTTGATCTTCTTGGACCTCCTTGCTCTATTTCTTGTTCACCTTCTTCTTGGTCAGAATCTTCAGAAACAGGGGCAAGATCTCTTTCGGAAGCCAGTCTTAGGTTCAATCACCTCCGCCTCTCAGGCCAACGTGTCTCTGCGCTTCTCACTCTTCTGCTTCTCGTTCCCACACCCTGCTCATCACTACTTTCAGCTTGCTCTGTGTTGGAATCACCTTCACAGCAACTTCCCCATTCAGAGGTAGACTCAGAGTCGCTGTCGTCGTGATTTCCTTCAGCTCGATCAGATGAGCTACTAGCTTCTTCAGACACCCCCTCAGCTTGACTTGTCCCCTCTAGTGGGTCTTCCTCCACAGCTGGATTTTCATCTACGAGAGGAGCTGTTTCTTCCAGAGGTGCTGGAACTCATCGGGTGTGAGAAGCATGGACCCAGTTCGGCAATCCTCCACACTTCACAGCAGTGTTCGTCACCAAGATAACCTGAAACGGTCCTCTCCAGTGCCCGTCCAGGCAGCTTTTCCTTACGTGTTTCCGCACCAGGACCCAGTCAACTGGACACAGGTCGTGACAAAGGTCTGTAGAAACCGGAATTTCAGCAGTCTGCACCTGAAGAGACACAGAATGGATGACATCAGAAAGTCCCTTGCAATAGTCAAGAATCAGATCATCTGTGATATTCAGCAAGGCTGTTGAAGGAACAGAGGGTAGCCTCATAGCCCTCCCCATCAGTACTTCGTGAGGTGAGAGACCTGTTCTCCTGTCTGGTGTACTGCGCATGCTCATTAGCACCAACGGCAATGCATCTGGCCATTTCAGGGACGTAGATAAGCACACTTTCGCCATTCGGGCCTTGAGTGTTCCATTTACTTGCTCCACTATGCCAGAAGCCTCTGGTCGATAACTACAATGTAGTCTCTGGCCAATGTTCAGTGCAGAGCAGAGCATTTTCACGATCTCGCTATTAAAATGCATCCCTCTGTATGATTCCAAAGAGGTCGGAACCCCGAAACGTGGCACTAGCTCCCTCAACAATAACTTTGCTACTGTGAGTGTATCGCACCTACGTGTTGGGTATGCATCAACCCACCTGGAAAACACACACACGATCACCAAGAGCATACCTGAGGCGATTACACCTCGGCATCTCAATAAAGTCCAATTGCATCCTATTGAAGGGTCCGCCGGACCTCCCAATGTGACTCATTGTGACTGGTGTTCTTTCCCCAACGTTCATTTGTTGACATGTAACACACCTCTGACATACCACTTCCGCAGCCGCTCAGAATTTCGGGTTATACCACGTTTGTCTGAACACACGCATCATTGCATCTCTCCCCAGATGTACAGGACCATGTATCTGTCGTGCCATCGGATTCACCAGCTCATTCGGCAACACAGCTCTCCCATCAGCCGAAACCCACAAATCCAACTCTCCCTTGACACAACCAGCTGTTCCCCACACCTTTTTCTCATAGTCCGACGCCTGCTCTTGCATGCACCTCAACTCATCCCAGGTATCAGCCACTTCCAGTATCATAATTAACTCGGTCCTTCCCTGCGTCCCTTCAACAGTTTGTTCAGTAAACGAGTATCCCTGCTCGGCACAGTAACGTGCAACATCATCAGCATAACGATTTCCCAGGGACACAAAGTAAGTACCCTTACTATGTGCAGTGCATTTCACGGCTATCTCTGCTGGACCCTGCAAAGCCTCCAGCAGTAATCTGACAAATTCTCCATTCCTTATAGGGGAACCTGATGATGTCATGTAACCCCTTTGAAACCACAACTGCCCGAAGTCATGAACCACACCGAACCCATATTGGCTGTCAGTGTATATGGTAATCCGAATCTTGTTGGCTGCCAAACAGGCACGCGTCAACGCAATTATCTCAGCCACCTGAGCGGAGTGTACTCCTTCCAGGCAAGCCACTTCCACTATTCCAGAAATAGTACAAACAGCGAAAGCTGCTCTCAACTGACCAGTATTGTCTCTTACACATGAACCATCAACAAAGAAAATTTCATCGGGGTCTACCAATGGCTCATCGACAATATCGGATCTGGGTTTGGTACACAGTTCAGTCACATCAAGGCAATCATGGTCTTCACAATCATCGTCTAAAGCATTTGGTAATGGCATAAAAGTAGCAGGATTCAAGACCAAGCACCTCTCAAGGGTCACATTCTCCGCAGCAAGTATAACCTGCTCGTAGCGTGTGAGCCTATTATTTGTCAAGTGCTGTGTCTTGGTCCTGGTCATCAACAATTCTACTGAGTGAGGAACACGTACCATCAGTGGATGACCCATCGCAATGCTTTCACACCTTTCAATGCCACCACCTGTTGCGGCAAAGGATTTGAGACATCCGGGCAACGCTGCGGCTACTGGGTCTAAGGTAGCCGAGAAGTAAGCAACTGGTCTACGGACACCTCCATGATCTTGTGCTAAAACTGCCAAAGCACATCCCTCTCGCTCACAACAGAACAGTGAAAATGATTTGGTAATCAGGCATTCCCAGAGCCGGAGCGCGACACAAGTCCTCTCGCAGCTCAAGGAAAGCCATCTTACAGTCCTTGTCCCATGGTACCGGATCACTTACATCCTTGTGCGTCAGTTTCTGCAATGGTTTCGCTTTCAGGGAAAAGTTGGCAATCCACTGGCGACAGTAGCCAACCATCCCCAAGAACATCCTAACCTCTCTCTGGGTCGAAGGCACCATCATTTTCATGATCGCCTAATCCTGTCAGGCGACACTTTTCTCTTTCCCTTCTCTATTCTGTGACCCAGATACTGTACTTCAGGCAAACAGTACTGTAACTTGCTGGGGGATACCTTGTGTCCATTTTCTGCCAAATGGTTCAACAAGGCAATGGTGCCAATTCTACAAGCGTCTTCTGTCTCTGACGCAACAAGGAGATCGTCTATGTACTGTACGAGAACGGAGTTCTGCGGCAGTACTAGATTCTCAGGATTCTTTTTCAGCAACTGATTAAAGATCGATGGGCTCTCTGTATACCCTTGAGGGATACGACACCACATTAATACACGATTTTCCAGCTTAAACGCAAAAAGAAATTGGCTCTCCTCGTGCAATGGAATCGAGAAGAAAGCCTGACAAAGGTCAATCACAGTAAACCACTCAGCTTGGAACGGTATCTGAAACAGTATCACTGATGGATTCGGTACCACTGGACAGCATGGAACAACTATGTTGTTCACTTTTCGTAAATCCTGCACAATCCTGAACTTCCCGCTAGGCTTCTGCAAACCCATGATCGGAGAGTTGCATGGACTGCCCATGACTTCCTTCAGAATTCCCTGTCTAATCATGGATTCGATCACAGGTTTTATCCCTGCAATCGTCTCCGGAGTCAAATTGCATTGGAATGTTCTTGGGAACTCAGCATTCGGTTTTACTTGAATCTTAACTGGCTCTACTCCTTTAATCAAACCGATCTCTTCTCCTGTAAAGTCCCACACTTCCCGTGCGACTGTATCTCGCAAATCCCAAGGGAGTTCCTCCACAGTTAAATCAGGATACAGTTCTATGCACACATGCGCATTTGCAACCTTAAAGGCAGCATCATCATCGTTTGTCTGCAACTCCACTCCCTTGGGGGTACAATAGATAGTACAATTGAGTTTACACAGGAGATCTCTCCCCAACAGACACACAGGACTGGAATCACACACCACAAATTGGTGTTTATCCCTGAAACTTCCTATCTTCACTGGGACTGGCTCAGTCAGTGGGTTCGTCATTCTTCTGTTTGCAACGCCTACAACTTGGATAGTCTGTCCTGAAAGGGGTAGGTTGGGGATTACTGCAGACCGTACAGTAGAACGGGTAGCACCAGTATCAACCAGAAAGGTGGTGGGATGGCCATCCACATCAGCCTCTACGAATGGCCCTCTCTGGTCCACCTCCAGAACTGCCCCGAGGGTACAGTCCTCCCCCCCACTCAGGCGTCTTCCTGTCACTGGATCGAAGTAATAACACTCGTCTCCTTCAACTATGAAAGGCATCTGCTTGTAAACCTTGTTCCCTGCCGAATTCTTCGGTGGCTGGGGAACCGGAGCCCTAAGAGCTGAAGTCCCCCCTTTGGCCGTCTTAACCTTCGCTATTGCAGCTTTCTGCACCGGAGGGGCCTGAATCTCCTCCTCCTCCTCTTCTTGTCCTTGATTTTCTGGGTTATGGGGACACTCGCGCCTCCAATGTCCGATCTCGTGACACTGATGACACTTGGTCTTCTTCTTCAGAGTCGCCAGATATATCCTCTGTCTCGTACCGTCCTCATTGTCCCTTTTCTGACCACCTGATTTTCTCCCTAAGGTTCCACCTCCTGACTGACCCTGTCCTCCCGATTGCATTTGAACTAACATCAGCTTATCTTTAAGTCTATCTCGTCACTGCAGTACCTTGCTTACCTCAAGATCTCATCTAGGGGCTTGTTCTGCCAACAAATCAAATGTTGTTGTATCATGAGACAAATATCGGGACTCAGTCCTAGGACAAACTTAGACACAAACTGTCCCATGTCCTTTGGATCCATCACATCCAATTTGCTGTACTGCTTAAATATCTGCAATAATCGCTCATAGTATTCGTGGACTGTCTCCTTTGGTTCCTGCCTAGTCCGATCTATCTTCACCCAGTCGATGTCCTGTGGTGGTACCTTAGTTTTCAACCACGAGATCACCTGCTCATACTTTATCATCACCCTGGGTGAGGGTCCATTTGTGGCAGGATCTCGTTCTGGCTCCACTGTGGGCCATTCAACACTGACCTTACATGCTATACACAGATCTCCTGGAACCACAATGTCAAACAGAGTATTCAGATCAATCCACAACACCTTTGAGATCTTAACAAACCTCTCTACCTGTTTGTACCATTCCACTGGACTCTCACGCAACTTCGGAAATGAGTTCGTAAAGGCAGCCAAATCTCCCCTACTCCAGGGTACATGTACATATCCCCCGTGAGCCACCTCCCACAAGGGGTACGCTTCCACATACATCAACCCTCCTCCCGAAGATGTCTCAGTAGCGCTTCGCCTAACACTCTTTTTCTTTGACACCTTTCCTCCCACTTGTCAAATTGGAACCATGTTCGGAGTCCCACAACCAATTCCCTGATGTGGGTTTTTAAACTGATCACCCTCTTCTCTTCTAGATCTATGTCTGACTACTGCAACCTATGGCCACCCTGTAATGCTTTCGTCCTTGTCAAATCCACAGCATACTTGTTTGCTAATTCAGACAATTTCTCATGAGCTGTCCTAGCCCTTCGCGTAACATCTTTCGCCACAAACAACAGTTCATCTGGTTCGTAGAGTTCGATCCTCTCTAGTGGCAACATCCCTTCCACTATTTCCTCCACTTCCGATTTGAGTCTCATCACATCAATCCTCCTTGCCTTTATTGCCGCCCTCAATGTACCCTGACTCGATATTCTATTAGAGTCCCCTCTGCCACAGTCCTGACTCACTTGTCTGTCTTCTTCAGGTGTGTTATGGGGAACCCTTCGGTTTTCCCAACCTTCGCGGTCCCGCTCCGATCTGTTATCGCTAGGTGCATGGTGGGACACCCCCCTGCTTTCCACACTCCCGCGATCCCATTCCTGCCTGCTTCCGCTAGTCGTGCAGTGAGACACCCTCCTATTTTCCTGACTTCTATGATCAAAATCATCCCTCTACCTGTCGCTCTGGGTATCCACAATCGTCTCCCACGTCCTCAAATCTGGCCTTAATTCCCTAAGCGACCTTGGCCGTGGTCCTCTCAGATCCATCGGTCCTCTCAAACCCCCCTGCTCTCTAGATGAGTCTGCTGATGCTGCCAAAGGGGTGCTCCTTTCCACAGGCCTTGGCAATTGGCTCCATCCGTCCGCCACATTACTCCTCCCTTCGCTGACACTTCTCTCCCTGTCTGTTTGTGGCAGGCCCTCGCCTTGTCTCTGTTCTGGATTGTACACTGATACTATGGGACCTATGGTAACCGGTACCGTAAGAGCGTCTGGCAGTCTCTGAGAATCGACACCCTCTTTGTTTTGTACATTTTGTACCGTAAATCTTCCCACTACTCTTGCCTCTGGAAAAATTTGAGGTGCCCTTTCTCCCTCCACCGAGCCGGACCTGTTCCCTAAGGGGCACAAACCGCTCGCCAGTGGGACGCCACTGTCCACGACAGAGGCTTCCCTGTCCATTGCTGATGCTGGTTTTCCTTCTATCTCAGGATTATATGGAGGTGGTCTCTCCGACAACAGTCTCCCTATCAGGCTGTCGTCTGTCTCACTGTCCTCATCCTCGGTACTCTTTCTCTGCGCATCCCCTGTATTGACCAACAATGGGTACAACCTGTCCCCTTCGATGGTCTGCACTCTCCACCTCTTAGCCAGTGCATCCCATCTCACATCTTGGACCGCCCTAACTGATCTTTTCACTCTTTCTTGTCTCCTATCTCTGTTCTTTTCATGGGCTCCCCTGATCCATGCATTCAATGCTTCGAACTGTGTTGGTCTGGGCAAAGGCAGTAAAGAAGCCATAGTCGCTTTTAACTGATACATCACTTCCAATTTAAACGTTCCGTATCTAGGAAAGGTCAATTCCTCGCTTCCGTCAGTCCTCTTACACCAGTTCTCAAGCCACAATATGGTATGCAACCCAACATTCGTAGCCATGTAATGGGCTGGATTATCCTCGGGTGGAGCCTCCTCCCCACCCGAGGTTTTAACTTTTTCTCACCTTTGAAACAATTTCATAACACTTTAAAACATTTCATGATGAAAACCACAACGTTTCTTTGTTTACAGCGCTTTATTACTTCCTGATGGCAATCCACCAATCCCAGCGCGGCCTCACACTAACCGCCCTATCCCAGCGCGGCTTCACACTAACCATCATATCCCAGCACGGCTCTTTCTGACGTCACTCGCCTCCGCTTCTCAGCAGTTCCCCTCCTCTCTCAGCTCGTCTCCCGGTCACGCATGCGTCCCAATCATACACTTGAACTGATCACTTCTGACCAAGCAACCACTTCCTTGACTGTACGTCCACAGTCTGACTGTAATTGTCACCGAACTGGCAGATGTCTGTCCATGAAATGACCGGACAATCACCTCAACTGATAGGTTACAAACACACAGCAACCTCCGACCAGCGTCTGTTACCCACGCACTCACACATTTGTTCCCCCTATCTCGGTCCTGCGGGCGATCAATGGTACCTCATGACCCCCTTACAATGGTCAACAATTACTATGGGTGTTCGATACAACCGAACCACTTAAACTCTCCTTGAGCCTAAGATTTTCACTGGTTGCGCGCGCTCACAACCTGATCTCCTTTCACACTACAGGCACTCAACTCCGCAAGACAATACAACACAACACAACAATTCAACGTAACCGCAATCTAGCAACGCATGACCCTTTTCATACTCACTCTCTTACGACCTGCTGCTTTCCGCCGCACCGTCACTCTCCGTCAGTTTTCATGGAACGCCATCCTCCATCCGCGGTTCTCTGAACACTCATCACTAGATCTCTACGGACCTTAGGGAAATCTTAACCTAATCTAGATTACCCTCACTCTAGAAGGTAACCATCCTACACTGCTACCAACTGGAAGGGTGGGATTTTTCTTTTAGAGTCGGCCTACCATACTCCAGAATCCTGGACACAGGTCGACTAGACCTTTTTACCTGTCATAGAGTGAAATGGGAAATCTATTTAAACAATGATTAGACAATTCCAACCAATTCCCCTTCTTCCCCCAAAGAACCACTGACTAGGAACCAAGTTCAAAGAGTTATTACAAAGCCAAAAACAACTGGATGTATAAACATCTCAGCAAAAGATTCAAAAGATAAACAGGCACTAATACAAACATAATCCTACGGAAGAATCTCAGACGACTCAGAAATAATACAAGAATCAATTCAAGAATCATCAGGCTAACAAGAATTGCTATAACCTGAGTTTTAGTAAACATTTATAAAAGGAATAAAATCCAGGTTAGTCTGTCCTTACACTACCCTAAATGACATCCCTACTCAACAATGTCCCATTCAGAAAAAGGTGTCAGCAGTGATGACTCTCAAAAGAGTTCACTCACTTTCCCTCAATCTCAATCTTCAGGCTACTCAGTCCTAGCTACGTTTTCTGCCTGACCAACCTCTCTCTCTGACTGCTCAGCCCATCTGCTCTACCTCAACCCTCGGGGTGCTGTCCCTAATACAAAACCCCACAATGCGAACAACACGCCTTCAGGTACGCCCCTCTGGAAGGTGTTGGTTTTCAGATTTTTCCATTATGGCACCTCTCCATCCTTGTCCGTTAAAACGTCCTTGGGTCCCAGGCTCTTCTTCGCTTCAAGTTGCTTCCTTGAATTCCTCGGTTACTCCTCCACGTCTGAGCCTAGCATCCTAACTCTCATACACAATGGGCCCTTCTACTCCACTATCTACTTTGTTCTGCACCTGCAAAGGAACGCATGTGAATCGGCTCACAAATTCTAAATGTTGCAATTGACTTTAGCTAAAGCAGCTTTCTCCAAAAACATTTCTACGATTTACTGCTAAGCAAGGCATTTCAAATCAGGCCTACACGATTTCCATGAAATGGGCCTCTTGCATGTTTATGTGCACCAACATCCTAACATAAGCAATACATTTACGTTCTTTAACATCAATCTTTAATGCAAAATACAATTCTCTACCTAAGCCATTCAATCGCATTTAAAAGTTACAACTGTGAGTTTAATAAAGCGAATCTAAAGGCACAATGGTAATTTATTAAACACATCTCTTATTAGTGAAATACTCCACAGCAAACGGCATCCCTATGTTAAAACAGCATTATTGATTTTTAAAGCACACTACATTATCTCTTATTGTAACTCTAATACCAACTACATTAGTTCTCAACCCTACATTATATTTGAACACAATTAGTAAGCCCTCTATATATGTGGGTGCTGACTACTCGTGAATATGATGCACCCCTACAAATTTCAACTCTGTTCTGCGTTCTCTCAACATCCCTGACCATCAGTAAGATAACCTGTTCTTTGTTGCTTGGCGGCCATGTTAAATATTCCTTTCTTAATTTGGTGTTTCAAATGATTTACTGTCAATTAATAGCAGTTCACAACACCAATTTGCTTTCCATGTCCCGCTTGCCAATACAAAAAAGAGCGCAGAAAAGAGCGTGTTTCACAGCCACACCTCCCCCATCTTGTTAGCTCTGCCTCTGTTCGCCCACCTACTGTTTATTCAGGCCTTAGGGTTGTTTTAGGCACTTCCTTGGGTATGGGTATCCCTATGGAGAGGATGTGGCACAGTGGCCAGCTGGGGATCCGGGCTTGCGTCTTTGCATGAGCTCAACAACCTGTTATTCTGGGCAAATCACTTAATCTCACCGTGACCATGGACAGCGCCTGGATACCCTCACGGGTGATAAACAGCGCTATATTCCATTCCATTTTCTTTATTTCGGCAAGTTAGCCATAAAAGATAAAACATACAATTTAGATGCAACAGGAATCAGACATGGTATTCCATCAGTAGCAGGATAGCACACTAATACAAACAGAATAAGAAAGAAGTTACCACAGTGCAATACAATGAATACTATAAAAGCCGCTGGATAATCAAGACTGAGTAAAACAAGCTAACAGTTTACAGTTAAAAATATAATCAGTTTGACGAAGCAATTTAACAGTCCATCTATACTTACTTGAAATAACCTAATCTCTAAAAATTTGTGTGCTTGCTAGTGCGTAGTCTGAATGATAAGTGGAGTGTCCTGAGTGATACAAAGCAGTCTCTTATGCCAAGCTGCCTCTAAAAGTTTGGGCATTGCAAAAACAGTTACATAGGAGAGGTCAGTCTTCAGGATTCTGAAGGCCTCGTGGCATTTAATGAACCCAAGATTTTTACAGTATGGAATTATCCAGAACCTTCTTGCCGCAACATATGCAGGACAAAAGAAAACTAGATGCAAATCATCTTCAAGACTGCAATTGCAGCCAGGACAGTTTTTAAGGTGAATGTTGCTTTCATTTACTGGTAAATGTCCTTAGCGGGAGAGTACCGTACCGCCATTGGAGATACAATTTCCTGGACAAATTCGGGAAAATATCATCGAGGACTGTCTCAAACTTATAGGATTCTTTAACCCCAAGAAAGACCTTGGTTAGGGAGTCTGGTAGTGAAATCTGTGTGTGGGATGCAAGTTTGCAAGCATGGAAAGTGGCCACCAGGTGTTTGCGGGAAAGTCCAGGACAGGCCACTTCAGGATCTGTCCAAAGAGTCGGGAGACCGAGCCGGGCAAACTCGGTTTTTAGGTATTTAAACCAGGGAATGTTCTCTATTGTTGGGAGAGCAAGAATTTCCTGTAGTTCCTATTTGTAGTTGACTAACTCAGGAGTGGACCATAATCTTCTCCAGAAGGTCAGGGGCTTTACACCCAGTACTTCATCCAGGGGTTTCAGATCCAGATCCAGCCTAAGGGGCAGAAGGGGGGTGCTGGCGGGTAGCTTTAAGAGTTGTCTAATAAACATGTTTTCAACAGTGACCAGCTCTTTTTTGCACACGTGACCCCAAAGTTCACTGCCGTAGAGGTTAGCACCTCTGGCCTGGAGTCTATAGATCTCCATCGGGGGGCCTATCGGTCTAGCAGATGATTTGTTGAAATTGACTAGCCTGATTATTCCCCCTGTTAATTGAGCTAATCTGATCTGGGACTTAGCTTGATGGTCACCCCATTCCAATTTATTGTTCAAGGTCACACCCAGATATTCAAACGTGTAGACTCTTTCTAATCTATTCTGGCCTATAGAGGGATTAGGGTGTGTTTTCTTGGGCGGATTGAAGATCATGTACTTGGTCTTGAGGGCATTTATTTCAAGACCATGCTCTCCACAATATGCCTCAAAGCCCTCCAGAATGCGCTGGATCCCCATTGGGGATTTCGACAGCAGCAGTGTTTCGTCCGCAAACATAATTGCGGGCACCCTGCTGCCGCCGAGCCTGGGTGCATCTGTGTTGGGGACCTTGTTTAGGTGATCGATTACCCCGTTGACAAAAAGGCAAAACAGGGTCAGTGCTAAGACACATCCCTGCCTTACCCCTCTGTCAACGGGAAATCTTTTTGAGAGGCCGCTCATCTTCCCACACCTGACCTGTGCGAAGTTGTGTGTGTGTGTAGCCGCACTATAATATTTAAAAGTGCGGGGGGATACCCAGTTTAGCGAGTACCGTCCATAGTTTGCTCCGCGGAACCCAATCGAAGGCTGCGCAGAGATCAACAAAGACGGTATACAACACGCCACCCTCCACCCATACCGTCTTCCAAAAGAGAAGGGCCAATTAAAAAATTTGGTCCGTGACTGACACCTTACTCCTAAACCCCGCCTGGAACGTACTAAGGATTGAGTGATCCATCATCAAGTCCTGGAGGCGCTATAAAAATCGACAAATGAAATTATAATCATGTCTTCTTTCCTGACTAACCCTCTCGACCCACTCACTTAGTGTCGTCCTGGTTAAGAAGAATGGGAGCATTCTTTTCTGAGCTGGTCACCCAACTCACTGGAAGATGCTCCCATTCCTTGAACAGTTGGCAGTGGTGAGTGCCATTATATAAGATAAGGGTGTATATTATTTGGTACCTAAATTGATACTATACTGCCAGATGGATATTTCATGCCACATATGTCACAGGATAATCCCAGTACAATACCTGTCAACTTGACCGGCGATGAGGCCATCAAATTTGTTGTGGGATGAGAAAGGTCTGCTTATTCCAAACCTTACAGACCTATATACAGAGATTTATGTCAATGTCTCTGGGTCAAATAACTCAGCAATTTAAGATTTTTTTTCTCCCTGACCCTTCTGATTCTCCCTCGAACTCTATTTCTGAAGGACCAGAACGACCCCACCTTAGAGAGAAAAAGTCTCTACCTAAGGCTGAGGACTTCAAGAAGTAGAAACAGGAGTGCTTTTTTAACCTTGGTTCCCAGATCATAGTAGTCAAATGTTTTCTTATTTGCTTTGAGAAATTCTTCTATTCTAGGTGAAATTGGTTGTCTTTCAGCTTCAAATGTGTATTGTAGATACAGAGTGTGACTTTTGTTTCTTTCATTGCTCCGCCGATAGAGGATTTGCATGTTAGTCACATGTTAGAAAGAAAGTTTTGCTTAGATTGTAGAAATGTGTGGTGATGCATGCATTCTAATACATTTCTTTCTGCATGCTTTTCATTTTAGGCTTTGTTTGGCACCCTTAAGATACTTGTACGCACCTAGCCCAACTTATGGTAGGTTGGTTAATTGAAAAGCCAGGTCTTCGGCGTCTTGTGGAATTCAAGACAGTAGGAGGAGGTTCTGATGTGGAGTGGGAGGTCGTGCCACTCTTTAGGAGCAATGTAAGAGAACACCCATCCTCCAGATTTGATTCTGGATATGTGCGGGACGTGGGTGATTAGGATTCATGTGGAGCTGAGGTGTCTCAGTGGTTGATGGTAGGACATGTGACTGTTCAGGTAGGTCGGGCCTGAATAGTGTAGTGCCTTGAATGTGTGTGAGGAACTTGAATTGAGCACGTTTATGTATCAAGAGCCAGTGTAGTTCACTTAAGTGTGGTGTTGTGTGAGTTTTGTGTGGGAGGTTGACATTGAGTCTGGCTGCTAAGTTCTGGATGGTTTGTAGTCTTTTAGTGAGTTGCTTCGAGATCCCAGAATAGTGGGTGTTTCCATAGTCTAACTTGAAGGGGATTAGGGGGTGAGTGGCAGTTTCCTAGTGATGCTTGGGGGCCATTTGAAGATCTACTTCAGCTTCTTCAGGGTGTGGAAGCAGGATGCAGTTACAGCGTTAACTTGTGCGGTCATATCCAGTTTGCTTTCAATGATTATTCTGAGGTTCTTGGCATGGGTTCTTGATGTGAGTTTGAGTTTGGCTGGCCAGTGGTGAGGTGTTGTTGCCGAACATCACTACTTCAGTCTTGTTGGTGTTGAGCTTGAGACAGTTGGCCTTCATCCAGCTAGTGACTTCGGATCTTTTCCAAGAGTTAGAGCATGAGTTGTGTGTCGTATGCGTAGGAGAGGATGTTGATGTTGTGTGCATGGATGATGTTGGCCAGAAGGATGAATTGAAGAAGATTGGACTGAGCGATAAACCTTAAGGCACTTCACATATGAGTTTGCGGGCTTCTGAAGAGTTATGTGCCAGGCTTACAGCTTGTGTTCTATCCATTAAGAAGAAGCAGATCCAACAGAAAGTGGGTCCTTGGATGACAAAGATTGCGGGTGCCTGATGAGGTTCGGATGTAAGACCACCTCAAATGCCACAGAGAGGTCCAGGAGATGAGGGCAGCCATGTCTCCTCTTTATGGATTATGAGGATGTCATCTGTGGTGGCGATGAGTGCTATTTCTGTACTGTGGTAGGGCCTGAATCTGGACTGTGTGGCAGCAAGGAGCTGGTGGTTGCTGAGGTAGTCGATGAGGCTTTACTTTCTCTAAGTCCTGTGCCAGGTATGGTAGGAAGAAGAGGGGTCTGTGGTTGGAAAGCATGGCTGGGCTAGCAGATGATTTCTTGAGCAGGCGCATGACAGTGACATGTTTCTATGTGTCCAGGAATGTAGCTGAGTTGATGGAGGCATTGAAGATGGGTGTTAGTGCTTCCCTGATCTGTAGCAGTCCTTCGGTGAAGGTATGGTGGAAGCAAGGGTCAGATGGAGACCCCAAATGAATGATCTTCATGGTAGCAGCAATTTTGATGGTGGTGACTGCAGGCCTCAAGGTCAGAATTTGTTCATATGCCGTGAATGGGAAGTTGAGTTGCGACAGTGACTGGGTCAGGTTGAGGATTGAAGTTTCTGTATATGGAGATGATTTTGTTACAGTAGAATTCTGTAACAAAATCTTGTTGCAAGGGCCTTGTGAGGGGTTGATGTTGCTAGAGGCAGCAGGATGCATGGTGAAATCTTTGCTGTGGTGATGGTGAAGATTTCCCTGCTAGTATTAGTGCATAGAGTCGATGCAATCTGCAAGAGCTGTGCACTTGGTGTTCAATATCTGCTGCTGGTAGCGTCTTAGAGCTTTGTTTGGAGTTTGTTCTGAGTGTTCTATTGATTTAAATGTTTATTGGTATTTTTGTTGCATTGTGAGAGGGAGAGATGTAACTGAAAAGTTTTCTTTCTGTATACTTTATGCATATGTGTTTTTATGTTTACGATAATAAGTTGCTAATAACATAGATCTTGATGTTCACATTGAACAAGTGTTTGGCTCCTTTGTTGTGCAGATGGACATGACTGTGTGAGATTGCACATCACATATCATTTTCTTGATCATGTCCTTTTGTTATTCATGGTTACTGTTGGTAAGTTTTCGGCTGGCTATTATTTGTAGCTGCATGCCAAATGTCCTACTTGATGTTTGTGTTTCTGCTGCAGGCTTGTGGCCTATCTAATGTTGTGAGACTATGTGTGCAAGGATCCTTGTGGTTCTGAGCAGACTCAAGACAGGAAGTACTTAACTGGTTGGGAGATGTTAAGGTGTGGTTATGAACGGTTATGATGTAATCAGAGAACAGTGTGTGAATATATGCAGAGGAATAAAGACGTAAAATGCAGAGCTCCATGTGTGGCATGTTCATTTGCATGCTTCTGGGCTGGGGAGGAAGCTACAACTGGTGACAAGTATGGGATCGTTTCCCCAAGAAATGAGACTGCTCTCCCTGAATGTTTGCAATGTTACAGAAAACTCCTCATGTGTGCCCAGTTCGGTGAGAAATAGTTTAAAGGTGGTGTGTGTGCAGTTCAAGCCCCACTCCAGCCCATATACGGCCCTCAAAGAAGTTCAAGACCCTGCAAAATAACAGATTCTAAAAGCCCGCCAAAAGCCCACTTGTAAGGCCAAAAGGAGCAATGCTGTACCACAGCATAAAACAGAGCCATCATCTATACAAAGCAAAACGCTAAAGGCAGCCACAACCAGGTATGATGCAAAAATCCAAAAAGTGATTTTTATTTTATTTATTTGAAAAGCTTTATAAAGCTCGAACAAGTCCCTTGCGGGTATCAGAGCGCTGTACAGATGTGGAGAAAGGACAAATAAAACCAAGCATAATGTTCAAAAGGGGTATTTTAGTCCACACAACGACCAGCAAAGGGGGAAACAATCAAGGTCAGGGATTGGAGAGATGGCCCGCCCGAACATTATCAGAATTGCTATAGAGCAAGATACCCATTTAACAGACAAGCATACAATAAATCGAAACAACGTTGTAGAATAATGTTTCATTTGTAGACAGAGCATGAGAACAAGTTGATGATGTCAGTGTTCACCCAAGAATAGCCATTTGACCCGTTTCTTGAAAGATGCAGTAGAAGGATTTGATCTGCTCTCCGGAGGTAGAGCGTTCCAAATTCTTGGAGCAGGACTGGTGAAGACCTTTTCTTTTTGAATTTGGGAAGTTTCAAAAGTAGGGTGGACATACTTCTTAAGATCCGACAAGACCCCGATAGTTCAAGCTTATTTGCCAAGTATAGCGGGGCGTTGTGATGTAAGGCTTCATGCATCAAGCAAGCTATCTTGAAACGTATCCTGGCTTCGATAATTGCCAATTTAGTTGCAAAAGGACGGGGGAGATGTGGTCATGTTTTCTAGAGCCAGTGATGAGCCTGGCCGATGCATTTAGAGTAGCTCTGAGCGGGGCCAAGCTAGCTTTGGGAAGCCCAGCAAGGGTCACCAAACCATATCCCAGACGAGAGTCAATCTTCTTAGTTTTTTCAGCGAAGTGTACTGAAGTCCTCTCCACTAGGAAGCAGGGAGAAGGGAGTCGAGATCGAGTTTGACGAGTGGTTAGCTTGTTGCTTGATGATTTGAAAGAGCTTCTTGGGTCTATCCTTAGTGCCATCCAGGTGAACCCTGAGGTGATCTGTTTTAGTAATGCGGATGTGTTTGTTGTAAGTACCTTCCTTAGCTGAATGAGGCTTGAGGAGGAGGGTGTGTTTCTCCAATGTCTCTCTGCTAGTCTAAGATTACGCCGCTCATCATTTGGGGCATCATTAAACCAAGGTTTGGGTTGTTTGACTGGAATCCTTTTGAGTTGCAAAGGTGCAATAGAATCAAAAAAGTTAGCCATAGTGTTAATGTAGTGATCAGAAAGATCATCAAGGTTGGTCATGTACGGAGGGAGCTGACGCCTATTTTTGGTGATAGATCTTAGAGCATTGGTGTTGATGTCTCTCAAATTGCGAGACAGTTGTTTAGCTTTAATAGGTTGGCCCTGTCTGCACTATACCTTTCCAATATGTGGAAGGAAATTTGATGATGATGTGACTAGTCACAGGGTAGGATGTCACCTAGATGTATGCTATTGTCTTTGGCAATGATAAGGTCGAGAGTGGCGCCCTTGTTTTGGGTAGGTCCCTTACAGACCTGTGAGAAGTTGAGATCGGAGAGGAAAGCCTTAAAGGAGCAGACTAAAGGTTCATCTGTGTCATTCCAGTGGAGGTTAAAGTCTCCAAAGAAAATATGGCTGAGTTGGTCCGAACTTGAGCTAATGACTTCCATAATTTGTTCTATGAAGATCATATTATCACCAGGATATTGGCAAATCGAGTGAAGCACACAGGCAATCCTGCCCTTATTCCAAATTTCGATGATGAGTTGCTCACAAGAAGACATCAAAGCACTTTGTGATTGCTTAATAGTGAGGCTGGTGCGATGAATGCATGCAACACCCCCCCTTTTAGCAAGTCGATCGCGTCTGATAATGGCGTAATCAGGAGGGATCAAGATGTCGAGGACAGGTGAAGAGGCACATTGAGCCGGGTTTTGGTGAGAATCAGAAGGTTCAAGTCTTGCGAAATGCTGAGCTCTGAAATATCCGCTGCATGTTTCACCCCCGATCTGCAGTTGAGTAGCATTGATTTGATGTGATGGTTGTAGTGATCACTTCATGATGAGAGGTAGTTATTTGAAGTAGGTTTTCCTTGTTAACCGATCTATGGTTGACACTAGGTTCCCTGTCAGGGTTGGAGGTAATAGTAGGGATGTTGATAGTAGAGATAGAGGAGGAGATTATCCTATAGTCACTGCATGAGAATAAAAGAGCGAGAGTGTCCTCCTCCAATAGCTGAGGCTGGAATCTATGGGGCCTTGAATAACAAGTATGAGTGGCAAAACCGTTACTTGCCATCAACCTTATGTCCTTTGATCGAGTGTGACGACTCAAGTAAAAGCACAAGGCCAATGTTTGCAGAAGTTACCAGCCCAGAAAAACAGCTGTCGTCATCTGAACAGCATATTCTCTCAACGGCAGTAGAAAAGAGCACAACGTATAATGCTGCTGTGTTTCTGAAACCACCACCACCATTCGACATTGCGAAGAAGCAGAATATTGGCATGAGTTGGACTGCATGGATCGAGACATTCAATGATTTCATAGATGCCCTAGAAGGAGTAGTTGATAAGAACATCAGTAAGTATTTGGAGAACCGTATTGTGATGAATAAAAGAAGTGCTGAAGAAAATATCACAAGCTGATGCAGTATCATCCCACCAAATTAAAGAATCCTTGGAAGCCAGTGCAATCCGATGCAAAATGTCGACTATGAAATGTACATTTTCAGATAAGGATGACAGCAAGGTGGTAAAAAGATGAACGAGTTTGGTGAGAGACTTGATGTGCTTATAAAACACTGCAAGTTTAGTGAATTCAATTATCTCTCAAGCTCTTTCAGCAGATGCATTTTGAGAGGGACGCTCAGCTTAGAAAAAGTGCTAATGGTTTAAAGAGCCGAAGAAAAAGCAGATCGACACGCCGCTGACATGGAAACTGTAACAACAAAAAACTCATAATGGATTCCGGTAAGTCGACGTCTCCAAAGAAGACAAAATTGTGTTTCCGATGTGGGCTTTCATTTCCACATGAATGCAAATAATTACAACTAGGACGAATGCGAAAAGTTTGCAGTAAAAGAACCACTTCAACGGTTTCCCAAGCAAAAGAGAAACTAACTACATCACAGCAAGAAAAGAAAAAGAACGCAAGAAGGTTCAAGAAGTATTCTCTCCACACCCACAAAGCCAAAATCCACCATCAGTTATGACAAGTAGAAACCAGACAGTCGATCGTCGTCAAGTTCTTCCTACAAAAGTTCAGCAACGTCATTGTTGAGTGCCATTGAAGAAGATGGATGTGCGCTGCCAATGGCATCAACCATGGAACCGCAGGCACATGTATGATTGGCGGCTTGCACAGAAGAACAAATGACAAAAGCAAACCACCAAACGAAACAACGGAATTAATTTGGATTGTTATAACTGTGTTCGTTAAGGTCCAGCGCTCCCTTCCCATTGAGTAATACCCATAGTCCGAGGGGTGTAGTCCATTTGATGAGGTTTGGAGCTACTTAGTCTCTGTATTGATATACTTATGGAGAAGATTAAGTGTATCTACCCATGAATAAAGAAGGCTCAGAGTCCTTTGTTGTCTCTTTGAGATTTCCGTTTTATTTTTAGTGAGTGTAACACTGTGTCTAGCATGAATTATTCCAACGGATTGTTACAAATGTATATTAATGGTGTTCTGTAGGTAGCCGAAACATGTTTAATCCCCTAAATGGCACAATAGCCTGGGCCTTTCTCAAGGCAGCAAAGATACAAGTAATTTGGTTGTGGTCAGCCATTGGGTTTTTTAAAGAACAGGGGTGTCCACCATCATGCGTGAGGTGTGAAGAGTATGTGATCTATTAAAGCCAAATAATGTGATTTTATATAAAGGCTAATTGTTTGAGGCACATCTCCATCAAAGAGTGCTGTCCATTACCATGATGCATATATGTGGAGGTCTGTTGGCTCTATTGGTTCATTTCTGAAGTGTAATATGATGTGTGAACCATACAGATTCAAGGTGTGTGACCAAGTTACTTGGGCATTTATAGGGTGCTAGATACTGACATGCGACTATGACTTAAAAATGTGAGTTCAATATTCAGTAGATTAGCTAAGTTAAAGTGTTAAAGGTAAAAATGGGAGAAATAAAACTGGTAGAGGTAAAATAAAGGGCTGTAGTGAAGTGAAAATGGGGCCCATAACTGATTGTGACACATTATCGGACACCATGCAAATGTCTAAATAGATATACCTTTTTAGATAGGATATATGTTTCAGCCGTTATTTTTCCTTCCAATTCATTGGTTCATATGGTTCTTTATAGTTTGTGATACAATTATGTTTAAGGCAATATTCAAAAGATTGTTGGTTCCTTGCCTAACAATATACATCTGAACAGTAATACACATTTGAGACATTGATTTTAAGGATCATGAAATGCGTTTATATGGCGCACTGGAATTGTGCTGAATATTTAAGACATCAAATACAGCCGGTGAATAAAATAAAATAAGGGTATAGATAGCCAGCATGTGCCGTCATTGCACTTTGCCCTTGCGATTATCAGCGCGTGATGTAAGGTACTGTGAATGTATCAGGTCTGTATTTATTAAAGCCGGCCGGGAGGGCGTGGTTCCCTGTAAACAGAATGCGTTGATGGTATGGGTTCAGGTTGAAACTGAGTGTGAGTGGACAAGTGAGAGCGTAATAGTTCAAATAGGCAGCATTGGTTTCTTATAAGTTAGCATCAATAAGCTGCGGGAGAAGGGGGCGCTGGAAGCCATGTGGTCTGAGTAAAACTGACCGCATGTCCGTGTCCAGGCAAAGACTCTACAGATTCATGTGAACAACACGTGACTCATGCTAGATGGGCCCAGTCGGAGCTTGGCTTATCAAAATAAGATGTTATATTAAGCTCAGTCTAGTTTTGAAGAACCAAAGGACCGGTATCAGTCCATCAGGTACATGTGTGCATGCTAAGCCTGCGCGGCTTCTGTGATATGCCACGTGCAGCCAAACAAATATGGCATGGGCTCTGAACCCCTACTGCCAAGCCATCAGGTACAATGAACTATAAGGGGCCTGCACGGTTTAAGACAGAGAAAAATCCAGTATAGTAAAGAAGCGTGGGCTCTGGCACCCTCTTACCGATAACATGGTGAATCCTGAGGAGCAGTTCGTTCAGTGTTCTGTCGGCAGAGTGAATGGGCGCCATTTTTAAAGTGACAGGAGTCTGAAGTCCCTTCTCAGTTATTTCTATTATGTTGAGTGGTGTTTAGTACGGTCGCCATCTAAGAGTGCCGTTAGATAACCATTAGATAAGAGAAAGGGAAATGTGAGTGGGGGCTCTGAGGTGGTATATGCATTAAAGAATTCCACAAAAAATACATTATAGAAATAGATTGAAGGCGTAACCCGCATCACAAATTATGTGCTATACTGTAAAGGAGTGTAACTATGCAAGTATATCATGGTCGCCATATTGTAATGTTAGTTTGTAGGATGGCTAAGTCAAAACAGGGCCCTATGTGGTCTCTATCGCCATATTGGTGTGTGAATAATAGTAGCGTAGATAGCAAGTGTAGGAAAATGGTCTGTTGATGCAGTACCCCTGCCCTTTTTGCCTAGTATCTGATGAAACTTTGACTGAGTGTGGACTGGGTCCCTGCATATGAGGCCCTAGTACCTGTGCTCTTTTCGTTAAACTGTACCTTGGTTTCCACAATTGGCACCCCTCTGGCTCACATGTACGTCCCTTGTAAAATGTACCAGTGATACCAAGGGTCTTGTGACCAGAGAGGGTCTCTAAGTATGTAATGTAATGTGCCACCCTAAAAGATCCCTCACCAACCACATGCACACTGCCATTGCAGCCTGCATGTTTTGGTGCAGATAAAAGTCAAAAGTCAACCTGGCACACATCCCTGTGTGCCAGGCCTACCAGCACTGCATGAGGCATAGGTCCGTCACCCCTACAGCAGGCCTTACAGCTCTAAAGCAAGGTGCACTATACCTCATATGAGGGCATAACTGCATAGTGTCTAAGCCCATTCTTTAAAAAAAAAAATATTTTTATTAGCATTTTCAGTGCAGAACAATAAAACAGGCATGTCATTATTCCTCCAAAGTTCCAAACCCAGAGCCCCCCCCACAACCTCCCCACGAGCCCCAATTCTCTGTTCGCAAAGGAAAGCACAGGCAGTACGAGTTCCACATCAGTGCCACTGGCCACAAATACAGTTCAGTAACCTCCAGTCCATGACCTTCGTGATCCCCCAACCCTTGTCACAGCAACTTTCTCAGAGACCGCCATCCAGCCCATGGTAGTGGCGCCATTTCCCCCACACTCTCCCAAATTTCTTTGGACACCCCTGTGCTTTATAAGTAACCCTCTCTGCGGCCATATACAAGTCCAGGCCACCACGCCAGTCCTCCAGCCTCGGGCAATCTGGGGCTCCCCACTTCCTGGCCACATCCCTCTTGGCCACCACTAAGGCCAGCACTAGGAAGATCAATTGTGGACAACTTACATCAACATCGTTTGTCATTCCTAGTAGGACTAACTTGGGGTCCAGCTGAAGGGTGATCTCCAGCACCGCTCCCAATTCTCGGAGTACTTCACCCCAGAAAACTTGGATATTCTGGCACGCCCAGATGGTGTGGAAAAAATCCCCTCTTTCGAACCCGCAGCGCAGGCAACAGGGATCTGGCGCCCTCCCAATTTTATACAATCTCATCTTATCAAAATAAGTCCTATGGAGCACCTTGAATTGTATCAATCGCAGGCGAGATGTAATCGCCACTTCACCTGGATGCATTAGTACAGTACCCCAGTCCACCTCATCCATATCCCCCACATCCCTTTCCCAGGTTTGCCGCAGTTTCACTAGCCCGTTGGTCATGTTATTCATTAGTGTCCTGTATGTGAGGGAGACCGCCTTGTGTGGGATCTGTTCCTGTAGGAGGCGACCCTCTAACGGAGCATATTCCGGGAGTGGGGCCGCCAGTACCGTCTCCGCCCTCCAAGCGTGCCTCAATTGTGCATACCTAAAAGCTTGTGTGGGCCCTAGACCATAGTCCCTCCTCAACTCCGCAAACGATTGCAGCTCTCCCCTCTTCATCACATCACCCAGAGTAGTAATACCTATGGCGTCCCAGGCCCCAAAGCCCTTCAGTTTATGCAGTTCCTTGAGCCAGGTACACTTCCACAGGGGAGTCTGACGAGTAGGTTTGCCCTGCCACCCCGTGGCCCTTGTTGCCTTAGCCCACGCCCCTAAGGTGACCTTTGTGGCTGAAAGCAGCCTGTCCCTACCCCTGCCGCCATATAAAAAGTGCATAAATGTATGTGTGCTCATCGAATGTCGTTCCAGGGCATAAGTAGGGTGATGTGCAGGAGCGTGTATCCATTCATTTATTGGGGGTCTAAGCCCATTCTTAGATATTATATATGCACTAACAAGCTAGCTCAGGCTCCGCCGTTAAACTCTACTCCAAATTCCTTGATCCAAGTCATTACTGGAATGGGTAGGGACCCTCCACCCCAAAGAGCCACCAGACCCCCAGCATATCTATCCTCCATACCTAGAGCCCAGCCTGGCAATCCGAAAACAAAAGGCGAACCTTCCATTAACTGTATGCTCAACAGCAGATCTGCCGTCAAACACGCAACTGAAATAGCAGAAGCCTTCCTCTCCCATGACCTAGATGTAGCTTTCATCACGGAAACCTGACTGAACACCCTGTCTTACCCCAATATGGACCTGCTGGTGCCGCCTGGTTTCTTAATTATCCACAAAGAAAGACCCGTGCACAGAGGTGGCGGCATAGCAATTATTCACAAAAGTGACATCTCCATCTTAGAAAGTCCCTACTGCCTTTATAACTCTTTCGAATGCCTATCAGTCAACATCAAATCGCGCACAAACTGTTCCCTACAATGCCACCTCCTGTACCACCCTCCAGGCAACTCCAACGAATTTGGAGCACAGCTGTCGGACCTGATCACCCATTCCACTCTCAGCAACGACAACAGCATAATTCTGGGCGACCTCAACCTAAGATGGAATGAAACAAAAAACTCGCTCATCCAATCTCTCAACAGCCTCCTGCTAGACAACGGTATGATCCAACACTGCTCAGAGGAAACACACCACAGAGGAGCGATCATGGATGCAACCATTGCGGACAGAAATTCAATCACTATTGACTACATCCTCCCCGTGGACTGGTCCGATCACCACATCATACTTTTTCATATCAACCAACCGGCCCTATCCCAACCCGCTATTCAGGCCCCTCCTAAATGGGTCAGGAACACAACCCGAGTCCCCCGAGACAAACTAGAAGAAGGGCTAAGCACGCTCCTCCCAAACACAGGGGAGCACCTCTGAACCACTGAACTCACCTCGCGCTACCATTCCAATTTGGCGCTCACCTTGGACCGGCTGGCACCCTTGAAACTAAAAAAAACAGAAACACCCCCTCCAGGTCCTGGTTCACCACCGACATCAATGAGGAAAGAAGACACCTCAGTACCCTAGAACGAACCTGGAGGAATAACCCCTCCTCCCTCCATCGTGATCAACTCAAGGCAGCACGCAGAAACTACAATAAACACATCAACAGCAAAAAGACAACTTTTTTCTGCTCTGCCTTAGACAATGCAAAAAAACGCCCCAAAGAACTCTTTAACATCATTAGGAGCCAAACATCCAAACCGGTGACAGCCAACATGGTGGCGTCCAAAACTTATTGCAACAACTTTGCCAGCTTTTTCAACGAAAATATCGCCAAAATGGATCTATCGCTCAGCACTATGCCCTCCACCCACACGGAGATCCCGACTCCAGCAACAAATAGCAACACCCCAGCGTTCACACCTACTCTCTGGTCATCCTTCCATCCCATCCAGGAAGAAGTGATAAGCAATCTGATCGCTGCTGTTAAACCCTCATCCCACTCCCTTGATCAGCTACCCACGAGACTGGCAAAAGACCTGAAGCTTACACTAGCCCCAATTTGGTGCAAGATTATCAATAGCTCACTGAGCTCGGGAACCATTCCAGACTGCCTCAAAGTAGGACAAGTCACGCCGCTACTAAAAAAACCTGGCCTTGACCCTGAGGACATGAACAACTTTAGACCGGTATCGAACCTTCCTCTCTGATCCAAAATTCTAGAAAGATGTGTTTTTCCACAGCTAACACATCACCTTGGGCCCGATTCACAAAACTAACTTAAGACAAAATGCCTTCTGTGAATACCGAAAGTCTTAAAATTAGGATTTTTCTCAATTTAGTAGTAGTAAAGTTTAATAGTAGTAAAGTTAGGACTCCTAACTTTAGGACTCCTAAATGCCTTCTGTGAATACCGAAAGTCTTAAAATTAGGATTTTTCTCAATTTAGTAGTAGTAAAGTTAGGACTCCTAACTTTAGGACTCCTAAATGCCTTCTGTGAATACCAAAAGTCTTAAATGTAGGATTTTTCTCAGTTTAGTAGTAGTAAAGTTGAGAAAAATCCTAATTTTAAGACAAAAAAATGGCTCTTGCTGCTGCATTCTGGATCACTTGTAGCCGGCCCAAAAGATATCCAGGAAGGCCGAGATACAAGGAGTTCACTTAGTCCAGTCTAAACATTATTAAGGCCTGAACCACTGTCTTCCTGTAAGGGATGGAAAGCAAAGGGGAGAAAGTTTCGCAACATTCTCAACAGCCCAAAGCATACCCCGGCTACCGAGTGTATTTGGGCCTTCATAGAGAGAGTTGAGTTCAGCTTAATTCCCAGATTCTTCACCGAAGAAATGGCTGGCACAGGGGGTACATATCCTGGGGACACCATTCAAACCAAGTGTCGGGTGGCCGAGGCTCAAAGAAGATAATATCCGACTTCTCTGAGTTACATTTAATGGTATAACTCAGCCAAGAGAAGACTTTAGATAGGCAGATGTTGATTAAGTGGCCATCAAACTCAACTCCTTCCTCGCAGGTGAACAGCAGCTGAGTGTCATCAGCATACAACACTATCTTGGCACCAAATTTCTCAGCGAGAGTGGCCAAAGGGGCTATGTACAAGTTAAATAATGTGGGGCTCAAGATAGAGCCTTGAGGCACCCCCACATTCAAAGAAAGAATCTCCGCTGAGAAAGGAGGGGTCCAGATGGTTTGAGAGTGATTGGCGAGAAAGGACATGAACCAACTCAACACCGTGCCTCCTATACCGCTGTTGCTAAGTCTTTTCAGTAATCTTGAGTGAGGCACGGTGTCGAAGGCTGCGGAGAGGTCCAGCAACACCAAAACAGCATTGCCTTCTCTATCCAATGTAGCTTTAATGGTTTCTGCCACTTCCAGTAGAGCCGTTTCAGTGCTAAAATTGGCTCTGAAGCCTGACTGGCTAGTATGTAACAGCGCATTAGTCTCCACATAATTTGTTAGGACCTGGTTTACAAATTTTTCTAAGACTTTCCAAAAGAAAGGCAGGAGGGATATAGGCCTGTAATTACAGGCTAACTCAGGATCACCCAACGGTTTCTTGAGTAGCGGGAGGATTTTAGCATGTTTCCACAATTGTGGCATCATCACTTCTCGTAAAGTGGCGTTCAGGATAAAGTTCACACAGGGATGAATCACATCCGCCAATGAGGATAAAATCTTCGCTGGACAAGGATCAGTGGGTGAACCTGATTTCAAAGTTTTCATGAACACCAAAGATTGTTCTAGAGCAGCGGTACTCAAAGTACGGCCCACGGGCCATTTGCGGCCCGCCAGACCTCTCCTTGCGGCCCCCCAGGGAAAACAACAACAGTCACGGACTTGGCCATTACTGCTGTTGTGATTCCTCGGGGGGCCGCATTTACAGAGAAATGGGCATGCGCAGACAATTAGTGTCTTGAATGCTGACCTGCGGCCCCGCCCTCAGCTATTTGCCTGCTTACCTGCGGCCCCCGCCCTCACCTGCCACTGTGACGTCATAGGATTGCGTCGCGGCAGGTGAAGGTTTAAAAAGAAGGCACTGCAATCCCTTTGTCTACCTGCCCTTGTCCTCGCCCACCTACGTCGGACAGCGTCAACGAAAGCAGCGTGTGCCCAACTGAAGAAGATGAGAGCCAGTAATAAAATTGCTGCCTTTCCTCGCCTCAGAAACAAGTAGTGTATGCAATTAGCATCACAGTTATTGCTGGTCACCCGTTTTTTTGGTTCTATTTTTAGACCTTAATAACCCAAAATGTAAAGATATCCTTACAGGTTTGACATAAATGTCAAGTTATTTTTCGGGATCTTCGAGTGGTCTAAAATGTTATATACATATATACATGTTTATTGCGAGGTTTTGCATATTTAGGTATGTGCACGTGACAGTAGATGGCGCTGTTCTTCCTAAAGTACGTTGAGAATCGTGTGTTTTTAAACTTGTACGACCAGCATCAATATCATGATCTAGTGACGAGAAAACTCCTCCGTGAAGCTTTTGTTTTAGTCCATGTTTTCACAGTTCTATGCTTGACTGTGACATGGTGAGTAGGTGATGCACCCTGCGTACATACATGGGACATCGACACTGCCTGCAATGGAGCGTGGGTTCAGCTGCTAAGCACTTCAGACTGCACCAGCCCACGAAAAAAAATCTCTTCTGGAAATCAGTCTTTCGCCAGTCCAGAGTGCCAATAACACAAAATCTAAGATATTTAGGGCTTACCAGGGGCTGCAGCTGTGGCAACTGGCTATCCTCTTGCAACTCCTAACATTGCCTTAGGGATCCCTGACCCCACAAGTGGCAAATCAGTGCCAAGAACACAGCAGTGGTAAGCCTTTATGGGCAGAAGGATCCATTTGTTAACACACTAATAGTGAATAATATCTTATTATTCACTGATAGCGTAATACAAATTGAAACCAGGAGCTGGAATGGGACATTAACTGGCAGCAGGGATAAGTAAAAAAAAAGCTTTAAAGTGTCTGTATGTGTGACTGCGTGTGTGCATGCATGTGTGTGTGTGTGTGAGTGAGAGGGAGACTTAGTGACAGGTTGTGAGCAAGAATTAATGAAACTGACTGTCAGTAAGTGAGTATGAGTATGTCGGAGCAAGTGAGGATAAGAGTAACTGCAAGTGAGTGAGAGTGGATTAATGAGTAAGAACGAGTGAGGGCATGATTGGGAATGTGAATGAGTGTAAGCGTGAATGAGAATGAGTGGCAGTGAGCGCAACTTTGAGTAAAAAGGAGTACGTCTGCGGAGGTAAGAAAGTGAGAATGAGTGATTGAGAGTAAGAGTGAGAAAGCTTGAATTTGTGAGAGAAACGATGTGTGTGAATAAATGCACAAGAACAAGTCAGAGTAAGCAGAGCACGATGGAATAAGTGAAGTGAGTGAGAGACACCTGTGGCAAAATGCAGGCCCTAGCACACTGGAGGCAATTCTTGGCATAATGATGGATAAGGGTGGCAGCAACCATGATAAAATGCTATACTTAGCATGTTTGGGTCCACATATGTATGCGAGTGTTCCTTTTCTACAACGGGTGTTCTGAAAAATAAACTGAGAAACAAACTGACTGATGCACATCTGGATCACCTCCTGAGACTTGCACTCTCTGAAAAGGTTCCAGAGTACAAGAAATTAATTGCGGACATGAAGTGTAAAATTAGTGCATAAACTCTGTGCCTTGCAAAAGACTTTTCCCCATTCCAATTGCCTTTGTACTTGCTATTCTACTTTCACTAAAGGTCTTCAAATAAAAATGTATTATCAAAATGTGCTCTTTGTAGTTACATCTGATTTTGAAAAACAGCATTGCCGCATTGTCTAATGTTTTGAAACCGTTTTTTTTTACTCTAGCTCCGCCCCCCACTGATCCCGCCCCCACTAACCCCACCCCTAACAGTGCGGCCCTCGGCCACAAAGCACACTGTAAATTTGGCCCCCGACAGAAAGTTTGTGAGTACCCATGTTCTAGAGTCATCTCCGGGAACTCCCTAAGGGAGGCACTAGGGCTGGGGCCCACAGCTAGGTGGAAACCCTCAGCGTCCTCCAAACCTGTAGATGGAACTTCAAAAGAATCCTGAATCAATTTAATTTTTTCATAGAAAAAGAGGGCCATTCGTTCAGTCCAATCGCTTGTAGGTCTAAACGGTTGGCTTATAGCCGCCGGGAGGAGAAGCTTTTTACAACATTTAACAAAGTTTTACTTTTATTAGCTGCCAAGTCAATTTTTGTTGACAGGAAGAGTTTCTTTTCCTCACAGACTTTCTTATAGTAAGCTTTCAAGGCCAATTTGTAAGTTAATTTATCTGAAGTATGATAGTTCCTCCACCACTATCTTTCGAGATGTTTGCAGTACCTTTTTCTATCCCTTAAGGCCTCAGAGAACCAAGGGGCTGAAACTCAAGTAGTTTTTACCGTTTTTTTTCGAGGGAGGGATTATCATGCAGCTGAATAGTGCCAAAGTATTCTGCCGTCTTGACCTGAACAACGGATATTATCAACTCGAGTTGGAAGTGGAACTGCAGGTTCATCACTTCTTTTTCGACTCATGTTGGCTTGTTCAGATACAAAAGGTTGAGTTTTGGAGTGTTGTCAGCTGCAGAAATATTTCAGAATGTTATACGTTAAATAATACAACCTGTCACGAATGCTTTTAACTACAGTGATGACACACTGGTATTTGGAGCAATGAAATAGGGCATGACAAGGCTCTTACACAAGTGTGCCTGTTACTTGCTAATGCAGGTCTCTCTCTGAACGCAGCAAAGTGTGAGTTTCATAAGACCAAACTTAGATTTGTGGGCACATATTTTCTGATGGGGGAATGACTCCTGAACCTGGTAAAGTGAAAATACTATCAGCTACTTGCCCCCCGCTAGATGTCACAATGCTGTAATCCTTCTTGCACATAGCCAGTTATTGTTCATAATACATTTGTCATTTTGCCACAGTGAGTGCCCCATTGAGAGAAATAATAAAACAAATTTCCTGTTCAAATGGTCTGATGAATGTGATCAAAGCTTCAAAAGAATAAAACATGCAATTGAGAATTCAACTGAGACGGCCTACTTTGACACCAACTTACAGGCTGAGAGAAATCCTTGCTCAACCTAATGGTCATCCAAATGCCCAGAGACACATTTGAAGTTACAGCTTGTCTGACTCCGGACATGCCTATTCTCAACTGGAGAAGGAGTAGTGTGGGCCTGCAAACATTTTCATGTATTTCTATACCGAAAATATTTCATTATCATAACAGACCATCAAGTACTGCTCACCATTTTCTGAAATGTGAATGCTAAGATGCTCCCTCAAATTGAGTGGTGGGGCTTGAGACTGCAAGAGGACAACTACGCAATTGTACACAGACTGGGAAAAAAGACCAGAACCCTTCTGATTATTTTTCAAGTGTAATGCTAAATCGTCAAAGGTTAACATCCAAAACTGATGTGAAGTCCAGTACGCCAGCAGTCCTATCCATTGAACAGATTATTGCTGCTACCAATGCTAGCAAGAACATGCTTATCCTCAAAGACATCATTTCAACTCACTCCTGGAAAAGGAGAGTTGAACCTTCTGCTGACGATGTTGAATTAAAAAAAGTTCTACAAGATGAACTGCCAATGACCAAGAAAGGTGATGTATTGAGAGACTCGGATTGTCATACCTGAGAGCCTAAGACAACAGGTCGTGGAACTAGCCCATGAAGGACACAGTGGCATTGTAGCTAACACAATAGCTCTAAGAGGCAGTGCACTTCCCGGGCTTAGACGAGCGAGTTGAGAGGGAACTAAAGGAGTGCCATCTTTGCAAATGCCTTTCCCCCAAAGTGATACAACATTCATTAACAATGCCTGACCTTCCGACACAGGCATGGGAAAGAGTTGCAGTTAGTTTCTTTGGGCCCCTAGGAAACGGACATCATCTCATGGTAGTCATTGATGAGTATTCCCATTGGTAAAGGAGTTATCAACAAACAATGACATGGTCATTGAGCGGCTAGATAACATCTTTGTAGCGTGGGGTATCCCCGCCATTCTTAAGTCTGACAATGGGCAACCGTTTAACGCAAAGAACTCAGAGAGTTTCTAGTCAGAATGAATATCAAGAATCAAAGGAGTACATCTCTGTGGCCCAAGCAAATGGTGTTGGGGAACGATTCATGGCTACCCTCAAAAGGGTAATTCTGCCAGCATCAATGGAGGAAATTGAATTAAAGCAAGTACTGTGTCAAGCTCTCTGTACATATCATTCAACTTCTCACCCCACAACACATGAAAGTCCCTCCACCTTGCTATCTGGGAGAGCCATCAGAACCAAACTACCACAATGAACAGTAGACCGCTCCGTGAGTGCTTATAAGGTTGGGGACACCAACACTTCTCAAAGTGCAAAATGAAGACCTATGCCGAACGGCATCGGAGAGCCCAAAACACAGTCTTCAATGAGGGTGACTTAGTCCTGATCAAGCACAAGCGAAAGTGGAAAACAAAAACTCCATTTGCTGTTGATCCTCTGAGGCTAGTGACGCGCAAAGGACACATGGTAAAGACACATTGTCCCAGACAGTCTGTCACAGTCAGTCACATAGGACTCATCACATTTTAAGCACCTACCTTTCTGATCGTCAGCACTTACTAATGAGGCTGTCCCCCTTGACAGTCCAGATCAAGATTCAGAACCTGAATCAATGGTGCATGAACAGAGTGCATCTCAACCACTTCATGCCACTCGATTTGGGTGACTAGTGCGAGCGCCTCGGCGGCTTATCGAAGAAATATAATGTAACTGTTGTTTGTACTTTTAATTTAATGAGCGGAAAGATGTAGTGTTCTTTTTATTCAATAAGGGGAAAGATGTAGTGTTGTGAGACTATGTGTGCTAGGACCCTTGCAGTTCAGGGCGGACTCAACTCAGGAAGTATGAAACTGACTGGGAGGTGGTATGATGTGATTATTAGCAGTTATGACATAATCATAGAACAGTGTGTGATTTTTTGGAGAGGCATAAAGACGTAGAATCCAGAGCTCCATTTGTGGCGTATTCATTTGCATGCTCCTAGGCTGGGGAAGACGCTACAGCACACTTCTGTTAAGTGCTTGTGCCAAGGTATGTGTGTACCGTAGGCAGGTTGTGTGGTAGCTCGCTTCACATCTTGATTGTTTTTAAATAGGCCTAAAAGAAATTTTTATTACATTTGCAAAATTTCAATTTACATTAAAATAATTTACCCGAGCATGCATCTTGTGTTGAAAATATCTAGAGAGCTACCAGTGAGAGACTATTTCACACATAAAATGTTTGGCTGAGAAAGAAACATTTTCTCCATGAACCAGTCTCCTGCCAGAAACTTACAAGAATTTTGTGAGCGAGGTGCGCGTTCGAATAAAACAAAAGTAATATGATATATTGGTAAATTACATACTCTGCAAAAGCTTAATTTCATAAACCTTTCTTGGGATTTCGCAAGTAAAAGTCACAAAATGTTGCCATGCACTGATTTAACTTTTAAATCATGGATAGACTATATGGTTGCCAGATTCACATCTTGGTTGTGTGCAAGTCTTGGGCAGATTGTGTGACCACAGGCACCTTGATGTTGTAGGAGTCATGGGAATGCTTCTCATCTTGGGTGCATATGAGTCATGGCCTGGCATTGTGGTCTCCTGATTCATACCTTGGTTGTGTTGTGCAAGTGTTGTTATGAAGTGTTGTAGTGTACTTCCTATATTACCCAATAGGCTCTGCGCATTGGAATAACATAAACACCAGTGTAGACGTAGGACTGAGGTCATCTAGGTCTCTACTGATTATGTTAGACTTAATTAGTTTTGCCAGCTAGCTCAGAGGTCACTAGAAACTTTCTTGAATGTTCAGGAAAGGGTTAACCGTCCTGATTTAGACAAGAAGGGATTAGTTTCTGACAACCGCATAAACATGACAACTTTGCTCCCCCAGAATAAAGAGTGTATCTCCAGAGTCGTGTGAAAACAATAGACAACTATTTCACTCAGTCACTCGTGCATGCTTAGTTCCACCAGATTTCAATAAAAGGTGTTATTTTATTGAGCAGTCTTCTTTCTCATGCAAGAGAAATGAATTGCCACAATTGCAATACTTATCATAAAGTAAAGTGCGTACAGTAAAAGTAGTATTATGAAATAATACTGTAAAAGCATTGATATGGTTTCTTAGCCATATGATACTTTGAAATGGATAAAATATATACATACATAAAAACATTGACTTACAAACTCAACTGGTGCTTCTAAGATACGCCTACCCCGGTGTACCTGGCCTAAGCCTAATACGTGGGAAGGAGTAAGTAAGTTGCAGTTTTAAGTTAAGTTAAGTTTTGCCAAGTATCGGAATCAAGAATTCTCTCTAAGGATTTAATCAGCTCCGTACCTTGGTTATAGAATGAAGGAGGTCTTGTATCTCGCTTCACAGGACTCGATCTCCCAGCAACCCGCGAGGGTGACTTGGGAACACCGGAGCTGGATTTTCTCCGCTGGAGAAAAAGACAGCGTCTCTCTCAGTGCGTCAAGGGGAGGGGCGGTTTCTGTCGGCTCTCATAACAGCTGGGCTCCCAACCACCGTGTGTTTGCTTAAGGCAACGTTGGTATATTTATGCCTGAAAGGTGCCGGGTTTGACGTAAGGTTGGACATAAGACGTCACCGATAACTAACAGTTCTTTCTGGACTGTAGGAGTTCTTGTGCAAATCAAAACAAAAGCAGGGGGTTTTCCCGGGCTGCTGGAGGCTTGGTTTGTTTAAAGAACGCGTTGTGCTTTCTAGGAGTCTATGGGAGTAGCCTTGCTGTGTTTTGGACTGCATGGGCTATTACTAAATATGGATATGATTCTTATGCCTTTATAAGGATATTATTAGTTATAACCACATAAGGGCATGAATCGGGAATATCGAATTAGGGTCCTAGATAGAAATACAACAGTGTATTGTTGTGTTTTCCACCACTACAACTACAAACCTACGTGCTTTCTCTAGAACATGAACTAAAGATTAATTCTTCAATTTGAAACTCTTATTACTGTTACCAGCCACTCACCAATTAGCCACCTCTACAATTTCCTTGCCTACACCAGGCCACCAAAACGCTTATCTTATGCCTTTCATCATGCTCCTACTTAAATGTCCTTTGTGTCCCATCTTGACAAATTCTTCCTCAGGACCACCGCAGGCGGTCATAGTCTTCCTTTTCTTCAGACTACATCATCTACATGCAACTCCTGCATTACACCTAGGAAACCCTTTCCTTTTTTTTTATTTGAGAGTTAATTCATAAAATTAAACCCAACACACAAATATCAGATAAATTAATCATGGCAGCTGCAGTTCTTTACATACATTACATAAATCGTACATCAAATCGTAATCCCATCTATCAAAACAATGTCTCCATCAAATAGCTCATAACATCAAATATTTCCTCGTATTCCCCCAAATACGATGAAATCTAACAATCAACCCTCAGACTTTAGCTGAAATTCTCATTCAAAAGCCTCCATCATTTTCTCCCACCAATCCGCATTGCTAGGAGGGGAAACAGATTTCCAATTCCTTCCAATCATCAACCTGGTAAAGGTTAATGCATAGAAAGCCCATTCTGCTGCTCCTGTAACGAGCAAGACAATTTTATAAGAGAATAGATTGTATATTGTCTGCGTAAAAATAGAAGACTAGAAGTCTTTAAGTTTTTGACAGGTGACAAACATATGATGATTTTCATCTGCTGCGATCGAACAGAGTGAACAGTTTAGAGGGTCTTATATAAAAAATGATAAGGAGTAATAGACCTGGCCTTGGTGTAATTACCTTTCAAAAACGAGCATAGCTGCTAGTCAGCTCTTGCTCTGTAACCTGCTTCGTTAAACTGACATACCATTTATCCGCCCTTAATACAAATTCACTTGAGCAGTGTTGCAGCAAACATGTGTACCTATCAGAGATGACAATTACAAAAGATTAATTGTGCACATTCAGACTGAACCAAGGGAGTTTTAATAACAATGGTTCTACCAAGTAGTGAAGTTCTAATCTGTAAATATTTAAAGAAATCATTTCAGTGTATTGAAAATTATTCTTGTATGTCTATAAACAGTATATTCATCGAGCAAATCCCCCAAATACCTATTTCCGGCCCTACTCCAGGTACCAAATACGGAGATGAAAAGCACTCAGGGAGCTCGGTGTATGAGGAGGCGGAATCCCCTGGAACCTCCTAACGTTCTTCCAGATTTTGGTAAGAGCTACTGTCGTCCTCAGTCTTACCTTCTTGAAAAATCTCTTCTTGTTAAAATTTCTCCTAGTTATGCCGGGATTTTTAATGATAGAGATGGTATGAAGCTAGTTATCGGAGTGGGAGTTGTAGAGTAATCTAATACGGATAGTAATACTAGCCCAATAATAAAAATGCCAATCCAGAAGTGCCCATACCCCCTGATTATAGGTAATCTTAAAAATTTGAGGGCTCTATGTTTCTCCTTCTCTTTCCAAATAAACTGAAGTAATATCCTATCCAGTTGTTTAAAATATTTATGAGGAATATATAAAGGTAGTGCTCAGAAGAGATATAAGGTGTCCAGGTATACTCTCTACGCCCCGAGATTTTATCAGTGTTTTCTGAATACTACTCTGCACTATATCAAGATGAGGCAGAGAGCAATCATACAGTCATTCAGGATTTTATCAGACTCTTAAATTTACCTAAACTTTATACTGTGAATAATATTATGTTTAGAAAGGAGTTTTCCTCAAAAGAGGTTATAGATATTATCTCTAACTTGCCCTCAGCAAAAGACCCAGGACTCGATTATATTCCATCCGAAATCTACAAGCTCCTAGTATTTATAATCACCGTATTATTTCTGGAGGTGCTAAAGGAAATTCAGACTTCGGGCAGTACCCCTTCCTCCTGGAATGAAGCTTTTATACAAAATTCTTGAAAAAAGATATGGACCCTTCCAAATGTAGTAATTTTTGACCTATCTCACTTCATAATACAGCTTCCAAGATCTTTACAAAGCTGCTGGCCAGTCAGATCAAAAGGGTTATTTATCGGCTTTCATCATTGAAACAACAAGGCTTCATTCCCGGCAGGGATAAGTCTGCGCCTACAAACCTCATCACCGTCCTGGTAGATAGGGCTGAAATTTTACAAGTACCCTTGAATAGTATATTATTGGATACTGAAAAAGCATTTGACAGGGTATTTTGGAAGTTTATCTGGGAATAATGATTTTCCTAATTACATGCAGAAAGAATCTGAATTTTATTAAAGACTCAGAGGCTAACATAATGTATTATTCATTCAATGCAAACTCCATACAGCACTTGGAAGTAATACACCATAAAAAAATAGTTTCAGAACAGAATCCTCTTGACATATAATAGGCATGCACATAGAATAGACTACCTCTTTGAAATACAATTAAAAGTAGTATTCCTCGTCTTCCTTTTTTTTGCAGTGGCTAAAAAGAATAAGTGAACTTCATGGCTGAGTCATGGAAGATGTCTTCTTGGTATCTCACACTTCCAGCAGAAGTTACATTGCAGAACGATTGAGTTATGTTGAAATATCTGAAAACAGAGAAGAGTGTAAATACTTTGCTGTCATATTAATATGTATTATAATAGCTATTAACTTCAAACATGCTATGAATTTTAATCTATAACGTTAACCTGAATAAAGATTGTATTTTAAACAATACATTTGCAGTTATTGATTAATCCATATGTGAATCCTAATACTGGGTTCGGAGGGTGAGATCATGTTAGCCTCCGTGTCTTTAATGAAATCCAGATTCTCTTGGCATGTAATTAGGAGAATTACTATTTCATTGCAAAACCAGAGGCCCCATTATGCATGTTGGTAGTTTTGTAAAACATGTGCTCAATTGGTTTACAATATTGTTTTGTAAATGTATTAGAATTTTACCAATCAGCTGATCATAGAATGTCGTATAGTTTTCCACCTTTCCAGAAGTATTGACTAGCCATAGCTCCTCTTATAGAATGCGCTTGAAATTTCTTTAGATCAGTGCCCGCTAATTGCATTGTACATTTGACCCACCTTTCTATAGAAGCGGACGTTATGGCCTTAAAGGGTTTCACAAATGAGATAAGTAATCGATTGACACCATCCGGGCTATGGTCACTCATTCTGGAATGATATTCCCTCAAGCAATCTACCAAGCAAAGCTTTTTGCAAGAGTCAAACATAGGATAGAAATTTGTATCCAATCCAGTTGTAGTTCTTCTAATAATTTCAAATTTTACTCCAAAGACATCATAAACCCTGTTACTTACCTCTAAAGCTTTAACATCTGATACACGATGGCATCATAAGCCCTGTTACTTACCTCTAAAGCGTTAACATCTGACAAACGATGGCAGGAGATTCTGTCTGGTGGTCTCATTAACCTAATACTTTTGAGAATTCTACATAAATTACATTTTTACCTATGGACTTGCTGTTCACTAATGCATGTCCTGCTTAAATTGCAGATCTGTAACAATTAAGTGATCTATCACTAAGGCCCCAATCAAGTTGCTCTACTAAGAAATGAACCACTTCAACAATAAGAGTCTCTATGGGAGCAAAGTTCCTCTCCAAGCACCAGCGTACCCATGTTTTCCATATACTTTTGTATCTATAGTGGGTACCAGGAGCCAAAGATTCTCCAAGGAGCTGTTCAGCCCTTCCCGAATGTTCTGAGATTTCATTGGCTCTCCTGACACTTTCCAGACAAGAAGGATCAAAGTCCCAGTCTTAACCAGGGGATGTTCTCTTCCATCTATGTCCCTTAAAAGGCCTTCCTTTGCCTGCAGCAGTAAGGGTGTATCGCAGGCCAATTCCAAGGTAGTTGGAAACGAAGCCTGGGATGGCCAAAAGGGACTTACTAGTACTAGGCAGCATTGTTCCTGTCTCACCTTCTGGAGGACTCTCTGGGGCATTGCAAAAGGGGGAAAGGCGTAAGCTTGGGTTCCCTTCTAGAGTTGTAGGGAAGCATTGACTGCCTAAGCATCCAAGTCTGGCATCCAGCTAAAGTAATTCTTCAGTTGAAAGGTTAATCTGTTTGCAAAGAGATCCACCTCCAGAGGGCCCAAGAGGCAACAGAGACTTCTGAAGTGTTTCTCATTGAGTTTCCAGTCGCCGTGGTCTTTCAAGAACCTAGAGTTCCAATCTGCTGTCATGATGGTTTTCCCAGGTAAGTACTCTGCTCTCAAGTTTATCTTGTGTTCTAGGCAGAACATCCAATGTTTCTTGGCAAAATTCGACTCAGGATTTTGTACCTCCTAACCAATTTGTGCACGCTACTGCAGACACATTGTCCATTTTTAGCATGACAGTTCTGCTTTGCAGGAAGTGTTTGAAGCTCATCAGAGCATAAAGGCCTGTTGTCAGCCCTAAGTAATTTATGTGATGTGATCTTTCTGTATAAGACTATACACTTCCTGTACTCTGGTTGTCCAGGCAAGCCCCCCAGCCATGAAGGCTTGCATCCAATTCTAGTATATGTTCCGGGGAACTCCCAAAGATAGCTCAGTCATTCCAGGTGTCTAGGTTCTCTAACCACCACCTCAGATCTAATATGGCCTCCTGATCCAGGACCACTTTGTCTCCATACCATTATCCTCCTGGTAGGACTCTCGCCTTCATCCTCTGAAGAGCTCGATAGTGTAAAGGTCCGGGAAAAATAGCTTGGATAGAGGAGGGTAGGAGACCTAGGAGTCTGGCCAGCTCACTCAAGGTTATAGATTCCTGTCTCAACACAATATTTATTTATTTTCGGATTTTGATAATTTTTTTCTTGGGTAATAGGAGAAGGGATCTTATTGTATCTACTGTAAAACCCAAGATTTCTAGGGACCTGGAGGAGATCAAAATAGACTTTTCTCTGTTTAGTATCAAGCCCAAGGATATTTACCACTATATGCAGGATATTTACCACTATATTAAGATCCTGTAAAATCTGAGAGTGATGTTGGGACATAATGAGGATATTGTCCAGATAAACAATCAGTCGTATCCCTCTCTCCCTCAGAAAGGATGCAATAGTTCTCATTACCCTGGTGAAGCACCAAGGGGCAGAGGATAGGCCAAAGGGAAGGGCCTCAAACTGAAAGAGGTGTTTGTTCCATATGAATTGGAGGTAACGTTGGCACTCTATGGCCATGGGGATGGTGAAGTAGGTGTCCTTCAAGTCCAACTTCACTAGCAGTCTTTCTTCAATAACATGTCTCTCAGGAGATGATTACCGCCATTTTGAAATGTCTGTAGATTAAGAACCTGTTCGGTTTTCTGGGATTTATGACCGGTCTCCATCCAGAGTGTACTTGCAAAGTTCATGCATTCCCACAGGACCGCTAAAATTAAACCCTTCTGTAACATAGAGACTACCTCTTCTTCTACCACTTTCTGTTGCTCTGAAGTAAGTATTAATTCTCTTGGATGAGAAGGTTGCACCAAGAGCTCTCAAAAATCTATTTTGAAGCCTTGAATGGTTTCTAAAACCCAAGGGTCTTGTGTAATTGATTTCCAAGCTTGGGGAAACCCTGATTCAACCTCCCCCTTTCCCAGGGAGGAGGAAACATGAGGAATATTTGCACTCACTCTGAAAGTTGTGTGTCCCTTGCAAGCAGGATCTGAATCCTCTGGCATGGAAGGATCTTTCTCATTGGGGTTAGAATGATGGTTGAGTTACCCGGCTGGTACCTCAACCAAAGCCTTTTTGCTGGAAGTTGGCCCTTTGAGTCGGTCAGTCTGTAGAAATGCCCCTTCTTCTGGCCCGACCAAAAACATTTCTCATCTTGTTCTGTGCTTTGTAGAGGGCCGTAAACGTGGCTACATATTTTCCTTTTGTTTTGATCATGTTCTCCCCAAGTAGGAGGCCTTTGGAGTTTTCTGAGGGTTCTTTATTGGCCATATCACCTAATTTTGGATTCATCTTGCTCAGAACAACTCTACATCATTCAGCGCTAATGCCTGCATTGGCGTTCCCTAGAAGAAACAGGGCTCTCTGGCTCCAACCCCTAAGTAAGTTGAAATCCAGTGGTGTGACATTGACATGGGCCTCCCCCGCCATGTTGATTATTCTTCCCAAGGGGCCTAATATATCGAGGAGGTAATCTTAACAAGCCTTAAGGGACCTTTCCATGCCTTCTCTGGGTTTTCTTCCTGCTTGAATAAAAAGGTGATAAGTTCAGGGTCCTGGTTAGGGAGTTAGGCAAACTTTCTCCTGTATTACTAGCTTGGAGCATTCGGCTCTCAGGATGTTACAAGTTTCTCTTTCTAATGGGGTTTCTTATCCACCATTTGATAAATTTAACCCACATGGTCTAGAGGTCACCATTCAGCACTTCTCGTATGCCTGACGTTACACAGGGAGAACATATCCAGACCTAGGGGGTCCGTTATAATTCCTTTGAAGGATGATGTTCATTCTTCTTCTGAGAAGAGGCTCTCTATGTCCATATCATCCTGATCCAGGTCAAGGATGTGTTCATAAAATATATCCTCACTCTGATGCCCTTGCTTTTCCATGGCGTTATCTTGTGCTTCACTCTGAGCACTTAGTGTATGTGTGCCGCTTCGGACACCCTTATAATTTGAGCTGCGTAGGACTCTTGAATCTTTGGAGATGCTTAGACCTCTTAACTTATTTGAGGTGCTTCGACCCCTATTATGTGTTGAAATGCTTGGACCTTCCAGTGTGCTCAAGGAAGTTGCACCTTCAGTGTTGCTAACTTTTTAAAATTATTTGCCCCATTTCTTACTATAATCAGTTTCTCCCCCTGAGGTGGCTTCCAAGTTGCTGTATTCATTATCAATTAAAGGCCTTATAGTGGACATAACCTGGTTTAGGGTTTTGTGCATACAAGTGTGCATTTCTTGTTGTATAATTTTCTTACTTAGTTCCCCATTTAGGTTAGGGGTGGGGGCCTTAAGGTCATTAGACGCAATATCAGACATTATAAATAATGTTTGTTGAAGGACTTACAAACAGATTCATAATCATTTAACTCATTTTTTTTAGTAGAATTGCTTTAGAAAATGAGCTAATGCTGTATTTAAATTGTGCTCCATGCTCTCTCCATCGGTAACAGCTAATCAAGGTAAATGCCTTAACTGTCAGGAATTTTCTGATGTCACGTTAGTTTTGAGCAATCAGCTGTCCCAGAGAGCCCTCGAAGAGCGCGTCGGGAAGGATCCTGGGAGAAGCGGAATCAGTGCCTGCCGAGGCTGCGGTCACCCTAGGTAATTTCCTCGACGTGCCCATGATTAAAAGGACACGAAGGGTAAGTGAATTTATTGGTGTCGTGGCATGAACAAGGTTTCCTCCATGTGCCCGTGTGTGAATAAGTGGACAGCGAGCCCTGTTGAGTTTGCGGCAAACAAGGAGTACGTTCCACCAAGGGGGTTGTTCCTCATCCATTGACTACCGCCCTAAAGGGTGTACCGGATGGCCCGGTGTTGAGGTAAGAAGGTCAATTTAAACAAGGCAACAACATTATTATCGTTGGTTACAGGAAAGAAGTAAGGCAGTTCTTACTAATATATAAAGGTAATAAGTAAAGAGAGTGAGCGTTTCCGTAAATTGGAAACCTAAGCAGAAAGAAACTGTAAGCAGTCTATAATAAGGTAACAAAGATATACCTATGTGCGTGTAGCTGCATTTAAAAGAGGCAGTCTATTCTATCTGCATGGCTATTATATGTCAAGAGGATTCTGTTCTAGAACTGTTTATTTTATAATGTATTACTTCCAAGTGCTCCATGGAGTTAGCATTAAAGGAATAATGGCATCATGCCAGCCTTCGTCTTGTAATGAAATTACTAGTGCAGTTCAATATCAACCCAAGCTTTATTAAACTGATTCGTGCTGTATACCGATCACCTAAGACTTGGATCAATATTCAACATGAGCTTACTCCTTTCATTTCCATAATGCGTGGTACTCATCAGGGTTGCCCACTCTCTCCCGGCCTTTATGGTTTGTATATGGAGCCCTATATTAGGCTTTTACAAAAGAAGATCCCCACTAATACAAACTTAGTACTGGCTTCACCTTTGATTGTACACGCAGATGATGTTTTGTTTTTCTCACACTGTAATGATTTAACAATTAGAATAATTAAACAGATTGCTTTCGAATTTGGTAAAATCTCAGGGTATAAACGTAATGTCTATAAGACTCAACTTATCCTTACAGGTGGCGCCATTAGATTTTTTTTAGTACAATTATACTGCACAATTTCAAAAGATCAAGGCATAGTTGGTTAAGTGGATGCTGCTACTTATTTCTCTAATTGGCCAAATTAGTATGATTAATATGAACATTCTTCAAAGGAAACCCTTTCCATTGCCATTCAACATATTTAGGGGCAAACCGCCCACCACATACTTCTTCATCCTCTACCTCAGGTGATTTCCACTCCACTTCCAGTATGGCAACAGTATTCAACTCTTATATCCCACACGATCCTCCTGCTCATCCGTCTCGCAAACTCTAGCATGTTTCATATTAACACAACATCTAAATAGATAATCTACGACCACATGCTCTAATCTTAAAATTATATTCATGTAAAAATATCACCCGTTAGGCATTTCGAGTTGTCGCTTCCCACAAACACCTGTTCAACAACAATTGCACCAAAGGTTTGTGATCAGAATGAATTAAGTGTGAATACCCTACACAGAAAACATCTAAAATGGGTCGAACCCTACAAAGAAGTCGGTGTTCTTACACATCAGATTGTGTTGTCTGCTTCACTTAATGCTTGTGATGCAAACGTAATGGTGAGCCCCTCCACATTTTGTATCCCTGTAAGCACAGTCTTGGACATTCCTCACTGGGAAACAACCGTCACAACGCAACTTTTACAACGCACTACCATTACAACGCAACTTTTACAACGCAAGATCCATTACAACGCATGCCATTACAACGCAGATGCTATTACAACGCATGCCATTATAATGTAAGTATGGGTAAGTATTTAGTTAAAATTATATACATTTATTTTTAAATGAATTTTCTTAAAATAATTATAATTTAATTTATCATAATAAATTTGAATATTTTAATTTAATTTTATTTAAATTAAATAATTAAAATTAAATGTATTTTAATTAAACCCCCTGGAGTTAGAATAGTAATTTTAACCCTTACTCTATCCAACACTTCCCTACTATTACACCCCCCTGGAGTTAGAATAGTAATTTCTACCCCTACACTATCCAACATTTATCCTACTATTACATCTCCCTGAAGTTAGAATAGTAATTTTAAACCCTACACTATCCAGCACTTACCCTACTGTTACACCTCCCTGGAGTTAGAATAGTAATTTTAACCCCTACTACACTATCCAGCACTTACCCTAGTATAACACCCCCCTGGAGTTAGTATAGTAATTTTAACCCCTACACTATCCAGTACTTACCCTACTTTTACACCCCCCTGGATTTAAAATAGTAAATTAAATTTTATTAAATAAAAAAAAAAAATATGAATAAATTATTTTAAAATATTGTAATTAAATGAAAATTAAACTAATATCAATAATGATATACTTACCTATACTTACGTTGTAATGGCATGCGTTGTAATGGCATGCGTTGTAATGGATCTTGCGTTGTAAAAGTTGCGTTGTGATGGTATGCGTTGTGAATGTATGCGTTGTAACATCATACATTCTTTCTCACTTGCGTCCACAATGATTGGAGTACTGCACTTTATCTCGCACATAGCTACAACTGCTCATGATCTTTATCTTTTTGATTATTTCCTGACTTGGCATTTCAACACCACTCTGCATCCCTCTTGAGAAGTCCTCACATTGCAATGCTTTTTAGAGAAAATAAGGAATCAACTTCGAATAATAGTCCAAGACTCTCAGTCCAATTTCCACTTCCTACATGCTCGTTGCAGCAGAAGATTCCACTTTTGCAGATACTGATTTATTCCGCCTCATTTGCCACAGTTTGCCCAGCAATAGCCACAGAGTTCTCCTTAATCATGCATTTTGACCTGCTTACAGTTAACCCCCCCATTCCTACAATTTCACTGCAACTTGACATAACTCATAATACTCTTTTTCAGATTTTGCAGTTGTCAAAATATCATCCTGAAAATAGACAACTCACTTAACACTTGTAAACAAGTTGTCAATTACCCCTTGGAACATCAAACCAAATTGCATCTGCAAAAACCAAATGGCATCTACGTGGAGTATTACGACTCAATAGTGTCAGGAACAACGTAATGTTTCTTTCGCCTCCCTCTAACTTAATTTGGTGGCATGCTGATGGCAACTCAATTGTGTTGAACCACTGCACTACGCCTTCTCAAAAGTCATCAACACATAACCAGTATAGGGTACTGTTAGAAGATCAGATGCTCAATGACAAGGACATTAGTTGAAGCACGTCTGTTTATTAACCATCCACTCTCCTCACTGGAGAGTGTCCCAACATTCCATGGCAAGCTTCAGGGCAGGGAATACCAACTGGGTCGTAGGGTAAGGGGTGGATGGGACATACCATTAGGGAGATAAAGTTACAACACATCTCCTTTCCATAGGGGTGACACAAAGCAAGGAATAGGACCCACGGAGGTGGGATGGAACTGTACCATGACACCATAAGAAGGTAAAATAGAACACAAAACATTACTCGTGTGCATTTACAATTTTGTCAAAGCTCCACCATTGACCATTCTCAAGTTGAACCGCATTCTTAAGCACCTTAGCAATTTTACAGGGCATGTAGTATTTGCTTTGGGTGGCTCCCACTTTGGTGTTCTTTCTGGCTTGTACCCTGTCACCTACCACCCACTTGGAATCTCTCACCCCATGTTTATTATCATACCACTGCTTGTAACTGTCTTGGTGGAGTTGAACTTTCTCTGCCATTGCTTCCTGATCCACTACTCCGGGCTCACCCCCACTCAGCCAACTAGGATTCAGCTTGGTGCAAGGTTCTCTCCCTCGCAGTGCTACAAAGGTTGAAATGCCTGGGACCTTATTAGGGGAGGTGTGGTAAGCCCACAGACACCTTTTAAGGGACCCTTCTATATCATGCCCGTTGGTTGCAGCTAATTGGATATGTTCCTTTATGATTCTGTTTGCCCGCTCGACTAGACCGTTGGCTTTAGGGCAGTATAAAGCTGTTGTCTCATGTTTGATGTCCAAACCCTTGAGGAATGCACACATCTCTTCCGAGCAAAACTGCACTCCATTATCTGTCACCCAAGTCACTGGAATGCCTTCTTCAACAAATACTCCATTCAAGAATTCGATCACTGTACTTGTGGTGACGGTGTGGACAAACTTGTGCTTGATCCAATGGGTAGTGTAATCGATTAAAACCAGCATGAACCTCCTTCTCTCACCTAGTTCCTGCATGGGTCCGATAATGTCCATGGCCAGTTTGCTCCATGGTTTGGTTGGCACAATCACTGGAGATAATGGTGACCTCTGTACCGCCTTAGATTTGTCGCTTTTGGCGCACGCTCCACAATCCTTAACGGCTTGTTCAGTCAAGGCATCCATCCTGGGGAACCAGAAACTAGATCTGACTCTGGCATTGGTAAGGCTGCGCCCTAGGTGGCCTTCATGTGCCAAGTTGATGACCTTCTTCCTGAGGCTTTTGGGTGGAACCACTCTATGATTGCGATAGATTCTGCCTTTTATGAGATTTAATTCATTTCTCACTTACCAATACTCTTCTATGCCAGCCTCAAGTTCACTCTTCTTGTTCCGCCATCCTTTTTCCATGTACTCCTTGAGCACGTTTAGTTCCTTGTCATATTCCGTCTCTTTCTCCCATTCCTTTTTTGTGATTGCAGGAATCTCTGTCATTAGTATAGGACTGTCGGGGGCTTCTTCTCTTCCCCCCACATCTGGTAACGGTGATCTTGACAGGAAGTCCGCGATCTTATTCTCCTTTCCTGGCACATACTCCACATTGAAGTTATAGTGCTCCAGCCCCAGGATCCATCTGCTGATGCGTGGTGTACAATTCTCTAATCCCTTCACGGAAAAGATGAAGGTGAGGGGTTTATGATCGGTCCGGATGGAGAACCTTAAACCCCACAAGAAAAACTTGAAATGTCTAACAGCCCAGAAACAGGCCAAGGCCTCCCTTTCAATTACGGAATAGTTCCGTTCAGGGTTAGTGAGACTCCGGGAAGCAAACGCAATGATTTTCTCCTCTTTTCCATCTTTCTGTCTCAGGGTTGCACCCAGGCCACAATGGTTTTCTTTGATCCATCAAATGTTCCTAATGCTGGGGAGGTTATTAATTCCTCTTTTAGTAACTTAACCACTTCATCATGCTCTTTGTTCCATTGGACATCCTTGTTTTTCTTCATTAACTCCCTCATGGGCCCACACTTGGCAGCAAAATTGACCACGTACTTTGACATATACTCTAAAAGTCCTAAGAAGGACCTTAGTTCTTCTTTGTTCTTGGGGAAGGTGCTTCCTTCACTGCTTGGATTAAGCTGCCCTTCGATCTGAAACCGTCTTCTGTAATCTTGTGGCCTAAATACTCAACTTCCTTCACTTTTATTTTACATTTTTCTTTCTTCAGAGTCAGACCGGCCTCCATAAGTCTGCTGAACACCTGTCTCACGACCCCATCATGTTCTTCCTCCGTTTGGCCATAGACCAGGATGTCATCCTGAAAACACATGGTGTATTCCATTCCTTCCAATATCTTTTGCATCGCTTTCTGGAGTTAAGACTGCGCAAGTCCACACACAGACAAATGCCTTTCTCATTGGCTTTGGCTGCGATAACAATCGGAGCCAACCACTCTGTGCAGGTTACAGGTTGAACTCACAAAGCTTGCGCAGTTCCTCTTCTATGGGTATTTTCAAATTTTGTGGCACAGGACGTAGTTTATGTACAACCGGTCTAGCGTTATATTTCAACTTGATTCAGTGTTGGAACTTGTGTAGACAACCAAGCTCATCCCTGAATAGTTGCCCAAATTCTTCACAAAAGTTTTCACTTCCCTGGGACCTGTCAGTGAGCAAAACTTGTTCAGTACTATTTGGATCTAGGATGATACCCAGCTCTTTTTGGTGAACCCATCCCAGTAAATTAGATCCTGATTCTACAACATACACTGTCCCATACGTTCCCTGTCCTTAAAGCGTAGTTGTACATTTTTCATGCCTACCAATGGTATTTTCCCCTTGTTATACCCTGTGGGAGAAATGTCAGGCATTTTCAACTGCTTCACATCACAATTTTCCATGGACACAAAGTCATCTTTGTTCAGTAAGGTATATGGAGAGCATGAGTCTGCGTACATTTCTACACATTGGTCATCGAGGAAGACATCACATTTGGGGTAAATAGAGTTTACAGTACTGTCTATGTCTTTTACTTGCAAAATTATCTTCTCGCATCTTTGTTCTATACACTTAACTTCCCTGGCTGCACTCTTCTCCATATTCCTCCCTTCATTTCTACTGTGTTGTTCACCATCTCTACATACTCTCGCAAAATGCCACCTCCTATTACATTTTTTACACGTGACAAACCTGGCAGGGCACTGGTAAAAGGTTGCAAAATGGTTATTGCTGCCGCACCTGTAGCATTTAGGACCCTTCTCCTTAGGTTCCCCTCTCACACTGTAATTTTCTTTAGACCTAATCTTACACACCTCATTGCAATCTTCTTCATCTTTTACAGAGGCTACTTCCTCCCCATTAGTTTTCATTTCTTTAATGCATCTTGCCGTGTGTTCTACAGACTTGGCTATTTCGATGGCTTCTCTTAATCCCGGGTTTTTTGCTAACAACTTCTCATGGATGCGTGGGTTATTTGTGCATCTTACAAGTTGGTCCCTTATAAGGGAATCAGTTAAGTTACCAAACTTACATAGCTGTGTTAGTCCCCACAATGCTGCAATACCATTTTGCACAGATTCTTGCTTACCTTGACATCTTTTGAAAAACTTATGGTGTTCCAACACTACATTTATCCTGTCCCCAAAATGTTTCTCTAGCTTTTCCATAGTTTGCTCATACACATCAACACCTGTTTCATCCTCTCCCTCATGTTCTAGCATGGGTAGAGATTCATAGACCATGCGTCCTTGCCTACCCAAATTGTGTAATAATATGTGTTTTTTCCTTTCTGGTTTGTATTTTTCACCCCCAACAGCTATTAAATATGATTCAAATAGTTTCACTCACTCCTTCCAACTGATTTCAGGTTCGCCAATCTCATTCAAAAAGGGTGGGGGTTGGCTCATGCTTGCTGCTGCCATGGTTACACCACTTACACAGATAAAGGAAATATAACTTTGGTATTACACCACCACAAAGGCTATAGATACAGGAGTGACACCTGAGAGAGTAACACTTCCCCGAGCAATTCTTTCATATAGAGTATACATCACTTCACAACAAAAGAATAAGGTCTCAATCCAGTTAATGGTAAATGACTTCTGATTGCTCCTCCAGCTCCACACTGCCCGTAGGCTATCGCACTCACCACCACGACCTGAAAATATTGTGTCCCCGAACTCCTGAACAATTTGCTCGCCTTCAATGGGAAAAGAGAGAGTACTTTGCAAAAGGCCCGCAAGGCAGCCTCGCAGGGCAGCAGGCACAGCGATGCGGACTGGAAAGAGTTAACTTTATTTTCCTCCAGGTACGGCCCTTAGCTGCTGGTGTGCCGGGAGCGTCCTGGATATCCGGCTAGTCAGGATGTTCTGCCTTCCTGACTGGAAATCAAGTCTTCCACACCAGGCTCCGGCGGACGCCGATCCGCGGGAGGAACCGGTACACCAAGCTCCTCACACCCGGCAGACTGCTGCAGACTTCGTCAGCTTCACCTCGCCTAACGACGACGCGTGGCCTCACCAATGCCTCATACGCTCGCCCCAACGATGCAGGCAACACGGAGTGAACAGTACGCAGCACGGCTCCTCTCCAATGTAACTTGGGCTCCGCAAACACACCAGGCGCCGCACACGCTATCCCGATCGGAGGCGAAGCTCTACAAAAGTAAGGTGAGCTTACTTCAAGACTGTCTTTCAAAAATAAATGCGAGGCGCGACAAGAAGGTGAAGTACACGTTAAACTCCCTTACACAGCGTGGCCAGGATCACACTATCTCTTTATTCAAAATACGCGTCTTGCCCGGTACAACAACGAGCCTCTGCCACACAGCGCAATTCCACAGAGACAGGTTAATTTTAGCTATAGTTCTATTCGCAAATAGTGTCTTGCAGGATGCCCACAGACAGCAGGTTGGCTCTCACACTCCTGACCTTGTTTATTTTTGTAGTCCTTCCAACCGCTCGTCTTTAATTAGTATGCACTTTTCCCATAAGGCATAATTTCCATTGGTGGCTGACCATTCCAGAATTTTCTTCCTTCCCACACAAGTACTTCTTCCTCCTCTTGTGTGCGTGTACAGAGAGCACTCAAAGGGGAGATGGTTAGCTACTGCCCCCTGCGCAGTTCCGTCGCCAGTGTTAGAAGATCAGATGCTCAATGACAAGGACATCAGTTGAAGCACGTCTGTTTATTAACCATCCACTCTCCTCACTGGAGAGTGTCCCAACATTCCATGTCAAGCTTCAAGGCAGAGAATACCAACTGGGTCGTAGGGTAAGGGGTGGATGGGACATATCATTAGGGAGATAAAGTTACAACAGGTACCTATCCACCAATATTGTAGAATTCACATCTCTTGAGTTGATAGACATATTTAAAGACTTGTTCCCCTTGAAAGCTATAACAGTTGGGCTCAACCAATCAGATGACTACATAGGCCATTTCATGACTGGACTGGGAACGAAAAGCAGCCTTGGCAAATTTGTTGGACTGGGGAAGGGAGGGTGGGCGTTGTGAGGGGTGCAAGTTTGAAGCACTGCTGCCTTTGTTACTGGGGTCCGATATTGTAGCACAGCTGCAAAACTAACCCTCAGTACCAAAACCAGACCCCACTGCTACAAAACTCTCCCCCATCCTTCTAGCCTCCCAGGGAAATGCCCGATGCCCGCTATGGCCTTATGACCAAACTCTTCAACAACGTGTCTACTTTCTCCTTCAGTTGATCAGTCACTATGGAGAGTCAACAAAATTATATACAACTGGTCTCAGACCCTTATGCCGTATAAAAATGTGCTCAAAACTTCATAACATTCTCAAACACACTCATATTATCAGCAGAAAGACCTTCATTAATTTTCAGAACCGATTCCATGGTTTCTAGCTTCAGTACTATGTGCAAAATGGAACGTTTCCAATCCATAAGCATACTTCACTTCTAGGCCACATATATCTATCCAATATGCTGCCTACTCTTAAACTTGGTTTTACCCATTTTATATACCTATATGGAAATGATAACTCGTCCATATTCACCCAGGTAAATATAAGAATACGTTAAGTCTTCTAAGTTTCCCTTGATTGTCCCCTTGTACACTTCAGGATGACCAAAAGTATACAGTGAACCAGAATGTGCCATTGCTGGAACAGCAACTCCATCAATTAACAAATCTAATAGGGTGTGGACCCTACATCCTCACTATTTTTATCATCTAAATCAGTGACTGTCTAGTCACATCACAATCTTCATTAGCCCTCTTTCTTTAAATAAAATGAGTTTCTGGCACCAAATCGCATCCCTTACGACTAACAATTTTGTATTTGTATTTGTACTGGGTTTTATATCGCGCCAGCTCACCGACAGGTCTCAAAGCGCTACTAACCAAGTGCAGCAACAAGAAGCACGATGACTATAGAGAGATTCTGGAATGCCAGAAACTAGGAAGTAAATGCATCTTTGAAGAGTAGAGTCTTCAAAGACTTCCTGAAGTGGAGAAGGTTGGGCTCTCTACGAAGCACCTCCGGTAGCTTATTCCAGATTATCGGAGCCTGAACTGAAAAAGCTCTGCCTCCTTTAGTTGCCAGCTTAAAACGTGGGCAGGACAGCAGAAAGGAACCGGAGGATCGTAGGGCGCGCTTGGGTTTGTATAGTTCAAGTCTCTCTTTTATGTAGGCTGGCGCCTGTCCATGGATTGCTTTGTGACAGATGCACAAGCTCTTAAACTCAACTCTTTGCACGACAGGCAGCCAATGAAGCCTGTAGAGCAAGGGGGAGGCATGAGTCCGCCTTGGCACACCAAATATCAGGCGTGCTGCGTCATTCAGAGTAACCTGAAGACGATTGGATAGGTTTTTTGGGAGGCCAAGATATAGCGCATTGCCATAGTCAATTCTCGACACTATTGTAGCCGAGACAATAGTTCGTAGCATATTCAATGAGAGTAAGGGAACGAGCTTCCGCAATTTCCTGATTAGGTTGGTACAGGAACCAACTACAGCAGACACTTGGTTAGCCATCGAGAGTTCCTGATCAATCTTCATGCCGAGGCTCTTAACACTAGTACACGGTCTTGGGGTGGGTCCGAGTTCTTGTGGCCAAAACAGATCGTTCCAGGGAGAGGTCAAGGTTGAAACTACAAGGACCTCTGTTTTGTCTGGGTTGATTTTCAGTAAATTGGACGACATCCAGTTCACTGTAAATCGCAGTATGTCTTGGGCCGTGGACTGAGCTGATGATGTATTGTCGATACTCAGCAACAGCTGAGTATCGTCGGCATAATTAAAAACTTTACAGTTCATATTTGCCAGGGACTCTATCAATGGCTGCAGGTACAGATTGAATAGGAGTGGAGAGAGCGCGGAGCCCTGCGGGACTCCGCAAGATAAAACACCCTCCCCGGAGACCTGATCTGCAACCTGAATTCTCTGCGTCCTCCCAGATAGGAAGGCTGTTAGCCATTCGAGGGCTCGCTCTCCTATCCCGAGCCGAGTCAGTCTGCCCAGGAGCAATGCATGGCTGACAGTATCAAACGCCGCTGAAAGGTCTAATAATATCAGGGCGCTTGGATTTTTGCTGTCAGCCATGCATCTGAGCTCATCCAGTACAGACAACATTACCAATTCTGTACTATGGTGGGCCCGAAAGCCGGCCTGCCGCTCCTGGAGAAGATGGTGAGATTCCAGGAGGGATGACAGGGATTTTAGCACGTGCTGTTCCAACACTTTTGACAGAAATGGCAACTGAGAAATAGGTCTGTAGTTCTTCAGGCTGGATGGATCTGCCCCGGGCTTTTTTAAACAGGGGTCTGACGCGTGCCTCTTTAAAGGAGGTAGGTAATGCGCCAGTAGCGAGTGAGGTGTTTAGAAGGTGTAAGATCTGGTCTTCTAGGATCGGGATTGCTAATCGGAGAATGTCGGGTGGACACGGGTCAGCAGGTGAGCCTGACTTAATGGATGCCACCAGTTGTGTCAAGGTGGTGGGGTCAATTTCAGGGAAGCTTGTAAAGATAAGATTTGGAGGATTTAGAGGGGGCAATTGTTCGATGTGTGGAACTGGATTATCCTTCTTAATATCAGACAAGATAATCGCAACTTTTTCGAGGAAATATCCCTGAAAGGTATCACAGTTGATCGAGATGTCATTCTTTTCCTCCTTCACACTTAACTCTTTCAAGATTTGAAAGGTTTCTCTCTGAATGTTTGTGGCATTGTTTATACGTGTCTCATAATAGTCCTTTTTAGCTAAGACGATAAGCTTTTTGTATGTTTGAAGCGACATTCTATATAGTTCCCTATCAGTGTCCTTTTTGGATTTCCTCCAGCATCTTTCGAGGCAACGGAGTTTTCTTTTTTGTTCACGTAGATTTGGGGTGAACCAAGGGGCTCCTTTCTCAACACCTTTTACTCTTTGTACCTTTTCGGGGGCTAACTCATCGATTGATTTCTTAAGAGTAGTCGTAATTGCATCATATATTGAGTCAAGGTCAGAACCACCTTGAAAGACTATGGAAGTCTGTTTGTATTTGGGCAGAGTTTTGGCCAAGGTGTCAGAGTTTACTTTTTTCCATTGGCGTACTTTTTTGGTTTTTAAAGGGAGTTTAGCCTGGATATTATTTAGCGGAACGTCGTACAGTATTAAATGGTGATCCGACCAAATACAGGGTGTAATACTTGCAATGGTCACCTTTGGCATAGAGGACCAGACAAGGTCGAGAATGTGGCCTTTATTGTGGGTAGGAGCTTCCACAAGTTGTACTAATCCAAAGGCGGTCATAGTAGTCTGTAGTTTCTGGGCTAGCGGGTCTTGATCGCATTTATCCCAGTGGATATTGAAATCACCAGTGACCAGGATGTTTTTATAGCGTGTGCATAAATCTGATAGTATAGGAAGAAAAAGGTCGTTGAATTTTGAGGTGCTTTGGGGTGGGCAGTACACTGTTAAGATGGTAAGACAGGAATTATTCATGGTGATTTTTATCCCTAGAATGTCGACAGTACTTATGGTCTCCGATAGGATTTTGGTTACCGAGAACTGCTTTTTAAAAATCGTTGCTACACCCCCTCCTCGTGCCCCCTCTGGTCGGTTATGCCAGATCATATCATATCCACTAGGAAGGGCGGCGATGATATCCGGGGAAGAGGCATCGCTCAGCCAGGTTTCAGTGAGTGTCAGGAAATCAATGGTCTCGTCCTGTAAAAGAGTATAAATTTCTAGATGATGTTTCTGCATTGACCTGGTATTAAGGGTAGCTAGCTTAAGGGGGGGTGAAGGGTGAGGAATCTTACCACTGGGTCTGTACAAGATGTTAAGTTCCTCCAGAGTGGCGTATATAGCAGGGGAAAGTGCATAGCTGCCAGATTGCAGTACTAGGAGATCCCCAGAGGTGTAGCTGGTGCGAGTACCAGAGTCCCTATGCTCTATGCCCGGTCGTGCGCGGACGAGCGCAGATGGGCAGGACTCTGGCACGACTCCGGCGCAGATCCGGCGCTCCCGCTGATCGCGTCCGCTGCGCGGAGTCATCTCTGCCCGTTTTTATGGCGCCTGAAATCGCGTCACAAATAGCTGCCTGACCTAAGATGGCCGCCAAAACCGGTACTCTGCTCTCGGCGTCGATACTCGGCCGAGAGCAGGTCCGATTCGGAAAGCAGGGGTACAATTACTGTTTTGGCGCAAGGGGGGTCAACAGGGGGGTCGCAAGCACCTAATACAGTCAGGTGCACAAAAAGTACAATTTTCCACCGTTTCGGTTCGTAAAAACACATAAAATTTTAATAATACTAGAGACCTCCCGGCTTCCGCCTCAGGAGGGTGAGAGATGCGTGCAGGTTAGAAATTACCGGCACTCTCCCTTCGCGTCCCTTTTATGGCGCCTGAAATCGCGTCACAAATAGCTGCCTGACCTAAGATGGCCGCCAAAACCGGTACTCTGCTCTCGGCGTCGATACTCGGCCGAGAGCAGGTCCGATTCGGAAAGCAGGGGTACAATTACTGTTTTGGCGCAAGGGGGGTCAACAGGGGGGTCGCAAGCACCTAATACAGTCAGGTGCACAAAAAGTACAATTTTCCACCGTTTCGGTTCGTAAAAACACATAAAATTTTAATAATACTAGAGACCTCCCGGCTTCCGCCTCAGGAGGGTGAGAGATGCGTGCAGGTTAGAAATTACCGGCACTCTCCCTTCGCGTCCCTTTTATGGCGCCTGAAATCGCGTCACAAATAGCTGCCTGACCTAAGATGGCCGCCAAAACCGGTACTCTGCTCTCGGCGTCGATACTCGGCCGAGAGCAGGTCCGATTCGGAAAGCAGGGGTACAATTACTGTTTTGGCGCAAGGGGGGTCAACAGGGGGGTCGCAAGCACCTAATACAGTCAGGTGCACAAAAAGTACAATTTTCCACCGTTTCGGTTCGTAAAAACACATAAAATTTTAATAATACTAGAGACCTCCCGGCTTCCGCCTCAGGAGGGTGAGAGATGCGTGCAGGTTAGAAATTGACATCATGCACCGTATTCACACTTTCCCACTGCACTTCACAAAGCATTCAACTTTGCAGTGATACATCTCACTTTGGTTTTAAATTCACAACTATGGTTTAGTAAAATAACCCTTCTGCCCGCATTTCTGACATTAACCTTTCTAGAAATGGAAACAGAGAGAGAGAAAGGGAATTATAGTGGAGCCACTCTTGGTCCACTTGTAATCAATAAATAAACAAAGAAAGAGTGATTCCGAATGATGGGCTTACCTGAGGAGTCATGAATTGTTTTTAGAAGAACCCTCACTCACCAACCTCAATAACAACTGAGACGTGCAATCACTACTTCTTTTGCGCCGGGAGACCCCCTGTGGGTAGTTGCGCGCCCTATAAATTCAAATACAAATACAAATACAAAATACAAACCTAGTTGGTGACATACTTCATCATAGGGTTCCCACCCGAAGGGCCGAATGCCTCTCGGATGTGCTGCGACGCCTGATTTCAGTGGAGCGGGTTTTTGGAGATGTGCAATGAGTGAGCAATAACACAGTGAAAATTAAAATTGACTTTACTGATCCAAAATAATTTGTAATAATGGAGAAGTGAGGCAAGATTAAAAAGTGGTGATGGTGGATGTTTTAACTGGTTAAATTGACATGTAACATCCTGAAGTGAGTATGTGATGGCCGGTCTACATGTTTCAGCCTCTGGACGCAATTAGCAAGGCTTTTGTCAGGACCAGATATGTCACGGGGTATGCACTCACTTAGATGCACCCTCTCCTGTGACAATAGTTACCGTAAACTCACAGTTTTAGACCTTCAGTGTAGTCTAAAAGGGAGTAAATTATGGGCTGTAGAAGAATCCTACCACATGGATCCTAGCGGGGCGTTGGTCTGTAGTCACACATATGCCAAGACCAAGAGCCCTCTCTGCACCTGGTACACACCCGATCAGGGACTATTGTCACAGGAAAGGGTGCACCTTAGCAAGTGCATACCCCGTGCCATACCTGGTCCTGACGAAAGCCTCACTAATTGTGCTCAGATACACATCCTCAAGCCTCTCCCAGCTTTCTTGCCCAACACGAATGGAACCACCATCAACCTTCTCACCTGGCAAGTGTACTTTTCTTAAAACTAGATGTACCCCCACTACCTACCTTTTTTTCCTTGTATTTTGTATCTATTTTCATGATTGCAATTTCATATTCATCTGATTCCTAATCTTCCTCTTCTACCAGAGATTGAGAAAGATGTTTCAAAATAGCCTATCCTCCTGCTCCCAGACACTGCTTAAGGAGACCCAACTTTCGCTTCCCAGTAAATATGTCCCCTCCCATGGCTTCTAAGTATGCCTCAAAACCTTCTCTCCATTCTTTCCACCCTAATGTGGGTGGACCAGGATATTGCAAAAACGCTTGTAGAGCTGAAACTTCTTCTAAACTAGCGTCAGAAGTTGCTGGTTCAACTCCCTCCGGAGCAACTTCTTCTATACTTGCATCACAAGTTGCTGGTCCACCTCCCTCTGGAGCAATCTGTAGAACAACAATAGGCTGAAGTTAACAATCATTACTTCCTCTTACTTCCAGGTTTCACTTTCTCAAAATTACACAGTCAATGGGCACAATAAATTCCCTTGTGCACCTACTCTGGTTACAGTGACATATGTGTCCCAAAATTGATGTGCAAATCACTAAATCTGCAGTGCAATACATGTCCCAAAAGTGGCGTGTGTATCACCAGGAAGCGGCTGTTGGTCGGGTATTCATCTTGCTCATCCAGGAGCGTGCGCATACGCGCTAGCTACCAGAACCAGGCATGGAACACATCAACAGCTTATTTGTGGGTTGCCGGCCCTGGTGGAGTAGGAAACGCTCGTAATCCGGGTTGGTGAACAGCTCAAAGTGTGTGGTCAATGCAGCCTCGAGGTTGGCGTAAATGTAGGGTGGTCCTGCTTCAACTACGTTTTGGGAGAGTTTGGAAATGGCCTCATCTGCGAGATGTTGGAGCATTGGTTGGTGTTTATGGTTCTCTACCCCTACATCCACATGGTACATTTCAAGTCTCTTGACTCACGTCCTCGATTTCGCAGTCTGGGTGGATGGGGCACCAGCCACCACAAAAGCTACCATGGCAGGGATGGACGCCATGGTGTGGAGCCTCCTTACCTGGAGGGTTGGTTACTAAATGTGGTAGTATTCAGTAATGTGTTTGTGGGGCAGTGCAAATCTTCAACGCTTGAGGTGATGTGGTCACTGGTTCTGGGGTAGCTGGGGTAGCAGGGGGACCGGTGGAGTCAATAATATGTCTCTAACCCTTAGCTGGAACGGCTCGGCTTTTTGTGTCTTCCCTCTCCTTCTCTTTGGCATGTAGAGGCACATGCGTGGCCTGATGCACGTGTGTGGTTGATGGGGGAGTTACAATTAGCAGTTGGGTCCCTTATGGCCCAGCTTGATTACAATGCCTCATGCAGTTGCACTGACTGGAACAGTTGGGCGGGGCCAGCACTCGTGTGTCTCGGCACCTGCTTGGGAGTACTCAGGCTGCTTGCACACCGAAGACGGCTGCTCGGGGCGGTATGCGCTGACTGGTAGGGGCGGCAGGGTGTAGGGGTCCGCAGTTATGCATAGGTGGGGAGCAGTGGGATAGTTCTCCTGGCAGCACTGCATTCTAAATAATGGACTCGAACATACAGGTGGATTGAAGGCGTGAAACTGCCCATCCCGGGCTCAGCCCAGTAATTCATCGTCCTGGGTCACCTGATCCCAGATGCAACCATTCTGTAGGCACAAGGCTGGAGGTGTTGTCTATGACACCCCTCGGCCTGCAACACTACATGGTGGAAGATTGGCATAGTATTCCTACAACGTCCCAGTGGTGTCCACCACTATTAGACATGGTAGACGCTTGGCATGGCATTCCTGAATACGCAAAGCATGCCTGCTGTGAAGCTGGAACCTAGAAAGATTACGGCATGGCTCAGTGTACGTTCATACTCAGTGCACTTTAACAGAAGCCAGCGGGCAGTTCTGCTTCTTTCCCTGCTGCTATCTAGCAGTGACGTACACCGTGGTGAGACTGATGAACAGCACGTACGAAGGAGCTTGCATATTGTCAGAGATTGTACTTCGATGAACAGATATGTTGATGTTGTCGCTTTAGAATAAATGTGTTTTGAGTTTAACTTTTACAAGCACTTAAAATTTGTTAATTATTAAATGAGACTTTATTTGCTCAGAAATTAACCTTTGTACTGTAAAATCATGTGTGCATGTAGACGTTTATAGTGGTTGATATATTTTGTGATTTTACATGACAATAAAAACACAGCCTGCATTTGGCCAATGGCACCCCACCAGTGAGGTGATATGTGTGGGTATTGGCATTGCATTACCCTCAGCAAGGCACCTCCTCTTCTGAGGAAGTAATGGTATGACTCTCCTGTGTATAAGGGCATAGCTGCCATTGGTGTAGGAGTTAAAGTGGCACCAGGCTGTTAGAAATGGATTTCCTGGTTGGCTGATGTCTGCACCCTAGCCAGGCAGGAACCATCACTTTAGTCATGGTAAGCTAAGCACATACTAAAGGATAACCTGTGCTCACCCTCTGGTAGCTTGGCACAGAACAGTCAGGCTTATCTAAAGAGGCAATGTGTAAAGCATTTGTGAAACACACATACACAGTAACAAAATGAATACACCACAAAAATACTCCACACAGGTTTATAATAATAGCTGTTAGGAATTATTGTCAAAATGAGACCAAAACAATAAAAATATCACAGTAATTGCTCAAGATGTACACAATTAAAGAATGCCAATGATCACAGTGTTCAATAGTTCTTAATGTGTCAAAGGGACACTCGCGTTCAAAGCGGGTTATTTAAAGTAGGCAAAAATGTAAGAGTAGCAAACACTGGAGTTCTGAAAGAACACTTGTGGTGGATCGGGCAGTCATGGTATCGCTGACTGTGTTTACACTATACTACCAGGAGCACACAACAGAGGAGTTGGAACAACACAGCCCATGTTACTGAGGCAGACTCTACAGCCTGAAAGTGGGATTGTGGAAGGTGGCGGGACCTCCGAGGTCTGCTGTGAATCTATACCTGCTCCGGGTACTGAGAAGAAGGAAAGCAGTTCTCTGGTGTCAGAAGGCCCAAGGCAACTGAGGCGAGGATGATTTAGTCCCCACACTCCACAATTCCCAGGGACTGCTTTAAACAAAATCCAAGTGATCCATTTGACTCCCAGCCAGAGGTGCCGCTCTTGTCTGCAGTCTCCACTTACAGGACGCAGACGTGGGGAGAACCGAGTATCAGCCTCCTAAGGTAGAGTGCTGGTCTTTAGAAAAGATAAGCCCAAAGTCTGAGAAGGTTTCAGCTGCCAGACTCAGAGTCCCATGGCAGTGCGGTACTGCAAAAATTCTTTGATGACCCTGAGACTTTTAAAAACAAGCCCCTGTAGAACACTCATAGCACAACAAAATGTAGCAGGCAGCTGACCAGCACACGAAAGCTGGTCGCAGAGTGGCTGTCCCTCCTGCCGCACAACACTCAGCAAGCAGTAGGCCATCACAGTAAAGCAATTAGCAAAGTGGCAGTCCCACCTGGCAGCACAGCAGTCCTTCTGGCAATATGCAGATGTAGAACCAGCAGTGTCTGATTACAAGTCCCACGCAGTGTCTGATTTTAGGGGGTCAGAGTCACAGTACTTATACCTAAATGTGCCTTTGATGTAGGGGGTGATTTCAATGGAGTACTCTGAAGTGCGCAAGGATCCATATCAAACTAGTCCTGTCTGCCCGGCTATCGGTAGGGGGTTATCAGTACCTTGTGTGTGAACCGGACACTACCTATTCAAGTGGAGTACAAGCCCACCTACCCCTCCTAGCCCAGGAAGACCCATCAGAATGCAGATGCAGTTGAGTGACCTGTGTTGTGGCCGTCTAGAGGGAATGCACAAATGTAGCTGTCACCAAGCCCAACCCAGATGTGTATTGGAGAGAGGCTGTCAGGCATATATAGCAGTAACTGCAGAGAAATGTCCACTTTCTAAAAGTGCTGCAGCAGCAACTGATTAGGCCTGGGCGGTAAATTCCGTTACGCTTGCAGAATTTGGGTAATTTTGCGTTCCGCGGAGAACGCGAAATTGCCAAAAATTCTGCGGCTTTGCAGAATTTTATGCTAGAATGCGCTTTCAAAATGCATGTTCGAAAGTTATTTTCCCCGAGCATGCAACCAGCGTTCGTGAACAGGAAAAAAGCATCGCGAAGGGGCGAAACAAGCAATTCCGTGGGTTCGCAGAATTTCTGCGTGCTCGCGCAGATTTTTTACCATTTCGCGGAGCTTTGCGTAGCGCGACAACACACATTTTGCCCAGCCCTACAAATGATGGATGGAATAAATCAAACAATTTCCCCAGTCAAAAGACCTGGGTTAAATCCATTGTTCTATTGCTCACTACGCCACCCCAGTTTGGACTCAGCCAATATGCAAATCAATTTTGACCCTGCTCATCAAGGGAACAGTCCAGCCCAAACTACCAAGCCGGGTTCTGACTGCACCGTAAACAAGCTTCCTGGGACTGATTTTGGGGTATCACCCCTCATCAGCCAGGCTAGCTTGAATCAAGTGGCACAGAGAGAAAGGGACCCACGTCTGGGCATACCCATCGCACTTAGGGTGAAAAATGCTGTGGCAACAAATAATGGACAGAATGCTGAATAAATAGAACATTCACCCAGTCAAGAGATCTGGGTTAAATTCATTGTTCTTTGGCTTACTACGTCACCCCAGTTTGGATCCAGCCAATATGTAATTCAGTCTTGACCCTGCTCCTCATGGCAACAGTCCAACCTGAACTGCCAAGCCGGGTCCTCCCTGGACCAGAAACAAGCAACCTGGGACCGGTTTGGGGGTATCACCTCATCAGTCAGGCTAGCTGGAATCAAGTGGCACAGTGAGCAACAGACCTAAGTGTGATGGGTATGCCCAGACATGGGTCCCTTGACAAGTTGTGGACAACTAGTAATCAAGTCTATTATTTTGGAATACATATATTCATAGTCAGTTCTGTGAATACAAAGAACAGAGTAATTCTCTTTTTAAGAAATCTGTGGGATTTAATATTATGATATTTTGGGGGATGATATTTTTTACACAGTATGAATATTGGTTTTTTTATGTTTTAGGAAATATTGTTTTATATTAATGAAATATTGTATACAATGCGTTTTATTTAATAATGGATTTGAATAAACCAGACATTTTTACATTAAGCAGCGTTCAGTGTTAAGCCAGTAGAGTTTATGAATGTGAAGGGTGCATTGACAGCAAGTGCTTTCTAAAAGGGAAATTTCTAAAATAGTAAAATTAAATCCAACCTCATCAGTAAGTAGGCATTATCAATACCAGCCCAAACATATGAAACATTAAAATATTACTCCTTTCTGATCATTAATTACCACTTAAACAGGTATAAGGGAATTCCAAATGTTAACAGTAGGGAAAAAAGAAATAGTCATTTTGCAACTACCAGGACATGCAAACCACCACAGTACATGTCCTACCTCTTAATTACATAGCATGCTGCCCTTAGGTCTACCTAGGGCCTACCTTAAGGGTGACTTGTATGTAATTAAAGGGGAATTTAAGACTTGGCAAGTAGTTTTAAATTCCTTGTCGAAGCGGCAGTAAACTGCACACACAGGCACTGCTGTGAGAGGCTGAAGAACGGTTTGAAAAACAATTTCTGTAAGTGCCACAATCAATGCTGCATCCCACTAGAAGCATTTAACTTACAGACCCTGAGTATATGGTATACCACTTTACAAGGGCCTTACAAGTAAATTAAATGCCAATCATGTTCACACCATTCACACACATATTTAGGGGAGAAGCAAAAGCACGTTAGCACTGATTAGCAGGTGTAAAGTGCTCAGTGTCTTAAGGCCAACAAAAAGATACAGCAAAACGTGGAGGTAAAAAGCAAAAAGATTGGGGGAAGCAAACCGTTAGAATGCCAGGTGTAACAGAGGCCGAGATCCCTTAGGGGCCCATTGAACACTAATAGCTCTACTCATTACCCCAACACTAGTCCTAGATTGCACCAGGGCCCATGGCATTTTTGCGGCACCTCTGCTTTTGTGACAATCTCTAAACATTTGTCAGGATCACTATCTTATTAGATGATCTGAACCTCTTGAGTACCACTGTCCACATCTTCGGCCAGCTTCTACCCCCCTCACTACCTCATTCTGAAGTGGTATGAGCCTCTCGTATGCCACTCTGCACCTTCTGCCAGCTCCCACTTTTCAGAGGTAGATGAAATGGTAAACTACGGGTGGTATGGGACCTGTGACTCTCAGTTCCATCGGCCAGGATCACCCTTTTCTGAAGTGGGCTGATCCTCTTCCATGCCTCTCTCCGCACCCTTACAAGTCTGTGCCCTCTTCTAAGGTGAGACACAGTTCACGGGTTTATTCACTGGTGGTCCTCATGGGTCCATACCTGCAGCATGAACTATACCTGTTCAAGGCAGGGTGCATCATTATGGTGTGGCAGGTGCATTCACTCCAACTCTGGGCCAAGGGGGGGAAGAGAGGTGCCAACACATTATTTTTCCTTTCTCTATGTCTTTTCGGACACGTTCAGCTGCTGCTACATGTAATGTTGGGGGCCCAGGGCCCTCATGCTGTAAAGGACTGACGCAGACACCATCGGCTACAAGGTACAACTCGCCCAGAGCACGTGCGCTCGGCCTCTTTTATTAGAACTGTGACACCTGACCAGTGACATCAGTGGTGGGTGGGTGTTTAGTGTAGGGCATACAAAACACTAGACTGCTGACTGTGACTCTGGGTCACTACATCCCTCCCAAACTTTGGGGAAAATTGAAAACAAAAGAAAGTCCAACCTGTGGGAGAAAAGTGCAGTTCGCAAACCCCACGACAAAGTTCAACCTGTGGGAAAGAAAATGTACATACAATATAATACTGGACTCTATAGTTTGAAGTGAGTCCTTTTGGTGGATTGCAGGTCGCAGATGGTGTAGTTACTGCATCCAGGACTCATGAGTCACTGTGGCATGGTTTGCCGTTGTTCGGCGGGTCCTACCTTCTGTCTGCGCCACCTGGACGTTGTCCTTGGCCTTGTCTTTGCTTCACACCACTGGTGACAGTTGGTAGCTAGATAGAAGGGTGACGTGATCCAAGTATTGTTTGTCTACTCGGTTCTCCTCTTCAGTCCTGGTCCTTGGTGATTTCTCGGGGCAGGCTTCAAAGTATTTCTGGGCTGATGAAAGGAGTAGGTGCATACATCCCTCTCACTAGGATGTCCCTCTCGCCGGTATTCCTCTCTCACAAGATGTCCGGGAGGACCTCTTTGCCAGGCTTCCGCTGGACTGGTGTTTTCGGTCATGTTGCTCCACCATAGCCTTCGGGCCGTGAGCGGGGCGCTCCACGATCTTCACCGTTTTGTCCTAGTTCCACCTGAAGGTTACGCTGTTGACTCTTTTCTTGCACGTGAAGCTTTCCTCTCAGTGGGTCTTGCAGACGCACCGCTGTGGACCTGTCTCTCTTGCGGGACTTGCTGCCACCAGAGTCCCTTGAGGCCTTTGCTTCTTGGGCTGCCACAGGTTGGTGTGGAGTGGTCAGTTCCTCAGCCGGATGTGTGAGCACTCTCGCCATCCAATCTTCCGCTCAACCCCAAAGGTAGATTGTTGTCGACAGTCCAAACTTGCCCTCTTCTGCGATCGCCACATGGATGGATGGCTTGTAGGTGGATATCTTTGACTTGTGCCGCCGGTGTTCCTGCCAGGCCTTGTTCTCCACTGCACTCCGGTGTTCTGGTGCATGTCGCCATCTTCTCCTGATGTTTGCGTGAGTTGGCTGGTCACACCTCTTCTCTTCTTGTGATCTTCTGGTGGCACCGTGGCACTCGCTTCCCTTCTTCTCCTCCTTTCCTTTCACGACGTGGTCGGTCCCATTTCTGGTCTTCACTACCCAGGCCATCTCTGTGTGGCGTGCACTCCACACGTGTATCCCTGGTTGCGTCCTACCCTTAGGACACGCCTTCTCTTCTTTCAATGACCAAAACCAGGCATCGCACCTTTCTTCCTGTCGCTCCTCCTTTACTTCGGGTCGGTGTTATCAGACCTCTTCTTGAACTTCACGTCGATCTTCATGTCAGACCATTCAGTTACTTTTGCTTTGACCTTCTGGCAGGTCTTCGCAGTCGTGACCTTCTGGCAGGTCATCTTCTCCTTTTCTTTCCAGGCAACCATCTGACTGGTCATCTTCTCCTTTTCTTTCTGGGCGACCATCCGACTGGTCATCTTCTCCATTTCTTTCCGGGCAACCATCCGAGTGGTCATCTTCTCCTTTTCTTTCCGGGTGACCATTTGACTGGTCATCTTCTCCTTTTCTTTCCGGGTGACCATCCGACTGGTCATCTTCTCCTTTTCTTTCCGGGCGACCATCTGTCTGGTCAGCTTCTTCCTTTCCTTTCGGGCGACCAACTGACTGGTCCACGTCTTCTTTCCTTTTCTTTTCGGGCGACCATCCGACTGGTCTGCGTCTGGTGGTGACTTTCTGGCAAGTCATCTTCGCTGTGACCTACTGACAGGTCTCCGAGGACGCGATCCCTGCGTCACTCAGTCGTGGTGGCGTGGAGTTCCTTCACTCCGTGCGCATTCCTGCGCAGTGCTGTTCGATACTGAGGTGTGGAGTTCCTTCACTCCTTGCGCGTTCTTGCGCAGTGCTGTTCTGTGGCGTTGGCGTGTCGCTGTGCAGCGTCACTCTGGCGCTCCTGTTTCTGGCGCTCCTGACACATTCCGGCGCAGTACTGCGCGGTCCTGTCGTGCAGATGTGGGGTTCCTTCACTCCTTGCGCTGTCCTGCGCAATGCTTTGCTTCTGGCGCATCCCGGCGCTGTCTCCTTGCGTGTTCCTGGAGTTTCCGCCGCGTTCCTGCACTGTCTCCTGGCGCGTTCCTGAAGGTTTTAGCGCGTTACTGCGCTGTCTCCTGGCGTGTTCCTGAATGTTCTGGTGCGTTCCTGCGCTGACTCCTGAACACTTCTTGCGCTTCCTGGGGTGTACCTGCGATTGGTCAGTCTCCTTGGGTGTCTGCTAGGTAAATGTCTTTCTTTGCTGCTGACAGTGTTCCCTTGGTTTGTTGCAGGCTTGTATATACTGATTCTCTGTCTGGTGTCCTCTGCAGGGAGTCTGCTGTCTTCTGGCGCACTTGGGGCCACTAGGGCACAGCTGCAGTGGTCACTCGCCCTGTTGCAGACTTAACTGGGGGCTGTCTTTTCCTTTGAGGTGCGCTGTTGCACCATATCCACTGGGTGGAAGTGTTGCAATTAGCTTTGATTTCGTCGTGGGCCCGGGTTTGCTGTGGTCTGGATGCTTCCTGCATTCGGCTGGGAACGGAGCTTCGGCTGATCTGATCTGAAGCTGCTGTTTGCACTTTGCTGGTGAGGAGCTTGCTTGCCTTCACGTTCTCCCCGCCTGCAGCAGCCTCTCAGACCACACTCTGCGCAGGGCGGGGAAGAGTCGGTGCTGGGGCAGCGTGAAGTGTGCTGTGGTGTCCTCCTGTTTTGGTGGACTTACAACTCCCTGCCCCTCTCCGCAGGCTTTTTCTCGTCACGGCCGCGCAGGGTAGGGGCTGGCAGATGGCTCCTGTTCACTCTCCCTGCCAGTCTTCTTCGCACCCCGGGCTGTGTGTGGGTAGGGGGGGAAGAGCGTTAGCGCCGCTGGACTTCTCGCCGCTTTTCCTTCACTATTCCGCCGCTGCAGCCTCACAATCCACACACGGCGCGGCGGGGGGGGGGGAGTGTTGGCGCTGTCCTCCGGGTGGCACACTGCTCTGGGGCCTTGGGCAGCCTATGCCTCGTCCGGCTGTGCTGGGGGCGCTTGCCAATGGCGGGGCCTTGTCGTGAGTGCAGGTGGGCTCCGCTTTAATTTCTCGGCGCCCGGCAGCTTTCCTCACGCTGCGGGTGCTCTTTTAAGTTTAATCACCCCTGCCGCCGCACTTCACACACGCTGCGCGGCGGGGAGACGCTGCAGGCAGGCTGCGGGTGGGCTCTGCGGGTCCTGCTCCCTTGTGGGGCACAGTGTTCACTGTAGCAGCGGGTGGGCTCCGCTTGTGTGTTTCCGCCCGGCAGCTCTTCCACACGCTGCGGTGGGGGACACTGCCGGCAGGCCGCGGGTGGGCTCCGCTTGCTCTGCTTTAATGTTCGTTTATTGTCGGCGCTCCGCAGGGCGCTCGGCAGGGCACCACGGCTAAGCGGGTGGGCACCGCTTATGATACAGTACCGGGGGTCGCTTCAGGCTTGCGCGGCCCCCTCCGCTCACCTTCAGCTGGCTGGCTTCCTTCCCACGGGTGGGCTCCGCGGAGGTCGTAGCGTTTGGCTACCAGTCCTGGCTCGGTGGCGGCCGATGCAGGTGGGCTCTGCACGGCTTCCTCTTCACCCCAGGCAGGGGGGGCTCAGTCGCGGCCGATGCAGGTGGGCTCCGGTCGGTCCGCTCTTCACCCCATGCAGGGGCCGTGCAGGCTGGCTCAGAAGGTGTGGGGTAGGCTCCCGGTCACCTTCTTGTCTGCAGGCAGGCCCCGGGCTCGGCTTACGCCCTGCAGGCCTCTCTGCGGCCGGCGCCGCTTCCCCGAGAGGGTGCCCTCCACATGGGCAGTTCCCTTCTTCTTTCAGGGGTTTTTCTTCTTTTATATGCAGCACGCGTGGCTAGCGTCCGCCCTCCTCGTCGCCAATGTAATGTTGGGGGCCCTGGGCCCTCATGCTGTAAAGGACTGACACAGACACCATCAGCTACAAGGTACAACTCGCCCAGAGCATGTGCGCTCTGCCTCTTTTATTAGAACTGTGTCACCTGACCAGTGACATCAGTGGTGGGTGGGTGTTTAGTGTAGGGCATACAAAAGACTAGACTGCTGACTGTGACTCTGGGTCACTACACTACACTCATTGTCCTTGGAAACAACCAGGCCCGGTCGGCACTGGTAACAGCGGTGGGGCGGGTAGGTGGGAAGTGGATAGATGACTGGATAGTAAAGTAAATATAAAAATAAATGGAACCTCTTACCTTGCGCTCACCGCATCACCGAGAGGGTGATGCGGCGAGCGCAAGGTAAGTGGTTTATTATTTTTTTATTTTACTTTCCCTATTCTGTCGTCACTCCCCCCTCACCTCCCACGCCTCACCACTATTACCTGTGCCCGCCGCACCTGGAAACAACAGCTTTTTAGCACGCCGGTTTGTTGTTCCAGGAAATGGCAATGTTAGCTGGTTAACAACTGCATTTGACAAGTTACTTAAGCCCACTGGGATGTTTTATCCTTGACTGCCTCTATTATAAAAAACAGAATGTCAGGAGCTGAATTTTTATTGTGCATTTCATAAGTCTGCCAAATGGATCTATGACATGATACTATAAGCCGTCTGTTTTTTTTTATCGACCGTATGGTGCATTGTGGGTTTTATAGTCTGGCTTTTAAACATGTCATTGTGGGCAAAATGCTGCTGGCTAAAATGCCAAAATTGGATAAAAGTGTTATACATGACACAGAGCTGCTTGTCATCTACATTTATTTATATTTGATACGATCTCCTTCAAAACCTGGTTGTTTTACACATGCCTCCACAAGTAAACAGTTCTCACTTAGTTTGTGACACTTCAGTCATTCATGCACATCATGTATTAACACAAGCATTGGCAAGCGTAAGGTTTTACAACTTGTGCAGTGGAAACTTTTATACCGAGTTTCACATCACAACAAAGGTACAATATGGGCAGCAGCAACAAAATCTTCCCTAAGACACAGAATACATACAGGACAGGTGCCAGTAGCATGGGGAACGTCACACAGCGTTCTCGCATTTAAAGGAGATGTACAACACAGGTAGAAAACACACTAAAAGGGGAGTGAGAGGAGGTAAAAGACTTCTGTGTGCTTTCTGTAAATAGACATAAACAAACAAGTAGTTCAAAACTCCGGGTAAAGACAGCCAGATATCTAATGGAACCACCATACATTCGTGTACTCGCATAGGATGATGACCCCGCACCTACCTGCTGCGGTATGCTTCACATCAACCACTGGGAAGCATCTGAAAGTATTACTGTTGACTGGCTGTATAGGCCCTACTCCCTGAGTTGTGGGTTTCCTTGTTTGGGTTAGGTCTCATGTCGATATTTGTGTTCTCCCTCAGTTATACTATTAGATCTATTTTAAAATTGTGTGTTGGTGAGGCAAAATATGTTTAGTGGTGCCTCCGTAACACTAGACTAAAAACAGGAGGGTCGAGCAACATACCCTGCTTCTCTTTTCCATTGACCTGTTTCATCACTCGAACATTGCCCTGTGTGGTCAGACACCCTCCTAAGGACTATAGCTGTCAGCATCTCACATCAAATGCTGTGAAACAGCCCATGGTTCAAAAGGCATGGTATGCAAGCGCAATAAATATTGTATTGTAATTGCATTTATATCGCGCTTACAACCCCTGAAGAGGTTTCGGAGCGCTTTTTCAGCTAGTAGCGCGCTACTCCGGAACCCATAGAGGATTAGTGTTGAATTAGTATAGTGAAATATGAAAGTAATTTAATATAATTTTTTTTTATAAGATGGGCTAACAGAAGTGGAAACACCCCTTCGAGAGAGGCACACAGGCGCCACCCTTTTAGAGGAGGTCTTCAATGTGGGTGGGCCAGGTGCTGTGCAATCACAGCCTCAGTACTGCACCTGTTTAAAATGTTGAGGGTCGCCACTGGGGTTATGACCCATAACTTCCTGACGACCCGGAAGCTGCACTCCTCTGTGAACTCTTTCACCCTCTGACGGAAGTCCACGGTGCCGGTCAGAGGAGACACCCACTATGTGACTAAGCCACGATATTCCAGTGGCAGTTTTTTGTCACCCAATGCATTTTAACGTCTACTTTTCACATGTATTTCAAAACACCCTGCTGTGACCTTTTCCCCAGTGTTTGAAGGCCGCACACGCCTCTTCTGTAATGTTAATCAATACGCGAGTGTTGCACAGTTATTTTTCTTGCGTAACTTGGCGTCCTGGAGCCGCCATAAAAACTTCATAAAATAACTTTTACAACAACCATTTATCAACAACAATAGTTCAGTGAGTGATCTTATCTTGTAAGTGCATTACAACCATTATTTGGAAATACATTTCTCAAGTACTTCCGACGAGGAGGGGGACATAGAACATGCCCCATTTACTGCAGAGCAGAATACAATCGGTAACAGATATGGTCCATTTGGTGCACATTTTCTCCAGTTCTCACATCCTTTTAATAGGTAGTCAAGCCCCTGTTGATAATTTGTTGTGGTGAGACCTTTCGCTGGCCTGCTGGTTGGACAGTAGACAAAACAACCTCACTCTCTATTTGTGATGTTGAACAGATTTGTGAGGATAGGATTACAGCGAGCAATATTAGATTTAAAACTTTGGTTACTAGAACCTTTCACTGCTCTCTCTTAAATGGTGCCCAGGCATTATGGGTAATTCACATATACTTTTATCCTCTAGATGCAAGTGTCTTCATAAAACAGGAAAGGTATTTTGGTGGTGGTGTCCAAACTTAATATCCCTGTACCTGAGAATGTGAGCACCTCTTACATTTGAGTCCTTCCATGCCCAATTCAAACCTTAGTGCCTCTACTGGGAGACCACGCCATCGAGAGCCGGGGAATCTACTGGTTTCCTTCTTTTGCACATAGTCCAGGGCTTTCGAAAGACACTAAGAACCGAACAGGAGTATTAGCAGAATCTTAGACCTTTCGGTCCAGCTAGTCAGTGCTGCTCGTGTAACCTTACACGATCAGACTTAAAAAGGAGTCCCACAAGTCAAGTCAAGTCAAAATGTGTACAGCGCACTACTCACCCAGAGGGTCCAAAGGCGCTTGAGAGGGGGGAGGGGGGGGTTTCGCTATTTATAAAATAGTCAAGTTTTGAGTTGTTTTCTGAAGGAGAGGTGGTTCTGTGTAAGGCGAAGGTGGGTGGGGAGAGAATTCCAGGTTTTGGCCGCTGAGTAGGAGAATGATCTTCATCCCATGGTGGCTCTTCGGATGCGTGGAATTGTGGCGTGGGCTTGATTGGACGATCTTAGTTGGCGGGTGGGGGTGTAAAAGGTCAGGCGCGTGTTGAGGTATCTGGGTCCTAGGTCGTAGAGGGCTTTGTGTGCGTGGGTGAGGAGACAGAACGTTATTCTCTTGTTGATGGGGAGCCAGTGAAGGTCTCTCAGGTGACCGGATATGTGATTGTGGCGGGGTATGTCTAGGACGAGTCGGGCGGAGGCGTTCTGAATACGTTGGAGTTTTTTCTATAATTTGGCTGTGGTTCCGATGTAGAGGGTGTTTCCGTAGTCCAGTCGGCTTGTGACAAGTGCTTGGGTGACCGTCTTTCTTGTTTCGGTGGGGATCCATCGGAAGATCTTTCGGAGCATGCGTAAGATGTTAAAGCATGATGATGAGATGGCGTTGACTTGTCTGGTCATCGAGAGGGAGGAGTCTAGAATGAATCCCAGGTTGCGAGCTTGTTCCGTTGGTTTGGGTGCGCTGCCCAGGGCCGGTGGCCACTATGAGTCGTCCCATGCAGAGGGGGATGATCCTAGGATTAGGACTTCCGTCTTGTCTGAATTCAGCTTTAAGCGGCTGTTCTTCATCCACTCGGCTACGTCTTTCATCCCTTGGTGTAGGTTGGTTTTGGCGGTGTTTGGGTCTTTGGTGAGGGAGAGGATCAGCTGGGTGTCGTCGGCGTAGGAGATGATGTTGAGGTTGTGCTGGCGTGCGATGGATGCGAGGGGGCTCATGTAGACGTTGAAGAGGGTGGGGCTGAGAGATGATCCTTGTGGTACGCCGCAGATGACTTCAGTGGCCTCTGATCTGAAAGGGGGGAGGCGGACTCACTGGGTTCTTCTGGCAAGGAACGAGATAATCCAATCCAATGCTTTTCCTTGTATCCCAACGTTACTGAGGCATTGTACAAGGGTGCTATGACAGACCGTATCAAACGCTGCGGAGAGGTCCAGGAGGATGAGGGCAGCTATTTCCCCATTGTCGAGTAGTGTTCGGATGTCATCTGTGGCTGCGATGAGGGCGGTCTCGGTGCTGTGTTTGGCTCGGAAGCCGGACTGTGAGGGGTCGAGGGAACCGTTAGACTCGAGGAAGGCGGCGAGCTGACTGTTGACGGTCTTCTCTATGACTTTGGCAGGGAATGGGAGGAGCGAGATGGGGCGGTAGTTCTTAAGTTCAGTGGGGTCTGCTGTAGGTCTCTTCAAGAGGGCACTGAGTTCGGCATGTTTCCAGCTTTCCGGGAAGGTAGCGGTGTTGAGGGAGCAGTTGATGATATCCTGGAGATGGGGTGTGATAATGGAGTCGGCCTTGTTGAATATGTGGTGGGGGCATGGGTCGGTTGGTGATCCAGAGTGAATGGAGTTCATCAGGCGGATGGTGTCTTCGGTGCTCATCGGGGGCTTCAGTTCGGTGGTAAGGGGGGTAGACTGGTCGCCGAAGCTGTTATGTATGTCAGCGATTTTGCTGTGGAAGAACGAGGCTAGAGAGTTGCAGAGGTCTTGAGAGGGAGTGATGTCGTTGGTGCCGGCATTGGTAAGCTCTTTGACGATGCTGAAGAGTTACTTGCTGTTGTGGGCGTTGTTGTCGAGTCGATCCTTGAAAGCTGATTTCTTGGTGGATCGGATCAACTGGTGGTGATTGCGAGTGGCGTCCTTGAGAGCGGTCATGTTGTCTGTGATTGGGTTTTTTCGCCAGGCTTTCTCGAGGGTGCGGCAGTTCTTTTTGGAGTTCTTGAGGTTGTCATTGAACCAGGAGGCTTTTTTGCTTCCTGGCTTGTTGTGATGGTTTTTCAAGGGTGCTAATTCGTCAGCGCAGTGGGTGATCCATTGTGCGAGATTGATGGCTGCTTGATTTGGGTCCGATGATTTGGCGGGAGGGTTTTGGTTTAGCGATGTGGTGAGCTGGTCGGTGGTAATTTTGTTCCAGTTTCTGCGGGGAACTTGTTGTGGGTGGTGGTGGGTCGTGGTCTTTCTGAAGTTGAAGTGAACGCAGCTGTGGTCTGTCCAGTGGAGATCTGTGGCGTGATTGAAGGAGACGTGCTTGCTGGAGGAGAAGATTGGGTCGAGCGTGTGTCCGGCATACTGGGTGGGGGTGTTTACCAGTTGTTTGAGTCCGAGATTGGCGAGGTTGTCCAGAAGGGTGGTGGTGTTGCTATCGTTGTTCTTTTCCAGGTGGAAGTTGAGGTCCCCTAGGAGAATGTAGTCCTCGGAGGGGAGGGCGTGTGGGCTGATAAAGTCAGTGATGACTTCGCTGAATTTTGTGCGGGGTCCTGGTGGTCTGTAGATGAGGGTGCCTCTAAGTGTGGTCTTGGGGTCGGTGTGTATCTGGAAGTGAAGGTGTTCGGCGGCTGTGAGGGTGTCGTCGGAGCTTGTCGTGATGCGGATGGTGTTCTTGTGGACGATGGCGATGCCTCCTCCTGTTTTGTTGATGCGGTCCTTTCGGATGATCTTGTAACCGTCCGGGATGGCTATGGCGATGTCGGGCGCTGATGAGGCGTTCATCAGGTTTCTGTAAGAAAGGCGACGTCCGGTGTTGTGGTGTCTAGTAGGTTCAATAGTTCAATGGCGTGTCTGTGGACCGAGCGGGTGTTGAGCAGGATGCACTTCAGGTGGTTATTGTCGGAGCTCTGTTTGGCGTTTGTGGATGTAGTGTGGGTCTTGATGCAGCAGAACTTGCAGGATTGGCAGGTGAAGGGTCCATGGGTGCGTCCTGTGGCGGCTTGGTGGCAGTCGGGGAGACGGCCGGTGTTGAGTGCAGAGAGGGTTTGCGGCGTCGTACGTTAGGCGGGTGGAGTGGGTTTTGCGGGGGCCAGAGGGTCTGGCGCTGGGCGCGGTCCAGGCGCGGACGGGCGTAGACGGGCTTACCTTTGGCGTGCCATCGGCGCGCATGGGGCGCGTCCGCTGCGCGTGAACGCTGCGCGTATGTCGCTCTAACATAAGTGGAGAGTGGAGGGGGCGGAGCGAGGGAGGAGCAGCTGGGAGGCAGGAGCGGGGTGGCGAGTGGGGAAGGGATCGATTTGGAGATGCTGTAGGGGACGGGGTGGGGCCGCGGGGGAGCAGCGGCAGGGACGGGCCGAGAGGCACAACAAAATGGCACCAGAATAATAATGCAGCCGAGATCGGGGCACAGTCAGGAGGCCACCAGCACTAACACCAAAACAATGCAAAGCTAGGCACAGATGCAGGGGTGCGACAACAAACGGACGAAATCACGATTAAGATGCAGGGGTACGATATTAGACAGATGAAATCAGCGCCAATACCAAAATGATGCAAAACAATGCTAATCTGGGCACAGATGCAGGGTTACGATACCAAGCAGATGGAAGCAGATGGAATTACGAGTCCAGGCAGTCCAAGCAGATGGAGTCTAGGCACAGGATGGCAAGAGCGAATCAGGCACAGTCAGGAGCGGGAGGAGCGACCGGTTCTGACCAGGTCAGGTCGGCCACAGCTCCTTTCGCGGCTCTTACCTTGGGATACCAGTGGGACGGAGGAGCAGCTGGGAGGCGGGAGCGGGGTGGCGAGTGGGGAAAGGATTGATTTGGAGATGCTGTAGGGGACAGGGGTGGGGCCGCGGGGGAGCAGCGGCAGGGACGGGCCGAGAGGCACAACAAAATGGCACCAGAATAATAATGCAGCCGAGATCGGGGCATAGTCAGGAGATCACCAGCACTAACACCAAAACAATGCAAAGCTAGGCACAGATGCAGGGGTGCGACAACAAACGGACGAAATCACGATTAAGATGCAGGGGTACGATATTAGACAGATGAAATCAGCGCCAATACCAAAATGATGCAAAACAATGCTAATCTGGGCACAGATGCAGGGTTACGATACCAAGCAGATGGAAGCAGATGGAATTACGAGTCCAGGCAGTCCAAGCAGATGGAGTCTAGGCACAGGATGGCAAGAGCGAATCAGGCACAGTCACGAGCGGGAGGAGCGACCGGTTCTGACCAGGTCAGGTCGGCCACAGCTCCTTTCGCGGCTCTTACCTTGGGATACCAGTGGGACGGAGGAGCAGCTGGGAGGCGGGAGCGGGGTGGCGAGTGGGGAAAGGATTGATTTGGAGATGCTGTAGGGGACGGGGGTGGGGCCGCGGGGGAGCAGCGGCAGGGACGGGCCGAGAGGCACAACAAAATGGCACCAGAATAATAATGCAGCCGAGATCGGGGCATAGTCAGGAGATCACCAGCACTAACACCAAAACAATGCAAAGCTAGGCACAGATGCAGGGGTGCGACAACAAACGGATGAAATCACGATTAACACCATCGCCGCTGCACCAATTCCCCCCCGGTGCTGAACTTTTCAGATTTACATTGTTTCATGACGAGCTGGGCTCGTCATCAGTGTGCGAGGAGGCTACGCCATGACAAGCCCAGCTCGTCATGAGTGTGGAAGGGGTTAAGATGCAGGGGTATGATATTATGAAAGGGGAATGGATCACTTTGCCTGCTCAACCATTGGGTATACAGGAAATGAGGAGGTCCCAGATGAAAAAAGGCCCTCATGCACGTGATGGGTATGGTGGTATCTGAAGCGGTATATGTTGGTTCTCCGCTTTTAGATCACGTCAGTGCATAATCATTGGGTCTGGTTTCAGTTTATGCAGCCTCCACCAGGAGGTTTTTACCCATGGTTGACACAGTAGTGAGCCAGTGATAAAAAAGGTTATATTAAAAAGACACCTCAACCTAAGTTCTGCTACTTTATTCTTACTTGGTTGTGGGTCTAGTAAACTCTATAGGAGTGCATCAATTTGGACTGAGTTACGAGTACTGGATGCATTCAGAGTAGTAAAAAACTTGAAGGGGGGAAAAGATTGTGAAGGTATCTAAAAAAAGGTCGACATGTTTCTGCCTTAGTCTGCCTTGGTATAGGACTTACGGGCATTCATCAGGACCAGTGGTTGGGAAACGTGAGGTTTAACAAAAAATAATACCTTTTTCGTTCACGTTTGAGCACTTATTTTTTGTTAAACCTCACGTTTCCCAACCACTGGTCCTGATGAATGCCCGTAAGTCCTATACCAAGGCAGACTAAGGCAGAAACATGTCGACCTTTTTTTAGATACCTTCACAATCTTTTCCCCCCTTCAAGTTTTTTACTCAGTCCAAATTGATGCACTCCTATAGAGTATCTTCCGAAGTAGTCTTTTGCAAAAGCCTAAAAGGACTTGGAGGTGAGGATTCAGTCTCTTTTCCACCGTGGTGTAAGATGGTTGGGGGCAGCAATCCCAAAAAGTAATACAATGATGCTGAGAGGTTATTCTTCTTGGCAGCAGAGAACCTCTATGGGGTAATATACAACATATCTATGGTGGTGCCACTGGGAGTCTCTTTATACAGTGGGGCTCCAGATGCATGTGTAACAGCACTCATTACTTATTTGGGCAGCTGGAGATACTAAGGACAGCGGAGATGGGTCTGGTGTCTGTCCATCACATAAAGGAGTATTCTACCTGTGGAAATGTCTTTGATTTGGGGAAGAAAGAGCTTCTACAGAAGGGCCTTGAAATAAACGGACTGTTTCTATCTGCCTTGTGGAGGAGGGGTCTACCTGAAAATAGGTTTCCAAAAGTGTGCAAGACCTGATGAAAATAGCACTTTAAGAGCATGAACCCGCATGCTTCAATTTAGGGAGTGTTAATAGTTCGCTCATCGAGGACAAATTCTACATTGCCTGTACCTTGACCAAAACCTGTGTTTTAGACATTTGATTTATTAACTTACAAAACAAAAACTTATGGGATCTCCATTACTGTTTTTTTAATATTACCAGAGTAGCCTTTTAGGGAATAAACGGCTCAGGGTATGAATACTATGAATAAAGAAACAAACCTTGAAGATAGGCAATGCAGATGAAGAAGAGGGGCAGTAGCAAGGTAGAATTGTAGTTGCCCTGTCACTTGCAAGGAGAGGAGTGGAAAGGAGTGTTTTCACACTGTGATGGAGCACATCGTAGGATCAAACCAAGAACTTTAGGCTTTCAGAGCCCACAAGCCCTGTTGCTGGAGGTGGTGCTACAGCCAGCTCCAGTTCCCACCAGATCAGCCAACTAATTTAACATCCAACACCACCTATTCCTAAGTGTATGGGTTGGTTTCAGTACTTGGGAAAATGTAAGTGTGTAGTTGGACTACGAAGAATTCTAAAGAGCTACAGGGCACAAAGTGATTTAGATGACAGTGAGTTGAGCAGGGTGGGAGTACTCTGGCTTCATGCTCCTATGTGAACAAAATCCCTCACTGAGGCAAGTATTTGCTGGAAACATTCGTCAAATTCTGAGGCTTTGGATGATTAGAGAGAACATACAAGGCAGGCTGCACATTTGCAAAGGATTGTCCTCCAGCACTAGTTTCAGCTACCACACCATCCCTCCAACCGCAAACTGTTTGATGAGTACGGAGAAGCAGAGCCAAAATCACACTCCCAAATTGTCAGCAGAGCCCCTAAATTCCAAACACATCTTCAGCTTACAACATACTCCTAAATCTGCAATCAAGCTAGAATTCATGAACAAGCCACGTACGGCCCAAGACATTAAAGGCCATTACTTCCATGATGTAAATGGTCATATTTTTTGACCCACAGTCAAATTGCTTTTCAACTCTTCCTGGTAAAACTAAGCCTGGCACCAACATCAGGGACGGATCCACACAGTACCACTTTTGGGGGCCATTAAAAGAAGTAAAACGAGTGGCACTGAAAGTCATCGCAAAAGCGAACTCCATTGTAAAAAAAAAAAAAACTCGCCCGTGAGTGGTGCGCGCGTGCCACTGCGAGCCATATGTTTTCAATTATCGCGCCTGTGTCTGGGCACGATAATTGAAAACATATGGGCTTTGGTGCGCGTAACAGACACCAATAGGCCATGGGCAGAGCAATGCGCCTGCCTTTGGTGTATTGCGTGCTCTGTTTAAAAAAAACCCACCGAAACAAAGCCCAACAACGGAACCCAAAAGGAAAAGCACACGCACGAGCGTGTGCAATTTCAGGGTCCGTTTTTAAACCCTGGCCATAAGGGCTCTCGCCTGTGCTGCGCAGTGTAACGCAGAGCGCAAGCCCTAAAAACTGGATTCTACAACTTCATTAAACAAGAAGTATATATGGCCCCTTGTTTTGAGATGAGGATATTTTCGTTTTTCGTGGTACTAACCCCAACGTGTGTTGATTTGTGCAACGTGAAGTTGTTGCTTGTGAATGTTGTTCAACTGCTTGGATATTTTTTTGCTGTTTCATTTTGTTCAGGTTGGCTGAGCCATGACCATAATTGACAGATAAAGAAGCTGTGCATGGAGCGAGTTAGTGGAAGAGAGAGAAAGAGGGGCAAAGCAGAAAAGAGACGAAAGAGTGAAAAAGACAGGGACACTGCATGCACATTAAGTGAAACAGAAGCGGAGACACAAAAGAAAACATAAAACCAGAACAGACTTGAAACAAGCATTCAAAATGAAATAGGTCTCGCCTTTTATTAAGTTAAAGCCATTTGCTTTGCTGTACAGTACCATTAGCAAAGCAAATAGCTTTAACTTAATCAAAGGCGAGACCTATTGCATTTTCAATGCTTTTTATTTTTTTTGCAACTTCAACAATCCAAGCGTTACTGTCTATGAGGTGTCTGTCTTTTGCTATCTTTCCAATCAATAAAATCTTTATTTTGGTTACAAAAACTATAATAGATGCAGTACAACAATAAATAAATCATCTTAAATTTACCCAAATGAATAAGAGCAAGCACAGGACACAAAAAATCAGTCATCAATTTCAAAATTTCATTCTTTCATTATTGCTTTGATCTGATACTTATAGGCTAAGACACAAAAGATGCAAACTGCGAAACCAACTTCAGTTGAATGCAAATGGTGTAAAAATAAGAGAGTGGGTCAGCAGGGTCTCAAAAGGGCATTATTCAGCATGGGTCGAATTATACATTGTTAAACGGCGTGGTCCTGCTGTGAGATTTCGTACCACCGCATTGAAACAAAGAGAGCCACCCTACCCGAGTTTGGACCTCACAGCGCTTCAGTTTATGTTCAGGGCATGGGCTACCACCGCTGACAGACAGGCCCGGACTGGCCGTTGCGGGCACTGGGCAATCCCCCGGTGGGCCGCAAGGGTGGGGGCTGGGTTGGGACCCCTGGGGGTCGTTTTTGTTACAGGGCCGTTTTGCTGCAAAAACGGCCCTGTAACAAAATCGGCCGAAAACCGGCCCTGGCAGAGAGCGCGGCCGTCCCTCCTCCCCCGGGAGGAGGGGAGGGGGGGCCGGTCGAGCACTTTGCCAGGGCCGGTTTTGTTTCCCAGTCCGGCCCTGCTGACAGACCGGTCACATTTGGTCCGTTTTGGCTTTGAGAATTATGACGGGTAAAAGTGGAAGGTTTGGGCGAGGCTGAAAGGCTGCAAATTCATATGAGTTCGTAAAGAACCTTGCAAAGCCTGCTGAAGGGTAAACAATATTGAAAATAAAAGTCCACTGGAGGGCGATAAAATGTAGCAAATGAAAATGAAGCCATGAAAGTAAAATAAAATGAAATTAAATTAAATTAAAATGAATTTGTAAAGCGCATGGCTGCCCGAGAGCGTCCCAGCGCTATAGAACAAGGAGTACTGCAGGGGAGGTTAGGGATTAGGAGTCTTGGGGAAACAGGAAGGTTTTCAGAAGCTTTCGGAACCTCGGATAGCTTGGTTCAGTGCGGATCTTGATCGGAAGGGCATTCCACAGGGTGGCCGCATTCACTGAGAATCGGCGCCCCCCTGTTCGGGCCCGCTTGACTCTCTGGACAATAGCCAAGTTGCCATGATCAGAGCGAAGGGATCTAGTAGGCTTATAAGGACAAACAAGGTTCCCTAAAATCGGGGGACCCTTCTCCTGTAGGGACTTGTGAGCAATACATAAGGATTTAAATTTAATCCTTTCACGTACTGGTAGCCAATGAAGGGCTCTGAGTGCAGGCTTGGCTGAGGATCTGCGAGGCGTGCCAGTAAGCAGCCTCGCTGCCAAGTTCTGGACTCGTTGGAGAGTATTGATTGTTGTTTCAGAGGTAGCCAGAAGAAGGGTGTTACTATAATCTAATCTTGGCAGGATTAGTCCTTGGATCAGTAGTTTCCTCGACTGCTCTGGCAATAGGGGAAGAATCTTGCGAGCAGAGTGAAGTAGCCCCATGCATATACCTGCTGTCTATTTTGCTTGGGTCCGAAATGTCAGATCCTGCTCCAGCCATACCCCAAGGCTTTTTAGTTCACTCTTTGGAGTGGGAGCGGGCCCCAAGCAGACGGGCCAGATAGAATTGGGTAACGATGTTACATGGTGGCCTAGAAGCATGAGCTCTGTTTTAGATCCATTCAGTTTCAGTCGTGAGCTATTCATCCAGGAGTGGATTTCTGAGAGGCAGGAGTGAAGATTTTCCACGCAGTGTTCCTCTTGGAAGAGTGAGACGACTAGTTGGGTGTCGTCAGCGTAGGTGCTTTGATCCCATAGGGATGCACCACATCTTCCAGGGGGGCCATATAGACATTGAATAAGGTAGGGCTCAATGAAGGGGGGGTCAGTTTGGAACGTGCTGCACCCTCCCAGACCTGGAAGGTTCGATTCTCCAGGAAAGATGTTAGCCATCGTAGCGCTGTGCCCGCTACTCCAGTCCCAGATTACTCAGGCGGCGAATTAAGATCTTATGGTCCACCGTGTCAAATGATGCACTTAGATCCAGGAGGACCACCACCGTTGATCCCTCTGAAGCCAAGATACACCTTGCCTCTTCCGTCACTGCTAGCAGGGCGGACTCTGTTCCCTGACCTGGACGGAAGCCTGTTTGAGAGTTGCGGAGCAGCCTATTGCTTTCTAAGAAGAGCGAGAGCTGCTGATTGGCCATTTTCTCCGCCATCTTGCTGATACCAACCAGATTGGTCGAAAGTTAGCCAATTCTGTAGGGTCAAGCTCTGTTTTTTTTAGGAGCGCTTTGACCGTAGCCTGCTTCCAGCTAGGAGGGACAATTCCTTGCATGAAGGAGGCGTTGAGAAGGTCTGTAATTAGCGAAGTAATGGTAGCTGTTACTCGTTTCAAAATATGCATAGGGGCAGGGTCACTAGGGGAACCACTCTTCACAGCGGCCAGAATTTTTTGGAGGTCGTCCCCTGAGATCGGTGCGAACGCCTCAAGACGAGGGCCTGAGGTGTAAGCAGTAGATTGATCCGGGTCAGGGATTGATCATTCCAAATAAAGTTTTTAATATGTTTTGGATTTTACTTTCAAAGAAAGCAGCAAATTGATTACATCTGGTTTCCGATGCTTCTTGCACCATCGGAGGGCATGGTGCCTTGAGGAGGTCTTTCACAATTTTGAATGTCTCTCTGGATGAATTGGAGGCTGTCTTAATTTTCTCCTCAAAGTATGAGGCCTGAGCTAGTTTCCGGGATAATTTGTAGGCCCTAATGGCAGCTCTATACTCGGCTTTGTTATGGGAGGTGTTTTGAAGACCCTGCTTTTCTTCTCCATTATTTTCTTAGGAAGAACGAAGTCCAGGGAGCTATTAAGCCAATAGGAAAGCTTTTTGTCCACCTCCAAGGGGTTAGGATCTGACTGGGGAGCTGTCTGTTCCAATCGGTGAGTCCAGCTCTCTAAGGAAAGTTTGGACCACACTCTCTCTAGAGTGCGTGGTGCCTGTATCTGTGGACGGTCGGTGCTAATTTGCCATTCAAATGGGATTAGAAAGTGGTCAGACCAAGGTAAAGGGAGGGGGGCCTTGATACCAGAAATGTGATATTCGTGAAAATGGGATCGAGAAGATGCCCCTTGGTGTGAGTGGCATCCTTATTTTTAAGATCCAGTTCCAGAGCTTTTAGCTCGAGCTTAAGATCCATTGCCCCCTTGTTGCATGGATCATTAAAATGGAAGTTTAGATCTCCTAATAGAATAAAATTGGGTGCAGCTGATGCAAGGGAGATGGTATTTTCTAAAAGGGATCCTGCAAATTGACCGGAGGGCGATATAACAAAAGACCTGATAGTGATTTATTCGGGGAAACTTGCAAATTAAAGTGAATGCTTTGGTAATATTTAACACCACCCTCTGATACTCTGCAAGTAAATCTGTCTCTATACATTATCGCTAGCCCGCCTCCTTTCCCTTGCGGCCTATTTTGGCACTGCATATTAAAGCCCGATGGGAGGGCCGCAACAATATCTGCCTCTGAGTTAGGTGACAGCCATGTTTCTGTTAAAAACAGTATGTCCAGTTTTGAATCCTGGATCAGTAAATTAATTTCGACCGCATGTTTCGGTAAGGACCTGCAGTTTAAGAGTGCCATGTTGAGGAGAGACGTGACTTTCCCGGCAAATCCCTTTTCCTGCGTGGGTACCGCCCATCTGTTACCTCTCGGAAGTGGGTCATCAGGCCTAAATCTAAAGAGTTCCGAGGGTTTATTTCTAGGTATCAGTTGTAAGAGTTTTTCACGTGTAAAGATGATGCAGTGGTCGGGGGAATCTGCCAAGGTCTTGGGCTACGGTTCTGAAATAAATATCCCTAACTTTGAATGAATAACAACTGTAAAATAACATCCAACCCATAATTAACATGGAACCCCTATGTACAATTCACATGCACACGGACATTGACCCGACTATATCTACATTTTATGAATCTACCAACGACCCACTTGTGCATGCTAACTTGAAACAGAGGTGCCCAACTGAGCAACCTTGCCACCCCCAATCATGTTGATGTGCCAATGCTAATAGCAGGGCAACCACATCTGTTTAACTTTAACACAACATTCATCTACAACAGCCAGTCAAGCGCACACAACAATTTGTAAGGTTATAAGTAATTATGGTAGCTGTATCCGGCTACACCTTCCTCCAGACTGCCCAGCACACCGGGCCCCTCATTATCTTACGAAAGGCACTACCCGCCTTCATGATTTAAGACGACCTCCTACTTTCAATTCATACCTTGGTGCGGACACGCATATCGTAAACCAAACCCGACCAGGACCGGGTTGGAAGTATCACCGGTCCCCCGAGACCACAATCGTATACTCGTTTACAGCCCTGAAGAGTCAATGGGTTAACTGCCCTTACTGACGAAACACGTGTCGGCTGGTTTCTTTGTCTTTTTGGTGTCTCCTGGACAGGAGGCCCAACTTTTCACCAATTAAAAACTAAAGACGGAAAGAACATCGTGTGTGACCTTATTCTTGAACGTCTACCATAATTACTTATAACCTTACAAATTGTTGTGTGTGCTTGACTGGCTGTTGTACTTTACATAAGGGTAGCTCTACACCCTTTGGTAGCAGAGTTTTAGGGTTTTCTCTGTACAGGCAGCACCAACGCAACTACTTCCTTGTGATCACTCAACCACTACATGTTGTGCGACATTCAAATTTGAACACTAATAACCCCTCGCCGAACTTGGAACACAACATTCATCTAGGCAATACTGCAGCCTCCATTCCTGCAATAAGCGCCCCAACTAACAACTTCGAGGCATTTACAGTTGTCTCGGTAACCGTCTGACAAGCTATCGAAATTCCGGCCGCACTCGGCCTCCGTAGCTGGCAGGCACACTCACGTTGCCTTGACAACAACCACATGACCGAAGCTGAATCCCCGCCCAACCCGGAAGCCGCACCGTTACTTAGACTCACACGAGACACGGCGGCTTTGTAGCAGGGCAGCGGGAGACGAATATAGGTAATCGGCATTTCCACCACGAAGGAACTGTAAGTAGAGACGCTTCACTTCACAGGAATTGAGACAACTACGTACTCACTCTATTTACCGTACACCATGCTGGTCCCATTACAATTCCTCCCCCGGTAATAACAACATCCATGTTTTTCACAGAATATGGTTGAGTAGTGGGGACACCTTCTCCCGCCCTCCGATGCAAAAAGACTCCTGAATAGTAGTAAGCCACGTACTTACAGCCAATCTGTGTTTGTATGTTTTATGTTCTATGTCAGTAAGTCCATGTGTGTCGAGTGTATCAATACGGATAATTTACGCACTTTTAACTTCTAATCGCAACCACCACAATGGAACGGCGAAACTGTGATACCACTACACCATAATGGTACGATCAGCACGTGAGACGGTTCAAATGTTTAACTATAACAACCGACAGCAATCACGATGCTGCTAAGCACGCACTTTTGATAAGTATGCGTGTTCTAGCCCGACCACTAGCCCACAACTGGCTATGTCACCATTAAAACCTCAATATTTTCCTAATGAGAGTGGGAGTACGCATGAAGATACCATAGACACGACACTGCACAACGTAACAGGCATGTAACACAGTTCACGTCTGATTGATGTCTGTTTTTCTTCTTCTTCCCACAGGTCTTTTTACACTTTTTTCTGACTCACCCAATGAGGCTAGTCCTTTTCACCATTTAGCGATTTTTGCTAAATAGGGTTACAGCGAACGAGGATTGGATGTGCTTTTTAGGGGGTACATACCGTCCAGTTCCCTGTTTATATCGGTCCTGGTGAAAACCTGGTATAAACAAAGTAGAATCCACTCAGAGTGGCGGTGATCCCTAAAGTGATGGGGAACACACAGTGTTGTTTAAATGCCCCTCACACACCAACAGGCCCCTTGGTGTCATGCTTCATCATCGGGGCCTTCGCACCCCTCTACGGGATGCGGCGTGCTACGACTCGCGAATACGCAGGAGCACTAGAAAGTGAACTATGTGAGGGGGTGTGTTACTAAAGTGTGAGTGAGGTGAGGTGAAAAAAGTGAATGGTTAAAAAATACCTGGCACATGGGTGAAAAATAATTTTATTAAATCCCTGGCTGGTGTTATTAAAAGAAGTGCAGGGTGGGGTTGTAAGAATACGTGTTAGGGTATTACAACCACTATAAAGGTGTCAACATGTTTCGGAGCGCGGGGGCTCCTTCTTCAGGACAAGGATAAGCACTTACCCTCCCCTTACTCACATGTAAATGTAAAAGTGTAAAAAATGATTACAACAATGTGTAATATACCTAACAATGTTATATATGTAGGTGGATGTAGTTGCGCCCAATTGGCGATAGATGAAAAACCTGTGGAAAGAAAGCACAATAAACACACTGGTCTACAGTGCACAGACCAAGGGAGAAGAAACTTCTCTAAGTACAACAAGGTAGACCCAAAAATAAGGGTCAGAGAACCCTGTAAAGAAAAAAAGGAAAAAATATATATATATGGACAAACACAGCACTTACAGACATACATACATAACATTGAAATATTCTCTGCTCAGATGGAAAGAGAGAGGGAGAAAAAACAGGTAATGTAAGGCTTACTTATAGTTCTCAAATATAAGACCTCATGAGCCTATGCGTGTTATTGGGGGATCCTTCCTTACTGCTCAGAAAAGTAACCTAAAAGACATTGATATATGGGATTCAGTTTGTTACAGGCACCAAAAGTACTAAAGCGCCAAGATGCTCCTTTTCATGACCCAAACTCACGGTTACTGCAATGGCTAGTTGCCTGCCTTCCCTCAACGCGGCTCCGATGAAGTGAGCGTAGGTCGCGTCAGTAACCCATTTATACTCTACCAATAGGTAATTAGTGGTGGTAGATTGGATAATGAGGCCCGGCGAATGCCCAAATACGGAGTCCGTACTCCCAGGGAATCCGGTGCTGCACGATCGGCTTACGCTATATAACGCGCATGCGCATCCCTGCCTTCTACTGCATTGATTGCGCATGTGCGGCAAACGATGTAACCGCACATGCGTGAGGAAGCGGCACTACGCCGCAGTGGGCAGAAAGCATGTGGGAGAAATAGATGTACAGCGAGCATGCGCGCTGGAGCTAAAATAGGCTAACGATGAGCGAGGACACTATTATGGGACAAAAATCTATCAGGTGGTGCTAACACTATAAAGGGCTGGTGTGATAGGGAATTAATCCATATATTGGCCCAATGGGTACTTAAAAAAGAGCAGTGAGTCTGATGGTAGTGAGGGAGACTAGCTCAGTGGAGGCATTATATCCTAATGAAACAACAATATTGGTTATAAATAGCCCCATTAGCTGTGACCTTCCCATATCAAGCTAGATGGGTACTTAAAAAAAGAACAGTGAGACTGACTCTGTGGAGGCATTATATCCTGATGAAAAACCAAAGTTATTTATAAGATGTGTCCTTCCCATATCAAGCTGGATGCAGAGTTCAGAGTGGGATGACCAAATACAGTTTATCTTAAGAGGTTCCAAGGAATGGAGTCATTGAGCCCAGTGGTATCGGTTCCAAGACGGAACACCCACCGCTGTTCTTTTTCCAGAAGGCCTACTTCTGGAAAAAGAACAGCAACTTTGTTTACACAAACTGGGAACAACGTGCATTTACTAATTGCAACAGCAAGAATGTTGTATATTTAATCACGTGTCCTTGTGGAAAAGAATATGTGGGAATGACAACGATACCAGTGAAAGTGAGACTCAATGAGCACAAAAGCAACATCAGGTGCAAAAAACTTACAACAAAAATGTCAGCCCACTTTATTGAACACCAACACTGTGTCAACGAGTTACAGTGGACAGTAATTGAACAACTGCCCTCAGAAGTAGGCCTTCTGGAAAAAGAACAGCGGTGGGTGTTCCGTCTTTGAACCGATACCACTGGGCTCAATGACTCCATTCCTTGGAACCTCTTAAGATAAACTGTATTTGGTCATCCCACTCTGAACTCTGCATCCAGCTTGATATGGGAAGGTCACATCTTATAAATAACTTTGGTGTTTCATCAGGATATAATGCCTCCACAGAGTCAGTCTCACTGTTCTTTTTTTAAGTACCCATCTAGCTTGATATGGGAAGGTCACAGCTAATGGGGCTATTTATAACCAATATTGTTGTTTCATTAGGATATAATGCCTCCACTGAGCTAGTCTCCCTCACTACCATCAGACTCACTGCTCTTTTTTAAGTACCCATTGGGCCAATATATGGATTAATTCCCTATCACACCAGCCCTTTATAGTGTTAGCACCACCTGATAGATTTTTGTCCCATAATAGTGTCCTCGCTCATCGTTAGCCTATTTTAGCTCCAGCGCGCATGCTCGCTGTACATCTATTTCTCCCACATGCTTTCTGCCCACTGCGGCGTAGTGCCGCTTCCTCACGCATGTGTGGTTACATCGTTTGCCGCACATGCGCAATCAATGCAGTAGAAGGCAGGGATGCGCATGCGCGTTATATAGCGTAAGCCGATCGCGCAGCACCGGATTCCCTGGGAGTACGGACTCCGTTTTTGGGCATTCGCCGGGCCTCATTATCCAATCTACCACCACTAATTACCTATTGGTAGAGTATAAATGGGTTACTGACGCGACCTACGCTCACTTCATCGGAGCCGCGTTGAGGGAAGGCAGGCAACTAGCCATTGCAGTAACCGTGAGTTTGGGTCATGAAAAGGAGCATTATTCTGGCGCTTTAGTACTTTTGGTGCCTGTAACAAACTGAATCCCATATATCAATGTCTTTTAGGTTACTTTTCTGAGCAGTAAGGAAGGATCCCCCAATAACACGCATAGGCTCATGAGGTCTTATATTTGAGAACTATAAGTAAGCCTTACATTACCTGTTTTTTCTCCCTCTCTCTTTCCATCTGAGCAGAGAATATTTCAATGTTATGTATGTATGTCTGTAAGTGCTGTGTTTGTCCATATATATATATATTTTTTCCTTTTTTTCTTTACAGGGTTCTCTGACCCTTATTTTTGGGTCTACCTTGTTGTACTTAGAGAAGTTTCTTCTCCCTTGGTCTGTGCACTGTAGACCAGTGTGTTTATTGTGCTTTCTTTCCACAGGTTTTTAATCTATCGCCAATTGGGCGCAACTACATCCACCTACATATATAACATTGTTAGGTATATTACACATTGTTGTAATCATTTTTTACACTTTTGCATTTACATGTGAGTAAGGGGAGGGTAAGTGCTTATCCTTGTCCTGAAGAAGGAGCCCCGCGCTCCGAAACATGTTGACACCTTTATAGTGGTTGTAATACCCTAACACGTATTCTTACAACCCCACCCTGCACTTCTTTTAATAATACCAGCCAGGGATTTAATAAAATTATTTTTCACCCATGTGCCAGGTATTTTTTAACCATTCACTTTTTTCACCTCACCTCACTCACACTTTAGTAACACACCCCCTCACATAGTTCACTTTCTAGTGCTCCTGCGTATTCGCGAGTCGTAGCACGCCGCATCCCGTAGAGGGGTGCGAAGGCCCCGATGATGAAGCATGACATCAAGGGGCCTGTTGGTGTGTGAGGGGCATTTAAACAACACTGTGTGTTCCCCATCACTTTAGGGATCACCGCCACTCTGAGTGGATTCTACTTTGTTTATTCGCATATCTAGGGAGACTGAATCCACTGACTCTCTCTCTCCCAGCTTTTGTTTGAAACCTTGAAAACCTGGTATATCCCACCTATGGTTGAAACATGTAGACCAGTACACATATAAGAGATACTCTCGGCCTTAATACACCCTCACAGTATCTCGCCCCACCTTTTTAACATTGTCCAGTTACTTGTAAATAAAATTTATTCTCCCACTAAGTTAAACCAGGACAATTTTTAACACATTTTTTTCTGCACTTACACTCACAACCTGCTCCACTGTAATTCAGGTGTTGAAGCACACCCTGGTGATGCTAGGCCGCCAGGGTGGACCCCGATGATGAAGCATGTCACCACTAGGTTGGTGAGTGAGGGGTTTTTAACAAAAGGATAAATTCTGTCCTTTTGTCAGTTTGACCACCTCATTAGGAATCTCCTTTGACCTTCCAATGATGGTACTCCTCTTTTTGTTTGTTTAGTCTTTCCACAGGGGAACAGGAGTACTCTCCGTTCACTTTGTGTGAACACGACCCCTTGCTCTCTCCTTTGTTAGCATATAGGCTACAAATGAAGACAAGGCGGTACTAAGGAGGGACTAACAAGCCTAATAAGGAATCATAAGCCAGCATTTACGAAGGACAATGACACAAGTCAATGACAAATATGGGTGGAGAGTGGGCGGGGCTTCAAGTACATATTCTAATACAGTATGCCTCACAGAGCAGCGCATGCGCTGCCCAGGCTCGATCTGAAACTGATGTGTAAGTGAAAAGTTCAGACTAGAGGCAGTGTCAGTAATGACCTGAAGAGAAGTAGTTCTCCTAGTGTGGTTTGAAGCGGAGTCGTACTCTCATGTACATTCCTCCAAAAGATGGAATACAATTGCTTTTTATTAGTATACTTTAGTATATAATTATATGTGTATGTACTTTGTGGGCTGTGGAGATCAGCCCTAGGACTTGTCTGCTTCCGCTTAGTGACTTTTTTTCTGTTCAACTGCCTCTATTTAACTGTCTTGATAGAAAACGTCCAGCAGAGGTCAGTAAAATACGAGAACTGCTCTGTGCCGAGGGACTTTATCTTTCTCAATATTCTGGCAACTACCTCTATTTAACCAGCAGAGGTCAGTAACATACCAGACTCACTTTAGCATCATCTAGATTCCAGTCCATAGAAATTGTCTTCCACGAGCAACCGTAGACAATAATATTTTTTTCAAATCTTGTATTTTCAGGGATATGACCACTGCAGGCCCTAATTTTATATTAACTTGGAGCTATGGACTATACCATTTCCCGCTGAAAGGAAATATTTCTCTCCATGTGTTCGCATACCAGACGTGTCACGCAGTTTGGTGCTTACTTTCCCTCCTTGTTAAAGAACAGCAGATGTTTCAGCACCCAGGCTAATGTGCTGCATAGCTAAATACATATAGGGTCCCAAACAGTGCTTAATTTGTGCCGGTGCTTTCCGGTGCTTAGCGCCGGCACTTATTTCTCAGGGCCGGGTCTACACAGTAGTTGAGTCTACATGCAATATAAACAATAATTGGCTGCGTGCTGCTCAGAGTTGATCCCACTCTTCATGTCTGTTGTTCCAGTCTCGCTGATGTTACTGTCTGCAATCGCCGCGGTCGCACTGCAGCAGCCTGGTCTGAGACTCATTTCTGAGACACCGTCAGTGTCTGGGCAGGCAGGGAGGGCTGCACAGTTTCAGGCTGAGGCTAGAGTCTGCGCTACGGTAGTGAAGGCTGTGACAGACTGTCAGAGCTTGATACTTTGTTCATAGTATCGGAATTGTAAGGCAGTTCAGGCCGGATGCTGTGCGCCACGAACATCCGGCGTAAAACTGACAACACCGAGGGGCCCAGCTTCACTTGGATCCCGTGTTTGTCAGGCAGCAGTAGCAGTATTGTTCATCTCTGTGCCTGCACTCGCAAGAGACAAGGTGGCGCCGGTGCTGCAGCACAGCGACTGTGTGTGCTCCTCTTTACGAGGCACTATGGGTGCGGTTGTGCAGGATGTTTTTGCTTCACCAGTAACAGGGAGAGCCAAAAGGCATAGCTCTCCCTTTGCTCCCGGGCCCCGAGCAAGCCCAGACATCCGTGCATGCAAGGGAGTTGGAGTCTTGTATAGTATACCCAGGTACCCGTAACAAGGTAGCAGCGCACTGGCTTAAAGTGTCTGAGCTGGCGGCCGCACTACCATTTAGTATGAGGAGCTCAGCTCAAATGCTGCTGGCAGCAGGATCGGAGGGATGACGCGACATAAGAGAAAGCCAGTGTGATACTTGCTGGCTAAATTGAGTTGGATTATTGGGAAATCACATAAACATGATTTTTTTCTTGATGCGGTGCAGACCGCAGGCAGAGGGAGTGTGGGGCTGGCTTCCTGTGGTCCACGCTGCACCTCATTGACTGTGCACTTTAGCTAGCCTTGAAAAGGGTCTTCGGCACGTGACTGAATGATACCAGGCAGGAAGATTTTTAATTTCGCTAAATCCTGCCAGAAAACAATGTATGGAGGGTTCCCTAACAATCGAAACTGCTGCCAGCCAAAGCGAAACACTCCTTGGGAGAGGAGACCTGCCTTTGACTTTCCATCTCGAAGGCCCAAGAAACGTGGCAGCTTAAGATGTGTAAACAAAGTTGCTAGTCGAAGCACTCTGCTTTGACACCCCAGGCTCTTGTGAAATGGCTGCAGGAAAGTAAGTCACCCACTGTGCCCTGTGTTAATTTGATATCAGCAACATGTATGTAACTGTAATAATTAGGTTAACACAAGTGCAATGACAGGAGTGTATAAGGCGTGCTCAATGATAATTTCTTTCCCTTTAATTTTCTTTGTTTTAATACTGTATGCTTTGCAAATTGCATTCTATCTAAAACAGCTTGAAAGAGAATGCCTGCTTTTACTGAATTTCCTCCTTCCGGAGCTATGAGTCTATAACAAACATTTAATTTGGTCTTTGCAATGGAGCATAGGAGACATTTTGAAAACTTGCATGTGCAGCCATGTATAATTTCTGCCTGAGGGACTATTGTAAGAGATGTTGGTGTTGCAGATAACGTTCCAATCCATTGGTGTGCTTAACTGAGTGTGGGGGAGTTGTTCTGAAAGTTTTGAGGTGCCAACTGGTAGTTTATTGTGCAACTGCTTCCTCTGCCAGTCTTTAATTGTTAGCCAAGACCACTTCGGATTCAGGGAAATAGGTGGATGGAGCCAGTTCAGGAAGTGGGTGGAGGAAGTGGGTGGAGCCGGGGACATGGGTGTGGCCTCTTACAAAAATTTGAGCACCTGGACTTAAAATTTTACAAATTAAGCACTGGTCCCAAAGGTGAGACCAATTGCATTGCAAATGCTTGTATGTCTTAGTACAAAGAAGAGGGGAGGGCTCCTCAGACAAGGGCTGTTCCTAACCGCATTGGCACAGTAGTCTTTCTACTATGCTTACTGTTAACTGGACACGAGGACGGTGGACCATCCTACTCCTGCACACACCGATAGAAGGGGGTGTTCGAATAAGAAAAGGCATATCAGAAAGACTACTACGGCTACAGTAATCTTTCTACTAAGATTATAACCAGTGCTTTAAATGGGCAGATACTGTCCGTTACGGAGTACCGGCACTTTTTCATTTTGAGGAGAGTACCAGCACTTCTCAAGAGAAATGCAATACCTTTAAATGGAGAGTACCTGCACTTCTCAGAAACAAGCAGATACTCTGGTACAGAGTACTGTCACTTCTATTTTTCCATTTCAAGCACTGATTGTAACTAATGGGGGACTGGAGACTGGATCAGTTAATTTCACATTAGTCACATATCAATCAGAAGGACTGCAAACAGCATGAATGGAAATCTGTGGGCTGGTCCTGGGTCTCTCTTCAGCGGGTAAATAAAGGGCACCAATGCTCCAATTCACATTTTATGGCTTGTATTAGAAGGCTGGTTTGACGGTTGTCAGCCCTTAACAGCGAGTGGCTGAACTCGGAAGAAAAACTGAATGCTCCACAGGCTGGGATGCTACCTTCCAAAAGACCCACCACATCACATTTTGCTTTTTGAACCACATCATAACAAAATCTTAGCTTCGAAGCGCCTGATATGTGACTTCCTCAACGCTAGTTCTGCCGACCTTGTAAAGGCTCCAGGCGGTCTGGAAATCTGTCGGTTTCCTAACATCCTCCCGGCTGTGGTTGTTTTCATGCTTAGTCACGCCGACTGGTGCACACGGCTCTACAAGCCTCGAAAAACGGCAGCGTCTCGCCTCGTGAGGCCGCGTCAGAGGCACAGTCAGGAACACGGTTCGCCAGTTCTGGTCTGGACAGGCCCGGAGCAGTTTTCTCCCTTGATCTTCCTCAGGTGCAAGTAAAGAACTTCCTATCACTGTCTACATGACAACAATACTTTAATCCTATTCGCAGGCTTGATCAGAGCGCGCATGCGCTCAGCATTTTTAAGTTTTCCGTGGACTTGCAGAAGGATGCTCCGGTGAGGACGAGCCATGTATCTTTTCAAATCCTGTTGTAGGTGAAGAGTAGTAGTAAGCAAATCCCTTAGTTGTCTTGTCACTCCAGTGGTAGATTTGATTGAACAGTTAATCTCAGTTTTTTAATGGTTTTATTTTAGCTCATGCCATGTAAGGTGTAGCAGAAAAGTTACAGTCCCAGAAGGCACTGAGTTTGAAGCCTGACCCATACCTCTCACATTTTTGGTTTGCCTATGTGGGTGAGATTCTGGAGTTTTGGGTGTTGAACCCATTGAAAGTAATGGACATGAAAACATTTTTGGAATGTGAGCAACGTTTTCAAGGCAAGCAATCCCACTCAAGTTATCATAAGTTTATTAGCCAGCTTTGTACCCATGAAACATTACCATGAGCAACCAAACAAAAAACCTGTATATTATTGCTCACATTGCATGAAATAAAATGCTACTTGACTACAGGGCTCACTTCAACTGACTCACATTAAGATTCACTTCAACCAGACTCGCCCACTACACAACTTGTCCACAACAGGACTCCCTTCTACCCAGCATCAGCCCCAGCAACACTTCACTAAAGCACAACTCACATCCACCAAGACTCACCTCAAACCGCAGGACCCACTCCCCGAAGAGACCCAAAGTCACTCCCACCCAGGCTTGTATATCGCAAGATTTGCCCACTGCAATATTCACAGGCCAAAGGACTCACTTCATTCACACTTACAGTAAAATGTACTTTGACCAAATTAATCAAAATATACTTCACAATAAAATCACCCACACGAGAGTCACTTCACTTTCAACCAAACTCACCAGTAGAAAAGCTAATTTCCAGTGAGTTGCAAAAAAAGTCTCCTAACCAAACTCACTCTTAACTAGACTGTGGTGTCCTGTGTGTCTCCTCGGAGAGAGAGCTGGCTCATGGCGTATGTGATGTCTATGGATGGGATCTGCCCCTTTCTGTGCTTTCACTAATAACTTGCTTTTAACGAGAATTAACCCTGGCTCACTCTGAAACAGGCTCATCCCTAACTTGACTGAGGCTGGTTGAGGGGTACTCTGAATGAGGCACTGTTGAAGTTGAATGTATTTGAAAGTGAGTCAACTTATGAGAGATTTTGGTTGGCAGGTTGTTCAGGTTGAAAGTTAGTCTGGGTTTGCTGAGTCGGTTTTGATGCTTGGATGTTTGTGGGAGTAAGTTTGCTGTGTAGTGAGTCAGAATTGGGAGGAGTCAGAATGAGTGTATGTCTCGCTGAGACTGAATATGTTTACGAGTGAGTTTGGTAAAGGATCCTAGTTTGGATCATTCTTGGACCGATTCGGCCCAGCCAAATTCAGTTCTAGTGCGACTGACTTTTAGTCAGACTGGCGCCCACCTGTGATAATGGCTAACCAGATTTATACAAAACCAGACTCACTCCAGTACAAAACGCTCTCCCAACTATTCATCCCCCAAAAACTGAATTCCAGGATACTGTCAATGTGACTCACTTCTAAAGAGACACATCTAGAACAAGCACTAAATATTTTAAGGGAACAAGAGGAATTGGTTTTGTCCGTCACACGTCCTTCCAAATAACATATAGTATAAACAAAATGTATGTGACGTTCTGGACAAAAAGTTGACTATCCTGTTCCTGATGAACCACTATTCATCTGGACCTCAGCTAAGCCAGAGGGATAATCTTTTTCAGGCTTCACGGACTCTCACCCACCAAGGTGGCATTCTTCATCATCGGGTCATGCTCCAATATTTGGGTGCGAGTGGACCCTATACCACCAACCAGGTTCTTCCCTGTCAAACAGACTTGCACCCAAGCTGACTTTTCAGAGTCAACCACAAGACTCACAACCAACAAGACTCTCTGATACAAGATTCATCTATGCGGGGAATGAGATTTTGATATCAATTTATGATCAATTTAATAACTTATCTCATTCGAAAATTTTGGATCGATTGATTTCTGTCGTTGAGTAAAAGACAAACCCCGCATAGGTTAGAACAACCCCATAAACTGACGCCACTCTGAAGAACCACTTACAACTGATAAAGTTTTGAAAGTTTTATATAAAAGTCAAATTTAAATGCGAATACAATCCTCTTAGGATAAATCTCCAAAAGTATACAAAAGAATACAAAATCAATTCCAGAATCAGCAATTTAAAGCATCGATGTGAAGTGGTTCCTTTGCGTCATCTACAGAAAGTGAAAAGTATCAAGTTAAATCTGTCCCTACTCTATACTAAGTGACATCCCTATTTCGCAAGTTCCTAACCTAAAAAGGTGTCAGCAGTTTGACTCCCAAAGAAGTTCAAACTCTCTTAGCCTCTAAAGGTAACTTAAGTTTAAGAAGCAGTACCCTTGCTGCCTACCCATCCGCTCTCTAAGGGTCCTCGGCCTACTGCTCCCTTGCGCTCTGATCTCTCTCAGCGCATCTGCTCAAGTCATCTACTCTGAGCTCCCTATGATGGCTTCTGCTCAGAGCTGTTCGCCTCGGCTAATCGCCTTCGCTGTTCCCCCTTTCTCCCCGGGGTGCTGTCCCTAAAATACACAATCATGGTGCGGGTGGAACGCCCCTTCGACGCCCACCACGGACTTTCCCCGTGAGGTCATCTTCTAGCTTTTTCCTTGCTTCGTCTCTTTCGCCGTCCGTTAAGTTGACCTTTCTCCTCCGATGTCATCTTCGTCTTCTTGTTGGTGACTTCATTCAATATTACAATTGACATTTTCTGAGCACAAGTCAACAACCTCAACAGAACTTTAATCTTTATAGTTATGTATATAACCTTTCTTGGTCCTGTGAATGGACTTCTCAAAACAACTCTCAAATTCCAAGCGCTTCTTATCACGTTCAGGCCATAAACCTTGTCCAGCGTTGTCACCCTAAATCTAGCAAGCGCTAGACTCCTTGGCTCGCATGTTCACAGCAAGGCTATTCACGACTCCTGTGAGCCCACTAAATTACCTACCGCGGACTACACTCCTGCGAACCCTTGGTCAGTTAGGTTACAATCACAAATGACCTAAACCCTTCTAACATCCTTACAAGAAGCTTTCTACACAGTATAACCTTTAACACACATTTATATACAATCGCATTTAGCAAATCCTTACATATAAGTGAATATATGGTACATAGAATACAAACTACATAGAGTATAACTTTATATTCTCATTCGCTATATCGCCGTATATGTTCTCTGCACATTTCTTCATGTTCCATTTCACGCCGTTTCTCCATTTAAAGTTACACACGTACATGAATTCTACTTTGCACGTTCTACATTTCGTAAACATTTCTATACATTTCTACATTAGCCCACTACGTATACAGGCCTTCTGAATCTAATACATGTTCTAAAGTGAATACAGTTACATTTCCTATATTACGTTGATTACATCAGTTAACTTTATGCTATAAGTGTCAACTTCATGTTACGATATGCATTTCATTCCTACGTTATACAATGTGCTTGTAAATATGGCCTATACATAACTTTTATTCAAATTTGCGCTCTCTCAGTCCCCCCTTTGATGACTTCTAGGAGTCATCACTAAATGCAATTTGAATAACATCTCTACACAGAACTAGTTACAATATTCCCTCTTTTCATCGTTTCGAGAGCTCTTAAGCTTTTGTACTGTTGATCTTGTAAAGCAGCTAATCTCCTTTCTTGCTCTCTCATGGATCTTTGTAACCGGTTCGACCTATACCATTTATACAATTTTACTAAACCTAACAATGTGATTATGCAAATTAATACTATTAATACAGGTTTTAATATATACCACACTATTCTTTTACCAAGGTTGGCAAACCAACTCCCAACCTTTCCTACTCCATGTCCGACTTTTTCCCAAACGTTTATTTTTGATAAATCTTCGATTTCTTGATGAATCTGTGTAATGTTCTGTATGACTTTCTCAAGTGGTTTTGAATTATCAGGAATATAAGTACAACATTCCTGAACCTTCAAAGCCTTACAAACTCCGCCTTCTTTTGCTAGCAGTACATCTAAAGCAAGTCGGTTCTGAAGAACCATTGCTCTAATCGACTGCATCTCGCCTTCTACTAACATTAATGACCTTGCAGTACTTGCAGATAACCTATCTACAACTGTAGCTAGTCTCCTGATCTTAACATCGTTAAGTATTAAACCTAACATAGGAAACATCGCTCCAAATACATCTCCTACTACTTCTGCATCTCCTACTTCCCTTTTCGCTCTCTTCGAAGCCTTTCCTTCTATTATCGCTATATCCTTGGCATGATATATTTTGGGGAAGACAATTGCCAAGTAACACGAACCATACCAATTGTCAGGTAGTTTTACGTAGGCATTTCTTCCACATACAAAATACACATTCGGAATAGCTTGCATTCCTTTCATAAAATCTTTCGTATAGTACTCTAATCTAAAAGCATGTTCACAATTTACTTCACCTACAAATACACTCTCATAATACGTCTTGCTTCGAGTTAAACATAACTTTCCTATCTGCGTTCTATCCAAAGCTATTGGACCATTGCTACCTTTCTTTTTATGTGCTTTCTCTTCTTCGGTCCAATCCGTCTTCCACTGTCCTGACATTTTTAGAATCTTCTGCCTTCTGTATCTGTCATCTACTTGTCCTATAAACTTTTTCTCTACCTCCGACACTTTGCAAGTTAGGTTATTTCTACGTGCATATGATGTATCTAATGTATCCCAAGGAAGAAAGAATTTGGCTAATCTATCCTCCTTTTTGTAATAGTCCCACTTATTCATTTGCTTATAATTCGGAACTTCAGGCAGTACCGAATCATAATTTGAAAAGTAGTACTCAAATCCTTCTCTACCATAAAATATACTAAGCAGTAAACTACATGTTATCCCATAAGTCAGTGGGAGATGATGATATCGGATGCCTTCGTCTACAGAAGCCGGCAATTGCATACAAACATAGCATTCTTTGGCCTCCATGGCATCGATATACTCGTACAATAGTTTAGCATATGCATTTGACCTAAAGTTTCCCTGTGACTCGTCTATGTGTAACCTACGAGCTTCATCTGCCAATAACGCCTTTTCACGTATTACATTGCTCTCCTCCTGCTTCCCCACAAGAGCAGGTTTCAAAGTCGTTACAGGCTTTACATCTGCTGTTTCTTTATCGCTTTCATGTCCTATTATGTATGATATTGTCACTACTGTAATTATGAGAAAAATTACTACTGCTATCAGTGTACCTACTATACATCTAGCTTTTTGGTTCGGGTTGCCGTTCTCCATGTTATCGAAACAGCGTAGCTCCTTCTTTTGCGAAAAAGTTTTTCTTTTCCAGTCTTTGTTCGCTTTATTTGCTTTCTCAGTCTGTAAAGTGCTCTTTATCAACAAAGTCTCTTTTTCGCAACAATGTCTTTTCTCTTTTAGCAACAGACAACCCTAACCCTTCTCCGTCCTTTAAATGTAATCCCTAATTTTATTCTTCTTTCCACTCGGCGCTAGGTTATCTTCTTCTTTATAGCTTATATACAAAAGTCTTTTATGCATCAACAATTATTCTCGGACCTGCAGCTTTCACAACAATTTCTAATAATTCGAAACGGATGACTTTTTCTTCTTCCTCTGGAATTTGATGACCAAAAGTTGGAAACTGTAATCTATTTAGCACTAGATCTTGAATTTGACTCAAATATGGGGGTATGGGAAGTGTGAAAGTCAGTAATCCCTCAGTCTCGAGTCCAGGCGTCAACATCCATATCTCCACTGCCACAAATGGATCGTGATCGATTACTTTCACTTTCTTCACTCTCCCAGATTTCTGTCCCCAAGACATCTGCTAGATAAGTCCACTCTGGGGTGGCGTACCTTCTACAGGGCACACGTACCCTTCTCGATCTCCTTGGACTTTCAGTTCCTGAGTCTGTAGTTTCCTCTTCCTGATCCGATTCTTCAGCGATCGGGACAAGAGTTCTTTCTTGATCTGCTTTTAAGCTTGGCCTTCTCCTTCTCTCTGGCCAACTAGCTTCATCACTCCTTGTCCTCCCGCTCCTTGTTCTTGGACTTGTCTCTTGGTCACTTTCTGCTTGTTCAGTATCTGATTCGATCTCCCAATTACTCTCTTCTCCTGAGGCGACTTCGGTCTCACTGGTGTCCTGACCTTCGTCGACCTGTTCCGTCTCAATCTCAGCCTCTTCGCTCACCTCCACAGCTTGGCTTTCCCCCTCTGTGGCTTCTCCGCTTTCCGCTGGATTCTCATCCGAGAGAGGAGCTGTTTCTTCTAGAGGTGTTGGCACTCTTCGGGTGTGTGAGGCATGTATCCAGTTTGGCAGGCCTCCACACTTTACTGCAGTATTCGTCACAAGTATGACTTGAAACGGTCCTCTCCAGCCCACGTCTAAGCAGTTCTTCCTGACGTGCTTCTTCACCAGGACCCAGTACCCCGGACCCAGGTCATGGCACAAATCCTGTGCTGATGGAACCTCTGCAGCCTGGACCTGGAGGGACACAGAATTAACGGCATCAGATAGTCCCTTACAGTAGTCCAAGATCAGATCGTCTGTGATGTTCACTAGGGCTGCAGTCGGAACCGATGGCAATCTCATGGCTCTCCCCATTAGCACTTCATGAGGAGAGAGACCTGTTTTCCTATCTGGTGTGCGACGTATGCTCATAAGAACCACTGGAAGTGCGTCTGGCCAACTCAGGGATGTTGCTGAACAAACTTTGGCAAGTCTGGACTTGATTGTGCTGTTGATTTGCTCTACAATCCCTGAAGCTTCTGGTCGATAGCTGCAATGAAGTTTCTGATCGATACTCAAAGCTGAACATAGCATCTTCACTATTTCGCTGTTAAAATGAGTTCCTCTGTCCGATTCCAAAGAGGATGGCACCCCAAACCTCGGTATTAACTCTCTAAGTAACAATTTTGCTACTGTAAGTGTATCGCACCTACGTGTAGGGTAAGCCTCAACCCATCTAGAAAATATGCAAACAATCACTAAGACGTATCTGAGTCTATTGCATTTAGGCATTTCTATAAAATCAAGCTGCATTCTATTGAAAGGCCCCCCAGACCTCCCAATATGACTCAATGTGACTGGTGTTCTCTTTCCCACGTTTAGCTGCTGACAGATCGTACATCTCTGACACACTGCTTCTGCCGCTACTCTAAACTTTGGATTAAACCACGTTTGTCTGAATACTCTCACCATAGCATCTCTACCTATGTGTGCTGATCCATGCAATTTCCTTGCCATTGGACTAACAAGTTCATTTGGTAAAACTGCTCTCCCATCCGCAGATATCCAGAAATTCATCTCACTTCTGGAACAACCAGCTGTTTCCCAACTCTTTTTCTCATCTTCTGGTGCATTCTCCTGAACACTCCTTAGCTCATCCCACGTATCTACAGTATCCAACAACATTGTCAATTCAGTTCTTTCTTGGATTCCCCCCACTTTTACATCAGTGTGAGAATATCCCTGTTCTGCGCAGTAACGCGCTACTTCATCCGCATAGCGGTTACCTTGAGACACAAAATCGACATTTTTTGTATGCGCTGCGCATTTGACCACTGCAATAGCTGTTGGGCCTTGCAATGCCTCTAACAATAGTCTCACGAATTCTCCATTCCTAATGGGAGAACCTGAGGAGGTCATGTAACCTCTTTGAGACCATAACTGCCCGTAATCATGAACTACCCCGAAACCATACTGGCTATCGGTGTATATGGTGACTCGAAGTTTGTCGCCTGCTAAACAAGCACGCGTTAAAGCAACAATTTCAGCTACCTGAGCGGAGTGTACTCCTTCCAGGCAAGCGGCTTCTATTACTCTCGTAATTGTGCAAACTGCATAAGCTGCTCTCAGCTGACCGATATTGTCTCTTACACATGAACCATCGACAAAGAATATTTCATCGGGGTCAGTCAATGGCTCATCTACAATATCGGGTCTCGGTTTGGTGCATAGTTCAGTCACATCAAGGCAATAATGGTCTGTACAAATTTCGTCGTCAATCTCATTTGGAAGTGGCATCAAAGTTGCAGGATTCAAGACGGAGCATCTTTTTAGGGTCACATTCTCGGCAGCCAGTATGACTTGCTCGTAGCGTGTGAGCCTGCTATTTGTCAGATGCTGAGTCTTAGTCCTGGTCATTAACAATTCTACAGAATGTGGTACGTACACTACTAACTGATGACCCATTACCACACTTTCAGAACGTTCAATGCTGACACCCGTTGCAGCTACGGATTTGAGACATCCGGGCAACGCTGCGGCTACTGGATCTAATGTAGCCAAAAAATACGCAACTGGTCTACGCGCATCTCCATGTAACTGGGCCAAAACTGCTAAAGCGCATCCCTCTCTTTCGCAGCAGTAAAGCAAAAATGGTTTTGTGTAATCAGGCATTCCTAAAGCCGGGGCACGACATAGGTCCTCCCTCAGCTGCAAAAACGCCATCAAACAATCTTTGTCCCATGGTACCGGATCACTTACTCCTTTGTGCGTCAGTTGTAATAACGGTTTTGCCTTTAGTGAAAAGTTGGCTATCCACTGCCGACAATAACCGACCATGCCTAGAAACATCCTGACTTCTCTTTGTGTTGTAGGCGCGTTCATTTTCATGATCGCCTCTATTCTGTCTGGAGACACCTTCCGTTTTCCCTTTTCAATCCTATGGCCCAAGTATTGCACTTCGGTCATACAATATTGCAGTTTACTTGAAGACACCTTGTGTCCGTTCTCGGCCAAGTGATTCAGCAAGGTTATGGTGTCTACCCTGCAAGCTTCCTCAGTTTCTGACGCAACTAGGAGGTCGTCTATGTACTGGACTAGAACCGAGTTCTTGGGCAGTACTAGACTTTCAAGATTTCTTTTTAATAGCTGGTTAAAGATCGATGGGCTTTCTGTATACCCCTGAGGGATACAACACCATGTTAAGACGCGATCTTCCAGCTTAAAAGCGAAAAGATACTGGCTCTCTTCATCTAAAGGAATCGAAAAGAAAGCCTGACACAAATCTATCACGGTAAACCATTCAGCTTGGAACGGTATCTGAAATAATATCACTGATGGATTCGGTACCACTGGACAACATGAGACAACAATGTTATTAATCTTTCGAAGATCCTGCACTATCCTGTATTTTCCACTAGGCTTCTGCAAACCCATAATCGGGGAGTTACATGGACTACCCACGATCTCCTTCAGTATTCCCTGTTTAATCATGTATTCGATCACAGGCTTTATTCCTGCAATCGTCTCTGGAGTCAACTTGTATTGTGGAGTTCTTGGATACTCAGCATTGGGTCTTACCAAGATCTTTACTGGTTCTACTCCTTTGATCAGTCCTATTTCTTCTCCAGTAAAATCCCACACCTCAGCTGACACTTTCTCCCTCAAATCCTGTGGAAGCTCTTCCAGTGTTAAGGTAGGATATAGTTCCACGCACTCTTGCGAGTTTACAACCTTAAAATCGGCATCCTCATCATTGGTCTGCACTTCTACTCCTTCAGGTGTGCAATGTATTGTGCAATTCAATTTACACAACAGATCTCTTCCTAGCAAACACACAGGGCTAGAATCACAGATCACAAACTGATGTTCGTCACTGTAATTCCCTATTTTTACTGACACTGGTTCGGTCAGAGGATTCGTCATCCTCTTGTTTGCGACTCCTACCACCTGAATCGTCTCTCCCGATATTGGTAGACCTGGGACTACCGCTGATCTCAACGTGGATCGAGTGGCCCCTGTATCCACCAAAAAGGTTGTAGGACATCCAGCTACTTCAGCCTCTACGTATGGTCCTCTCTGATCTACTTCCAGGGCTGCACCTAGAGTACAGTCTTCCTCCCTATTCACTCGTTGCCCTGTAAGAGGATCAACGTAGTAGCATTCTTCTCCTCCTACAAACAATGGCATTTGTCTATAGGTTTTCCCTCCATTTGTAATGCGAGGTGGTTGAGGAAACGGGGCTCGAGGAGTCTGAGTCCCCCCTTTGATAAACTTTCCCTTCGGGACTGCGGCTCCCTTAACCACGTTATTCTGTACCTCTTCCTCCTCTTGTTCTAATTCCCCTGTCTCAACATTGTAAGGGCACTCGCGTCGCCAATGTCCCACCTCGTTACACTGATGACACCTCGTTGTCTTTTTCAGTGTCGCAATATCCATTCTCGGCCTTGGTCTTTCCTCCTCATCTCTGCTCTGATTATTCTGTTTCTTTGCTTGCGTTCCTGTTCCCTGTTGCCGCTGTCCACCCTTTCCAGCTGCTTGCATTTGTACCAGCATTAGCTTTTCCTTGAGCTTCTTTGCCTTCGAATCTATTTCGTCGCTACAGTACCTTGCATACCTCAGAATCTCATCTAAAGGTTTGTTCTGCCAACAGATCAAATGCTGTTGTATCATCAGGCTTATGTCTGGTCTCAATCCTAAAACAAACTTCGACACAAACTGTCCTATGTCCTTAGGATCCATTACATCTAACCCACTGTATTGTTTAAATGCTTTCAGTAACCTCTCATAGAACTCGTGAACTGTCTCTTTGGGCTCCTGAGTTGTTCGATCTATCTTAACCCAGTCTATGTCTTGCACTGGCACTTTCTCTTTTAGCCATGTTATTACTCTTTCGTATTTTTCCATGACTCTAACTGATGGACCATTTGTCCGGGTATCTCTCGGAGGTTCGCAAGCGGGCCATTCAACACTAAGCTTGCATGCCGTCCATAAATCTCCGGGTACTACGATATCGAACAACGTGTTCAAATCGATCCACAGCACCTTAGAGATCTTCACGAACCTCTCTACCTGCTTGTACCACTCTACGGGGTTTTCTCTTAACTTGGGGAAAGAATTAGTAAATGCCGCTAAATCCCCCCTACTCCAGGGTACATGAACATAGCTTCCGTTCGCGATTTCTCGCAAAGGGAAAGCTTCCATTCGCATTAGGTCTGTATCCGGGGACCTTGTAAGTGATCTCCTTCTGACGGATCCCTTTTTAGACCATCTTTCCTCCCATTTATCCAAATTCCTCCACAATCTAATACTCTGAATCAATTCCCTTATGTGTACCTTCAGCGCGATCGTTCTACGCTCATCCAGATCCTGATCCGTGCAAGTTAGCCTATGGTTACCCTGTAAAGCTTTAGTTCGTGACAGGTCTATCATATACCTATTTGCCAAATTAGATAAATTTTCATGAGCTGACCTCGCTCTCCGAGTAACATCCTTGGATAAGAACAATATTTCATCTGGTGCGTACGTCTCTAATCTCTCTATTGCCACTGTGCCATCAATTATTTCATCTAAGTCTGACTTCAAGCTCATTACATCGAGCCGTTTTGCTTTTATTTCAGCTCTCAGTATATCAGTCCTAGGTGGTTCGCTCATACCCCTCTCACCTCCACTATGCACCCTACGCCTAAACACAGGTGAGTTATGAGGAGTTTTCCTTCCATCCCTTTGTTCCCACCTCTCTAGATCCCAAGCCTTTCCATCTTCCCGTGGGGTGTGGTGGAACATTACTCCATCCCCCATCCTTACATTGCGTCTTTTCGGCTCGGTTTCTCCAGATACGAGATAGGATCCACCGTTCTGTTCAAAATCACTGTAACTCGCTTGCTGTCTGGTGTCGCTCAATAAACGATAAGGTCCTTCATGGCCCTCCATGCTCCCGTGATCTCGTTCGTGATCACCAGAAGTATGGCGAGACGTTTCGCGACTCCCTATATTCTCGTGACTTCGCTCGCGATCACCGGATGCATGGCGAGAGCCTTCACGACTCTCCATGTTCCCGTGATTCCAATGTTGCACCGTTTCACCCGGGGTATGGTGAGTGCATCTGAAAGTATTTCGGTACTCCTGCGTCCTTCGTTCCCCCTCACTAAAGGTGACGCGAGGCACTTCGCCACACCCTGCACTCCTGTCATCGCACATTTGCCTATTGCCGCTGATAGTAGGACAATTATTTCCTCTGCTTTCCTGGCTCCCTCTCTCCCACTCCGGGCTGCTTTCGCCAGCTCCACAATGAGAGAGGATCCGGTTATCCTGGTCTCTCCACTCTGCTCCTGTTTCTAAACTTTTATTCCGAGCCTCTTCGGCAGTATCCCATTCTTTCAGGTATTCCCTTAATTCCTTATGGGTTTTCGGTTTTGGTCCCCTTAAGTCCATTGGCCCTCTTTGACCCCCTTGTTCTACCCAGGGACCTATTGCGGCATCTAATGGGGTACTCCGACTCATCGGTACTAGTATCTGTCTCTGGGGATTCATCATGGTATTCCTATTCTCCATCTCTGCCCTTTCCCTGTCCCATCGTGCCTGTTCCTCCTGCTGGACCCCTTCTGGGTTGTAGATTGACACAATAGGGCCTATAGTAACAGGTACCTGTAAGGCGTCTGGCATTTGGTAGGACCTTGCATATTGTGTCTCTGGCACCTTCTGGACCACTACTCTTCCCACTACTCTCTGTTCGGAACTAGATTGAGGTATCTCCTCATCTTTCTTGGCATCCCACTCTGTTACTGGGATCGATTTATATTCCCCCCATCTAGCTCCGTCTTCCTGTTGTAATATGGGACTTGCGGCCCCTCCGCTATACGGAGGTGGTCTATCGGTTAATAGCCTCTCTATCAGATCCTCTTCTGTCTCGCTTTCCTCATCTTCCTCTAGAGGTTTCTTTTCTCCCATCACTTCTAGCATGGGGTACAGTTTGTCTGCTTCTATCTTTTGTACTCTCCACTTTTTCGCTTCCTCGTCCCATTTGGCATCCTGCACTGCCTTTACTGATCTTCTCACTCTTTCTTGGCGCCTTTTTACGCTCTTTTCGAGTGCTGCTCTAAACCATGCACTAAGGGCTTCAAACTGTGTTGGCCTCGGTAGAGGTCTTGCTGCAAGCATTACCGCTTTTAGTTCATTCAACACGTCTAGCTTAAACGTTCCGAATCTCGGAAACGTCAGTTCCTTATTCCCTTCAGTTAGCTTATTCCACTCGGAGATCCATAGTATCGAGTGTAAGCCTACATTTACTGCCATATGATAAGCTGGTGTGCCTTCTGGTGGAGCTTCTTCTCCGGCATATACGTTTCTTCTATTCCTCCTAAAGAGTGCTCTTAAACTCTTAAAACACTTCATTTCGGTAATCTACAATTTTCCCTTTACTCTTCCTTGTTTACGTCCCGATGACAACCACCAACCAATCCCTACGCGGATCTCGCTAATCGGCCTATCTCAGCGCGACTCTACGCTGACCGACCAATCTCAGCACGGTTCTTCGCTGACGTCTGACAAACTAACCAATCTCAGCGCGGTTCTATGCTGACGTCACTCGTTCCCTCTGCAGCAATTCTCCTTCTTTCTCAACTCGTCTCACGATTTCGCATGCGTTTTCATTCATACACTGAAAAATGATTACTTCCGTCCAAGCGATCACTTTTCTCTGACTGTACGGCCACAGTCTAACTGTAATTGCTACCTCAACTGGCGAAACGTCTTCCCTCTGACGGTCGGACGGACGATCGCCTCAACTGATAGGTTACTTACACACAGTAAACGTACGACCAGCGTCCGTTACTCATTCACTCTCTCTTACGCTCCCCCTATCATCGGTCTGTCGGGCGATCAATGGTACCTCATGACCCCCTTTCAATGGTAGTCAAATTACTCTGGGTGTTCGATACACCCGAACCACTTAAGTCCTTCTCTGGAGCTTAAGATTTCATCCGGTTGCGCGCGCTCACAACCTTCCCTCAATCACACTACAGGCATTCAACTCCGCTTGACATTACAACACAGGAACGACATATAACACCGCAATCTTACAACGCATGACCCTTATACTCACTCTCGACCGACTCTGCTGCTTTTCTCTCGACACACCGTCAGCACCGTCTTCGGCTGCGATTCTTCTTCTGGTCGTCGATGACTAGGGACCTTGGGGTAATCTAGACCTGACCTAGGTTGTCTTCCTCAAGAAGAAAACCATCTTTCTCTGCTACCAACTGCGGGGAATGAGATTTTGATATCAATTTATGATCAATTTAATAACTTATCTCATTCGAAAATTTTGGATCGATTGATTTCTGTCGTTGAGTAAAAGACAAACCCCGCATAGGTTAGAACAACCCCATAAACTGACGCCACTCTGAAGAACCACTTACAACTGATAAAGTTTTGAAAGTTTTATATAAAAGTCAAATTTAAATGCGAATACAATCCTCTTAGGATAAATCTCCAAAAGTATACAAAAGAATACAAAATCAATTCCAGAATCAGCAATTTAAAGCATCGATGTGAAGTGGTTCCTTTGCGTCATCTACAGAAAGTGAAAAGTATCAAGTTAAATCTGTCCCTACTCTATACTAAGTGACATCCCTATTTCGCAAGTTCCTAACCTAAAAAGGTGTCAGCAGTTTGACTCCCAAAGAAGTTCAAACTCTCTTAGCCTCTAAATGTAACTTAAGTTTAAGAAGCAGTACCCTTGCTGCCTACCCATCCGCTCTCTAAGGGTCCTCGGCCTACTGCTCCCTTGCGCTCTGATCTCTCTCAGCGCATCTGCTCAAGTCATCTACTCTGAGCTCCCTATGATGGCTTCTGCTCAGAGCTGTTCGCCTCGGCTAATCGCCTTCGCTGTTCCCCCTTTCTCCCCGGGGTGCTGTCCCTAAAATACACAATCATGGTGCGGGTGGAACGCCCCTTCGACGGCCACCACGGACTTTCCCCGTGAGGTCATCTTCTAGCTTTTTCCTTGCTTCGTCTCTTTCGCCGTCCGTTAAGTTGACCTTTCTCCTCCGATGTCATCTTCGTCTTCTTGTTGGTGACTTCATTCAATATTACAATTGACATTTTCTGAGCACAAGTCAACAACCTCAACAGAACTTTAATCTTTATAGTTATGTATATAACCTTTCTTGGTCCTGTGAATGGACTTCTCAAAACAACTCTCAAATTCCAAGCGCTTCTTATCACGTTCAGGCCATAAACCTTGTCCAGCGTTGTCACCCTAAATCTAGCAAGCGCTAGACTCCTTGGCTCGCATGTTCACAGCAAGGCTATTCACGACTCCTGTGAGCCCACTAAATTACCTACCGCGGACTACACTCCTGCGAACCCTTGGTCAGTTAGGTTACAATCACAAATGACCTAAACCCTTCTAACATCCTTACAAGAAGCTTTCTACACAGTATAACCTTTAACACACATTTATATACAATCGCATTTAGCAAATCCTTACATATAAGTGAATATATGGTACATAGAATACAAACTACATAGAGTATAACTTTATATTCTCATTCGCTATATCGCCGTATATGTTCTCTGCACATTTCTTCATGTTCCATTTCACGCCGTTTCTCCATTTAAAGTTACACACGTACATGAATTCTACTTTGCACGTTCTACATTTCGTAAACATTTCTATACATTTCTACATTAGCCCACTACGTATACAGGCCTTCTGAATCTATTACATGTTCTAAAGTGAATACAGTTACATTTCCTATATTACGTTGATTACATCAGTTAACTTTATGCTATAAGTGTCAACTTCATGTTACGATATGCATTTCATTCCTACGTTATACAATGTGCTTGTAAATATGGCCTATACATAACTTTTATTCAAATTTGCGCTCTCTCATCTACAAGTCTTACAATTGTGCAGTGGTGCCCATCAAGAATGGCTTCCTGCCAAGAAATAGTTTATGATCAAGACCCATCTAAAAGAGTAAACAACAGCAATATTTACAACCAGCAAAACTCAGCTCAACAAGATAGATCCACAACTGCTCTAAAGGTTTTGTTTTTAGGTCTTACCTACCAGAAGGTTGTGAGAGACTTTTTGTGGACTGTACCTACAACTGAAAATGATTTTGAAGTTGGCACCTAGATTACCATTGGTTGGCTTTGTTGTCACTCTCATTTGCTTTCCTTACATTCAATGGCTTGCCCTAGTCTTATCGTGTTTGTGCTTCCCCTAGAGTTTAGCCTCTCTCCCATCCTTTTCATTGGTTGACTTGTATCCTTCCAGAGCTCACATTTAGGGACCTACGTTATACTTTTTCTTTCAGCACTCCATGAGAGCGCACCTGCTTTCTAGCACTCTCCCTCGTGTGCTGCTTCTGCCCTACAAACAGCCACCCCATGTGTTTCCCCTCTTCCCAAGCTTGTCCATTGCTTTTTCTGCCCCTCCCTGGCATTTCTTTCTAATTTTTTTCTCTTCCACCACCCTCCAGAACACCCTTGTTGCTCTCTCCCCACCCACGCAGCTCCCCCACCCACCCACTTCTCCCCACTCTTTGCAGTCCTTTAAATGTTATTGTACTATTTCATTTTTTGGATGGCCTGGCAGCTGCCATTTACTGCTGCGTTGTTCCTCATATCAAAATACACTTTTGCATAAATAATATTCATTGTTTTATGTACTCATCCAAGTGGCGCCCATCATCTTAGAGCTGTTGATTAAAAAACAAAAGGAAATAATGCCGAGTCATTCCCCAGGTGTGCACACTCATGGTTACCCATGTGCGCAGACACGTCATGGCGCATGCGCGTGCCTACGGGATGGAATGATGCAACTTCAACTTGCAACCATGTAATTGCTCATTTTTGTATTTCTCTCCCCCGAAGCTAGAAAACAATGTTCTTGTTGCTGATGCTTTACCAAAAAGCAGTGGAAAATTCATTAGGTCAAAATGGCGCGACCTGTTGGCTGTGTGAATGCGTGTTACATATTTCAGCACACCCCTGAATGAGCACTTGTGTCGTTTTCCGACAGCTCAGCAGGCTGCACCTTAACGTCTGATATTATCTTCCTTGCCTCCAGCAGTCGGTGGTATGAGGGAGGGAATGTGATCGCATTCTCTGGAGATAAAGGTTTCTATGGCTCCCTGCGCCAAGTTTGCATCAGACAGCATGATGCTCATGTGACCTAAACAGGCCTTGCGACAGTGGCCAGGAAGGAGGCGGATCAGTGACAGCGCAGAGCCCCAGGGAGGGCAGCAGGTAGCACCGAGAGAAAAGGAGTGTACCTCTCTAAGAACAGAAGGGCCGGGGAAGCGTCAGTGACTCGTACTCCTAGTTTGTTATGGGTTATTTGACCCTCCAATCCAATATTATTAAAGTTATGCATAATACATTTCGAGAGGCAAAACTCTTTTTTAGGGTCTTGCTATAGTTCACTAAAAGCAGAAGATGCATTTCCCTAATAAACCCATGGTACATTGATTTAATACAGTTCAAGAGTCAAGCACATTCTTTCATCAACAAAGTTTCCCTCTGTCCCTATTCCATTATCGTTATCAATATCTCATTAGTATTGCCCTGTACATTAATTCCATTAATGGTGCATGTGTAGGAAATCTTCCAATACCTCATGTTCATTTGTTTGTTGTTTGTCTTATTCCTCTGCTTATCACTGTGCCTTCGTGGTGCCTTCTTCGCACTCTTCCGGTACTACAACCATGTACCAGTTCATGTGTCGCACTCGTGAACGCCAATTCCCCATGATGGAGCAGAGATCCCTGTATCTAAATCGCTCAGTAAGATCATCAAACAGAACTCTGCACTGGTTTGCATGGATCTTTGATTGTTGACTTGAAGCGTAAGAAAGGAGCTAGCATCAGCAATACATTTCAAGTACCGTGAAACCAATGTGGCTCCCCAAGAACGACCGAGAGGATGAGGTCCAAACCATGAGGGCTTTATTAGTCCTTGAGTCACATCCCTATCAAATCGGTTAGAAAAGGTCGAGTAAAAATATCATAAGCGCAGACCTATTGGAATGATCATGCATTCGAAATGTGTATATTCTGAGGAAAAAGATGCAAATATAATTACATAGGCGAGGCAAAATATGAAATATAAATGTTCCCTAAAGAAGCTTCCTTATTCTAAATAAAGTATTGAAAGAGGCAAGGGGATTTCTATGAGGAAGGTGTCAGCATCAGTTGACCCAAATTTAAGGTTCAGGGGAGAAACCAAAGTGCTTGAGCATGAAGCTGAACACTCTGGGCCAGGGAAATCAGCAGAGTTGAGAAGAGGGTCTTCTCCCAGTGATGTCAGGACATAATCTGCTAGACTATACTAAGGAACACATAATTAAAGCAGTAAAGAAACTTCTAGAAGACTGTCCCTATCAGTTTCCACCAAACAGACCAATCAGGAATGGATGTATGACGTTACAACGCATGCTTTCACCACGCATGCCTTTACAACGCAGTTTTTACAACGTAAGCCTTTACAACGCATAGTGCTTTGGGGCGCTGGATAGTGAATAGTTTAATTTACTATTCCAACTCCAGTCCCCGTGGATAGTAGGGAAGGGGTTGGATAGTACATTAAACCTATTCCCTATCCTAGAGCGCCCCCAGCGCAATGCGTTGTAATGGTTTGCGTTGTCAAAGTTGCGTTGTAAAGGATGTTCCCCATCAGGAATCGTTGTTCTCGGGGTGCCAAGTTGACTCCCTAGTTTCCCAGATGTTAACACTGGGGCACACAGCTGCTCGGCCTTGGATGTAAGATTGGTCCGGTCGACCTAGTACAGGAGGCTTCTCTCCCACTGTCTCAAACTCTGTGTCCAAAGCCAACTTCTCATAATAGTTGCAATTACCTATCAGTCTAGTACAGTAAACAATTAGCCTATTCTAACTCAATGAACACGATGATAAAGCACATGGAGAGGAGAGAAAAACAAGAAACTGAAAAAGCTTTTTGATAATATGAAATTCATGTTACTTGTCTTGGTTACACATTAGGCCAATGTTACATTTAAACTGGCTTCCAAATCAATACTATTAGCATGGGTAAATACATTGGTTATATTTAAGAAAGATATATTTTCTATTAAATGTGAAAACATTTGTTATAAGTCAGCTAGATGTACGGGTGGCTGTCATTAAATATAGGCACTTGCTGCTCTCAGTTTATAAAATACACGCATATTAATGTGTTTAAACACAAGTTGAGTATACAAATTGCATATAAATGGTTGGCGCTCTAAATTACGCTGCGCCAATCATTTTACCTGTATTTGTTCTTACCATAAAGAGGTTCCACCTTTGAATGCGTTGTTCTTTCTTTTTGCATGCTTACAGTTGGTCTTTACTGCTCAGTAGACTTCTAAAAATGTTTATTGCAATGTTTCTATAGGCGTCGTGTGTGATCGTTAAAATAAACTGTTGTAAATTACTGCCCGCTCTAAGGAAGGCCCTCTGACGTTCTAAAGCGAGCACCTCTCTCGTGGATGGCTGCTGGCTGAAGGGTCTGACAGTGGAGCCAAAACTGAGGGACTGCCTTCGGAAACCACCTCTTTCCCCATCTCTAAATGACACTGCAGTCGCAGCTGCTGCCAGTATGCACTGGTGGGGCCGCAGGGCAGCAGCGGCGGCAGGAGGGGCGAGGGTTGAATAAAAAAAAAATATATATATCTACAACTGTGGCCGCCTCGTGCTCCTGTGTTTCTCCGTTTTCCCGCTGCTCCCGGCAGTCACTGGGACAGACTCCTCATCCAATCCAAACGCTGCTCTCATACTATGAGAGCAGGGCTGGGATTGGGCTAAGTGGGCTGGTTTGACGCTCTGCTCTGTCACAGGGAGTCTGTGCTGTGTCTTCATCAGGCTGTAGAATACAGCAGGGTTAGAGAAACCTTGGTGCGCATGTCTGTTTGGCCATCCTAAGTCAGCCGGCCAAACAGACATGCACACTTAGAAGTGCAAATAGCACTTCATTCCTCCTCCCTCCCATGGCCCGGCACTGCCTCTCTCTACACACAGTGGCTCAGCCAGCAGCTGACCAATAAAACGCTAATAAAATATTGTTTTATTTTTCAGCTGCTGGTTCTGAGCCAGTGGGGCCATTGCGAAGCAGCCACCGCTGTGACACGGGAGAGACTCAGAAGTTCAAAACAGGGCCTCAGGAAGTGTTATTGGGCCACAAATACCATGTGTGTCAATTCCTAAATGAAGCCCTCACTCCCTACGAGGCTTGCCCCCAAACTAGCTCACAGCCAAAAGGACCTGTCTCCAAACACCCACCCCCAGCTTCACTCACCAACAAATCTCTCTAATAAGACTCGTCCCCAGACGCAGACATTCCCAACAAGACTTTGCAACTTGATTCTATGTCAGGACCGGAGGCTTCTGATTATGCTTCTCAATCTTTACTAGAAGCTCACAGCAGCCAATGAAAATGCTTGCTTTTCATTCAAAATATAACGTTAAACTACATATCCCATCATGTCTCACACATAGACACGCCCCCCTAGTCCATAAGAGGCCTCAGCCTGCCGCCATCTTCCTCTTTCTTTGCTACTCACAGAGCTAAGTGCACCTTCGTTTACTCCCTCTGATGTGCTATACTGGTTATGACTGTTATCGGCACACTTTTGTGATATTGCTGTTGTTCACTGTTTCCAGGGTTGTATGCCTTACAGGATTCTAGTGTTGTGGGAGTAGTGGTGCTTTGGCGGTGTGCTTCGGCGCCCATCGTACTTTTTATTCCTTTTTGTGGCTGTGAACGCGCTTGTTGCGCGGGGGTAGCTTCGGTCGTTGACCGGAGGCAGACGGACGCCTTTTTTTATTTGAGCCCGTGGGTTTTTTCCCGGTGATTTCCCCTTCTCAATTGCGCGTCTTGCGCATGCGCAGTGGGCTTCCCTAGTAGCTGCTGGCGCGAATTTCAAGCCGGGTGGCTCTCGGCCGCGGCCGGCGCCCATTCGCGCTGAATTTGGGCTACCTTTTGGTAGAATTCAGTCGCGTTTGGGCTGCACGTCGCGGCGCGACCCTCGAAAGTAGTTTCACTTGCATTTCTCCATCGGAGTGGTTAGGAAGGCGTCCCTCTACCTCTCGATCGCCTGGTGAGGCTGTACAATACTGAGAAGGCCTGTTGGAGTGCGCACACGCTCAGGGAATTGGTGCTGGCCTGGGTCTCTGACCCCTACTGACTACAGCTTTGCTGAGGGGGTTGAAGGTGGTAGTGCTCGAGTGTGCTGTGAGGGCTAACCCCCCCCTTGACCCTCCTCGCGACTATCCTCTTGGGAGATCATTCGAGATGGCGGAGGATCAGTATAATGAAGAGTATAATGAGGAGGAGAGCTTTGAGACCAGGCAGACGGCTGCCTTGGAGGACAATCTGGTTAGCGCCTTGGACGCCTCGGTCCAGTCCTCCGTCAATAGGGCTATGGAGACTATGGTCCCGCAGACGGTGCAACAAGTCCTTGCGGAAGCCCTTCGTCCCATACGACGTCAACTTGAAGGTTTCGCCAAGCGACATGGCTTCACCAAACCTCAGAAGAAGAAAATCGGGGCTTCGGCCTCGAGTCAGCCTACAGGTGACTCTGCCACGTGGCCTCATTCTCAGGCCTTAGCTACCCTTCCGGATATGGCGGACCGTTCACACGTGGGAGGCAAGGCCTCTGCCAAGCGTAGGGTCCATGACACCGATACAGACACAAACACAGGTACCGATACGGATACGAATACGGACACCTCTGAGGATCACAACCCTCCAAAGAAGGCGAAATCGGCGCAACCCAAGAGCCTTGCGCCTGCTCAGACCCCCTTCACCTTTGATCCGACGGACATTGTCCACCCCAGGTCACAGGACTGGGTGCCTCCTCTGGCGGTTACAGCCTACATTCATGAGAACTTGCGTAAGGGTTTCCCCAGGGATGTGAGGAATCGTTTGCGATCGGAATGCCCTGGACCCGACATTCCGGACCAGGTGGCGGAAACTCCGGAAATAGACCCCAACCTTCTAACATTTCTAAAGAAATTCTCAAGAGAGGCTTAGACAGGGCTTGGAAGGGGTGTCAGGATAAGATGCTGGATGCCATCGGCCCCTTGGCAAAGATCTTGGAGATGGCCTGGGCGGCCAAGGAGACCTCTGTCCCCGTCGATCCCGACGTGCTGGCCGGATGGGCCCAGCGGGCCATCTGTTTCTTGGGCAACGCTAACTGTGCCGTTTCGGCGGAAAGGAGGAAGTCGTTGCTCATGAAAATGGACTCCAATCTCACAGAGCTCGCGGATGCGGAACCAGGGCCTCTTGCGGAGGGCCTTTTGTTTGGCGACAAGTTCGTCAAGGATGTGTCCAAGTACGTGGGTACCTTTATGGCATTGGACAAAGCCCAATCGGGCATCAAACGCGCACTGAATCAAGGTGTTTTTCACAGGGCCGGACGAGGCGGGGGTCGCTCATCAGGCCGCGGAGGTCCTCCAGGCCCCCATCGAGGCGACTTCGGAAGGGGCAGAAATGACTTCGACTCCACCCGTGGAGGAACCTTCTACCCCTCCCGCAGGAGGTTCAGCAAGAACAGATACCAATCTGGCAATGGAAGGGGGAACTTCAAGCACCAGCAAAGCTCAGGTGAGACTTACGGATATTTCCCTGCTTCCGTTGGGGTGTCGAACTCAGCATTGTCTGGGAAGGTGGAGAGAACTTACACAAGACGCCTGGGTCTTGCAGACGGTTCAGGGTTTTCATTTGGAGTTTTACTCACGTCCTGTTCAGTCGAACATACCGTCGACTCTCCGTTTTTCCCAACTAGAGGCCAGTTTTATAGACGAAGAGATTGCGGCTTTGCTGCAGAAGCACGCGATAGCACCAAGTGTTCAAAGCCCTCACGGTTTCTGCAGCAATATCTTTGTTATTCAGAAAAAAGGGGGAGGAAACAGACTAGTTTTGAATCTCAGGGACTTCAATCAGTTTCTGACGTACAACCATTTCAAGATGGAGGGCATCCATCTCTTAACAGATCTTCTGCAGGTAGGGGACTGGATGGTCCGGCTGGACCTGAAGGATGCGTACCTGTCTATACCGATTTTTCCCCCGCATCGCAGGTTTCTGCGGTTCAGGTGGAGAGACCGTTGGTTCGAATATTTGGTTCTGCCTTTCGGGCTCTCCTCAGCTCCTTGGTGCTTCACCAAGGTGATGAAGCCGATAGTGGCGTACCTCAGAGAGAGGGGTATTCGGCTCATCATATACCTAGACGACATACTGATAGTGGACCAGTGCCAGCAAACTCTTTTGCGGCACCTCCAGCTGACCATGACTATTTTGCAGTATCTGGGTTTTGTGATAAACTCCAAGAAGTCGGTCATGTCCCCCTCTCAGGTTATAGATTTCCTAGGGTTCACGGTGGACTCGGTGTTAGCTCAGTTGTCTCTTCCGAAAGAAAAACTGAAGGATCTGAAAAGGGAGATTAGGAAGTTGCTGAACAGCCAGACGGTCTCTCTCAGGGCACTGGCAAGAATGGTAGGGATTCTAGCATTGTCAGTGCAGGCGATTTTCCCGGGCCCCTTGCATTACAGGGCCCTGCAGCAATTGAAGATCAGGCATCTTCAGAAAGGTCTTTCGTATTCGGACAACATCCCCCTCACGCAGGAAGTGAGGACAGAATTGCAATGGTGGTTGGGACACGTCGACGCTTGGAACGGTCGAGTGATCTTCGGTTGCCTTCCAGAAATCACAATAGAATCCGACGCCAGCCGTTGGGGCTGGGGCGCGCGTTGTGGAAACATCTCCACAGGCGGGAGATGGTCCCCGGAAGAGCTTTCTCTTCATATCAACTGTCTGGAGCTGCTTGCGGGGTCATTCGCGGCGAGAACGTTGTCCCCGAAGCAGACATCCTGTTGTATCCTCCTGAGGCTAGACAATATTTCGGCAGTGAGGTACATCAACAAGTTGGGAGGCACGAGGTCATCCATGCTTGTGCAGATAGCCAAGGACTTTTGGCATTACTGCCTTCGCAACCAGATATCGATCATTGCGGAATATCTCCCGGGTCAGTCCAATCAGGTAGCGGACTGGAAATCGAGATACCTCAGGGACTTCAGCGACTGGAAGTTGCTCCCGAGGATGTTCGAGTGGTTGGAGGAGATTTGGGGTCCGTTCGAGACGGATTTATTTGCGTCGAGACTGACATTCCAAATCCCTCGCTTCTTCAGTTGGAGGCCGGATCCGTTGGCTCAAGCGACGGACGCTTTTCTCCAAGACTGGTCGCAGGGGGTGCAGTATGCGTTTCCCCCCTTCTTGCTGATCCCCAGAGCGATGTCGCAGGTGATCAGGCAGAAAGCGGAAGTGGTCATGGTGACGCCTTGGTGGACGTCGCAATCTTGGTTCCCCAAACTGGTGCAGTGGAGCTGCGACCTACCCAGACTCCTCCCGGAGTCGACGATGCTGTTGCTGGGCCCTCATCAAGAGAGGCATCCTTTGATAATGGAGGGCAGACTTCGGCTGATGGCCTGGAGGCTTTCAGGCAACAGTGGCAAGTGCCAGGGATTTCGAGCAGGGCTGCAGATTTCATCAAGCAGGCCTGGGCTCCTTCCACGAGGAAGCGATACTCCTCGGCCTGGAAAGGTTGGGTGGATTGGTGCGTGGAACGACATTTGGATCCCGTGGGGGCCGACTTACCCCATGTGCTGAACTTCCTGACGGATAAGGCTTCACAGGGTTTGGCCTATCGGTCGGTCAACAATTTCAGATCTGCCATCTCAGCGGGCCATGTCCAGCTGGATGGTAGGCCAATTGTTATGCACCCTGTCGTGTGCAAATTGTTGAAAGGTATTAGAGTAGAGAATCCCCCTAAACCGAAGTTTTCCGGTTTGTGGGACGTTACTCGGGTTTTGGACCTATTTGACAAATGGCCAGCAAACCCGCTTCTTTCCAGAAAACAATTGTCGGCCAAGCTGGCCATGTTACTTTGCCTGTCGGCTTGCAGGAGGTCATCGGATGTACGAGCGCTGGACATAACAGGTAGAGTATTTACTCCGGAAGGAGTTTCTTTTCAGATTGTTAGACGCACTAAAACATTATCTACACATGTTTCTTATAATGCATTTCAGGAAAATGAAAAGTTATGTGTTGTACAATGTCTAAAGACGTATGAGGAATGTACAGCGGCTGTTAGGCCTCAGGGCTGTTCGCAGCTTTTGATAGCCTTACAAAAGCCATTCAAAGCAGTGGCTGCGGCCCCCATTGCCAGATGGCTTCGCTATGTTATGAAAGAAGCAGGCATTGACATCACCATGTTTGGTGCGCATTCTGTCAGGGGTGCCATGGCATCAAAGTCGTTCATGTTGGGTTCCAGCATTCAGGATATCATGCATTGTGCAGATTGGTCGTCAGAATCGACCTTCAAAACGTTTTATTATAAGCCGGTGGGGGATATTACCTCTGTTGTTTTCAATAAGCGTTAAACTAGCATAATCAGAAGCCTCCGGTCCTGACATAGAATCACAAATTTGCTAGCATTCGCGACAAGAATTTGCAGTTCTATTAAGGACACGGAGGCGAGGATTATCCCACCCGGCATTGTATATGTATTCGTAAATGCTTGCCCACCCAGATGGTTACGGTGGTTACGGTCTCATATCCTTTCTTTCAGGTTCTGATAAAAAGAGCGACTGAGACTCAAAGAATGCCAGGACATTTCGCCTGAAGTTGTTGTTTCTTCCCGTTTGAAGAGTTGTGAAGTTTCCAAGTTTTCGTTGAAGCTGTTCGCCGAAAGAAAGAGGAAGATGGCGGCAGGCTGAGGCCTCTTATGGACTAGGGGGGCGTGTCTATGTGTGAGACATGATGGGATATGTAGTTTAACGTTATATTTTGAATGAAAAGCAAGCATTTTCATTGGCTGCTGTGAGCTTCTAGTAAAGATTGAGAAGCATAATCCTCGCCTCCGTGTCCTTAATAGAATTGCAAATTCTTGTTGCGAATGCTAGCAAATTTGTGATTCAGTCACATGTAGTCTCACTGTCAACCATACTCTACTGTAACTGTGAGATCTCTGCCATCTACATTTCACTTGTAGCCACTCGCACACCCAAACATAAACCCCCTCTTACAATTGAATCCAGAAAAAACTGCTAGGCAGATTGTAAGGGGCTTCTAGAACTGAAGGGTAGCCAGGACCACAGGCCATCAGTGTATGTACTACAGCCTGTCCACCCGACAAATCAATTAGTCTTACTACTTTGCTCCTAATGTCCCCAGGCCTCTGGTACTTTTAGTCTCCAGTTGGATAACTGAGTTATTCCATTTGTAGATTTGTCCCTTCAAGGATAGCAAGGGCTAGAAATAAAAGCTTTCTTCGTAACGAGGTAGAGCAGGTGCCTTCAAACTGTGGGCCACGCCCTCCTGGGGAGTGTGGCCGTATACCCAAGAGGGAGTAAATGCCTCAGCAAGGAGTTAAAAAAATAAAGATGGTGTACTGGGTTCAAGGTCTGACTCCAACCAGTGATGAAGAATATGAGGATTTTTATTAGCCTTTTATAAAGACTGTTATAGTTTGTTATAGACAGGGCCACTGGAATAATGCGGCAGGAGATGACCAAATTATGTGGCAGGGTTGAGTAAATTATGCGGCAAAACAGGCAAAATATGCTGCGTAATGGGGCAAATTTTTTTAAAGTAGCATTTCAATACTTTGTTCTGTAAATCATGTAAGTGAAGTGCAAGCACACCTGCTTTCAGAATGCTGCAGCACATGCATCACCTAGCGTAGTGGTGGTGGTGCGGTGCGCAACATCCCATGTTCGTGGGTCCCAGGGCAGTCAATCTTGTAGCGCGCGTAAGCGCTACTAATGACTGCCCTGGGCATCATTTTTGGCCACCTGCCACGCTGAAAATGCAGCAGTAACGGGCACCATAACCACGTGCTCTTGTGGTAGCACGTGAGGCACCACCCTCACGTGCAACCGTCGTGGCGGTTGCAGGGACCAGGGTTTATGGCGCCGGGAGCGGTTCAGGCGCGGAGGGGCGCAGATGGGCTTGCGTTAGGCACGCCAGCGGCGCGGCCACGCAGCGGCCACCATATAAGGGGAGGTAGGAGGGAGGAGCATCTGGGAGGTCGGAGTGGGCCGACGAATGGTTGAGCAGGGGGGCAGGGCCGCAGGGGACCAGCGGCAAGAAAAACGGGCGAAAATAGGCGAGGGCAACAGGGGGCACAGAGGAAAACAAGGGGGGCACAAGATAACAAGGAAAGAAAAAGGCGAAGTTAGGTGGGTAACAAAACACAACAAAAAATACACAGGAGGCAGCAATAAAACAGAACAGGAGGCAGCAATTCAAGAAAACAGCAGAACCGGACTACCGGCCTACCGAGGCCGAGGGCCTCGAACCCGCGGCAGGGTCGGTCTTAAGTAACAGGGGCACACAGACACGCTGGTGGAGCTGTGCGGCGTAGGGCAGCGGCCTGCCTGAGGACAGGGTCAAGGGTCGCTCTCCTCACCGCGCAGCGGGTGCCATATAAGAGGAGGTGGGAGGGAGGAGCAGCTGGGAGGCGGAAGTGGGGCTACGAATTGGTGAGCAGGGGGGCAGACCAGAGGGGACGCAGCGGTGGGAAAAACAGGCGAAAATAGGCGAGGTCACCAGGGGGCACAGAGGAAAACAAGGAGGGCACAAGATAATAAGGAAAGAAAAAGGCGAAGTTAGGTGGGAAACAAAACAGAACAAAAATACACAGGAGGCAGCAATAAAACAGAACAGGAGGCAGCAATACAAGAAAGCAGCAGAACTGGACTACCGGCCGAGGCAGAGGGCCTCGAACCTGCAGCAGCGGCGGTGTCAAGTAGCAAGGGCACACAGACACGCTGGTGGTGCTGGTGGTGCTGTGCGGCGTAGGGGAGTGACCTGCCCGAGGACGGGGTCAAGGGTCGCCTGGTGCATACACTGCCCACTTCTGACCGGGTGAGTCACAGCTGGGGATCAGAGCTCAGCAAGCCAGGATTCAATCTGAGATAGGCACGTCTGCCCTCACTCGTAATCCAAACTACCAGTTTCTCAGTCTGCAACCCTCACCTTTAAACACACTAGCAGATTTGCGAAAGACCTCCTCCCACCACCAGAGGAATTTTACCAGAACTGGCCAAGTTCCAAGCAAACATCTCCATGGCAGTAGGGAGCTCTCACGTCTCTTCCTCCATTCTCACATCTTCCAGCCTCTATCTTGATAAAGCTCTCATAAGGTATTCCAGAGTACATTAAACAAAAACAATTGCTAGAAAAACAGAAAGACCTTTGTGGTAAATAATTGATTTACCGTCTTAATTTCTATGCAGGTAAGTACTTAATCAATAATAACTCAATCGGAAAGAAAAAGGCAGAGTCCGTGGTGTTAGAGTTCGTAGGGGTTTTATTCCTTAAAAAGGAATGGTCAAGACCTGGATATCATGTTCCTGCAACCACAGGGGTTCAGGAAGGGATAGAGCAATATTTTATTGACAATACATAGCTTATATACTTAAATCACATCATAGAAACCAATATAGTAGGCGTAACAGCTGAGAGAAGACAAGATAACAGTATCCACGTGGTAGTGATACGTAATTAGAAGGCGTGAACTAGGCGTGAACTAGAGGTGTGTGCTAGAAACGTCACAGATAGGTGTCACAAGTAGGTGGCACAAAGCAGAGTGTTGCAATGTCAGCAGAAACCTGAGGCTTGGATGCGCGCGCAGCTACATGACGTGTGATTGGCGTGAAACCAGAGGGTGCAGGGGGACTTGACATTTACACTGACGGAAAGAGACAGAAGTCTGGCATGTCAGATCAACTCGTACTTCTATCATATCTGATATCTGATGTTTGGGAACCATATTATCTAAACGGAAAGGTCTCTGGGGCAGAAGCTATTCTATACTGACTGTGAGTGCGTGTATGAGCGCCTAAGTGTCTACATGAGAATGCGAGGGGCATGGGCCTTCCATGGTAACAGAGCTATGAATTACTTGCACGGAACAGTAGGCCGGGCCCTTTGCTCTGGGGGATGTTTACTTAAACTAGTAAGCAGGAATGTATTTTCGAGGAGCGGAACAGATAATTCGAAGGTTAAAGTCAGTCTTGGCAGGCAGCAGGCTGTGCCAAGCGCCGGGAGCCGCGCAGAAAGTAAGTCAGAGGTCACGGGTACAGAGACAGCCTGGGCTGAGGCTTTCAGAGTCAGAAGGCAGTAGAAAAAGGCTCGATGGCAGAATTCAGGGCCTACTTTGCCAGAGCTGAAAAACGTGTAGAGTACACCACAAAAAGACGTTGGCATAGCATACTTAGGAACGGACTATTCAACCCATTCAGGGTGGGTCTGAAAGAGGACATGTTAACGTTGGACGCAAATGTATTTGCGTCTTCATAGCTGGCACAGGAGGGAAGTTACATGCACTTTAAGCTGGTACATGGAGACGGTGGGGTACACGCTAGGGAACATAACTTGACTATAAAATTTATATTTCCTCATTCCCTCCTTGTTCCCTACGGACCCTTCATGATATATCGATCCTCATGAATCGATCAGTTTGTTCTTGTAACATCATTTGCTCTTCTTTCTTTCTTTTACGTTTTGAGAAGAAACTGGAATGTTCAATACATGATGTGGCACATAGTCCACAAATCGCTGGCCCACACTGTAGGCACAGGCAGCAACTGAATACTATGACTAGGCCAATGCCTAGGAAGGATAGGATCTTCCATCCCCAAGCGGTTAACGTTGTCCAGAACCAACCGGACCAAGTCCAGGTACCTGGATTCTGATGTATCTGACTTGCAATTTTATGAAGACGTGTAATAGCTTGATATACCGTTGGCGCGTTTTCTGGGATGAAAACACAGCAACTTGACCCGATGACCTTACAAGCTCCGCCTCTATCTGCCAAGATGACGTCAATAACAAGACGATTCTGAAGAACAACAACCCGCATGGGGGACTGCTCCTCTGTTAAGTTACCTAGGGCGGAGGCAGTTTCATTCACTACTGCTTCAAGTGTTCTAGTTAATCTGCGTATTAATTTACTATTTTGAACGGGGCCTGTGAAGAAAAAGAATCCTTTATTGAAATCTGTGTACTGCTCCCATGCCGTTTCAGTGTAGTCGACAATCGGGAGACCTCTTCGGAGTCTATTCTTTACTAGATTTGTATTTCTGTGATAATCAGGAGGGGCTTGGAAAACAGGTGGCAGAAGGAATGCAATGTAACAGGTACCATCCCAATCTGGAGGTAAGCGTATGTATGCGGTATGACCACAAACAAAGTAGGAATGACGAGTAGCTCTAAAGGATGATTTACCTTGATCACTGAATTCGACCACAGTAGTACATGTGCTATGACCTAAGTGTACTGAACCTTTCTTACTGACACATAATTCACCAGTGCCTGGTAATACTGACATAGCAGGGAGAACTGGTGCAGCTTCGGATTCAACAGTAAGAATCATAAGGTTAATTGTGTAATTACCTAATCCATATACTTCATTTTCTAGATCAGTTCCTATTCTAGTGGGAAGTCCCTTCTTGTCAGGGTAACAGACGTTAAGCAGAACTAAGTTCAAGTTTCCCCAAACCCAGCTCCCTTTGTAAACAGCAATGTCAGGATCTAAGGAATTAATTATTCTAAACCATGCACCACAGGAGCCATTGTGAGTGAACGGGTACGGAAAGAGGGGCAGAACTCCCTTGTATTTCTGGTAGGGAGGGAGTCGGCCACATATCCAACAGTTTGTAGCATTGTTAGTCTGATGGGAGTGATGTAACATACTAATGAATGTGTTGTTGCGCAGCACAAGTCTGTAAGAAAGTTCGTGTGGAGGTAATTCACTAAAAGAATGTTCAGCAGTGACATTGTAAGCAGATTGTTCACGCTTGAAAATAGGGTAATATATAGAAAGCAATATACTAGCGACAATAATCAGAAGACTTAGAAAAAACATAATCAATAATGTCACTATACAGTGACTGCGGAGTGATTTGCAATATGTACGTTTCTTGAGTTGTCTCTCTCTCTCTCTATCTCGATCTAGGGGATACATGTCAGAAACTATTTAACCGATTCACCTAGGGGAGGACTTAAACAATTAAACTGTCTGACTTGCTAGATCGAAGTTTCAGTTTATACTCCTCTTGGGGAGTTTTCTCTCGTTCGGGAACTTTAAAGTCACTTGGCTCAATACAGTCTTTGGAGGGGGTGGACGAGTCTGGATCTGGTTTCAGTTCGTTGCATTTTTTAATATGACTCGTATGTATCCACCCCTTTCTGCCTTCCACCTTTACTGCTGTCCTCGTAGTAAGAAGGACGGTCTTCGGCTCTTTCCAGCGGGGCTCCAGCGGACTTTTCCTGTCGAAGTTCCTAATTAGGACCAGATCTCCTGGACGGACATCATGCGATTTTACATCAGTGTTGTCAGGGAAGGCTGCGGCAACCTGTGAACGACATGATTGGAGTGCAGACATCAAGGAGGCAAGGTAATCTGTCAACATACTACAATCAACATCGGTAATTTTCTTAGGTATGGGCGTCCCCCACATATTCGGTGGTCTGCCAAAGACCACTTCATACGGGGATAGTCCTGATCTCGAATGGGCAACCATTCTCATGTAGAACAGTGCAACTGGCAGGGCGACAATCCAGTCGACCCCTTTCTCTTTACATATTTTACCAAGGCGGGTCTTTAGTGTCTGGTTATGCCTCTCTACAAGGCCAGCGGCTTCAGGATGTCGGACACAATGGAATTTCCACTGATATCCTAGCAGCAGGGAAACTTGTTTCATTAATTCGGATGAGAACGGCTGTCCGTTATCTGAGTACATGACACGAGGCAAGCCGTACCGTGGGAAAAATTCTCGAACCAGCTGCCTGGCAGTGGTCGGAGCAGTGTAATCTGGGACTGGATATGCTTCGGTCCAACGGGAAAGTGCACAAACAATTACGAGGACATATTTGAATCCTCGACAACGGTCCATCTGGATATAATCCATCTGGAGGACTTCAAAAGGGTGATCGGGAGGATGAAATCCACCTTGCTCTACGGGGACACTTTTTCCTGGATTGAACTGACAACAGATCATGCAAGTACGCACTTTCTGTTTTGCTGCTGCTCGTAAGTGTTTGTTATACCAAAGATTCTGTAAACTGTCTAACATCGCTTTCTCTCCTAGATGTGCAGGACTATGTGCTGTATTGATTATGACTTGAACCATAGAGTCGGGGAGAAACCATGTAGATTTTCCCTTCGTCATCCAACCTTGATCTGTCTGGATCCCTCCTAGTTCTGTCCATTTCTTTATTTCATCTGTAGTAGCATGCGTCTGAATATCGATTACATCTAGTGCGGGATCCCTGACTGTCATACAATGTGTCGGTACTATTGTCTTTGTTACGTCAGTTGTCTGGGTGTGAGTCAGTGCTGTATGTTTTGCCGTCTGGTCTGCCAGGTCGTTACCCTGGGAAACAGAATCTGTGACTTTAGTATGTGCTTTACACTTCATGACGGATATGCCTGAAGGCAGATGTATTGCATCTAGCAGTGCTTGAATGAGGGGACCGTGTTGAATCTTGGCACCATGAGAGGTCAAGAAACCTCGTTCTTGCCATAACATTCCGAAGTCGTGTACAACTCCGAACGCATAACGGGAATCAGTGTATATGTTAACATTTCTGTTCTTGGCTAGGATACAGGCTCGGGTCAGAGCGATGAGCTCTGCCGCTTGAGCGGACAGTGTGTCAATACGATGAGTTTCTTTTACTTCAGTTTCAGTGGTCACTGCATACGCGGCCACTAATTCTCCTGTACTTGTTCTCATACATGAACCATCCACATAAAGTGTCAGGTCTGGATTTGTCAATGGAACATCTGTTAAGTCTCGTCGGGGCTTTGTTACTGCATTAATGATCTCTATACAATCATGCGGGGCTGGATCTGTCATAATGGAAGGTAACAATGTTGCGGGGTTTAGAATGCTGCAGCGTCTGATTTCTATGTGTGGCTGGAATAGCGTTAATTCATAACCTGTCAGTCGTGCTATAGTCAAGTGTTGAGTCTGGGTTCTGTTTAAAAGAACCTCTACAGAATGTGGAACTTGTACTGTTAATTGATGTCCTAAAACAATTGAGTCGCTCTGTCTGATTGCTAAAGCTGTCGCTGCTACGGACTTTAAGCACGCAGGGAGTGCCTGGGCTACTGAATCCAATGTACTTGAAAAATAAGCGCAAGGCTTATGTGAACCTGCTTGATCTTGGGTGAGGACAGACAACGCTGTACCATCACGTTCTGTAACAAAAAGTGTAAAAGGTTTGCTGTAACATGGTGTCGCTAAAACTGGTGCTTGGCATAAAGCTTTCTTTAATTCCTCAAAGGCTTGTGTATGTTCCTGAGTCCAAGGGAGGACAGTCGAAGTCGCTGCCTCCTGTGTCGTTAACTGGATGAGTGGTTTAGCTAGAAATGCATATTGAGGAATCCATTGTCTGCAGTACGAGGTGAGGCCTATAAAGGCCCGCACTTCCTTTTGTGTCTGGGGTTGTGGCATATTTACAATTAACTGAATGCGATCAGGAGTGAGCTGTCTCCCCACTTTGGACAGCAAGTGACCCAAGTACACAACTTGCTGAACACAGAATTGTAGCTTCGAAGGAGACACCTTGTGTCCCTTGTCGGCCAGAAAATGTAAAACTGTCAGTGATGCTTGTTCACATTCGGGCTCACTTCGTGCGGTGATCAGCAGATCATCGACGTATTGCAGTAAAGCGGTGTTAACTGGCATTTGAATACAATCTAGTTGTCTTTTCAGTGCTTGACTATAGATGCTGGGGCTCTCTGTGAATCCTTGAGGTGCGCGTGAAAATTTGAAACTTCGTCCATTTAAACTGAATCCGAAGAGATATTGGCTCTCTGGATCAATAGGCACACTAAAGAAGGCGTTCTTGAGGTCAATTACAGTAAAGAACGTTGCTTCTGAATCAATAGCAGTCAATAGGGAAGAGATGTCGGGGACCACAGGATACTGTGGTAAGATACATTTATTCAGTTCTCGTAAATCAATCACCAGCCGATATACTGGCGGTGCATTGGGATCAGTACGTTTAAGAATCGGAATGATAGGGGAATTACAGATATTGGAGTCGGTCTCTACGACTACTCCTTGGGCAATGAGCTCTTCAATGATTTCCAGTAAAGCCACTACAGCATCGGGTGGTAACTTGTATTGTCTGATTCGCGGTAAAACAACACCTGGTTTCAGTGTAACACGGTAAGGTGTGATATGCATACAGCCTACATCAGTTGGGCCTTGTGCCCACAAGTGATCTGGTACATTTTTCAATCTGACATCAAACTCTCGTAATACATAATGACCCTTGAAATCCCGCAGAAAGAGTCTAACTCCCTCCGGGGAACAACATATCACTGCTCCTAGAGCCTTCAATGTTTTGATACCTAACAGATTTTCTGGACATGATTTCGTAAGTAACAAGTCTGTGACACGTGACAACGGACCCACAGCCAGGGGGACTGATTCTGATACCTCATTTACAATAGGCTGTCCTGAAAAACCAAGGGAAACATTCTGCGAGCCTGAGAGGGGTGCCCCTGGGACTTCATTATGGCTGATTGTTGTGCGGCTTGCCCCTGTGTCAATTAAAAACTTTCTGTCTTTTCCCAATACTTGACTGTGCACATAAGGACCCTCTTGATCTACAGGAATTTCAATAAGAGGCAAGCCAAATTCCCTCTCTAGGCTGTTTCATGTGTATCGGGGATAATCGGGGTAAGCAGATTGGGCATACTGGTACATCTGTTGGGAAACTTGCTAAGTCGCGGCAATGGGCTGTGGCTGTGACACCGCTACTGTCTGTGCTGCATGTGATGAAGCATGCATAGGCTGTGTGTTCTGTGAGGTCTGTTGCTGGACCTGGTCCTGTCTTGGTGGATGCGGTCTTTCCTTAGTTTTACCTGTTGATATGTTATGTTTCAGGACTGGACATTCATGTACGTAATGACCTGGCTGCTTGCAATAGTTGCATGTCCCTTTAACGGGAGCTGCGGCGTGACCTGTCTGGGTCGTACCCTTTCTCTGGCCGTCGGCTGGAACCGATTGGGCCACTAACATCTTCATTTTCGTGTCTTTCATGCGTTTCTGTTCATGATCCTGTTCTTCTCTAATTCTGTTCTGATGGTATTGTAACATTTGTAACATCTGTGATGGCGTATTTGCTTGCCATGTACTCTCAACCTCGTACACGCGGTTTTTAACGGCTAACAGGGAATTCTCGACTAACTTTGATACAAAAAGGTGCGGGTACGACTCGCTACTTGGTTTAAGACCACTATTAATAATGAAACATTTCTCGAATCTTGAATAGAAGTCACTAGTATCTTCATCTGGTTTCTGTTTACAGGCCGAAATTGCGTCCCAATCTTCCTTTCTAGTTGTCAGCAATCTTGGCAGAACCTGTACTATTAAACCTGGTAATGCTTTAGTTTTCTCCCCAAGGCCTAGCCCTGGGGTACGTTTTTCCTCCTCGTCTTCTATTTCTGCCCATACAATCTTTTTGTCTCCCACCTCCCATTCTTTTTCCTTGAGTTTCTCGTAGATGCCCGTGGGCAGCAGTACCTTTAACATTTTCATGATATCTTCATATGTGTAATCCCCCATCAGCAACATGTCTTTAAGTTCTCTGTGAAAACCTGCAGGGTCTTTATCATGACAGGGTACTAGTTTCTTCATTTCTAACAGTTCTAACTTAGTCAGGGGCGTGTGTACATACACACGTTTCAAGGTCTGATCGGCACCCATAACTGGATGTACTTCTCGTAAAGGGTTCTGACTTTCAAGACCATGCAGACGCTCCATATGATACATTTTTCTTTCTGGGGGCGGAGCGGGAACATATTCGGCACTTAAGAAAGTGTTATATCTATGTCGTTGTTCTAGAATTATATGTATTAGCTTGGTACTTAGACCTCTCCATCTATCCATGAGTAGTGCTTCTAATGTATCATGTAAGGGACCTGGATCAGAATGTTGATTTCTGTATAACGTGAGGAGGTGCTGAATCATGTATACACCTGCTAATTTTTGCTCGTCTGGGGAGAGGTTCAGAAATGTCTGCGCTACTGTGTCATCATTGTATATGCTCGGATTGTCAGCCCATAATACTGCTGACCGGGCTAGTTCTTGTTCATCCATAGAATTGAGTACATGGTACCCTATTCGGTCTCGAAGCCTTTTATCAGTCTCCTGGAACTGGTGTTCAGGAGAATTCGGTTTGGTTATGCCAGAGAGAAAAACTCTCTTGCTTTCTGGACGAATGCCTTTCCTAAGGTAAGTTCCCTTACCTACATACGCTATCGTATCTGTAGTCTTTTCTGGTTCTTCATGTTCTTCCTCCTCCTCCTCGGAAGCTTTTTCTTTCTCTTTTTCGTGTATTTCTATCACTGCTTTTCTTATTTTCTTGTACATACTGGCTATGCAACTTCCTTTATCATGTTTTCCTTCGGATATATTTTGACCCCACTTGTTGAGTCCATCTAAATCATCCTGTTCTGTCTCAGGCCTGTCTCGTTCTCTTATTAGGCAATTTATGAAAAAACGTAATATATATGCTTGAGTGTCAACTTTCTGATGTGCCATGGCCTCCTTAATACTGTCAGGGTCTTCCCCAGTCTGGACAAAATGATATATTCTATCTAGGTGCGCTTTCATTCCTGAGAACAACAGTAGGTAATCTGTAGCATGTCGTAAGCGTAATGATGCCATCATCATTCTATCATCTTTGCCGGGTACTGGATCATATCTGCAAACTGCAAGCGGTTCTTTGAGTATGTCGAGGCGGGGTGATTTGAACGCAAAGGGGTTCTGCATATCCCTAAGGTGTAATCTGCTTGTTGGTGGCGGGGTCCGGAATTCCCCGGTCGCACCTCCTGAGGCGGAAGCTTGAACATTATCTCTCTGTGGAGTCTGTATGTGTACTTGAACTTGTCTTTTAGTAGGATCAGGTAGAAGCGGTTTTGGTAGATTAATTTTAAGTGCGGGAAGTGGTGGAGGTGGAGGAACAGTAGGCTGTCGGACGGGAAAACCTGATTGCAGTAACGGTGGGATATGGTCTGGGGGCGGGTTGCCACCTCCGTCACCGTCTGTAGGCGGGACGCGGACAGGCAGATTAGTGTAAGCGGGTGCTACATCCTCTAGATAGGAATTCAGAAATATGTCTTTAGTAGTCCTGTGATTTACTTTAGTTGGAACCAATGGTGGCGGCAGATTTTTCGGTATTTCTGAAGTGGCTTCAGGCGAACCGTCGGCCACAAGATACATGCCATTTACAAGATTGTTTCGTGCGCGGTCTATTTGTTCTGATTTTACTCGGATACCTTCAGTAACTAATTCGTTTTCTCGAGCTTTATCTGATTCTTTAAGTCTGTCTTCTCTACGGAGTGCTTTTTCAGCACGCTTATGTGATTCCTTACGCCAAAATTCTATGGCGTCTTTCTGAGATTGTCTGGCTTTCTTTTTCCATAATGCTTCTTCTACCTTCATGATGCACTCGGCATCCCATGTTCCGGTAACAGGCCATCTATGTCTTTCGTCTAGATGCTTAGTATAATCGGCCCATAAATCTAGATACAATATGGCATCTAAGCCATGCTTGTGGTACATAAAATTTCCAGGAGTGTCCCTAGGGGGGATAGGAATTTCTTCCTCGAGTATCCCTTTCCTAGTTCCTATCTGCTTTAACTTGTTGAAAAACGGCATCTTGTTTACTTTAATACTGAATGCTCAATCCTTGCTACTTAATACTGAATACAGCTAGTTACATAAGAACACAATAATGCACATAAAAACAGTCACACTCATACCACGACATTAATCACATGAAAAAACATTTAAGACATATATGACTAACCCCTATACTGGATGTACTGCTAAACAGCACAGATACACTGTCAGAGACAATGCAAAAACTTGAATAACGGATGTACTGCTAAACAGCACAGATACACTGTCTAAAACAGTGCAGACCGAATTTGTGTACCCAAACTCGTCTTGATACGTCCCAGCAATGGTACTCACCGGGAAGCACGGAAACAGAAGGCCTCGGAAAACTCGACTGGACTGGACCGGACTCGACTCGACTCGACACGTGGATACTTCGGAAACTGGTGGGCCTCTTGACACCTCGGACCTTGCTTCTTTCGGCTAGGCTCTGGTCGGGATCCTCCGCACTCCTCACCGCCTCGTCTGGGTGCTGATCGCAGTCTTCGTCACCTCCGTGGGCCAGAGGGAGATACAGGAAATCCTGCCAGTACGCGTAGTTTCCGTCTAACTGATGGCAGGGGACAGAGCTTGCAACGCACCAACCGGCGCGTGGGGTGGGGGAGGGGTCCCTGTTCGGGCGCCAAAATAATGTGGTAAATAATTGATTTACCGTCTTAATTTCTATGCAGGTAAGTACTTAATCAATAATAACTCAATCGGAAAGAAAAAGGCAGAGTCCGTGGTGTTAGAGTTCTTAGGGGTTTTATTCCTTAAAAAGGAATGGTCAAGACCTGGATATCATGTTCCTGCAACCACAGGGGTTCAGGAAGGGATAGAGCAATATTTTATTGACAATACATAGCTTATATACTTAAATCACATCATAGAAACCAATATAGTAGGCGTAACAGCTGAGAGAAGACAAGATAACAGTATCCACGTGGTAGTGATACGTAATTAGAAGGCGTGAACTAGGCGTGAACTAGAGGTGTGTGCTAGAAACGTCACAGATAGGTGTCACAAGTAGGTGGCACAAAGCAGAGTGTTGCAATGTCAGCAGAAACCTGAGGCTTGGATGCGCGCGCAGCTACATGACGTGTGATTGGCGTGAAACCAGAGGGTGCAGGGGGACTTGACATTTACACTGACGGAAAGAGACAGAAGTCTGGCATGTCAGATCAACTCGTACTTCTATCATATCTGATATCTGATGTTTGGGAACCATATTATCTAAACGGAAAGGTCTCTGGGGCAGAAGCTATTCTATACTGACTGTGAGTGCGTGTATGAGCGCCTAAGTGTCTACATGAGAATGCGAGGGGCATGGGCCTTCCATGGTAACAGAGCTATGAATTACTTGCACGGAACAGTAGGCCGGGCCCTTTGCTCTGGGGGATGTTTACTTAAACTAGTAAGCAGGAATGTATTTTCGAGGAGCGGAACAGATAATTCGAAGGTTAAAGTCAGTCTTGGCAGGCAGCAGGCTGTGCCAAGCGCCGGGAGCCGCGCAGAAAGTAAGTCAGAGGTCACGGGTACAGAGACAGCCTGGGCTGAGGCTTTCAGAGTCAGAAGGCAGTAGAAAAAGGCTCGATGGCAGAATTCAGGGCCTACTTTGCCAGAGCTGAAAAACGTGTAGAGTACACCACAAAAAGACGTTGGCATAGCATACTTAGGAACGGACTATTCAACCCATTCAGGGTGGGTCTGAAAGAGGACATGTTAACGTTGGACGCAAATGTATTTGCGTCTTCATAGCTGGCACAGGAGGGAAGTTACATGCACTTTAAGCTGGTACATGGAGACGGTGGGGTACACGCTAGGGAACATAACTTGACTATAAAATTTATATTTCCTCACCTTGAATGGGAATAACCCAAACAAATCAGGCAGAATCAGACAACGAGCTGACATGAGGCCATGTTAAAGCCAATAATAAGCACCTATAATTCTCATCCAAACAATTTACAAGCACCACTGTGCACACAGAAAAGTTTAAAGCAAGGTAAAGTCAGAAACATGATGACATGAGACCATGTCATGGCCAATAGTAAGAACTTATAATTCTCACCAATGCACAATAAAATAAACATTCCTGCACAACTGCTTATAGCATCACGTACTTTATCCCTCAATTTACAATACCGAACACATGTGTGCACCACCGCCCACAACACTGCACTTCGAGACCGAAAAGTAAATTCCACACCTCTCTCTCCCTCTCACGCCTTCAAATGCACATCCCACACGCTTCTCTCTTGGCAAGACTGCTCCACTCAATAACAGCTCCCACTGAAAGACAGCAAGATTACAGGACAGAAGAGAAGCAGGCATATGCAGAACCATCCTACATTAAGGATAGGGTAAAATAACACACTAAATTCAGTTAAAAGGTTGGTGATTGAGGGTCATCATTCGGTGCCAAAATCAAAAGAGTGGCTCTTATACTACAACAAGTAGCTGTACTTTATTATTGTGGGAATTTTTACAGTAAAGGACTCTGCAATCACTATTAGCACCTACACTTGACAAAAGAATTTCAGTTGTTTTCATTCTTATTATGAACGGGTTGGCACTTGGCCTTTAAAAATAATTTGCCCTAACCGTTAAAATCTACTTTTGTCTCCACTTATGTTATATTGTGTGAAAACAAGCATGTCAAGAATGCCAGAATACAAAAGCATTGTGGGATTTCTCTAAGTCACCAGGCCTTGTGTGAAATGAACTTCTATATATCAATAATCAGCTGGGGGGGTTTTGGAACGTTAGAGCCAAGCTACATTGTTGACTCCATTGGCAGCGTCGGATTCGTAACGCGGCACTCGGGCAATGCTCGAGGGGCCGGTGTCCAATTCCAGCTGTGCGCTGCTTTTGTGTGCAGCCTGGGGGGCCGATTTGGGCGTTTCTGTGTTGTTCGATGTTGCCAGCAGCCCAGTGGGTGCCTGATCGGCCTTTCTGGAGGCAGATGGGTGTCCATTACCTCCCATTTTTCAACGGAGGTGTCACTCCCTTTCTCTCACTGGGCCGACCCATTAATATATGCATACTGAGCAGGGGCAGGGGGCCTGAGCAAAAGTGGCTTCACGTGTTTTCAAGTGTGTTTCCCCAATGTAAAGTAATCCGTGCATTTTTTTTACCCCCCCCCCCTCCCTTTTTTAATAAGATTTTGTAGAAACAGTGTTTGTCAGAAAAGCAATATGCAAATGTGGACCACTTTTATTTTAGCGTGCCCGGGCCGATTTTTAATCCCAATCCAACCCTGTCCATTGGGCTCCAGAGCAAATACATACTTTTTCCCCAGCACCCTCCGCCCCCTTCCCACCCCCCTGCTGCCTGCCATGGGCAGCAATCTGAGGGATAGCCCCGTGCGCCAGAAGCTCTAGCTACACCACTGAGTGCTCAGTAAATACAAGTAATCAGCAGCCCCTCTTTTCATTGAATTTCACAGGGGAGAACGATCTGGTGTGTTTTGAGGCTACGGGGGGGGGGGGGAAGAAATGGAGGAGGAAATGTAAATAGCTTGTGACACCTCTGCTGCCACCTTCCTCCATGCCCTCATACATTGTAACCCCATTGCATTGGGGTGGGGGCCCCAAAGACAGCATTCCCCACAGGCTAGGGCACTGCCTGCTCAGGAGTCAGACCCTGGGAAGGGTGTGGGCCCCAGAGGAGACAGCATTCCACAGGGGGGAGCACTGCTCAGGAGTCAGACCCTGAGAAGGGTGGGGGTGGGGGCCCCAGAGACAGAATTCCCCATAGGGCAGAATGTTAGACGGGGACCCGGAGGGTCGGCCGAGGACAGGGGGAGAGGCCTCCAGTGAGGGCCGTCTCCAGCGATCGTACAGACGAGTAACCCCCACCCCCACAGATGGACACCACACAAGGATGAGGTCAACACTCTTTATATACGATTCTTGAAGCAAGGTTATCAGTGATACAGTGAGGTCGGGACACGAGGGTCCTCTCAAGTCTAGTCTCTGTAGGGGAAAGGGTAGCGGGACAGTCTTGGTACCGTTCCGGTACAGATGAGGCAGAAGGTGAGCTCACAATCCTCGAGCTCGGAGGTCTGGAAGGTCAGGCCGCGGCAGCGCCAGCAGGCTAGAGCGATGGTTCACAAGGATGGGCCGCGGCAGCGCCAGCAGGTCCCGACGAAGGTGTAGGTTGCAGAGGGCCGCGGCAGCGCCAGCAGGCAAGAGCGATGGTTCACAAGGATGGGCCGCGGCAGCGCCAGCAGGTCCCGACGAAGGTGTAGGTTGCAAAGGGCCGCGGCAGCGCCAGCAGGCAAGAGCGATGGTTCACAAGGATGGGCCGCGGCAGCGCCAGCAGGTCCCGACGAAGGTGTAGGTTGCAGAAGGCCGCTGCAGCGCCAGCAGGCTTCGGAGGTAGTTCACAAGGCAGGGCTGCGGCAGCGCCAGCAGTCCGTCAAGGATGAGTTCTTCAAGGTGTCTCTCGACTCCAGGATACAACTGCCCTCCTGCTCTGGAGCTGCCCCAGTTATAGGTCTGGTCTCCTTTGATGTCCGGACCCTCGCACTTGGAGGTCGGGAGGTCCGGGATGAGGGAGTCCAGACACCCAGCAGGGGGGTGGAGCCAGCGCCCGGGGAGACCGGGGGCGATCGGCACCTGGCGGGGGAGAGCCATCGACACTCCTTTCTCCCATTGACCCGCCAAGTGGTCTCTTCACCTCCTGGGTGGATGGTGGTGCCTCGATGTCGGGGCCTGGCCAGGCCCAGGATTGGGGTCGAGCTGGGGCCACGCGGCCTCGTGGTGCAGTGTCCAAGATGGCGGCTGGGCCGGGGCAATGCTGCTGATGGAGGCCCGGGCCAGCCGATGTCGGGGTGTTCGGGAGCTGGCGTCCCGTTGGGGACGGGTTGCGGGTTGCTTCTGTGGGTTGCCGGGGTGGTTCTTCTGGGGACACCGGGAGAGCCGGTGCTCGGGCCTTAATATGCGGGGAGGGAGCGGCCCCTTCACGAGGCCTGTCCAACAGCAGGGCACTGCTCAGGACTCAGACCCTGAGAAGGGTGGGGGCCCCAGAGACAGCATTCCCCACAGGGCAGGGCACTGCCCAGGAGTCAGACCCTGAGAAGGGTGGGGACCCCAGAGACAGCATTCCGCGCAGGGCACTGCTCAGGAGTCAGACCCTGAGAAGGGTAGCGGTGGGGGCCCCAGAGACAGCATTCCCCACAGGGCAGGGCACTGCTCAAGAGTCAGACCCTGAGAAGGGTGGAGCCCCCAGAGACAGAATTCCCACATGGCAGGGCACTGCTCAGAAGTCAGACCCTGAGAAGGGTGGGGGCCCCAGAGACAGCATTACCCACAGGGCAGGGCACTGCTCAGGAGTCAGACCCTGAGAAGGTTGTGGGTGGGGGCCCCAGAGACAGCATTCCCCACATTGCAGGGCACTGCTCAGAAGTCAGACCCTGAGAAGAGTAGGGGCTCCAGAGACAGCATTCCCCACAGGGCACTGCTCAGGAGTCAGACCCTGAGAAGGGTTGGGGCCCCAGAGGAGACAGCATCCCCCACAGGGCAGGGCACTGCTCAGGAGTCAGACCCTGAGAAGGGTGGGGGCCCCAGAGGAGACAGCATTCACCACGGGGCAGGGCACTGTTCAGGAGTCAGGCCCTGAGAAGGGTGAGGGCCCCAGAGACAGCATTCACCACAGGGCAGGGCACTGCTCAGGAGTCAGACCCTGAGAAGGGTGGGGGCCCCAGAGACAGCATCCCCCACAGGGCAGGGCACTGCTCAGGAGTCAGCCCCTGAGACGGGTGGGGCCCCAGAGGAGACAGCATTCCCCACAGGGCAGGGCACTGCTCAGGAGTCAGCCCCTGAGACGGGTGCGGCCCCAGAGGAGACAGCATTCCCCACAGGGCAGGGCACTGCTCAGGACCCTGGGAAGGGTGGAGGTGGGGGCCCAGAGGCAGCATTCTCCACAGGGCACAGCCTCTGAGAAGCTTTGGATGAGGCAGCACAGAGGAGAGCTGACAGGGGCCGAGAAGGATTGCAGCTCCCTTCAGGAACAGGATCTACTGGGACCCATTTGAAGGTAAACAAGCATTTGCAATATATGCAAGTCATATATGCTTTGGATTGGAATAGTTAGCTGTGGAATTGTGCTGTGTGGATTGGATCTGTGTAGTGAAATAATGTGGCATGGTGTGTAGTGTAATTATGTGGATAGAAATTGTGTGGTATTGAGTGTACTAGAATTATGTGGAGTGGGATTGTGTATAATGGAGTGGGATTGTGTGTCTTGGAGAGAGATTATCTGCAATGGTATTGTGTGCTGTAGAGTGTAGTGGTGTTTACTTATGTGGTGTGCTGTTAGATATTGTAGCATGATGTGGAATTTTGTGGTGTAGATTAGATGTATGTGGTGTGTTGTGTAATTGTGTTGTTGGTTTGAATTATGTAGTTTGTTGAATTATGTGTATGGAATGGAAATGTGTAGAGTTCAATTTGTGTGACGTGGAAGTGTGCGCTGTTGAATGAACATTATGTTGAGTGGTAGTAGGAATGTTGCTACGTGGTGCTGAGTGGTATTATGTGTAGTGTAATTATGTTGTGTGATGAATTGTGTGGGGATGAATTGTGTGACGTGTGAAATTATGCAGCATGTAGCAGAGTTGTATTTTGTGGAGGGTAATTATGTGTTTCAGAGTGGAGTGTAAATATGTTGTGTAAAGTATAATTATATAGGTTGAAGTGGAATTATGTGTAGTTGAATTGTGTTGTGTGGTGTATAATTATGTGGTTTGGAGTGGTATTAAGTTGTGTGGAATGTTATTATGTGATGTAGAATTATATTGTATGGCGTGAAGTGGAAATATGTTTTTTAATTTTTAGGATTGCAATTATGTGGTATGGAATGTTGTAGGGTTAAATCATTTATAGTAGAATTCTGTGGCATGGAATTTTTATATGTTCAAATGCGCTGTGTGTGGTAGACTTAGCATAGCTGCCAAGGTTTCAGATTGCGATGTGTGAAATTTTCATAATTTCAGTGTAATTATGAGTGACATTTCAACATGACAGGGGCATAACAATCAACCACATTCCAATAAATTAAAGGAAAACAGCATTAAAAAAATGTGTTTAAGAATTAATTAAGATTAGCAGGGTAAGACATAGTAGAGCTGGCTCTAGAAGGAGCCCCCTAAAAAGGCTGGGGCCCTGGACCAGAGCCCACTTTGCCCATGTCTTAAAACGTCTCTGCGTGGCTGGCACTATCCCTTGTGGTGATCTGGCTAGAAGTGCTGGTACGGTCCATTTAACGCTCTGGTGTCCCTTTGAGAAATGCTGCACTGTCCTTTTAGGCGCCATGGGGTACGGTTCAGAAGTGTCGCCACTGTCCATGAAATGCTTTAGGACCTGTATGTACTGCCTATGAAATGTTACGAGGTCTGCACGGATTTATGTATGTACTGTCCGATTTGTGTATGCACTTCGCATTGGAATGCTGTGTGTCTTTTTATAAATGCGGTTCTGTCCTATGAAATTGTCTGAGATCTGTTTGGGTTTGCCTATATTATCCCTTGAAACGTTTGGGACTTTCTAATTTGTTTGGATATGTTTCTTACTGCCACATGAGATTCTTTGGAATCTGTTGATATTGTCCAAAGAAATATTCTGGGAACTGGTTGTACTGCCCCATAAAATGCTCAGGGATATGTTTGTACTGCCCCATGGGATGCTCAGGGATATGTTTGTACTGCCCAATAGAATGCTCAGGGATATGTTTGTTCTGCCCCATGGAATGCTTTTAGATCTGTTAGTGCTACTGCCCAGTGGAATGCTCAGGGATCTGTTTGTACTGCCCCATGGAACGCTCTTAGGTCTGGTGGTGCTACTGCCCCGTGGGATGCTCAGGGGTCTGCTTTTACTGGCCCATGGAATGATGTTAGTTCTGTTGGTGCTACTGCCCTGTGGAATGCTCAGGGATCTATTTGTACTGCCCCATGGAATGATCTTAGGTCAGGCGGTGCAATTACCCAGTGGAATGCTCAGGGATCTGTTTTTACTGCCCCATAGTGCTACTGCCCTGTGGAATGCCCAGGGATCTGTTTGTACTGCCCAGTGGAATGCTCTTAGGTCTGGTGGTTCAACTGCCCCGTGGAATGCTCAGGGATCTGTTTTTACTGCTCCATGGAATGGTGTTAGTTCTGTTGGTGCTACTGTCCTGTGGAATGCTCAGGGATCTGTATGTACTGCCCCGTGGAATGCTCTAGGTCTGGTGGTGCAATTGCCCTGTGGAATGCTCAGTGATCTGTTTTTACTGCCCCATGGAATGGTGTTAGTTTTGTTGGTGCTACTGCCCTGTGGAATGCTCAGGGATCTGTTTGTACTGCCCCGTGGAATGATCTTAGGTCTGGCGGTGCAAGGTTCTCTTTTTAGTGCCTATGGAATGTTCTGGGATATGTTTGTGTACTGTCCCGTGAAATGCTATGGGATCTCTCTATGCTGTCCCACGAAATGCTGTGGAGTCGGTTGGATGTATTGATACTGTCCCATAAAGTTCAGTTGAGAAGTGCTGCTTCGTGTCCTAGAAGATGCTCTTCGATCTGTTTGTGTTTTAACTATGCCACCGCACGTGCAGCAGACTCGCAGAGATCGGCATAATTTGTACTGCCCCATCAGCAGTGGTGGAGGCCTGCTTAGACTACTGGCTCTGCCTCTGCCCCACTAAATGTAATCAAATTCTTCAGAAAAGTGCTTCTGCTGGTCCGTGGAAAGCATTGCAGGTATGTTGACACGTGCCCGGGGTGTTCCATTAAAAGTGTGCTAAGCGTCAAGCACACACTGTCCCTTTAAACGTGATGCAATGTTCTAGATGCTAAGTGCTGCTACTATACCATAGCATGTGTATTTGTAAGCAAACGTTCACCCGGAGGCATCTTGGCGCTGAATAACAGATGTTTCTTATTACCCAACTCAGTGGTACTTATTTTATCGACCTCAGGTGGATGAAAGGCGGAGTGGACCCACTGGGATTTGAACCTGTGGCCATGAGGTCCAACACAGGTCTCTGCAGTGGAAGCGTTAGTCCACTGAGCAACCAAACCTGGCTAATTGCCAATGAAAGTGCTTGAAGGGGTGAAGCAGGTGGTGTCCCTTTAAATGTGATGTAGCTGAGGATTCGAACTGCTATCACTGTCCCATTGGTGCGGTTACAGGTTTTGGTTGTGAATTGCCAGTAATTTGGCTGCTTTATGCTTCGTAGTGTATTGGGTGAGTTACTGCGTTTGTAGCTGCTGTTATCATGTCACTGTTAATTTATTCAGGACAGTGGGGATTTTGCAGGCCATCCAAGCAGGGAAGAGCCAATGTAGTTACATGAAAGTGCCAGCTCTATCTGTAAAGTGCTGCTACTGACTAAATGAATACCGTCATGTTGGAAAGTGCTGTGATCGCCCCACGTAAAGTGCTGTGTTCCTCGTTGTGTGAAAAATTAGAAGTGCCTTACGCCCTCCTAGACAGTAGTGTAAGGCTTGTTTTCTTATTTATTGTTCATGTTGGCCTACATGTTCTTTTCTTTTGCAGATTGTTGTGTGAGTGACTTTGATGTATTGGTCAAATCTTTGTGTCTATATCAAACAATGAATAATTTTATTTATTTTTAGAGTTTTTCAGTAGGTCTGTTTGTCAGGTCTTCCTATGAAGTGTATATGACGGTGTGCTGCCAGACCCAGTGGATGATTATCAGTGTCACTTCTACAGCGCATAACAGTTGCGCTGCGGATGACTGTGACAGCCTTGGCCATGAACAAGGATGTATGGTGGCCAAAGACGTGTTGGCAAGAGTTGGCCGCAATGGGGTTCTTCCTTTGGCAATCTATAAAATCCATCAGCTAATGGACAATTCCTGTTGCATTTTGACCTATAGAAAGAGCGGGTCATCCCTACATACTCCACAGGGGCCTACAGCTGTAGTCATGGCCACAAAGACATGTTGGGCCAGTCCGGGGCATATCAGCAAGAGGACTTCATGGGTCACACCTACTTGAAGGTTTGCAGAACACTAGCCATGAAAGGACAGATGCTCATTTAACTGATCAAATATATATATATTTTTTTTGTTTTCATTTTGGGGGGTTTTGCATCAACGTAGCAGCTAATGGGTAGAGTATGGTCACTTTGATTGTAGATGGTGGGACACTACTCAAGCCATTGCCTGTCCCCTTGAAAGCAGACACACTTCCCTAGTTACACAGGTGGTATAGTCCGATTTTCCCAATTGATAAGTGAAATTTGTGTTACAAAATCGTCGCAACCAGGTCCTGTTTTTCAGGAATTTGTGATTGTGGCACATACATAGTAGAGGAGGGGGGGGCGGACTAGAGTCCAAGGAAGTAACACTAAGGCCTAAGAATTTGCAGAGATCAGCAGCTGGCTGGCCTGTCTCAAAACTGGGACATTTTCTGAAAAGATCAGTGTCTCTGAAAGCGTATGAGGGTCGGGACAGAGTCAGTTGTTTATCAGGCAAACATGCTTAATTAGTGCTGGTGGATGCATGTTGTAGACTCGGCGTTCAATATTTGGGCATCCATTTTTATTTTTCATTTCCAAAGATTGACCTAGTGCAATAGAGAGAAAGGCAGACAACGGAGAAAGAAGCAGGAAGAGAAGAATACGACTGCAGCAGTGATAAAAGCAGGAATCGTGATGAAAATAATCCCAGCTGTGAGCTAAGAGTCAGGGTGGGAGTGTGTAGTGGAAAAATCAGGCATGGGGTAGAATGAAAACTAGGCTCCCAGTTTTCTATTGTGCCTGGGTGGGTGGATGGGTCATTTGGGTGGTTTAGTTGGCAGCATTTGACTCGAAAATGGTTACACAAAAGTGTCCGATATTGGCACAGCAATGACGTTGTGTTTAAAAATGCTCCCGCCCTCGCCTGTATAATTGTGAGCATCCTCATAATGCGGCCATATTGCTCTCGCTGGGTGTTGCTCACCCATATCCATTTATGATTGTTGCCATGGCAATTGTGTCTGCAAGTGTGTGGTTTTTACACCAGTCCTTTACCAAAGAAATAGTATTGGGTCATTCCCCATTAAGCTTCTAGTGCTAGCCCTCTATATTCGAGTAGAATGTAGGCTGGTGGGATTTAAATGTCCCCCATTGCATTACGCTTCCCTCTTCTCACAAAGGGGAGTAGATGTTAAGTGTCTTGCTACATCTTCCATGGCATGTGCGAGCTATATCAAAAATGAGTGCAGTCACCTCTACACGTTTCCTCAGTGGGTTCTGCTTTTGAATCCAGTCTTGGATTTCCTCTGGTAAGCGCTGGGTCAGCATGGGCCCTTGACCATGAGGGATCATCCACCTTGTCCCATCCCTAAGGACCATCGGAGTTTCAGTGGGTGGTAATCAGATCATTTAAAATCAGGGAGGGCATTATGGTGGGGCGGCTGGGGCCCAGCCGGCAATAAAAGTAAAACATAGTGTAGGGTGGTACATACTTCACCCACTCTCCGTCTCATGCCGGTCATATACCTAAAGGAAATTTGCCAACATATACTATAAAATCAATAGATCAATCTACAAGCAAAATGAAAGCCTTTCCAAACTATATCTAGATTTTAGAATTTCTACTGGTGGTTGTCTAATCTCACATTGGGGCTCTAACAGAGTCAGTATATATTGATGAACATCATGAACCCTGTAATATGCAATGTTTCCTTAATTCACTTACCGCTTTAATTTGTTTATCTACTTTAGTTGATCATTGTCATACTAAATCCTATTTTACATCAACAGTGACATTCTAAAGTCTTTATTTTGGCTTTAAGTTTAGATGATATAATGTTTGCTGTGCTCTCATTTCTCAGGTATGTCTCAGTCATGTATTAGTTATTCCTGGAAGACATTCCGGCAGTTTGGCCATTCACCCTCCAAAACTTAGAGCTTCCTTTATCAAATGCCTCAGAGCATTCTACGAGCAGCGATGTGTATATATACCTATCTGTGATAAACACCACTTCAACCACTTGTGAGTTTAACCTGAAGAATTGCTGGACTGAGATGTTGAGATGATATACTGTAGGTGGTGGGCCAGGCTGCCGGGGGGGCCCCCTACATAAGCTTTGCAGGGGGGCCCCCTCTAGATTCGTTACGCCACTGGGCACAGGAACACACGGTTCGCCAGTTCTGGTCTGGATAGGCCCAGAGTAGTTTTCTCCCTTGATCTTCCTCAGCTGCAAGTAAAGAAATTCCTATCACTGTCTACATGACAACAATACTTTAATCCTATTCGCAGGCTTGATCAGAGCGCGCATACGCTCAGCATTTTTAAGTTTTCCGTGGACTTGCAGAAGGATGCTCCGGTGAGGCTGAGCCATGTATCTTTTCAAATTCTGTTGTAGGTGAAGAGTAGTAGTAAGCAAATCCATGAGTTATCTTGTCACTCCAGTGGTAGATTTTCTTTTTTTTTGTAAATCTTTTTATTATTTTAAAACAAGAAAAACGGAATAGACATATCTGGTGCCATACATTGCAACATAATAATAGGGCGGACAGGTACAAAGACAGGATATACTTGCAGTAACAGAAGAATCGCTGAGACGCCTGCGCTAATAAGTACGAAGCAGGATTAGTAGCATTACAATCGACAAACAATTTAAGCGCCGGCCCTCGAAACCCGCCCACCCATAAAATCAGAATAGTAGACAAAGCATGGCAACCAGACACTGGAAGGTAAACAAAATCAGGATATTTCGCTAATATTGCTAATAAGGGAGAGACCAAGGAGAAGATTGAAGAAAAGAAAACCATAAGAATGAGAACCGAAATAAAATAATAAACCCATCCCCCACCCTGCACCCCTGCATATGGCTATCACCTAACCCCAACTAGCAGTGTGCCTGTCGCCCAAACTAACTAGATTCTAAAAATAGAAAAGAGAAAAACATGGGGGAGGGCATTTCCGTATGGGCTCCCGGTCCCCTTCCCCTCCCTCCTGAGAAAAGCACCCCCTATGATGAAAATACAATGTTACAGAAATCAAAAAAACAGTAATTTAGGGGGTGCTATGATATACCGCCCAGCCTTCCGTCAGCCCAACAGTCGCGATTCTCACATCCATTAAGGCTATAGTACCAACCCCGGACAATCGAACTCAGCCTTGGCCCTTCCGAACCATCATGCAAACCCCTCCCGGTAGGACAACCACTTCTACAGTATAATCAAAACGCAGAAAAAGTCCAAAAAAAATCAGTCCAACAAAAATCAAAGTCAGTGATTCCTCAAGGACTCCATCAGCACAGAAACGCTCCCTCACGGACGGATAGTTCCAATGTTGTTTTCTCAACGATTGCGTGGTCATCAAAGAGGGAAAGGATGAAACAGAAGTCCAAAAACAATCACCGACAGGAATCTCCGGGAAGGGAACGCCAATCGATTCTCCCAAAGTCTGCAGTGATGGTAGACGTAGTAAAATGTTCGAAACACCGGGTTCAGGATTCTCCAGAGTACCGACCGAGGGCTTTGACGCTTCTTGTCGCACGGGGTCCTCGTCCAAAGTCAAGATGGTCGCCTTGTAAATTGCAGCTGGCAGCAGTTCTTGCAGTGGAGTAGGGTCCGGTTTCACACACTCCTTCTCAGATATGTCCGTAATCATTTTGTGAATACTGGCATCCATATTTAAATGAAATGCCCCGATGGCTGCCAATACTGTCCTTAGCGACGGCTCACGGTCCGTCCGGTCCATTTCTCCCCGCACAGTACCGATCATTTTCACTTCCCCCAGAGAGCCCGGTTTCTCCGGGGAACAGACAGGGTGGGAACGGACGGCGTCGGAGGGTGACTGGTCTGTTCCTGCAGTAGCAAGCTGCACTTCGCTGCCGCGAGCGAAGACCCCGACCCATCGAGCCCCGGCGAAGGGGAAACTGGGTCCGCGGGACAGGAGCCCCCATCCACAGCCACTGTCGTGTCACGTCACTCCTCCCTCGATATTAGTCACTCCGAATGACCGCCGTCAAAATCGGGCAAAAAAAGGACCTCCAATGCGGTAGACCGGACCCTGCTTGGTTCTCACGGCCGATGTTGTTCAACTGCAACCCGGCTGGGTCAAAACTCGAGGCCCCGGCTCTCCTGTCGGACTAGGCCGCAAACTTCAACTCAACACAACTCCGTCAATCAAGCCAATTAAATTTTCGGGTTGCACCATCGGAGTGTTCATCAGTTCATCCACACGGAGGTCGGCGTAAAAACAGGATTAACAACAGGATCATCTGGCAGGATACGGAGGTCGGCGGAGCCGGGAGCCCAAGCAGCCATCTTGTTTGCTAGCGTAGCTCCTCCCTCTAGTGGTAGATTTAATTGAACAGTTATTCTCCGTTTTTTTATGGTTTAATTTTAGCTCATGCCATGTAAGGTGTAGCAGAAAAGTTACAGTCCCAGAAGGCACTGAGTTTGAAGCCTGACCCATACCTCTCACACTTTTGACTTGCCTATGTGGGTGAGATTCTGGAGTTTTGGGTGTTGAACCCATTGAAAATAATGGACATGAAAACATTTTTGGAAGGTGAGCAACGTTTTCAGGGCAAGCAATCCCACTCAAGTTATCATAAGTTTATTAGCCAGCTTTGTCCCCATGAAACATTACCATGAGCAACCAAACATAAAACCTGTATATTATTGCTTACATTGCATGAAATAAAATGCTACTTGACTACAGGGCTCACTTCAACTGACTCACATTAAGATTCACTTCAACCAGACTCGCCCACTACACAACTTGTCCACAATAGGACTCCCTTCTACCCAGCATCAGCCCCAGCAACACTTCACTAAAGCACGACTCATTCCCACCAAGTCTCACCTCAAACCGCAGGACCCACTCCCCGAAGAGACCCAAATTCACTCCCACCCAGGCTTATATATCGCAAGATTTGCCCGCTTCAATATTCACAGGCCAAAGGACTCACTTCATTCACATTTACAGTAAAATTTACTTTGACCAAATTAATCAAAATACACTTCTAAATAAAATCACCCACACGAGATTCACTTCACTTGCAAACAGACTCGCCAGTAGAAAAGCTAATTTCCAGTGAGTTGCAACAGAAGTTTCCTAACCAAACTCATTCTTTACGAGACTGTGGTGTCCTTTGTGTCTCCCCGGAGAGAGAGAGATGGTGCATGGCTTATGTGATGTCTATGGATGGGATGTGCCCCTTTCTGTGCTTTCACTAATAACTTGCTTCTAACGAGAATTAACCCTCGCTCCCGCTGAACAGGCTCATCACTTATTTGACTGAAGCTGGTTGAGGGGTACTCAGAATGAGGCACTGTTGAAATGAAATGTATTTGAAAGTGAGTCAACTTAAGAGATATTTTGGTTGGCAGGTTGTTCAGGTTGGAAGTGAGCCTGGGTTTGCTGAGTCGGTTTTGATACTTAGATGTTTGTGGGAGTAATTTCGCTGTGTAGTGAGTCAGAATTGGGAGGAGTCTGAATGAGGGTATGTCTCGCTGAGAATGTATATGATTACGAGTGAGTTTGGTAAAGGATCCTAGTTTGGATCATTCTTGGCCAGATTCGGCCCAGCCAAATTCAGTCCTTGTGCGACTGACTTTTAGTCAGACTGGCTCCCACCTGTGATGATAGCCAACCAGATTTATACAAAACCAGACTCACTCCAGTACAAAACGCTCTCCCAACTGATCACCCCCCAAAAACTCAATTCTAGGATACTGTCAATGTGACTCACTTCTAAAGAGACACGTCTAGAACAAGCACTAAATATTTTAAAGGGAACTGGAGGAATTGGTTTGGTTCATCTAACGTCCTTCCAAATAACATGTGTAAACAAAATGTATGTGATGTTCTGGAAAAAAAAGTTGATTATGCTGTTCCTGATGAACAACTATTCATCTGGACCTCAGCTACGCCAGAGGGAGAATCTTTTTCAGGCTTCACGGACTCTCACCCACCAAGGTGGCATGCTTCATCATCGGGTCATGCTCCAATATTCAGGTGCGAGTGGACCCTATACCACCAACCAGGTTCTTCCCTGTCAAACAGACTTGCACCCAAGCTGACTTTTCAAAGAGTCAACCACAAGACTCACAACCAACAAGACTCTCTGATACAAGATTCATTTACAAGTCTTACAATTGTGCAGTGGTGCCCATCAAGAATGGCTTCCTGCCAAAAAATAGTTTATGATCAAGACCCATCTAAAAGAGTAAACAACAGCAAGATTTACAACCAGCAAAACTCAGCTCAACAAGATAGACCCACAACTGCTCTAAAAGTTTTGTTTTTAGGTCTTACCTACCAGAAGGTTGTGAGAGACTTTTTGTGGACTGTACCTACAACTGAAAATGATTTTGAAGTTGGCACCTAGATTACCATTGGTTGGCTTTGTTGTCACTCTCATTTGCTTTCCTTACATTCAATGGCTTGCCCTAGTCTTATCGTGTTTGTGCTTCCCCTAGAGTTTAGCCTCTCTCCCATCCTTTTCATTGGTTGACTTGTATCCTTCCAGAGCTCACATTTAGGGACCTACGTTATACTTTTTCTTTCAGCACTCCATGAGAGCGCACCTGCTTTCTAGCACTCTCCCTCGTGTGCTGCTTCTGCCCTACAAACAGCCACCCCATGTGTTTCCCCTCTTCCCAAGCTTGTCCATTGCTTTTTCTGCCCCTCCCTGGCATTTCTTTCTAATTTTTTTCTCTTCCACCACCCTCCAGAACACCCTTGTTGCTCTCTCCCCATCCACGCAGCTCCCCCACCCACCCACTTCTCCCCACTCTTTGCAGTCCTTTAAATGTTATTGTACTATTTCATTTTTTGGATGGCCTGGCAGCTGCCATTTACTGCTGCGTTGTTCCTCATATCAAAATACACTTTTGCATAAATAATATTCATTGTTTTATGTACTCATCCAAGTGGCGCCCATCATCTTAGAGCTGTTGATTAAAAAACAAAAGGAAATAATGCCGAGTCATTCCCCAGGTGTGCACACTCATGGTTACCCATGTGCGCAGACACGTCATGGCGCATGCGCGTGCCTACGGGATGGAATGATGCAACTTCAACTTGCAACCATGTAATTGCTCATTTTTGTATTTCTCTCCCCCGAAGCTAGAAAACAATGTTCTTGTTGCTGATGCTTTACCAAAAAGCAGTGGAAAATTCATTAGGTCAAAATGGCGCGACCTGTTGGCTGTGTGAATGCGTGTTACATATTTCAGCACACCCCTGAATGAGCACTTGTGTCGTTTTCCGACAGCTCAGCAGGCTGCACCTTAACGTCTGATATTATCTTCCTTGCCTCCAGCAGTCGGTGGTATGAGGGAGGGAATGTGATCGCATTCTCTGGAGATAAAGGTTTCTATGGCTCCCTGCGCCAAGTTTGCATCAGACAGCATGATGCTCATGTGACCTAAACAGGCCTTGCGACAGTGGCCAGGAAGGAGGCGGATCAGTGACAGCGCAGAGCCCCAGGGAGGGCAGCAGGTAGCACCGAGAGAAAAGGAGTGTACCTCTCTAAGAACAGAAGGGCCGGGGAAGCGTCAGTGACTAGTACTTCTAGTTTGCTGTTACTTATTTGACCATCCAATCCAATATTATTAAAGTTATGCACAATACATTTCGAGAGGCAAAACTCTTTTTTAGGGTCTTGCTATAGTTCACTAAAAACAGAAGATGCATTTCCCTAATAAACCCATGGTACATTGATTTAATACAGTTCAAGAGTCAAGCACATTCTTTCATCAACAAAGTTTCCCTCCGTCCCTAGTCCATTATCGTTATCAATATCTCATTAGTATTGCCCTGTACATTAATTCCATTAATGGTGCATGTGTAGGAAATCTTCCAATACCTCATGTGCATTTGTTTGTTGTTTGTCTTATTCCTCTGCTTATCACTGTGCCTTCGTGGTGCCTTCTTCGCACTCTTCCGGTACTACAACCATGTACCAGTTCATGTGTCGCACTCGTGAACGCCAATTCCCCATGATGAAGCAGAGATCCCTGTATCTAAATCGCTCAGTAAGATCATCAAACAGAACTCTGCACTGGTTTGCATGGATCTTTGATTGTTGACTTGAAGCGTAAGAAAGGAGCTAGCATCAGCAATACATTTCAAGTACCGTGAAACCAATGTGGCTCCCCAAGAACGACCGAGAGGATGAGGTCCAAACCATGAGGGCTTTATTAGTCCTTGAGTCACATCCCTATCAAATCGGTTAGAAAAGGTCGAGTAAAAATATCATAAGCGCAGACCTATTGGAATGATCATGCATTCGAAATGTGTATATTCTGAGGAAAAAGATGCAAATATAATTACATAGGCGAGGCAAAATATGAAATATAAATGTTCCCTAAAGAAGCTTCCTTATTCTAAATAAAGTATTGAAAGAGGCAAGGGGATTTCTATGAGGAAGGTGTCAGCATCAGTTGACCCAAATTTAAGGTTCAGGGGAGAAACCAAAGTGCTTGAGCATGAAGCTGAACACTCTGGGCCAGGGAAATCAGCAGAGTTGAGAAGAGGGTCTTCTCCCAGTGATGTCAGGACATAATCTGCTAGACTATACTAAGGAACACATAATTAAAGCAGTAAAGAAACTTCTAGAAGACTGTCCATATCAGTTTCCACCAAACAGACCAATTAGGAATCTTTGTTCTCGGGGAGCCAAGTTGACTCCCTAGTTTCCCAGATGTTAACACTGGGGCACACAGCTGCACGGCCTTGGATGTAATATTGGTCCGGTCGACCTAGTACAGGAGGCTTCTCTCCCACCGTCTCAAACTCTGTGTCCAAAGCCAACTACTCATAATAGTTGCAATTACCTATCAGTCTAGTACAGTAAACAAGTAGCCTATTCTAACTCAATGAACACGATGATAAAGCACATGGAGAGGAGAGAAAAACAAGAAACTGGCAAAGCATTTTGATAAAATGAAATTCATGTTACTTGTCTTGGTTACACATTAGGCCAATGTTACATTTAAACTGGCTTCCAAATCAATACTATTAGCATGGGTAAATACATTGGTTATATTTAAGAAAGATATATTTTCTAAGAAATGTGAAAACATTTGTTATAAGTCAGCTAGATGTACGGGTGGCTGTCATTAAATATAGGCACTTACTACTCTCAGTTTATAAAATACACACATATTAATGTGTTTAAACACAAGTTGAGTATACAAATTGCATATAAATGGTTGGCGCTCTAAATTACTCTGCGCCAACCATTTTACCTGTATTTGTTCTTGCCATAAAGAGGTGCCACCTTTGAATGCGTTGTTCTTGCTTTTTGCATGTTTACAGTTGGTCTTTACTGCTCAGTAGACTTCTAAAAATGTTTATTGCAATGTTTCTATAGGCGTCGTGTGTGCTCGTTGTAATAAACTGTTGTAGAATTACTGCCCGCTCTAAGGAAGGCCCTCTGACGTTCTAAAGCGACTCGAGCACCTCTCTCGTGGATGGCTGCCGGCTCTGACGGTGGAGCCAAAACTGAGGGACTGCCTACGGAAACCACGTCTTTCCCTGTCTCTAAATGACACTGCAGTCGCAGCTGCTGCCAGTATGCACTGGTAGGGCAGTAGGGCAGCAGCAGCGGCGGCGGCAGGAGGGGCGCGGGTTGAATAAAAAAATTTTTACCTACAACTGTGGCCGCCTCGTGCTCCAGTGTTTCTCCGTTTTCCCGCAGCTCCCGGCAGTCCCTAGGACAGAGTCCTCATCCAATCCAAACGCTGCTCTCATACTATGAGAGCAGGACTGGGATTGGGCTAAGTGGGCTGGTTTGACGCTCCGCTCTGTCACAGGGAGTCTGTGCCGTGTCTTCATCAGGCTGTAGAATACAGCAGGGTTAGAGAAACCTTGGTGCGCATGTCTGTTTGGCCATCCTAAGTCAGCCGGCCAAACAGACATGCACACTTAGAAGTGCAAATAGCACTTCATTCCTCCTCCCTCCCATGGCCCGGCACTGCCTCTCTCTACACACAGTGGCTCAGCCAGCAGCTGACCAATAAAACGATAATAAAATATTGTTTTATTTTTCAGCGGTTTGTTCTGAGCCAGTGGGACCATTGCGAAGCGGGAGAGACTCAGAAGTTCAAAACAGGGCATCAGGAAGTGTTATTTGGCCACAAATACCATGTGTGTCAAATCCTAAATGAAGCCCTCACTCCCTACGAGGCTAGCCCCCAAACTAGCTCATACCCAAAAGGACCTGCCTCCAAACACTCACTTCCAGCTTCACTCACCAACAAATCTCTCTAATAAGACTCGTCCCCAGACGCAGACATTCCCAACAAGACTTTGCAACTTGATTCAGTCACATGTAGTCTCACTGCCAACCATACTCTACTGTAACTGTGAGATCTCTGACTGCCATCTACATTTCACTTGTAGCCACTCGCACACCCAAACATAAACCCCCTCTTACGATTGAATCCAGAAAAAACTGCTAGGCAGATTGTAAGGGGCTTCTAGAACTGAAGGGTAGCCAGGACCCCAGGCCATCAGTGTATGTACTGCGGCCTTTCCACCCGACAAATCAATTAGTCTTACTACTTTGCTCCCAATGTCACCAGGCCTCTGGTACTGTTAGTCTCCAGTTGGATAACTGAGTTATTCCATTTGTAGACTTGTCTCTTCAAGGATAGCAAGGGCTAGAAATGAAAGCTTTCTTCGAAACGAGGTAGAGCAGGTGCCTTCAAACTGTGGGCCACGCCCTTCTGGGAGTGTGGCTGTATACCCAAGAGGGAGAAAATGCCTCAGCAACGAGTTAAAAAAAATAAAGATGGTGTACTGGGTTCAAGGTCTGACTCCAACTAGTGATGAAGAATATGAGGTTTTTTTTTAGCCTTTTATAAAGACTGTTATAGTTTGTTATAGACAGGGCCACTGAAATAATGCGGCAGGAGATTACAAAATTATTGTGTGCAGGGTTGAGTAAATTATGCGGCAAAACAGGCAAAATATACTGCGCAATGCGGCACATTTTTTTAAAGTAGCACTTCAATATTTTGTACTTTAAAACTTGCCTGTGTTGTTCGTCTTTTGCCCCGGCGTCTTTGTCTGGGTCGTTTCCTGATGTCTCGCCTGGAGAGCGATCACCATTGGCCTGAAAGAAAAACTTTGTATGTCTGGCAACTTTCCAGGTTGTCTTCATATAGACACAGTCCTTTGATATGAACCAAGAGGGAAGGGCTCAGCAGAGAAGAGGATAGATGGCTCGCTTTTCAGATGCAAACCCTGACCATTGGGACTCGTGAGGCCTCAGACCAATAGACCAATATAGCCCATTAGAGAGGAGAAGGGACTGAGATCCATGGATAGCTGTGAGCCTAGGAGAGATGGCTCAGGGGCTGGTGGAAAGATGCGAGGATACTTTATTTTGCTGTTCACAAAGGGTCAGGAACAGCTTCCTTACAGATGGCCATGGAAACAATCTTGTTCAAGCCAGGCTCTTATCAACAAGACTCATCCCCACTCATAAGAACGTCAATAGAAGACACACTTGTGAACACACTATCTATCAACAAGACTCACCCTAACCACACACAAACCCCTTGATGCTAATAGATATCTGATGAATGTGCATCATGAAATGTCATACACAACTGCCCTGTGTGCATGATACCATGTGCAGCATGTCACAGATCTTAGGGTCTGGTGGTACTCTTTCCAGAAGTAAAAAGGGGATGACCCGAGGGGGCACCAGTCAAGATGGCTGCATAAACATGGAGATCTGGTCTCCGACCAAATCATACAACATAGTCTTCACTGACACAGACCCACACCATAGACCGGTGCAGGCATCAGACCGGGGAGTAATGGAGCAAAGGATACCCTCCATTTAATGCACAATCTTTGCAACACCCAACGGAGACAGGTGAGTTGGTGAGCTGAAGCAGTGACCATACCCATTCTACAGCGTCGGACGGCCTTTGGGAGCCATACTGAGAGGCAGAGAAAAGAGGCTATGTGGAGGCTTGGATCAGAGAGTCACGAATAGGCACAAAAATGCAACCATCATTGGATCTGGCTAGTGTGGGCAGCTTCAGGAGTGAGTAAAAATTCTCCAGTGAGACTTTACTGTATGTTAGAAAGATGCTTTTATTGATAAAAGCCAAAACTGATGACAGAAGCATGTTTAAGGTGCAATTATATCCGCCTTTTGGGCCTGGCCAAAACCACAAACATGAGAACGTTTTGGAAACTTGCTTGTTAAGGTACTTGGCAGGTCACAGTTTTCAGAGAAATATGCTATTGAGTCAGCGCATCACATCCTGATTCAGCAGCTGTCCTAGGAAGTGCACCTTAGACCTATCAATGTAAGACTCCTAAATTATCAAGACCATGACAGGGTCCTAAGACTATCAAGGACCACGATCTCCATTTTACTTGACTTTACGTGCTCAGTGATGGAGACCAGCAGAGCCTTCCTTGAGGTTAGAAGACAACTGCACTCACTAGATGTTAAATATGCATCTGTACTCGGAGAGTGAAGGACTCCAGAAGATGGAAAGGAAGGAGGGAGTTATTTGAAAGAAAAAGGAGAGTCGACAATCAGATGTTTTAAGTCAAGGTTGGTTTTCATGCAGGGCTTTTAGAAATATTGTGGAAGCTTTCTGGGATAGCATGCAAAAACTGTAGAAATACCACTATATGCCAAGAAAACCCTAGCATGCATTCACACCATCATCACTCACAGTATAAAATACAGGTACATTGATATGGCATTGATTTCCCATACAACCTAATAGAAGGAAACTGCCAAGAAAGGAATGTTGTATTTTAAAATGTTTGTGCTCGAGATGGCGATTCCCTTTCCCTCTGATGATCGGGGGGGGGGGGGGGGGTGGGGGTGGGGGGGGATACAGGAAAACTGAATCTGTTTTAGTAAATTCTTGTAAATGTTTAATGCTTCTCAAGACAGGCAGCACTGCGATTGCCTCCAATCTGGTGCACCCACAAAACAGGCACAATAAAGTGTGAGACCCTGCATCTGGCGGTCATTTAGCCTTCATTTAGCAGTAATCAGACACACAGAAGGAAAAGCCATTCCTAAAGCTTTTTCATCAGAGCAATAGAAACTGTGGGCCCACCCTTCACTCATCCCATCACCCAAACTTGCAGTGCTCACAGTGGCGTAGCTGGGGGGAGGGTGGCAGTGGGGGTTGGGCGGTCCGCCCCAGGCAGCACTATTTTGGGGGTGGTGGCTTCATGGCACTGGTGACCCATGGCAGCAGTCTTTCACATTGATTTGGGGACAGTAGTGTCCCCAAATAAATTCTAAAGGTGGCCGCCACGGCCCGCCGCTGCCGCGTGGCCCCCGCCCCGACACTAGTGATGTAGTGATGTGCAGTGCTGTAAATTATGTAAGTGAAGTCCACCCCTGTGATCAGAATGTTTCAGTGCACGCATCGCCTAGCGTAGTGGTGGTGGTGCGGTGCGCAACATCCTGTGTTCGTGGGTCCCAGGGCCGGCAATCTTGTAGCGCGCGTAAGCGCTACTTATGACTGCCCTGGGCATCATTTTTGGCCACCTGCCGAGCTGAAAATGCAGCAGTAACGCGCGCCACCCCCACTTGCTCTCGTCGAGAGTGGAGTCGAGTCTGGGGGAGTTGCAGCAGAACCAACCCCTATGGTAGGGGCCCTGCCACCACTGTGGAGTCTACACATGACCGATGAGAGCCTGAGGAAAGAGCTAACAAGCATTTACAATGCAATGGTTTTGCCTTTGTTAAAGTTTGAGCTGTTGGCAAAGCTCTTGACCATTTTTTTTAACATAAATAAATGGCATTGTTATTTGCAATGCCACTAGCTTTATCTTTTGCAAATGACACCCACAAACACCTACAGAGAGCCCCCAACACACACCCACACAGAGCCCCCCCACACACTGCGAGCACCACCACACACTGCGAGCCCCCCCACACACACTGCGAGCTCCCTCCACAGACTGTGAGCCTCCCCTATACACTGCGAGCCACCTCCTACAAAGCCCCCCCACACACAGAGCCCCCCGCCCACACACAGAGAGCCCTCCCCTTGTTTGGCAATGTACACTAAGCCCTTAGAGTTTTATAAAGCTTTGGAGAGAGTTATTTGCAACTGTTCATTATAAAGAATATATTCCTTTCTAACTATACAATGGTGGACAATATATCTTATTGAAGCCACTCTCAGATGGACGCAGGCAGCTGCTTAGAAACTTTTTTAAACAACATACACAATGAGGTCAAGGTCTTAGAATGTGAGTGCATGTACTGTTGTAAAACACTAATAAGGCACATGTGGATGACACACAGAACCATGCATAGGCACAATATTGCACAGTGACTTTACTAGTTTAATTAACCCTATAACTTCTGAAGAATATGAAGATTGATGTATAAAATGTTGCATGGATGAATGGATGTGTGAAAATGTGGGTGGATGATTGATGGGTGGATGGATAGAAATGTGGATGTTTAAAGGATGGATGTATGGATGGAAGGATGAAAGGGTGGAGGGATGCAGGATGGATTGTTGAAAGTGTGGATGAATGGATGAAAGGATGCGTGGAAGGATGAAAGTGTGGATGGAAGAAGGACGGGTGGAAGAAAAGGTGGATGTATGGATGGATAAAATGTTGCATGGATGAATGATGTATGGATGTGTGAAAATGTGGTAGGATGAATGATGTATCTCATTCACATTTTTTATCTTGTTGTGAGTATTATCACTGGAGTAGCAGTTCTAATGAACGTGGGATATTTTTTTACCATTCTTTCTGAAGGTATAAGACAGATGAATTTGCTACAGAACATAGAATGAGTGCATGTGGTCTAGCTTCTTTAAAAAAAAAAAATGCACAGTAACATATTTTAGGCATTTTGCTCAATTTGCTTGTATGCGTTACAACACAAATGCCTTTACCATGTATATCATTTACCACGCTTGCTTTTACAATGTAATTTGTTGTAAAGCATGTATGGTAAAAGCCTATGAGTGTTAAAAGATTTCCCTAACCCCTGCCCTCAGTCCTTAAGCTGGTTCCCTAAGCCCTAAATCTACACCCCAGATCGAACCTCGCCCTGTTAACAATTACCCGACCCTTCCCTAAGCCCTAAATCTAGACCCCAGCGTGACCCCCTCCCTCTTAAGAAATACCTGACCCTTCCCAAACCCTAAATCTAGAACCCTGCGCAACCCCCTCCTAGCCTCCAGCCCTTTTTAAAAAATACACAGCTTCTGCCCTGAATCCTAAATCTGTCCCCTTGCCCTCAGGTCCTTTAAAATAAAATCAACAATACCCCTACCTTTTCACGACGAGGCAACTCTTGTGAGGCACTTCACACACGTCATCAAGAGGAGGCGGAGGGACCTCTTCACTCCTCTAACGACCTAGATAGCCTTTACCACGCAGTTGCCGTTACCAGTAATGCCCTCACCAAGTACATTGAAGTAAAATGCATGGTACAGGCTATGAATGGTAACAGCTTTTGCGTGGCACTGCCTGCGTGGTAACAGTTTTTGCGTGGCACTGCCTGCGTGATAAAGGCACTGCGTGGAAACGGTCGGGTTGTAACGGCTCTTTCCCTGCAGGGACAGATTTAACTAGATTGGCCCTGACTTACCAAAGCGATGTGCTCAGAAAGAAACTGACTCTTCAGCACCTCCGGATAAAGAAAGTCAACCAGTTCTGAAAAAGTATAAGCCCTCTGCATTCTGCGTAGGTGTCCACTAAATATGTGAAATTGATCCCAGCATGGAAGCAGTCATACATGAGGGAGTACCCATGAAAGGCAGCAAAATCACCAAGTGTTCAGATTTTTGTGTACCACAATCATGCACCATGGAAAGAAAGCCTGCGATGCGATACTCTGCACATAGCAGAACAATCCGGGATTTGAAAACAGCACAAGCTAAAAGCTAAAAAAGGGTTCAGCCAACAATGATTAAACCACGGCGATCTAACGTGAAAGCTATGATTAGGATGGCAAACATGGTATGCCAATTTACAAACCTTACTGTGATACACCGAGCAAATCCTTCAAGCCAAAAACTGTGAAAAGACATGCAAATCAGGACTGAAAAGAACGTCTAAATGAAAGTAACAGAAAGGTAGCCATAGCATAGGAGGAGTTCAAAGAGAAACATGCATCAAGGGAAAGATCTGAATTACGAGACTCAAACACTGCAGTCGTGATAGCCTGAGCTCCATGCCACAGAAGGTGGAAGATGTAGCCAGCGTTACCCAGACATTTTCAAAGCACAGGATTATTCCCAAGAAGTTGGAGAGAAGTGTATTTCTAAGAAGGAGGAAGTTTCTAGTGAATTATATGGAGCATGAGTAGCTACAACCTGCAGCTCTGCAGTTTGGACATCGCTACTCACCGGAGCTCCTCCCCTCCGACTAGGGGACTCCCCGAAGCCATTTCCGCATCGCGATGCCTCCCATGCAATCCAGGGCAAAGGCGGCAGTCCGGCATCGGTGGGTTCAATCACTGGGATCGTCGGACAGCACTAAAGGCGGGGCGTAACACCGCCACTCACGATCCCACCGGTAGACGCAGGTACTCTGGAGCGGTAGCAGGATCCACTCGTGCCAGCGTTGACCACCAATGGCACCGTCGGGCAGCAAGGCTGTGTGCGGTCGTTGGCTCCACCGCCTCTTTCGGCCCCAGGACTACACAGTACACAGCTTCTAAAAACAGCCATAAAGTCCTTATACCGCTCCCCATGCAGGTAACAATGGGACAGATCCCCCAAACTGGGGATGGTGCCAGACTACGCGTACGCCCCAAACACCTCTCACCGGCGCAGGTAACACAACCAAAAGCCCCATACAGCTCTCAGGGGCAGACATGTTACATACTGCCGAGGGGTCTCAATTTCTGTCTCATAGTTTCCTTTTACACGTTAAAATCACGACACGGCCCTGTACCATCTGACAAGCAATCCGTGGGCGTCTGTAAACCAGCCTAAAATGAGTATGCAGAGACTTTCTGGAGCGCCAGCAACTTATCTCACGGGGTGATAGAGGGGCAGAGGGGTGACCCAGCACTTGAAGCGTGTCAATGTGCAATTAACCATCGAGCCGCACGTTGGGCTGTCTTTACCTAAAATTCGTCATCGCCGACTTTACAACAGAACTTCCTTTACTTTGAAACCATACTCACTGTCTTTATTTCTAAGCACATTTACCCTCAACCTGTCTTCACGGTCTATAATTTTAAGCCGGCATTTGCACCCATGGGAGTTCAGGAAGTTGTTTTTTTCCAATGATCTGCCATTACCGCCGAGCTGTAAATACCACGGTGGTCATTGTGCCGTTTTGCACGCACTACTGTGTTTACCACCTGGCTAACTCAAGTGAATTTACCGCTGAGCTGCCTCGGCGCCATTTCCCTCTCTTGCCACTTGTGCTGTGTCTGGGCTCATCCTTATCTACCTAGCTGGAGCAGGGCCATGTTTATCTCTGCCAAATGGTGCAATTTAAGACAGTGTTTCAGCTGAATCGATAAAGTGCTGAATCATTGGAGATTCCCACTGGTTCTACAATCGTGGTCACTGTTTAGTAACTTTTTATTTGGATTTCAGTAAAAACAAGAGGCGCCGCAGACGAGTAGGTCACTCCTACAGGTGGTGTACTGTGTGACGCCGGGTGCGTGCCAGTCACTCCTAGAGTTGGTGCACTGAGCACAGCCTGGGTTGCCGTGTGCCTGTCTGTCGCTCCTGGAGCTGGGACAGGTCTGCCTTTGGTTTGCCAGGTGCATGCCGGTCACTCTAGACAACAGCTGATGTTCCCGGGAGGCTGGTCGGATACCGGTCACTCTCTCGCTCCTCTCTGTTTGCAGGACGCTCGTGCCTCCGACTGGCTCCCGTTAGTCTGTTGCTTCCCTTCAGTCGTCCTCGCCCTTCCTCTTCTTCTTAGAGCAGACTGAAGAAACGAAACCGAACCAGGGAGGGCAGCAGAGGGCGGGGCAGCGGAGACTGCAGGTGCGATGGAAACAACGCAGAACCTTGGTCTGTCTTATTATCCCCAGTAAAATGCCATTTTCAAATGTTTGTAATGTAAATGAAGTTATTTTGTGTCAGTCCCATGTGCCTTGTGGTGGCAGATCGCCCTATTTATGAAGGGAAAACATCAGTTTGGTTCATCTATGAATCTGTGTGTAGGGGCCATTTTAGTTATTGATAAAATCAAGAACACAGAACGAAGCTGCGGCCAATCGCAGGGCGGCTCCAGCGATGACGCGACGGCTCAAGAACCAATCCTAGCGCGGCGGCACTGAGTGGGCTCGACCGCCTCAGCCAATGGGAGGGCAGCTCCTTCGTTCTTGCTCATGACGCGGCGGCTCGAGAACCAATCCTAGCGCGGCGGCACTGAGGGGGCTCGACCGCCTCAGCCAATGGGAGGGCAGCTCCTTCGATCTTGCTCTCCGCGGCCCAGCGAGGTCCTCAAGTTATTCTCGGCCCCGGGCAGCGGCGGCAATCAGGGAGGCAGCGTTTACACCATAGTAGGAGGCGGCAGAGCGCTCGGGGTGTCACTAGTGTCTTACCAGATTCGGGGGCGTTCCCGAGAATCAGCTTTCAGCTGACGTAGCGTGACGTCGCCAAAAGCCAAAAATTCTCGGGAACGCCCCCGAATCTGGTCCGGCATTGACGGACAGGCCCGTCTTCCAATGGCTAGCCTCCATTTATGGAGCTAGCCAATAGAAGACGGGGCGGATTCCAAGCCCCATATACTATTCTCATTAGGTTTTTTCTAGCGAATGCTTACTTCGTAAGCATTGGCTAGTCAAAACCTAAAAACGGTTGTCATAAGGGAAGGAAAGGATCTTTGGTGAGCGGTGAGCCTCCACATTTTGGTCTTTAGAACTGCCCCTGAATATTACCCTACAGAAGTTGTTTTCACAGGGCTCCAATCCAAACTACCTCAGACCAAGGGCCTCTAGTTTCGGCAGCAGTGAAATCGAGAATAGGTTTGGTTGGCATCTTTAGTTGCAGCAAGGGAGCAAGGGGGCATGGTAAGGCTTGCTTAAAAGCAGATGTAACTTTAATCTTTAAAGTTCATTTTACGTTTCACCTTTAAAGTTCATTATTTGGTGTAGCTTTTTCATCTTTAAAGTTCATTGTTTCGTTTTTGGAGTGCAGCACTTCAGAATGATGAAAATGTCACTCGGCTGCTTGGCCGCTTTTCGCATTGGTGGCAGATGGTATAACAATCTCTCACTACTGCCCTACATCTCTCCAAAGCCCCTTTCTCACATTTATTTAATTTCTTTTATAATGCTACATATCCTTATGTAGGGGTCAGAGAGGTTTACATTACACACACATTATGCAGCAACGGTGTTTTGTGCAAGTGTGTTAATGAATGCGTCTCACATGAGTGTTGCAAACAACCATGTCACTGGCATCCTCCAGGCAACAAACTATCTTATGCTGCGTGCAGTCTATTTTATACTGTGTGTAATACAATATTTAAATTAATTGCATACATACTCAGTGGTTTCTGTCGCAGACTGTGCCCTCATAAGCACCATAAATGTAAGTCACTATTCCTCTAGTGTGCCAACAAGGATTCAAATCAGTGACCCCCCGGCTACAGACTTAGACATATGAAGTGATCAAATCAACCAACTGAGTTTTCTTTCAGCACAACACATTTCCCACAGATGAGTTTACCTTGCATTAATTTTCTGTTTTAGGTGTGTACAATCAGGCCGAGGTGATTGCTAGTGGCAGGGAAGTGGCAAGTTAGACCTGAGGAGCGAGTAAATGTGAGAGAGATCAGGAGAACAAAAGAGAGAGAGATGAGTGAGAGTGTGGAAGTTTAAAAAGACGGGTACTTTTTAGTTGAAATAGGGAAGGTACTGCATGGGGAGATGAGAAATAAGGTGTAAAATACATGATATTGGGATGGAATGATGGAGTATGTCTAATGTTATGACGTAAAGTTATGCTGTACTATTCGTGCCTGCCTGTGTCAAAAAGTGTAATAAATCTACTTTACACAAAAAGGACAGATCCTAACTGCAACATCCCCCTTAGGCTGAGGCAAGATCCAGCACTCACCCAAGGCGGGGTACTTTTTACCACTGCACCCTTAAATAATATACACTTTTGAGCATGTAATGCATGTCTTACCACCCCTGGCACAGCAATACTTCAACACAAAACAAACATGCACCTTTGGAAAAGGGGCTTTATTTAACACAATGCAAAGACTCTATCTCTTTTAGGATAAGGCTTGGGGCTCATTACGTAATACTCTCTAAACAAAGACTGTCTCAGATGCCAAATGCATAAGATTCAAATATATGTAGCAAACTATGATCTAAATGCATGAATAATACTGATTATTAGACATTAAATATATGAATAATACTGATTAATAAACAAGCAGCAACTGATATAAGACACCTGCAAGAGATCATAAAGATACACACACACACACACACACACGCACACACACACACACACACACACACACATATATATATCACACCGCCACAAGAGCGCCAGCTGTCTCCCGCCGTGAACCACCTTGCAGAATCGGAAAAACCGAATTAAGGGAGAAGGGTGCCACCGAGAACTGGATCTCGGCATTGGTTTGGAGTCGGTCTCGATGCAGGCTGACCCGAGGAAGCCCGTCATTTCAGGTACTTTGAAGCAAGCACTGCCAGAACAGCAGCGTAGCGCTCAACCCACTGGAGGGTTTTTTAAATAAACTACAGACTCTTTAAGTCACTGCCCGACCTCTCGTGTCAGAAAACAATCAACTGGTAACAGCAACACTGAGGGAGACACGAAACGAAATAAAACAACTTGTGAAGAACTCGGATGGTGAAATGAGGAGTCTGGAACCAGAGCACGACCACAAGTACCACAATGCAATTTTAAAAGGAAGTGATTCCGTAAATGAATGCCATTGGAGGCAAACAAAATGACATTGAACACCGGACTGTGGTGTGACGCATGAGCAAAGGCTTACCTTGAAAAAGTTCCAGGCGGAACGAAACATGTCGGACATAAGCCACAAGCTGCTTGTTTTGAAATTATTAAAAGCTATTTGAACGAGGCTTCCAGGTGTGACCAACTGTTTTTTCCTCCGGGATGAAACCCTGTTTGAATATGTATCGGCGTGGTTCAGCCGAAGGATTCACACCGCCACAAGAGCGCCAGCTGTCTCCCGCCGTGAACCACCTTGCAGAATCGGAAAAACCGAATTAAGGGAGAAGGGTGCCACCGAGAACTGGATCTCGGCATTGGTTTGGAGTCGGTCTCGATGCAGGCTGACCCGAGGAAGCCCGTCATTTCAGGTACTTTGAAGCAAGCACTGCCAGAACAGCAGCGTAGCGCTCAACCCACTGGAGGGTTTTTTAAATAAACTACAGACTCTTTAAGTCACTGCCCGACCTCTCGTGTCAGAAAACAATCAACTGGTAACAGCAACACTGAGGGAGACACGAAACGAAATAAAACAACTTGTGAAGAACTCGGATGGTGAAATGAGGAGTCTGGAACCAGAGCACGACCACAAGTACCACAATGCAATTTTAAAAGGAAGTGATTCCGTAAATGAATGCCATTGGAGGCAAACAAAATGACATTGAACACCGGACTGTGGTGTGACGCATGAGCAAAGGCTTACCTTGAAAAAGTTCCAGGCGGAACGAAACATGTCGGACATAAGCCACAAGCTGCTTGTTTTGAAATTATTAAAAGCTATTTGAACGAGGCTTCCAGGTGTGACCAACTGTTTTTTCCTCCGGGATGAAACCCTGTTTGAATATGTATCGGCGTGGTTCAGCCGAAGGATTCACACCGCCACAAGAGCGCCAGCTGTCTCCCGCCGTGAACCACCTTGCAGAATCGGAAAAACCGAATTAAGGGAGAAGGGTGCCACCGAGAACTGGATCTCGGCATTGGTTTGGAGTCGGTCTCGATGCAGGCTGACCCGAGGAAGCCCGTCATTTCAGGTACTTTGAAGCAAGCACTGCCAGAACAGCAGCGTAGCGCTCAACCCACTGGAGGGTTTTTTAAATAAACTACAGACTCTTTAAGTCACTGCCCGACCTCTCGTGTCAGAAAACAATCAACTGGTAACAGCAACACTGAGGGAGACACGAAACGAAATAAAACAACTTGTGAAGAACTCGGATGGTGAAATGAGGAGTCTGGAACCAGAGCACGACCACAAGTACCACAATGCAATTTTAAAAGGAAGTGATTCCGTAAATGAATGCCATTGGAGGCAAACAAAATGACATTGAACACCGGACTGTGGTGTGACGCATGAGCAAAGGCTTACCTTGAAAAAGTTCCAGGCGGAACGAAACATGTCGGACATAAGCCACAAGCTGCTTGTTTTGAAATTATTAAAAGCTATTTGAACGAGGCTTCCAGGTGTGACCAACTGTTTTTTCCTCCGGGATGAAACCCTGTTTGAATATATATATATATATATATATATATATATATATATATATATGTATAGTTTCCAAATCCTGAACCTCTGCCTCAATCGCCACAAAATACGCATAGGATTTCTGTTAAGGTGGTTTATTTCTCCATCGTCTCCAGCATGACGCGTTTCGGCTACGTCACCGCAGCCTTGATCTCATTATACATATATATACTAGCAGCCCGTCCCAACGTTGTATATTGTTTTGTAGGATTTCGTTTTGATAGCATTTCTTATCTGTGACAGACCTGTGAAACGCTCTGATTCACTGTGCACTGCTGATGCACTGAAGAGTGCGCGTTCAGTAGTGTGTGAACTCGAGTTTCCCTACTTTATTTTTCCTTGCAATATTATATAGCGCGAACTCGTCAACATGGCATGAGCACAATTTACATTACAGAAGAACACATTCATTTGTGGTAGGCACGGGGAGACAAAGCGATTTGCCTGGAATCACAGGATGTTGAGCTGATGCTGAGATTCGAACGTAGCTCTAAAGTTCGCAATTCTAGAACTTGTGGCAGGAGGTGTGTCTAAAAGTGTATGTTGGTGCTGGCCATCAATGAGAGAGACCTGTGCATTTTTCAAATGGGTGGTGAAAAAATATGTGTATGTTTCTGGAGATGTGGGCCGCCGTGCCACCAATGTACTTACCGGGGGAGGGTAAACACCCATTATTCCGCAACTTTCTTTCCGCATACCATCACTCCGCATACTTTCATTACAAAAGTACCATAACTCCACAATGCCATTGTAACGCATGGCATTACATTTTATATGCTTTTACCACGCATACATTTGCATGAATGGTAAAAGCATGTTTTTTTTTAATGTTTGGAAAAGGTAAGTATGGGTATAGGGGTATATGTTTTGGGCTACTGAGGTATATGTTTTGGGTGTTTGGATATTTTAAGGGTTCAGATAAAGTTTTGGGTTATGGGGTACAGGGGTAGTTTTAGGGATAGGTATGGGTTTTGGGGTACAGGGGTATTTCTAGGGTTCAGGGCTAGGTTTAGGTTTTGGGGTAGAGGGGTATTTTAAGGGTTCAGGGCTAGGTTTGGGTTTTGAGGTACAGGGTTATTTTTAGGGTTCAGGGCTAGGTTTGGGTTTTGGGGTACAGGGGTATTTTTAGGGTTCAGGGGTAGGTTTGGGTTTTGGGGTACAGGGGTATTTTAAGGGTTCAGGGCTAGGTTTGGGTTTTGAGGTACAGGGGTATTAATAGGGTTCAGGTTTGGGTTTTGGGGTACAGTGGTATTTTTAGGGTTTAGGGCTAGGTTTGGGTTTTGGGGGTACAGGGGTATTTTTAGGGTTCAGGGGTGGTTTGGGTTTTGAGGTACAGGGGTATTAATAGGGTTCAGGTTTGGGTTTTGGGGTACAGTGGTATTTTTAGGGTTTAGGGCTAGGTTTGGGTTACATGGGTATTTTTAGGGTTCAGGGGTAGTTTGGGTTTTGAGGTACAGGGGTATTTATAGGGTTCAGGGTTCAGGGCTAGGTTTGGGTTTTGGGGTACAGGAGTATTTTTAGGGTTAAGGGGTAGGTTTGGGTTTTGAGGTACAGGGGTATTTATAGGGTTCAGGGCTAGGTTTGGGTTTTGGGGTACAAGGGTATTTTTAGGGTTTAGGGATAGTTTTGGGGTACAGGGTATATTTATAGGGTTAAGATGGGTTCGTGTTTAAAGGTGTTGGGGTATTTTAAGGAGTACGGGTGGGTTATGATTATGGGGTGCAGGGGTATTTAAAGGGAGCAGGGTGGGATTAGCACACGATATGAGACATGGCATGAAGGGCGTAATTTACCACACGCCCCCAGCGTTTGTCACACCCACAGCATGACGCAGACACGCCCACAAGGGACTACTTTTCTGGCACGGTTCTTTTACCTTTTAAATGTATATGGTGGGCGTCTGCAGAGCCCATGTCCTTCTGCTGCAACTGCCCTTTCCAACGCTGTATTGGATGTTGTGATTGGTGCTGTGGTGCCTGAGATTACCCGCCTCAAAGGTTTGGGCTCTCTCTTTATTATATTAGTATGGATATATACGCTCCCATTGCACCTTAGAGTAAAATCACTCACGAACGGGTGCTTACTTGTGGCGGTACCTTACACAACCAATTTCAGCTCGCATTCCATCTATAATGTAGGAAAATAAGCACACATGGGCAACGTTCCACTGGATCTTTATTCAGACCAAACAAACGCGTGTCGGTGTACTGCCTTCTTTGATGTTATCGACACACCGAGAAGTCGCCATATTTCAAGCCTTCAACATGTGCATTGCAACAAACAAGGGACTACGTTACTGATAATATTATCAGCGCCATTTTGTAATGTGTATTTTCAGCATACATAGCAGTGAATCAACAGCTCTACATTTCGTATTTACCAATTTACACTAGATCAACAGAGGTAATCAAGATTGCATATTCATTTCAATACCCTATGATGTTATTAACCGTGCTGCTACGCGGTTTCACAAAACCATACTATTTCGCTTTTGCAACAGCCCAATTCTGACAGCCGTGTATCGGCTTTTGTACCGCTGTTGCTAGAGGAAATCTGTGAACTCAAACACATTTTCATTAGGGTATAATCTCATAGATGTGGAGAAGTGTGGCTCACTGGTTAGAGCAGGCAGACCCTGAAGCAGAGGTCAGACCCGGGACCAGGGTTCAATTCCCGACGCGGCAGGATCTTGAGCTCAAATGTCCATGGACTCGATAATTCTCGCTTCGGTGCCTGACCTAATCATGGGTTCACACTCTGCAACTCTGGGCATTAAGCTTGCTTAATCTCCACAACGGCCCCCCCGCGGCGGGATGCCTGGCTTTCACCTTGGGGATGCCCTGTTGGGGCTATCTCACAGGGAAAAAGCCAGGACGGGTTCCCAAGGCAAGCGCGGAGATACCCCTTCGGGGGTCGATTCTGGCGCTATATAAGAAACATAATAATAATAGTGTGAATATCTTGCATTATCCAATGCCCATGCGCAGCTTAGCCGGCACGTTATATCTAAGCCAATACCATCGGCCATGGGTCCTGATTAACGGCATCGCCATTTTATAACATGCAATTCTCGTATCAAATACACTCCTCATCTCCACTATACATTCTTTTAAGGGAAAAGACTTTGCGCATTCACATATTTTCAAGAAATACTCCTCTCAATCATGTTGACGTGTCGCATTCTATGTAATAAATTGGTTGAAAACTGACATTTGCGTGCATTCCATAATACTGTCAGTTCAGGCCCTATATCGGCATTCTGTACAGTTATGTTATTAGTGTTCAACCACATATTTTACATGAACTCTTGATAATAAACACCAATGTCACCTTAAAAAATCACCACCTCTGGAATAATGATAAAGCCGTGGATCGGCTAGGGTCCCTTATTTCCAACAAAGTCAATGCACAACTTCGGGCTTGTCACAATCTCTGACTGAAAACATTTGTTTCCAATATACAGTTCATGTTAATCAGAAGTTTCTAGCAGCCATACCACTACAGATTCAAAATTGATTCAGATAAAATATATTTGATCATCATGTCAAATATACACAGGAAAATTCATTTTCCTTACTGTACTCAACTTGAGCTATTCAAATAATATCTATATTGCAGACTACCTAAGAGCAACCCTACAGTGTTCATTTCTCATCTATCGGATGAGAAGTATTATATGAAAAGCACATGTGAAGTCTATCAGGAAAGTGTGCAGGAATATAAAACCCTCATTAGGAAGTGGTATATGAGGGCAATGCTCGGAATGGATGAGGTTGGTTTTGGCAGAGACGGAGTCTTTGGTGAGGTAGAGGATCAACTGGGCGTCGTCTGCATAGGAGATGATGTTGAGGTTGTGCAGTTGGGCTACGTGGGTGAGGGGTGCCATGTTGACATTGAACAGTGTCGGGCAGAGGGAGGATCCTTGGGGTACGCCGCAGATGATCTCGGAGGCTTTGGATCGGAAGGGCGGGAGGCGGACACTCTGGGTTCTGTCGGAGAGGAAGGAGGTGGTCCATTCCAGAGCCTTGTTTTGGATCCCTGCGTTGTGGAGGCGGGTGTGTAGGGTGTGGTGGCAAACTGTGTCAAAAGTGGCTGAGAGGTCCAGGAGGATGAGGGCCACGGTTTCACTGTTGTCCAGCAGGGCCCTGATGTTGTCGGTGGCGGTGATGAGGGCGGTTTCGGTACTGTGGTTGCTGTGGAACCCGGACTGGGATGGGTCCAGGATGGTGGTCTCCTCGAGGTGGCGGGTCAGTTGTCCGTTAACGATCTTCTCAATGACCTTCGCTGGGAACGGGAGCAGGGAGATGGGCCGAAGTTCTTGAGGTCTGTTGGATCCGCCTTGGGTTTCATGAGTAGGGCGTTGATCTCGGCGTGCTTTCAGCTCTCTGGGAAGGTTGCGGTCTCGCAGGAGGTGTTGATGACCTTGCAGAGATGGGGAGCGATGGTGGTGCTGGCTTTGCTGAATATATGGTGCAGGCAGGGGTCTGACGGGGAGCCAGAGTGGATGGTGCTCATGATTTTGATGGTGTCGTATTCGTTCGCGTTGGTCCAGGCGAGCAGGGTTTGACGTGGATGTTGGCTTGAGGGTCTATGATGTCGGTGGCTGTCAGGGCGGTCTCGTTGTTGAAGCTGTCGTGGATGTCTGCGATCTTGCGGTGGAAGAAGGTGGCTAGGGATTTGCACAGGTCTTGTGATGGTGGGATGTCGGTGGTGTTGGAGCTGGGTTGGAGAGTTCTTTCACGATGTTAAAGAGCTCTTTGCTGTTGTGTGCGTTGTTGTCGAGGCAGTCTTTGAAGGGGGCTCTTTTGGCGGATCGGCTAAGGTGATGGTGTCTGCGGATGGCGTTCTTGTGGGCTGCACAGCTGTCCGGTGTTTGTTCGCGGTGCCATTCCTTCTTGAGTTTTTGGCAATTTTGCTTGGAGGTATAGAGGTCCGTGGTGAACCAGCTGGCTTTCCTGTCAGTGCGTCTGTTGGAGGGTTTCTTTATCGGGCCAGAGTGTTGACGCAGTCTCCAATCCATCGTCTGAGGTTGCTGGTTGCGATGTCGGTGTTGGTGGGGTCGGCGGGCTGGCTTCGGGCGACAGTGGTGTTGAGCTGGTCTTCAGTGACTTTGCGCTAGCTGCGGCGGGGGATCTGTTGAGTGAGATTGGGTGTGGTGGGTTTCCGAAAGGTGAAGTGGATGCAGCGAAGGCCGGTCCAGTGAAGTTCGGTGGTGTGGCTGAAGGTGACGTGGGAGCTTGCAGGGAAGATGGGGTCAAGCGTGTGGCCGGCGGAGTGGGTGGGTGTTGTGATGAGCTATTTGAGTCTGAAGTTGGTGAGGTTGTCGATCAGGGCAGTGGATTTGCTGTTGTTGTTGTTCTCGAGGTGGAAGTTCAGGTCTCCCAGGAGAATGTAGTCTGTGGAGATGAGAGCGTGCATGCTGATGAAGTCGGTGATGGAGTCGCTGAACTGTGGCCGGGGTCCGGGGGATCAGTAGACGAGCGTTCCTTTGAGGATGGTGTTGGGGTCAGTGTGGATCTGGAAGTGCAGGTGATCGGCGGTGCTGAGGGTGTCATCGGCGCTGGTCGAGACCCTGAGGGTGTTCCTGTGGACGATGGCGATTCCTCCTGCTGCCTCGTTGGCGCGGTCCCTGCGGGTGATCTTGTAGCCGTCTGGGATGGCTATGTCCGGCCCCAAGCAGGCGTTCATCCAGGTTTCTGTCAGGAAGGCGAAGTCCGGGGAGGATGAGTCAAATAGGTCCCAGAATTTGACAGCGTGTTTGCGTGCAGAGCAGGTGTTAAGTAGTAAGCATCTGAGGTGGTTGCGCCCTGCCTCGGTGGGCGGGTTGGAGGCTCAGAGGCTGGTGAAGCTGCAGATACAGCAGGAGAAGGGTCCCTGGGTGCGCTTCGGAGTGGCCTGGAAGCAGGTGTGGGATCGTCCGGTGTTGAGAGCATGAAGGGTGCTGGCATTGTAGTGGTGTTTGTTGCCGTTGTGGCAGTTGCGGGGACCAGGGTGTCTGGTGCTGGGCACGGTCCAGGCATGTACATGCGCAGACGGGCTTGCCTTGAGCCGCCTACGGCGCACCAGTGGCCATCATATAAGGAAAGGTGGGAAGGAGGAGCAGCTGGGTGGCGGGAGTGGGGCGATGAATGGGCGAGCAGGGGGGGCGGGCCGCAGGGGATGCAGCGGTGGAAAAAACAGGCGAAAATAGGCGAGGGCACCAGGGGGCACAGAGAAAAACAAGGTGGGGCACAAGATAACAAGGAAATTAAAATGCGAAGTTAGGTGGGAAACAAAACACAACAAAAATACACAGGAGGCAGCAATACAAATAAACAGTAGAACTGGACTACTGGCCAACCGAGACAGAGGGCCTCGAACCTGAGGCAGCGGCGGTGTTAAGTAGCAGGGGCACACAGACACCCTGGTGGAGCTGTGCAGCGTTGGGGAGTGACCTGCCTGAGGACAGGGTCAAGGGTCGCCCTCCTCACTGTCCAGCGGCCGCCATATAAGGGGAGGTGGGAGGGAGGAGCAGCTGGGAGGCGGAAGTGGGGCAACGAATTGGCGAGCAGGGGGTTGGGCCGCAGGGGACGCAGCAGCGGGAAAAACTGGAAAAAATAGTTGAGGGCACCAAGGGGCACAGAGAAAAACAAGGGGGGCACAAGATAAGAAAAAGGTGGGAGGGAGGAGCAGCTGGGAGGCGGGAGTGGGGGCGACGAAATGGCAAGCAGGGGGGCGGAGCCAGAGGGGACGCAGCGGTGGGAAAAACAGGCGAAAATAGGCGAGGTCACCAGGGGGCACAGAGGAAAACAAGGGGGGCACAGAGGAAAACAAGGGGGGCACAAGATAACAAGGAAAGAAAAAGGCGAAGTTAGGTGGGAAACAAAACACAACACAAATACACAGGAGGCAGAAATAAAACAGAACAGGAGGCAGCAATACAAGAAAACAGCAGAACTGGACTACCGGCCTACAGAGGCAGAGCGCCTCGAACCTGTGGCAGTGGCGGGGTCAGGTAGCAGGGGCACACAGACACGCTGGTGGAGCTGTGCGGCGTAGGGGAGCGACCTGTCTGAGGACAGGGTCAAGGGTCGCCTGGTGCATACACTTTCCTGTCAGTGCGTCTGTTGGAGGGTTTCTTTATCGGGCCAGAGTGTTGACGCAGTCTCCAATCCATCGTCTGAGGTTGCTGGTTGCGATGTCGGTGTTGGTGGGGTCGGCGGGCTGGCTTCGGGCGACAGTGGTGTTGAGCTGGTCTTCAGTGACTTTGCGCTAGCTGCGGCGGGGGATCTGTTGAGTGAGATTGGGTGTGGTGGGTTTCCGAAAGGTGAAGTGGATGCAGCGAAGGCCGGTCCAGTGAAGTTCGGTGGTGTGGCTGAAGGTGACGTGGGAGCTTGCAGGGAAGATGGGGTCAAGCGTGTGGCCGGCGGAGTGGGTGGGTGTTGTGATGAGCTATTTGAGTCTGAAGTTGGTGAGGTTGTCGATCAGGGCGGTGGATTTGCTGTTGTTGTTGTTCTCGAGGTGGAAGTTCAGGTCTCCCAGGAGAATGTAGTCTGTGGAGATGAGAGCGTGCATGCTGATGAAGTCGGCGATGGAGTCGCTGAACTGTGGCCGGGGTCCGGGGGATCAGTAGACGAGCGTTCCTTTGAGGATGGTGTTGGGGTCAGTGTGGATCTGGAAGTGCAGGTGATCGGCGGTGCTGAGGGTGTCATCGGCGCTGGTCGAGACCCTGAGGGTGTTCCTGTGGACGATGGCGATTCCTCCTGCTGCCTCGTTGGCGCGGTCCCTGCGGGTGATCTTGTAGCCGTCTGGGATGGCTATGTCCGGCCCCAAGCAGGCGTTCATCCAGGTTTCTGTCAGGAAGGCGAAGTCCGGGGAGGATGAGTCAAATAGGTCCCAGAATTTGACAGCGTGTTTGCGTGCAGAGCAGGTGTTAAGTAGTAAGCATCTGAGGTGGTTGCGCCCTGCCTCGGTGGGCGGGTTGGAGGCTCAGAGGCTGGTGAAGCTGCAGATACAGCAGGAGAAGGGTCCCTGGGTGCGCTTCGGAGTGGCCTGGAAGCAGGTGTGGGATCGTCCGGTGTTGAGAGCATGAAGGGTGCTGGCATTGTAGTGGTGTTTGTTGCCGTTGTGGCAGTTGCGGGGACCAGGGTGTCTGGTGCTGGGCACGGTCCAGGCATGTACATGCGCAGACGGGCTTGCCTTGAGCCGCCTACGGCGCACCAGTGGCCATCATATAAGGAAAGGTGGGAAGGAGGAGCAGCTGGGTGGCGGGAGTGGGGCGATGAATGGGCGAGCAGGGGGGGCGGGCCGCAGGGGATGCAGCGGTGGAAAAAACAGGCGAAAATAGGCGAGGGCACCAGGGGGCACAGAGAAAAACAAGGTGGGGCACAAGATAACAAGGAAATTAAAATGCGAAGTTAGGTGGGAAACAAAACACAACAAAAATACACAGGAGGCAGCAATACAAATAAACAGTAGAACTGGACTACTGGCCAACCGAGACAGAGGGCCTCGAACCTGAGGCAGCGGCGGTGTTAAGTAGCAGGGGCACACAGACACCCTGGTGGAGCTGTGCAGCGTTGGGGAGTGACCTGCCTGAGGACAGGGTCAAGGGTCGCCCTCCTCACTGTCCAGCGGCCGCCATATAAGGGGAGGTGGGAGGGAGGAGCAGCTGGGAGGCGGAAGTGGGGCAACGAATTGGCGAGCAGGGGGTTGGGCCGCAGGGGACGCAGCAGCGGGAAAAACTGGAAAAAATAGTTGAGGGCACCAAGGGGCACAGAGAAAAACAAGGGGGGCACAAGATAAGAAAAAGGTGGGAGGGAGGAGCAGCTGGGAGGCGGGAGTGGGGGCGACGAAATGGCAAGCAGGGGGGCGGAGCCAGAGGGGACGCAGCGGTGGGAAAAACAGGCGAAAATAGGCGAGGTCACCAGGGGGCACAGAGGAAAACAAGGGGGGCACAGAGGAAAACAAGGGGGGCACAAGATAACAAGGAAAGAAAAAGGCGAAGTTAGGTGGGAAACAAAACACAACAAAAATACACAGGAGGCAGAAATAAAACAGAACAGGAGGCAGCAATACAAGAAAACAGCAGAACTGGACTACCGGCCTACAGAGGCAGAGCGCCTCGAACCTGTGGCAGTGGCGGGGTCAGGTAGCAGGGGCACACAGACACGCTGGTGGAGCTGTGCGGCGTAGGGGAGCGACCTGTCTGAGGACAGGGTCAAGGGTCGCCTGGTGCATACACTGCCCACTTCTGACAGGGGGAGTCACAGCCAGGGATCAGAGCTCAGCACGCCTGGGTTCAATCCGAGATAGACATGTCTGCCCTCACTCGGAATCCAAACTCCCAATTACTCAGTCTGCAACCCTCAGCTTTAAACACACTAGAAGATTTGCGAAAGACCTCCTCCACCACCAGAGGAATTTTACCAGAACTGGCCAAGTTCCAAGCCAGTATCTCCACTGCAGTAAGGAGCTCTCACGTCTCTCCCTCCATTCTCACATCTTCCAGCCTCTATCTTGATGAAGCTCTTTCCAATCAATCAATCAATCAATGACACTTATAAAGCGCGCTACATACCCGTAGGGCAGAGGTCTTCAAACTTTTTGATGCCGAGACCCCCTTGTAAAACCTTTTTAGGCGTAAGGACCCCCTTACGACAAAAGATTCTAGAAACTGGTACTCCTCATCATCAACAACTATCGACAACCATAAATGCGCCTGTTAGACCTCATCACATCCATCCATCCATCATTCATCCACCCACACTTTCACACATCCATCCACCCTTTCATCCTTCCATCCATACGTCCATCCTTTACCTATCCACCCATCTATTCATCCACCCACCTTTTCACACATCCATCCATCATTCATCCATGCAACCTTTTACCCATCCATCCATACATCCATCCTTCATCCATCCACCCTTTCATCCTTCCATCCATACATCCACCATTTCACCTATCCATCCTTCATCCATCCACCCTTTCATTATTCCATCCATACATCCATCCACCCTTTCATCCATACATCCATCCTTCATCCACCCACCCTTTCATCCATCCATCCACCCATCATTCATCCTCCCACCTTTTCACACATCCATCCATGCATCCATCATTCATCCATGCAACCTTTTATCCACCCATACATCCATCCTTCATCCATCTACCTTTTTGTCCTTCCATCCATACATACATCCTTCATCCATCCACCCTTTCATCCATCCATCCTTCATCCATCCACCTACCCTTTCATCCATCCATCCATCCACCCATCATTCATCCCCCACCTTTTCACACATCCATCCATACATACATCCTTCATCCATCCACCCTTTCATCCATCCATCCACCCACCTTTTCACACATCCATCCAGCCTTCATCCATCCATCCACCCTTTCATCTTTACATCCATCCACTCATCATTCATCCACCCACCCTTTCATCCATCCATCCACCCACCTTTTCACACATCCATCCATCCTTCATCCATCCATCCACCTTTTCATCTTTACATCCATCCACTCATCATTCATCCACCCACCTTTTCACACATCCATCCATTCATCCTTCATCCATCCATCTACCCTTTCATCTTTACATCCATCCACTCATCATTCATCCACCCACCTTTTCACACATCCATCTATTCATCCTTACATCCACCCATCCATCCTTCATCCTTCCTTCCATCCATCCATCCACCCACCCTTCATCCTTCCACCCTTTCATCCATCCATCCTTCATCCATCCACCTACCCTTTCATCCATCCATCCATCCATCCACCCCCATCCACCCATCATTCATCCCCCACCTTTTCACACATCCATCCATACATACATCCTTCATCCATCCACCCTTTCATCCATCCATCCACCCACCTTTTCACACATCCATCCATCCTTCATCCATCCATCCACCCACCCTTTCATCTTTACATCCATCCACTCATCATTCATCCACCCACCCTTTCATCCATCCATCCACCCACCTTTTCACACATCCATCCATCCTTCATCCATCCATCCACCCTTTCATCTTTACATCCATCCACTCATCATTCACCCACCCACCTTTTCACACATCCATCCATCCTTCATCCATCCATCCACCCTTTCATCTTTACATCCATCCACTCATCATTCATCCACCCACCTTTTCACACATCCATCCATTCATCCTTCATCCGTCCATCTACCCTTTCATCTTTACATCCATCCACTCATCATTCATCCACCCACCTTTTCACACATCCATCTATTCATCCTTACATCCACCCATCCATCCTTCATCCTTCCTTCCATCCATCCATCCATCCATCCACCCACCCTTCATCCTTCCATCCACACATACATTCATCCTTCATCCACCCACCTTTTCTGTGCCTCTCTCATGGGGGTGGGGTCAGTATCTCTCTGTGTCTTCTTCCTTCTTCCTCTCTCATGGGAGGGCATCTCTGTGCTTCCCTGCTTGGGGGGGGGGGGGGGGGGGGGGGCAAACAGGCTGTATAAACACCTCACGGTGAAGAACAGTTTCAGGCACATTTCTCCTGCACAGGCGCCAGGTATGTGGGACTTGAACCAATGACTGTAATGTCCTTCTGCTGTTTGCTATGTGTGTTTGTAAAGCGCTCTGATACCTACGGGTTAAGCTAGCGCTATATAAAACGTTAAAAATAAAAATAAACCCCACAGCTAAGTCCATTGATTGAACTCAAAGGGCTACAGCCTCCTTCCCCAGACACCCCCCCTCCCCCCACCCCTCCCACTCCCCAGCACGTGTAAGTGAGCCCGGCTGAAACAGCTTCGGGACACACAGAAAGGCACACCCGAGTACTTCACAGGTCTTCAGAAGACCTTTACTTGTTAATGAGGCGTGAATTAGGCCTCCACCGTGATCACCCGGCCTCAATCAGCCTGACGCCAGGAACTGCTGCACGCTCCAACAGAATCTGCGACCCCCTTCCCAGGACTCCACGACCCCCCTGGGGGTCGCGCCCCACAGATTGAAGACCCCTGCCGTAGGGTCTCAAGGCGCTGGGGGGGGGGGGGGGGCTGAAGGAGAGGTGGTCTTGGGTCAGGCGCAGGTCGGTCGGGAGGGAGTTCCAGGTCTTGGCGGCCAGGTAGGAGAAGGACCTTCCTCCTGTAGTCGCTCTTCGGATGCGGGGGACGGCGGCGAGGGCGTGGTTGGCTGATCGGAGGTGGCGTTTGGGAGCGTAGAAGTTGACTCGGCTGTTGAGGTAGCTCGGGCCTTGGTCGTGTAGGGCTTTGTGTGCGTGGGTGAGGAGGCGGAAGGTGATTCTTTTGTTGACGGGGAGCCAGTGAAGGTCTCTCAGATGTCCGGAGATGTGGCTGGTTCGTGGGATGTCGAGGATGAGTCTGGCTGAGGCGTTCTGGATCCGCTGGAGTCTCTTCTGGAGCTTGGCGGTGGTACCGGCGTAGAGGGCGTTGCCGTAGTCCAGTCGGCTGGTGACGAGGGCCTGGGTGACGGTCTTCCTGGTCTCGGTGGGGATCCACCAGAAGATCTTCCGTAGCATGCGTAGGATGTTGAAGCACGCCGAGGAGACGTTGTTGACTTGCCTGGTCATGGAGAGGGAGGGGTCCAGGATGAAGCCCAGGTTGCGTGCATGGTCTGTCGGTTTGTGTGCGGTGCCCAGGGCGGGAGGCCACCAGGAGTCGTCCCAGGCGGAGGGTGAGGAGCCCAGGATGAGGACCTCCGTCTTGTCCGAGTTCAGTTTCAGGCGCATATTATCCAGAGTATATTAAACAAAAACAATTGTTATAAAAACAGAAAGACCTTGAATGTGAATAACCCAAACAACTTGCAAGCACCTCTGTGCACGCAGCAGCAAGGTAGAGTCAGACAACGAGCTGACATGAGGCCATGTCAAAGCCAATAGTTAGCACCTATAATTCTCATCCACACAACTTACAAGCACCACTGTGCACACAGAAAAGTTTAAAGCAAGGTAAAGTCAGAATCATGATGACATGAGACCATGTCAAGGCCAATAGTAAGAACTCATAATTCTCACCAATGCACAATACAATACACATTCCTGCACAACTGCTTATAGCATCACATACTTTATTCCTCAAGGTACAACACCGAGAACATGTGTGCACCATCGCCCACAACACTGCACTTCGAGACCGAAAAGTACATTCCACACCTCTCTCTCCCTCTCACACCTTCAAATGCATATCCAATGCGCTCTTCTCTAGGCAAGACTGCTCCATTCCATAAAAGCGCCCACTGAAAGACAGCAAGATTACAGGACAGAAGAGCAGCAGACATATGCAGGAACATCCTACATTAAGGCTAGGGTAAAATAACAGACTAAAGTCAATTAAAATGGTGGTGGTTGAGGGTCAACATAGGGTGCCAAAATCAGAAGAGTGGCTCTTTTACTACATGGGGTAGCTGTACTTCATTATTGTGGGCATTTTTACAGTAAAGCACACTGCAATCACTATTAGCACCTACACTTGACAAAAGAATTTCAGTTTTTTTCATTTTTAATATGACCGGGTTGGCACGTGGCCTTTAAAAATAATTTGCCCTAACCGTTAAAATCGGCTTTTGTGTGCAGTTATATTATATTATGTGAAAACAAGCATGCCAAGAATGTCAGAATAGAAAAGCAGTGTGGGATTTCTCTAAGTCACTAGGCCTTGTGTGAAATGAACTTCTATATATCAATAATCAACTGGGGTTTTTTGGAACCTACGCGGTTAATTCCATTGGCAGCGTCAGATTTGTAACGCGGGCACTCGGGCAATGCGGAAGGGGCCGGTGTCCAATTCCAGCTGTGGGCTGCTTTTTTGTGCAGCCTGGGGGGCTGTTTTGGGCAGTTTCTGTGTTGTTCGATGTCGTCAGTGGCCGAGTGGGTGCCTGATCGGCCTTTCTGTGGTCAGATGGGCTTCCATTACCTCCCATTTTTCAAATGAGGTGTCACTTCCTTTCTCTCACTGAGCCGGCCCATTAATATATATTCATATTGAGCGGGGGCAGGGGGCTTGAGCAATAGTGCCCTCACGTGTTTTCGGGTGTGTTTCCCCGATGTAAACTAATCCGTGCATTTTTTTTTTACCCTCCCCCTTTTTTAAATAAGATTTCTCAGAAACAGTGTTTTGCAGAAAGGCAATATGCAAATGTGGACCACTTTTTTCTTAGCGTGCTTGGGCCGATTTTTAATCCCAATCCAACCCTGTCCATTGGGCTCCAGAGCAAATACATACTTTTTCCCCAGCACCCTCCGCCCCCCCTCCCCCCGCTGCCTGCCATAGGCAGCAATCTGAGGGATAGCCATGAGCGCCAGAAGCTGACTTCATCAGCCCACATGCCCTCACCTCCGAGAACTACATTCTACTGGGAGACCTCAACTTCCACCTGGAAAAAAATAACAACAGCAACACCACCACCCTTTTGGACAACCTGGCCAATCTCAGACTCAAACAACTTGTTGACACCCCCACCCACTTAGCCGGTCACACACTCGACCCTATCTTCACCTCCAGCAAACACATCTCCTTCGATCACACCACAGCTCTCCATTGGACGGGCCACAGCTGCGTTCACTTCAGCTACAAAAAGACCACGACCCACATCCCACCACAACCTATTCCTTGAAGAAACTGGAACAAAATCACCACCGACCAACTCTTCACATCGCTCAACCAAAACCCCCCGCCATATCATCGGACCCAAACCAAGCTGCCACCAAACTCACACAATTGATCACCCACAGCGCTGACGAATTAGCACCCTTGAAAAATCACCAGATCAAACAAGGTAGCAAAAAGGCCCCCTGGTTCAACGATGACCTTAAGAAATACAAGAAGTTATGTCGTACCCTCGATAAAACCTGGAGAAAAAACCCAACCACTAACAACCTGACCACCTTCAAAGACGCCACCCGCAAACACCACCAATTGATCCAATCCACCAAGAAATCAGCATTCAGGGATCGACTCGACAACAACGCCCACAACAGCAAGGAATTATTCAACATCGTCAAAGAATTTACCAACCCCACCGCCGGCACCAACGACATCACTCCCTCCCAAGACCTCTGCGACTCTCTATCCTCTTTCTTCCACAACAAAATCGCCGACATTCATAACAGCTTTGAAAACCTGTCCAAAGAACAACCCACTCCATCCACCTCCGAACCAAAACAGCACTCTCACAACCTTTGCGTCTGGAACCCAATCACTACTGAAGACACCATCCGTCTGATGAACTCCATCCACTCAGGTTCACCAACTGACCCATGCCCCCACCACATCTTCAACAAAGCAGACTCCATCATCGCACCCCATCTCCGCGATGTCATCAACTGCTTCTTCAACTCCGCTACCTTCCCAGAAAGCTGGAAACATGCCGAACTCAGCGCCCTTCTGAAGAAACCCACAGCGGACCCCTCTGAACTTAAGAACTACCGCCCCATTTCTCTCCTCCCCTTCCCGGCCAAAGTCATCGAGAAAGCCGTCAATAGTCAGCTCACCGCCTTCCTTGAATCCAACAATTCACTCGACCCCTCACAGTCCGGCTTCCGAGCCAAACACAGCACCGAAACCGCCCTCATCGCTGCTACAGACGACATCCGAACACTACTGGACAACGGAGAAACAGTTGCCCTCATCCTACTTGACCTCTCCGCCGCCTTCGACACAGTTTGTCATAACACCCTCATACAACGCCTCAGCAACGTCGGAATACAAGGAAAAGCGTTGGACTGGATCATCTCGTTCCTCGTCGGAAGAACCCAGAGAGTCCACCTCCCCCCATTTAAATCAGAGGCCACGAAGTCATCTGCGACGTACCACAAGGATCATCACTCAGTCCCACCCTCTTCAACGTGTACATGAGTCCCCTCGCATCCATCGCGCGACAACACAACCTCAACATCATCTCCTACGCGGACGACACCCAGCTAATCCTCTCCCTCACCAAAGACCCTAACACCGCCAAAACCAATCTACACGAAGGAATGAAAGAAGTAGCCGAATGGATGAAGAACAGCCGTTTAAAACTAAACTCGGACAAAACAGAAGTCCTCATCTTAGGATCATCCCCCTCTGCATGGGACGACTCATGGTGGCCACCGGCTCTGGGCACAGCACCCATACCTACAGATCACGCACGTAACCTGGGATTCATCCTAGACTCCTCCCTCTCGATGACCAGACAAGTCAACGCCGTCTCATCATCATGCTTCAACATCCTACGCATGCTCAAAAAAATCTTCCGCTGGCTCCCCACCGAAACAAGAAAGACAGTCACCCACGCACTAGTCACAAGCCGACTAGATTATGAAAACACCCTTTACGCCAGAACCACAGCCAAACTACAGAAAAAACTCCAACACATCCAAAACGCCTCAGCCAGACTCATACTGGACATCCCCCGTCAAGCTCACATCTAGGGTTACCTGAAAGATCTCCACTGGCTTCCCGTCAACAAGAGAATAACGTTCCGTCTCCTCACCCACGCACACAAGGCCCTCTACGACCTAGGACCCGAATGCCTCAACAAACGACTGTCCTTCTACACACCCACCCGCCAACTACGTTCATCCAATCAAGCCCTCGCCGCAATTCCCCGCATCAATAGATCCACCATGGGAGGAAGATCTTTCTCCTACTTAGCGGCCAAAACCTGGAATTCTCTCCCCACTCACCTCCGCCTTACACAGAACCACCTATCCTTCAGAAAGCAGCTAAAAACCTGGCTATTCGATACGTAATGCACCCACCCTCCCTCAAGCGCCTTGAGACCCTCTGGGTGAGTAGTGCGCTATACAAATCACTGAACTTGAACTTGAACTACACCACTGAGTGCTCAGTAAACACAAGTAATCAGCAGCCCCTCCCTTCATTGAATTTCACAGGGGAGAACGATCTGGTGTGTTCTGAGGCTGGGGAGGAAGAAATGAAGGAGGAAATGTAAATAGCTTGTGACACCTCTGCTGCCACCTTCCTCCATGCCCTCATGCATTGTACCCACGCTCACACACACCGCACAGAAATCTGGAGAGTAGTTGGCTCTGAGAAAGAGTTGTGGACTGGGAAGGTGAAGTAGGACCAGTGAGGGGCACGCAGGGAACACCAAATTTCTAAGTATTGAACGATGACCCTGATAAGCTCACACATCAGGACACACGCATTTTAGCAGAAACCTTACTCCGCAGTTGAGACGATGCAGGCTGATAAGGGTCATCGTGACATCAGTTACACATTAAGAGAGAGATAAAGAGAGAGAGAGAGAAGATGATGCTTAAGGTTTAGCTGTGTAATATAATCCAGGATTGCTGAAAAGGTACTTTGTAGACATCATAAACCATGGAGCCCATTATGCATTTATTATACGACATGATTGTATTTGCATGAAAGGGCTACTTTCCTCAAAGTATAGCCAACAATGGCCACTGATTTGAAATAGACTGTTTAATAAATGGTTTACTTTTCATCAATACAATTCTGTGACTTCAGCGTTTACCGCATAGTTATGGATTTCACGAAAAAATTGTTACAGCTAAAAGAGAATAAAATACTATTGCCAGAGAATGTACGACAAAATGTGCATTTATGGACGCATTATTTAGATAATCTTGTTGCATAATTTGGTCTACAATCCCCAATTATATATATATATATTTATGTATATATATATATATATATATATATATATATATATATATATATATATATATATATATATATATATATATATATATATAGATATAGATATAGATATAGATATATATATAGATATAGATATATATATATAGATATATATATTTTTTTCTTTTTTTTTCACTGGATAAAAAAGTACAGTTAAAAGGTTGTTATATTTAGGAGCAAATGTCAGTTACAACATACCGTTTAAAAAAAACAAAACCACGAAAATTCACCAGTTAATTATCTCAAGTAGCTGTAACTCGTGCCCTAAAGTATGTATAACTCGCTTCCCAGCCATGCACAGTGTTGTCTGCAATGATGTCTTATCAATTATGTCAGAGAATATGTCATGAGTGATGTAATATGGGATAATTAGCAGTACATGACAAGGGCACGAGTTATAGTTACTTTAGGGCATTTCTTAAAGGTTCTTGAGATAACTATAACTGTTGAAATTCAGTGGTTTTCTTTGCTTAAAATGTTATGTTTTAACTGACATTTTCAGCTAACTATAACATCTCTTTAACCTTTGTTTTTTTCGGGGAATTTCTTTTTTTTTATGTAAAGTCACACATTAATACCATTCCTAACAATAACGTCACTGTAATCTTTTTGTTTTTTCCAGTGAATTTCTATATTTTTTCCTGCAAAGTAAGATGCCCATTAGTGTCTGTGGGGTAGCAAGGGAGAGGGGGTTGGTCGCAGGGCCAGGCCTAGGCAGGGCCAGGCACCTCAAGCAATCTACCTTGGGTGCCGATCCCCAAACCCCAGCGGGTGCCCTCTCGCCACAGCCAGGCCCGGCACTAAACCACAGTTGCCCAACCCCCACCACACGCCATGTGCAGAGTGGGTTTGGGCACAGGGCCTACAGCCAGGTGCCCAACCCCAGGAGGCATCCACACCCCCCACAGCGCAGTCCACAGAAGGCATGCAGGCCCCGCTATGCCATGTAACAATGAAAAGGGTGTCATTTTATATAAGCGAGACCTATTGGCTCTGTCAAAAGGTCAGATAGCTTATTGGCTTTATCAGAAAGTGCTTGACCCCTTGATAAAGCTTTGACGTTTACAGACTGCAATGGACCTCCCTGTTCAGTGAGATATAGCACACCACTCAGTCGAGCAGTAGCACAACAAGAATCCAAGTAACCCACCTCTTCAGCAACCGCTTCAGCACCTGACTGACACCGCAGTAAGAGGCAGCTTGCAGTTATCTGTAGGCGGTGTACAGGGGTAGAGCAGAGAGACCATGTGTGGTTTTGAGTGGTACTATGAAGGTTTGATGATTTTGCTGAGTTTTAAGCAGCCGCCCCATGTACTGCAGAGTGCTGAAGTGGGCCTTTTGATGAAGTAGAAGAGACCGAAACAGAATAGGTGTGGCGCCATATGCTTGCAGGCACAGGCCTCTCCGACCTAGTTCAAGGCTGCCTTCGCACCTACCAGCAGCGCGCCACAGCCCTATGGCCATATTTTGTTCTGTTCTTTGTTTCTAACTTCGCCTCACACTCGCCACACACTTGTAAAAACGTAGGTCTTAGATTGGGCTCTGCATTACGATCGCATGTTGACTTGTCCTTTGGAGACTTTTCCTCTACTTTCTTACAGTCTTCACTGCTTTGTTATGGTGGGCGAGCGTGCAGGGCAGAACATGCTACCGGCAAGCAGGAGTTCGACGGCCCGTGCTTGTTCAGCGGGGGTCTGTGAAGCACCTGCTCCTGGTCGCATTTGGAGTTCTCTGCCATGCCCCCTCAGCCGACTCCTCAACAACACCCCGCAACAATTGGCTGTGCAGTAGTCCAGTCTACGCTAGAAAAATAGAGGGGTAGCTATTCTCTCAAGAAGTAAAAATGTGGTAGTTGCAAAAAAATTAGAAGATCAATGGGGCAGATGGGCAATAGTCGAGGTTTTAATAGATGGAGTATGGACAACCTTGGTGGCAGTATATGGCTCGACCCAGGATGACCCAGAGATTTTGCAGTTTTTAAATGCAGAATTAGCAGGAAGGCCACCTCAGGTTGTTATAGGAGGCGACTTAAACATCAATGGGGCAGATGGGTTGGGGATAGGGTCTTATAAAGGTAGAAAGAAAAGTGTGTATAAGGCATTGATTAAACTCTTAGAGAACAATATTTTGCAAGATGTCTGGGGTAGTATTAGATCGGACCAAACAGGATTTACATATTATTCTGCACCGCATCGTATCTGTGTTCGATTAGATTATTTTTTAGTATCTAATGATCTATTGACCAGAGTAGAAATTGAAAGGCTACCACGAATTTTTAGCGATCATAATCCTTTACTCTTAACGATGAAGGTAGAAGGGAGAACTAGATTAAGTAGGACCTGGACTTTTGAAAGAGCACTCCTTTTGGATGATAATTATGTACAACATAAGTCCAAATGGATTAGCGAGTTCTTTGAGAATAATAGAGGGAGTGCCCCAGTAGGAGTTGTATGGGACGCATTTAAGGCTGGTGCCCGTGGAGAGACATGTAGTTTTAGCGCTTACAAACGGAAATTAGCACGGTTTAGAGACAGTAACCTAGTGAAGGACTGGGTTTTCTAATGACCCAGCGGTGCCAGGGGACAACACCTGAAACCTTCGTGGGTTACCTGTTCCGGCGTACAAATGACAGAGACACGGGACACTTTCTTCGGCGTCAAAGATCGAGGTTTATTTACTGCAGGGAACACAGAAGTCACAAGAAGTACAACGTATGTAGGTTCTAGGAGACTGCTTCAAATTGTATCTGTGGATCGCTCCTTTTATACATATTTCTGTCATAGCACAACATGGCGAACAAAAGGTTACAACTCAGTTCCCACAGTAAATTTCATAGGGGGTCGCTTTCATGTATTCAGGGTCCCGGAACATAATTACAGTAGCATCGCTGGTTCCCAATTGTAAAAGTACATCTTCCCACCATTAGTGCATTCCATTCCGGCTGTAAACGAGTCAGAAAACAGGTGCAGAGGAAGACAAAGATAGTCAACAGATTGAAAAGAGTGTAAGGGGGTGATATCGGAAACACGATTGCAGGAATCAAAGGAGACATGCCTAATGAATGCACGGCTGAAACAATAGACCGGCGCGGAAAGATGAGCCTTGAGCGGGGCCATCTGCCTTTGCAGTGTCATCCCCCTCGTCATAAAGACACCCTCAAAGGAACACATGTCTTCCGCAAGAGCTTGGGAATCCCAGGGTCACAAAGTGGACAGCGTCCGTTCGCTGGCTACTTGAGGGCAAGAGACAAAATGGCTGTCATATCTAAAATGGAACCCGTGGGTTCAGATGAAGAAACCCACGAACAAGATGAACGGTTCAGGTCAGCATAGCGAAAACGCGTACACCCACTAAACTCGTCATTTGCAGTTCATAGATACCAAACTCGTCCATATTCGAACGAGTCGAAAACACCACTTACGATTGTCACGGAACCTCAGACGCTCCTTTTGCCCTCATGTAGGCAAGCACTAGTCGATATCAGAATCGATCTCGATATTCATCAGACCATCCAGATGTTGCTGCAACATCATTCTATCCATCAATGCTTCCTTGGTAACAGGTGGCCGTCTTATACACGTTGTGGCACAGAGGCCACATAAGGCAGGACCACACTGTACACAAAGACAACACGTGAATAGAAATGCTACAACAACCCCAATGATCATCAGAATTTTCCAACCCCACGTCGACATCAGGCCCCAAAACCATCCTAGTAGCGTCCAATCACCTACGTCCACGTGTATGGACTCGGAGATTTTATGCAACTTCGAGATGGCTTGATAGACAGTTGGAGCGTTGTCAGGAATGAAAATGCAGCAACTCGAATGGATCACCTTACATACACCACCTCTATCTGCAAGAACGACATCTAAAACCATACAGTTTTGTAACGTCATAAGCCTGTCCGCCTGAAGCTCTGCTGTTATATTACCAAGGGCACTTGCAGTGATATTAGCAGTTGATTCCACCACTCGAGTCAACTGTCTCAGGTTCCTACTATTGATCATAGGTCCCCAAAACGGCAAGAAACCCTTAAAGAAGTCTCCTGCTTCTTGACCGGCAGTGTCTTCTTCACTAATTACACCTCTCACAATTCTGGTCTTGTGATAATCCGACCCAACGGTGAAGGTCGGTGGCAACAGATTCGCAATATAACAGGTGCCTGAGAAGTCACGAGGCAACCATGTATATGCGCGATCATAACAGACAAAGTATGTACCCTTGGCAGTCAAAAGAACAGGGGAAGAGGCCATCGGTAAAACATATGTTTCAGTAAAGGCACTCCTCCCAAGCTGAGCTCGCGGGCTTCGGCCAAGACCTTTCAAACAGAAATTACCGAGATGGGGTACGATCCAGATCGGAGACGAGCTTTAAGCTGCCGATCACCCACTGACATGCTATACTCAGCCTCACTCAGATCTCTGTATGCTCGCACCTCTTCCTCTGGGATAAGCGATGCGTCAAAGATATCCCTGTCTAAATTGGCAATCGCTCTTGCCAAAGGCTTGTGGTACTGGCCAGGACCATGATCTGCAGTGCGTGGCTCTCGATGGGGGTAGGAATCTAGTGCGCTACGAAACATAGTTTGGAATGCTCGAGCTGAACCCTGGGAACTGCAAGGAAGGACCAAGTACGGAATTCCCCTATCCATGGTATGTGGCATTAAACCACACACCCAACAATTGGTAGTGTTCATCACCAACTGATGTTGATGAAGAAGCTGGACGAAGGAGTTGTTCATGAATTCCGCACGTCTAACCTGCTCGTGTTGAGGTAGAGGATGAAAAGAATGAGGAGAAACAGTGGCAGTAGGTTTTGGTTCAGAGGAAAGAGTAGGTGAAGCAGAAGGCAATAATGTTTGTATTCCAAAATATACTCCACCCACCAATAACATGGAAACAGTTAGGAACAGTAGGAACACCTGAAACAGAAAGCATTTGGTACGTACAATCCTGTGCAGTACTGATCTTTGCGCAAGAGTCTTCTCCACCTCCGACAACTTTGAGAATTCCATCCTCTAAAAACCGTCCGCAACGTTCTTGACGCACTTCGTTCTGAGTAGCGATTATCAATCCCCAGGAGTTCCTAGGAATCGACAAAAGTACCGACCTAGTGTCAGGAACCTGCTAAACAGAAGGAAGTACCCGCACGGCCCTACGGTCAACCCGGATGTAAGGTTCTTTAATCAAACATTCAATTATAATAAAAAATCTCCTAGCTGTGGAAAAACACACACGTGGAAAAGAACTCAAGGATTAATAGAGGCTGCAATTGTTCAAAATGTTCAAGATGATAATGAGGGGGTGACGCGAATTTCAAAAAGGGGAAAAAAGCAAAAAGATTTTTATTAGTCTTTGGTATGAGAACGAAGAAAATATCTGCTTCTTCCAGGACGAGTCTGTTCTTCAAATAATTGTTCAGGTTGCGGAACAGAGTCCTGTCGGTCAGACGATAGTTCAAGTTTTGAGTTTCCCAATGATGAAGGTTCAACAAAGTTATCTGATTGCACTGAAGTATCTCCCACAGGCTGAGCGTCACTGAACGGCACAAATTTCACTGGAATTTCTGTTTCCGATGCTGCGATACCGGTCCTCACCCACGAGTCCGCTGGTAAAGGTATTGGTACCTTCTTTGTGTGGGTGGCATGCACCCAGTGTTTGCGGCCTTCCAGACGAACTGCAGTTCTCGTGGCGAGTAGAACCTGGAAGGGTCCCACAAACCTCGGCTCCAGGTTTCGCTTCCGGCCAAAATTCCTGGTCACCACCCAGTCTCCTGGTTGGAGCCGATGTCCAGGACCCTCTGTCTGTGCCGGCAGTGCTTCAAAGACCTGTTGATGAATTAACCTCAGTTTAGCAGTCAGATTATGAAGATAATCAATCAACATTGGGTATTCAAGACTGTCGAAAGACCTGGGTCTAGGAACCCTCCAAATATTTGCCGGACGGCCGAACACAATCTCATATGGGCTGAGCCCTACTCGAGAGTGTACAGTCGTCCTGGTCGACAAAAGAGCCAGAGGCAAGGCATCAGGGCACGACAAACCGGTTGTAGCCTGAATCTTTGCGAGTTTCAATTTTAGAGTACCATTGTACCCTTCAACCAAACCAGCCGACTGGGGATGATTGGCGCTGTGGAATTTTTGTGTAATTCCAAGGCCCTTACACACACTCTTCATCACACTTCCCACAAACTCACTTCCATTATCAGACCATACAATTCGTGGCATTCCATACCGAGGAAAGTATTCCTTCAGTAGGACTTTTGCTGTGGACAGGGCAGCATTGTCTTTGAGAGGATAGGCTTCGATCCATCGGGAGAATGCGCAAACCACAACTAAAACGTACTTCAGGTTGTTACATCGCTCCATGTGGATGAAGTCCAGTTGGATAACCTCAAAGGGACATGTAGGAAGAGCAAAGTGGCCAGGTGGGGTAGGAGTGCCCTTGCCAGGATTGTACATCATACATACCATACAATTCTTAACCACTCTCTCAGCACACTTAGCGATACCATCATTCTTCCATACAGGGGACAACAACTTGCAGATACCTTTCACGCTAATATGTGACAAGCCGTGCGCCATAGTCACAACAGCTAGCACATATGCATCCGGCAACATCCATCTCTGATTTTCCGACAAATCAATCCAACATCCATTCGCATCCAACTTTCCTGTGCTCTCCTTCCACTTAGTCTTTTCAGTTTCGGTGGCCTCCTTCTGAATCACTTTCACACTCTCAACAGTGTCCTCACACATACCAGTCTCTGTAGGCCACCTTACTGGACTCGTCACATACATTCTAGTTGCAAGATTTCTAGCTGTCTCTTTAGCAATCTCATCCGCAAACGCGTTACCACGGCCAACATCATCCGTCACCTTACGGTGCGCACTGCATTTAATAATCGCCACCTGCTTAGGCAATGTAAGTGCGTCTAAAAGATCGTTCACGAGCTGTCCATGTTGGATCTTCGTGCCATGCGATGTCATAAAGCCTCTCTCTCGCCACAATCGACCAAAGCTATGTGCAACGCCAAAAGCATATTGACTATCAGTAAATACATTCACTCGCTTTCCCTTTGACAAAACACACGCTTTCGTCAACGCAATCAACTCTGCCGCCTGCGCAGAATTCTGATTCAACCTCGCAGTTTCCACAACGGTACTCAACGTTACCACAGCATACGCAGTCGTCACATCACCATTCGGCAACTTAAAACACGAACCATCAACATACAAGGTACCATCGGGGTCTGCCAATGGAGTGTTTTTTAGGTCAACACGAACCTTCGTTTCTTCTTCAGTTCGCAAATAGCAATCATGTGGTGGTACGTCATCTGATTCCATATTGGTTGGCAACAACGTCGCCGGGTTTAGGACATTACAGCGCTTTATTTGAATATGACTTGCCAAAAGCGTCAACTCGTAACCGGACAACCTTGCGCTCGTCAAGTGTTGAGTTTTCGTACGATTTAAGAGAGTGTCAACTGCATGTGGAACCATCACCGTAAGCATATTATCCATGACCAATCCTGCAGATTGTCAGATGGACACCGCAGCCGCTGCTGTCGCTCTTAGACAACTCGGCAAAGCTCTGGCTACTGGGTCCAAAGTCGAGGAAAAATATGCACATGGACGCTGCTTACCACCAAATTGCTGTGTCAGAACACTTAACGCACAACCTTCTCTCTCGTGAACGTATAGTGTAAACGGCTTACTGTAGTCAGGAGTACCTAACACAGGAGCCGAACACAACGCATCACGCAATTCAGAAAAACTTTTCTGACACTCTTCAGTCCATGGCAAAGGAGTTGGAACATCCTTGCACGTGAGGGCTACCAATGGTTTCGCTAGCAATGAAAAATTTGGAATCCATTGCCTGCAATATGACGTGATACCTAGAAAGGCACGCACATCTCTCTGAGTTGTTGGCACAGTCATTCGAGCAATCGCTGCAATTCTCTCTGGGGTCAACCTTCTTCCCTCCTTTGACAATAAGTGACCTTGATAGGTTACTTCTTGACAACAATATTGCAGTTTAGAAGGTGACACCTTGTGATGTAAGTCACAGAGATGCTGTAACAACGATACCGTAGCAATTTTGCAGATGTCTTTTGTATCAGCAGCCACCAATAAGTCATCAACATATTGAATTAAAGCCGCACCAGCCGGTAACACAAACGCGTCAAGTTGACTCTTCAGGGCTTGGCTGTATATCGATGGGCTCTCACAGTAGCCCTGAGGAGCGCGTTTAAACCTAAAGCTGCGACCTCCTAATGAGAAACTGAATAGATCTCTGCTTTCCTCAGCAATCGGAATGCTAAAGAAAGCATTCTTCAGATCGATCACTGAGAACCAAGAAGCAGATGCTGGAATCAGAGTCAGTAAAGCCGTAATGTCAGGCACCACAGGAAACTGAGGAATCACAATTTTGTTCACCTCCCGTAAATCAATAAAAAAACGATAAACAGGAGGCTTGGATGAATCAGTGTGTTTCAGAATAGGTAACACGGGACTATTACACACATTTCCCCGAGTCTCCTCGATAACATCTTTCTCGATGAGATCATAGATGATCGCTAACAACCCTCGTTCACCATCAAGGGAGATACGATACTGGGGAATACGTGGCAATCGCACATTCGATCTCAGTTGAACAACATAAGGAGAGATGTCAAGCAGGCCCACGTCATTGGGACCTGTTGCCCACAAAGATGCAGGAAGAGAACTCAATTCCGTTGGGAGCTTATCAGATGACAAGTACATGGGAGAGATAACTCTTTGACCCAACGTAAGCTCCACTCCCGCAGGAGAACAATACAAAGTCGCATATAAACGTTTCAACAAATCCAGGCCCAAAAGATTCTCACCACAACCAGTAGTCAAAATCAAAGGAGTTTTCAGCTCACAAGGCCCAATTGTAAGGGGCAAAGGACTAGAGACCGGATTGCTAACAGGGGCGCCAGAGAATCCAACGGAAATATTCGTTAAGCCAGACAAAGGTGCGCCAGGGAGTTTCGAATACATGATGGAACTTTTCGCTGCACCAGTGTCCAACAGAAAAGGCTCAACTACGCCCGATGTGGCAACTGCGACGTAAGGCCCTCTCTGATCAACCGGAACTGATACTACTCCCTCTCTTTGTCGGTGGCTATCCTAGTAATTACCACCATCAATACCCTGCTCGATATAAAAATCGTCCACATGGTACTGTGCAGATCTACCCGACGATGAACCAAGCTGATCAAAACAATTGTTGGAATCAGATGAATTGTTAGAACGCTCATTTTGATTCTGAGTAACACCACGACCTCTACCTCGCGAGGCCTGCTGAGGACCACTACGAGCTCCTCTAGATGAACCACCATTATTTCGGTCGCGCAAAACCGGGCAATCAAACTTTAAATGACCCTCACCTCTACAGTAAGCGCATTGATTGTATCCAAGCATAGGTCTCTGCGAAGAGGAGTCATTCCGCGATTGTGGCCTAGCGGATTGAAATTGAGATCTATTCCGCTGTTGAGAATCATTTTGATTTGAGCGCGGAGGATACGCTTGCTGTAACAGAACTTTTGTTTTGAGATCTTTTGTCTTTTTATCCGCACGATCATTTTCCTCCTTCTCCCTATTTTCGTAATACTGAGCTGTGGCCAATATCTGAGCGGAGGTAGAAACAGCCCACGAACTCTCGGAATTTTTCAATTTGTTGCTAAGGTCAGGCAACAAATTCGATACAAATTTATCTACGAACAACCTCTGACCTCCCTCAGTGCTCATATCCTGACCACTGTGATCAATGAATGCCTCCTCAAATCTCGTAAAGAAATCGGAGACACTCTCGTCCTTCTTTTGCTTACACGCAGACAATTTATCCCAATTAACTTTCATGGCTGGCATAAGTGTCTTCTTTAGTGTAATGATTCTTTGAGGCAAAGCCGTGATTAACTGCTCAGGCTTAGCCCCACCAACCTGCAATCCGTCAGCCGCTGTAAGCGCAGCCCAATCACCGCCTAACTCAGCTGCGTGATTTTCTTGACGTATTTTCGCCCAAACCGGTTGAGGTACTACGTTGCCGAACAACATGTCGATTTCGGCAAGATTCATGATCGTTGCATCCACTAATTGGGACAACTCTTTGTAGTATCCTGCAGGATTTTTACGGGGGTCAGGCAAAGATTGCTTAACCTGTAAGACTTCCGATCGCTTCCATGGAAGGTGTTTCCAAACTCTCTGGAAGTGTGGCAGAATCGGAGGGGCAGCACCAGGGTTACCTGGCATATACACTGGGGGGACTTCACGCATGGGATACTGACCAGGCGTCGCCATCCACTCCTCAGATTCATCTTTAAACAATGCTCGAGGTATCACAGTGGACGAAAGGATAGAAGATGTTCTATAGCACGTCGAACATTGCTACCCACAATCATACCACTCGAAAACTGAAGCCGAAGTTCAGTTACGTCGATCGGTACTTCGTTTACCTCATCATTTGATATCGCTTCACATAAAAATTTGCGCATTTCATCAAACACAAATCTCTGTGTTGGCTCATTGAATTGAGAGAAAGTCTCAAAAACTATGCGCGGGGAATTTTTAAGGGGATATCTAATCCAATTACGCGCCATCCTAATTAATGTATCGCGTTCCTTACCACCAGGAAGCTGACTTCGTCGTTGGGGAACATCAGAAACGTCGGATCCAAGAAGCGGTCCAAAAGGAGAGTAAAGATTAGCAACAGCATTAGGAATGCGTCTTCGAATAGACGGAGAAGAGGAGAAAAGTACAGGAGCAACAACATGAGAACTAAACACAGGAGCAGTAGGAGTAACCACAAGAGCAGAAGTAGCGGGAACAGCAAGTTGAGAAGGTATAGGCAGTGGAGCAGTAGGAACAGGAGCAGGTAGAGGAATAGGGACAGGAGGATTCGCACGAACAGGACCAACGACAGGCTGACCAGCAGCCGCCGGAACGACAGGTTGAGGAACAGGGGGAACCACAGGCGCTGTAGTATCCTGTGCATATGGAGGTGGTGACTTCAGTAGGTAGGACAACAAAGGATCCTCAACTGCTTCCTCTCCCTTCTTATCAGTACTCGATGGTAGAGCGGGATAACACTTATCCACCGCCATACGTTGTAATCTATCAAAAACTTCCTTTTCCTTCTCGTCTTTGTCTCGCTGGAACTGCTCTGCATTTCTCATTGTCGTAACGATACCTTCCCTCTTATTACGTTTAAGCTGTTTGATTTCTTTCTGCTTGGCTTCTTTACGCCATAACCGAAAGGAATCGAACATGGCCGGCCTTGCTTTCTTTTTGAACAATTTTGCTTCTAGATTATCCAAAATTGCTGTTTCGAAACTACCATGAGGTGGCCAACTAAGGACACCGTCATCTTTAGTGTAACGGACCCAGCACTCATTATATGCGATAGGACCCACACCATGGCGACTATATAACTCATAGACTGGAGTTCCAACTGGAGGTATCGGACATGAATCCTCCAATCGGGAATCCGCACCACAACCTTTAAAGCAACTAAACAAAGTACTACGGCCAGGCATCGTGCACACTAACCGAGTTTCACAAACTTCAAGGGTTATCGATTTACGATATCCTCACAAAAATGTAAGACCCTTAGTCTTTGGCGACTGCAATCGTCAAATAAAACAACTAAGAACCAAATACTAAGAACCACAAATGCAATGGAACCATGCAAACAAGCAAGCACCAACAACAACAAAGGACTCTGGGAGCGACCCACAAATACTTAACTGAAAGAACAATGGCGTCACCAGGAAGGCCCGTCAATCGTCTCGCTGTACAAAGGTCTAGGCCAGGCGCCAAAACAGGTCGACAGTCAGGGCATCAGTCCGTCGCAGCCGTCAGGAGGCGGGGGATCTTCGCGGGAAAAGGCTTCGGGCCACTTATTTCGACAACAGGATCGATGAAGCGGGGTGCACCTTCCCTCGGAGATTTCACACGAAGTTCCTCACGATCGTCGGGCTTTGGACCGGTACCGCTGATGTCGCCCCATGTTGGGCGCCAACTGAAGGACTGGGTTTTCGTAAGACCCAGCGGTGCCAGGGGACAACACCTGAAACCTTTGTGGGTTACCTGTTCCGGCGTACAAATGACAGAGACACGGGACACTTCCTTCGGCGTCAAAGATCGAGGTTTATTTACTGCAGGGAACACAGAAGTCACAAGAAGTACAACGTATGTAGGTTCTAGGAGACTGCTTCAAATTGTATCTGTGGATCGCTCCTTTTATACATATTTCTGTCATAGCACAACATGGCGAACAAAAGGTTACAACTCAGTTCCCACAGTAAATTTCATAGGGGGTCGCTTTCATGTATTCAGGGTCCCGGAACATAATTACAGTAGCATCGCCGGTTCCCAATTGTAAAAGTACATCTTCCCACCATTAGTGCATTCCATTCCGGCTGTAAACGAGTCAGAAAACAGGTGCAGAGGAAGACAAAGATAGTCAACAGATTGAAAAGAGTGTAAGGGGGTGATATCGGAAACACGATTGCAGGAATCAAAGGAGACATGCCTAATGAATGCACGGCTGAAACAATAGACCGGCGCGGCAAGATGAGCCTTGAGCGAGGCCATCTGCCTTTGCAGTGTCATCCCCCTCGTCATAAAGACACCCTCAAAGGAATACATGTCTTCCGCAAGAGCTTGGGAATCCCAGGGTCACAAAGCGGACAGCGTCTGTTCGCTGGCTACTTGAGGGCAAGAGACAAAATGGCTATCATATCTAAAATGGAACCCGTGGGTTCAGATGAAGAAACCCACGAACAAGATGAACGGTTCAGGTCAGCAGCATAGCGAAAACGCGTACACCCACTAAACTCGTCATTTGCAGTTCATAGATACCAAACTCGTCCATATTCGAACGAGTCCAAAACACCACTTACGATTGTCACGGAACCTCACTAGAGAGGGCCGTATTTGAGGCGGAGGAACAGCTCCATAAATGTGTAATAAGGGGCGAATCGACTGAACAATCAATCTTAGAATTGATGAAGGTAAAAAGCGAAGCTGAGGAGGAATTGGCGAATAAGGCAGCACAGTATTATACTATAAAAAGGGAGAGATGCTACGAATACAGCGAAAAAGTTGGACATGTTTTAGCCATGCGGACTAGACAGATAGCAGCGTCTGGTACCGTTAGGGAGATTCGAGATGAATATGGAAGCATACATTCAGATTCGGAGGAAATAAGGGAAGTCTTTAGGAAATTCTATCAGAAATTATATGATCAACAATATTTCTGCAACGCGGAAGAGATAAGTGAATATCTTCAGAATATCCCGGTTGAAAGAGTCTCTATCGAAGACGCAGAAGGGCTGGAGAAGCAATTGGATCAAATTGAAGTTCAAGAAGCTATGGGCAATCTCCCTTCTGGAAAGGCTGCCGGCCCGGATCAACTCCCTCTAGAGCAGGGGTCTTCAAACTGTGGGGCGCGACCCCCAGGGGGGCCGTGGTGTCATAGATAGGGGGTCGCGCATTCCCAGTTGCACTTCTGCCTAAAACTGGAATACAAAACACTTCTTTATTTTCACGCACGCCTTTCCCCAATGCTGTCGTTGAAAGTCCTCTGCTGTGCCCTCACTGTAAACTGTTGCCGAACTCTGACCTCCGTTTTGGCTTGAGGACAGCTCACATAGGCTGTCCCGGGCTCTGGAGTGAGGTGGAGTTGCAGGGGGAGGAAGGGGGGGAGGCAGTTAGACTCGCACCTGCATCACCGGAAAGACCAATCTTTTAAAGTAAAAGGTGTTTCTCGAAGACAAAATGTGCTAATCTTAACAAAAGTGAAGGAACAGACTCCAGAGGTAAATTCACTAGGTGCGAACGGAAACACTTCTCTGTGTACTTGCTTCCCTGTTAGTGTGTATGAAGGGCCAGAGACGCAACTAGAGTCAAGTTTCAGAAGGGGGGGGCTAATCAAATCTTTGAGGGGGGTAATTCTTTTAGCAATTGGTAGATTGAAGATGGAGGGGCTCTAGAAGGGGTGTAAGAAGTGATCAACAAAGCCTCGTTAACATGTAAATGGTCTCTTAAAGACCTGTGAAGTACTCGGGTGAGGCTGCAGTGAGACGGCAAAAACTGTCTGTGTGTGTGTCTGGGAAGTTGTCCCAGTCCGGGCTGACACACACGAGGGTGAGGGCGAGCTGAAGCCCTATGAGCCAAATGGGCGTTACGCACCTGTGCAGGGAACTTACTGTTATCAATTACCATAATCAACTCAGTTCTCCCCGACAACTGCCTACACACCTTAAAACCCCACTGTGCACTGTCGTGGCATCTACCAAGCCAGTTACATTTGGTAAATAGCACGAGTTTCATTTACTGATGTCTGTTATTCAACTTATATTGCAATGTTATCCCAAATGCTTTTCAATCTGAGACTTCCATCTGAGCTTTAAAGTTCCCAGGGTAGGCAATCACACTCCCACCTGCGCCACCGGAAAGAACAATCTTTTCAAACAAAAAAGGTTTTTTGAACACAAAACTAGCCATTCTTAACAAAACTCAGTCATGTATTATCATGAGTTTTCAACATATGAAAAAGCGGGGAATCCAACCAGATGCGTCAAATGTTGTGTGCTATGGGTGTGCCTTTTACTTTCTTCCCAAGGCAGAGTTGGGCCAGTGCGGCTGTGGTAAAGGCTGCAGGTGCTCTTTCCCCTTTATAAAAGGCACTGCCATCATGCAGCTGACAGAAGGGCAGTGTGCTTGGTTGGGCCGGGGGAGGGTTTGAAGGGGGGATAACACTGTAGGGATGAAGGAGAGGAGCCTGGACTGACAAGGCACTGTCTGTGTGTGATTTTTGGGTATTGAAAGACAGGGCCGGACATACTTTAACTGACGGGAGATGGCGGTATATGAGGCCGATTGGGAGCCAAGGAGAGAGGTGTGGCGCTAGAGGTGAGAGGCGTGATGCAGGTGTGAGCGGGGACTGGAGAGAAGGGGTGGATGATGTGAGAGAAGTGAGGAGAGGCAAGATGAGAGACGTGGGTGGGGTGAGAGGGAAAGATGTGAGAGGTGAGGAGAGATGAGGGTGAGAGGAGACAGGATGGGAGAAGACAGATGAGAGAAGACAGAGGAGAGAAGTGAGGAGGGAAGCAAGGGAGTCAGAGAATTCAATTTGAGAGGTCAGGGATGAAGAGAAATGTGAAGTGGCAAAGGAATTGCGGAAACACAAGAGGATAGGTGAGTGTCAGAGAAAAGTGAAGGCAGAGGGGAGAGCTACCATTAACGGGTGAGAGAAGATAGCTGAGAGGTGATCCATGAGGTATAAAGAGAATTTGTTGCGAAGTGGGTGAGGGAGAGCAGCGAAAGGTGAATAGAGGGAGTACTGGGGTAGGTGCTGAGGTAACAGGAGAGAGGAACGTCAGTTCAAGAAGGTGTGGAAGAACAAAGGAGAGATGGAAACGATGAATGGCAGGACTGGAGAAATGTAAGATACAAATAGATAGGACACAAATTTGAAGGGAGAGACTTGAGGTGAATGAGAAGTGATAAGGGTTGAGAGAGGAGGCGGGGCCAGGGAGGCCATGAGACTGTTAGAGAAGAGGGGATTGAAAAAACGGAACAGCGAGAGATGATTAAAGGTGCAGTGAGAGGTTGAATGGGGCGATGGGAACAGTTCAGAAGTTATAAAAAGGGGTGAAAGAAAATGGCCTGCAAAGGGAGAGAGGGATTCTAGAAATGTTTGTCAGGAGGGGGTCCTTACGTTTAAAAATTTTGACAGGGGGGTCTCGGCATCCAAAAGTTTGAAGACCTCTGCTCTAGAGTTTTATAAAACTTTCTGGGGGAGCTTAGGTCAGGACCTAATTAGAACGATCCAAACTGCGCAAACGGGGGAGTCTATCCCCAAATCTTGGGGTGCTGCAGATATTGTTTTAATACTAAAAAAGGGGAAAATGGCGACTGAGCCAGGGTCTTATAGACCAATTACATTGATAAACAATGACACTAAAATATATTCGCAACAAGATTCGCAGGGGTAATCGGTGCCTTAGTTAGTAGTAACCAACATGGCTTTATTCCTGGTAGAGGGACGACACGTCACACCCGGAAAGTTATAACCCTGTTTGATGCCGCCGAGATCACAGGAGACCCGATGGCTGTAATGTTGTTAGACGCAGAAAAGGCGTTCGATCGGGTCTCCTGGGACTATCTGAGGCACATCTTAACAAGAGCTGGCATAAAGGGGGGTTTTGTGAAAGCCATACAGACTTTGTATAGGGAACCGGTTGCAGCTTTAAGAGTTAACGGGGGGATCACAGGACAATTTCACATTAAGAGAGGCACACGGCAGGGGTGTCCTTGCTCGCCGCTCTTATTTGCCATGTATATGGACCCACTAATCCGCAGGATAGAGCTATGCCCAGATATCTCCCCATTAAATACACTACTGGGTCCCTGTAAGATACTCGCTTACGCTGATGATGTGGCGGTGATAACACCAAACCCCACGGAGGAGATAGGGCTATTAGAGGCGGAGGCTCTTAAATTTGGGCATGTTTCGGGCTATGCCCTGAACACTACAATGACGCAGATTATCAAAAACTCCATGACAATCTGTGGTGACAATCGAGTGGTCCAGGAAGGGTCTTATTTAGGTATTAATATTTCAGCTGACCTTGACAACTTGATGGAAAAAAACATAGCCCCAATAATAGATAAAGTAAAGAAAGATCTTGACCGATATGAGAACCTCCATTTATCACTAGTAGGACGAGTCAATATCATTAAAATGTTGGTATTGCTGAAATTTTTGTACATCTTTAGAGCAATTCCATTATTAGTTGACAATAAGTGGTTTAAAATTTGTGAACAAATGATCAATCGTTTTGTTTGGGCAAAAGGCAAGACGCGGAGGGCATTGAGATTTATGTCGCTCCCACGGGAAAGAGGAGGTTGGTCATTACCAGATTTAAAGCAATATTATTGGGCAGCAGCACTGCAATATATGGTAGGTTTGATTGGAGGGACCGAAATAGAGGGTTGGGATAAGCTTGGGTCGCTCGAAATTTATGGCTTGGTTCTTGGTATAAACGCTGAAAATGTATTTTTAAGATTTACGGACGGTAGCTACTTCAAAAGACAGTAATGGCTGCATATAATATTTGGAAAGGGATTTCAAAGAAGGTGGGAATTGGGAAGTTTAATTTATACACCAGATTAAAGGATAACCCTTCCTTACCTAGCGAGGTTTTCTCGGGAGCTGTCTTTAAAGAGTGGGATAGTCGGGGGATAAGAAAAGTTGGTGATATGATGGGTTCTCAAGGCATGCTTCAATTTGTGGATTTGCAAAACAGTTTTACTCTGGATACAAAAACACTTTTTTAAATATCTCCAAATAAAAAGTTGTCTCTTGAAAAAACAAGGGGGTGCATTGGGCTTTGAAAGAAGTACACTGTTGGACCTTATAGAAAGTGGTTTCGATTGCACTATTAAAAGGTTCTATTTAGAAATGACAATTCTAAAGAAAGATGATCTAGAGAAATGGGTAGACAGATGGCCCTCAGATTTGGGAACGGGTGGGGACATTTTCACTGAGTCATTGGAAATGGGGAGAAAAATGCTATGTTCGTCGTCCCTTCAGGCCCAGCACTATAAGACGTTATACCATCTATATTACGCCTGCGAAGATTGCTCAGTGGGGTGGTACATCAGGTACTACATGTTTTAGATGCGGAAGTATAGATGCTGGTCTGATACATATCTTCGCAATTTGTCCCCACCTAGATAAATTGAAACAGGATATTGTGAATTTATTTCAAGCGGCAATGTAAATAACAATAGAGTTAACACCAGCCACTATGTTATTGGGGATAAGTGTTGTCGAACAGCCGAATTGTAAAAATGTTATATTCGTGGCAATGGCAATTTTGAGACTGTTAGTGGCTTCTCTTTGGTTAGACCCTAATCCACCATCATATCACCAATGGTTAGGAAAAGTAATGTCAATACAAAAATTGGAAACAGCCATATACGCTAGAAAGGGAAAAAAGGGTAAGAAGTTGGGTATGCAAATCTGGGAACCCTTTATCCAATGGAAGTCTGGAGCAGATTCTTAAAAGATTAAGAAATTGTTTAGATTTTGTTTGATTGTTTGAATTTGTGTGTATAATCCTATGTTTCAAAGTACTGTATCTAATGTGCCTTGCTCATGTCATAAAGAAAATGGGGGAAAAATTCTCAATAAAAAAAAAATTAAAAAAAAAGAAATAGTACAAGGTTGGCATGGTTGAATCATATCCAGGGTTGGTTTTATAAACTGGGATTAAAGCAGTTCTGGGAGGACCCTGAGGGTCTGACTTTGGGATCAAAAAAATTGTTGAAACAGACCTTTTGGACGTTTGTAAAAGATTCTTTGTCCCATAACTCTAAATTATGCACCTTATCTATAAGGTACCTAAACATAAATCCAAATAGAAAATTTGAGTCTTTCATTGATGAAATACAACCACAACTTGCTAAATCTATTTATCTTAAATTCCGCTACAGTATCTCTTACAAATTAATGCAAACACTGCTAAATGGGTACGTAGTGTAGAAAATGAAAATAATGGTTGATGTGATATCTGCCACACCGGTGCTAAAGAGAATGAGGCAGATGTGTTATTCTTCTACCCTGCTTATGTTTACGCTAGGAGAAAATGGATTAAACCCATTTGTCGGCTCCTGGGCACTAGATCCTGTAAAGAGGCGGAAAGAATATTGCCAACAGATGCTGCACAATCAATTGTGTTTAGTGTAAGCAGATACCTTTTCTGTGTAGACCTAATAAGAAAGAGAAGGGGACTGAAGTTTTAGGTATTTCCCAAAATAAGTGTGTGTGTCAATTAAGAAATAAACACACACCCAGATGTAAACGTTTAGTTGATTGGCATGGAACCTTGTACATAGTTCTGATAGTCATCAAATGTATTTTGTATAGGAAGTAACTCCCCTTACAACCTGTGCTTTGAAGTACTATTAATACTGTGAATTTATTGTAAAATGGTATTGTTGAGGTTTTTTTTATGTATTTTAAAATTTAAATTTCTATTTATTGTTTTAAACTTTAGGAAAACCCTTATTGGGACATCGATTACTATCTAAAACTGTATTAGATTGGGCGGGTTATATTTTGATGAATTGTCGTATGAATATTTTATATAGTATGTAATCTTTGATGGTTTTTAAAATCGAAATAAAGATTATTGAATTGAATTGAATACTATGAAGGTTTGATGATTTTGCTGAGTTTTAAGCAGCCGCCCCATGTACTGCAAAGTGTCGGAGTTGGGCTTTTGATGCAGTAGAAGAGGCCGAAACGGAATAGGTGTGGAGCCATATGCTTGCAGGCACAGGCCTCTCCGACCTAGTGCAAGGCTGCCTCCGCACCTACCAGCAGTGCGCCCCAGCCCTATGGCCATATTTTGTTCTGTTCTTTGTTTCTAACTTCGCCTCACACTCGACACACACTTGTAAAAGCTTAGGTCTTAGCTTGGGCTCCGCATTACGATCACGTGTAGACTTTAGGAGACTTTTCTTCTGCTTTCGTACAATCTTCACTGCTTTGTTATGGTGGGCGAGCGTGCAGGGCAGAACATGCTACTGGCAAGCAGGAGTTCGACGGCCCGTGCATGTTCAGCAGGGGTCTGGGAAGCACCTGCTCCCAAACGCTAATCCGCTTGAGCTCGCAGTTCGCGTTCTCTGCCACGCCCCCTCAGCCGACTCCAGCAACAATTGGCTGTGCAATAGTTCAGTCTACTCTAGTTAGTGATCATCAGAGCACCCAATATAGGTCAAAACAATAGCCTTTCAGGCTTAGAGTGCCACCTAAAGCATGTAAAAATGGAAGCAGGGAGCTCTGGGTAGTTCCCAAGTTTAGGTGGAGAGCTATTAGAGGGAAAACATCTGCCAGAAGGGGTTGCTTTCAGTCATTCTCTGCTGGCTGAGATGGTATAGCATCAACAAAACTCTTAGGTCAGTTAAGGGAATGAACAACGTCTTTAAGTGCCTTCTCACACACTTGGCACATGTATAACATGTGCAGTGTAGGGAATTTAGCATTCCCTGCAACTGAGGACCAATGTGGTTTTATACCAACCGGGAAAGCACTCATGAATATCCGCTATCTAACACACATTTTACACGAGGTGCAAGAGTCATATTTGGAAACAGTATTAGTAGCCTTAGAAATAGAAAAAAAGGCCTTTGATACCCTGGACTGAGGTTACATGAGGGCAGTGCTTTGAAAAATGGGATTTGAGCACTACCTACTAAGTTGAATTTCACTTCTATACTCTGATCTCTGGGCGCAAGTTGGGTCAGGAGGCTACATCTCAAACAGGTGGGATATTTAGAGAGGGACCAGACCGGGGTTCCCCTTTTTCCACTGTTTCGCAGTTCGCAGTGGGACTATTGCTATTCACTTGCAGAGTCTACAGCAACCCCTGATTCCAGTCCTGCGGTTGGTGGGTGAGTTAGTCATTTGCAGATGCATGCAGTCTATATATCAATAAAAAACGTAACCATTGCTGTTCCCATCAGTGGGGTTAAGTGGATGCCCGTTGGGATACTCCCCACCCTGGACCTGAGATAGGAACTGGATAGCTTTAGATATCTGGTTGTCCAAACAGCAACTCGCCAGAGAAGCAATATCTTCACAATACGGGTAAACCTGACTGAACTGCATGCTTCCATATGCTTCTTGAACACCTTGCCTGTGTCAGTGGTGGGACAGATTGCGATTACAAAAATGTTTTTTCTTCCAAAATATGATAAAGGCACCAAGGGGTGTCAGAGCACCCCACAATATTTACAACCATTTGATACAATTTCTATAAATGGTTAGTTTTAGGAGCTAACAAAACCATTAGGTTACACTTTTGAAGAAAATCACAGATTGCGATATACTAAAGTAAGGTTTTACCTAGTCATAACACGAAAATTATAATCAGGTGTGGTGACGGGTGTTGTAACAATATTCTCAAAGTAGAGCCTGAAAAAGGGTTGGTGGGAGGCCAAAACACGTACCAAAAGTACAAGAACCCCATTCCCAAATTCTACAATACCATTATATTTGATGAACAAAAAACATATGACAATATGCGGTCCGCCCAGGTGCCAGTAGGTGTTATTAGACGGAGGTGTGCTTTGACGAAGGTATGACTACAAGCCCCTCTACCTATGAAGACCATGAGGCATAGTATTGCCAAAGCATAAATACTATGAGTCAAAGACTAAACTGTATGTATTTTGAATTGGGTGCTCACACATTAGGTGTGCATCCTCACTTTATTATAGGTTTTCACAAGAAGTGGCTTGCATAGGGCTGGTCCCCGTGTGGTCCTGAAGAAGAGGTTTAGAGGATACCTCAAAACATATCGACAGAATAATAGGGAGTGTATACACATAACAGTTATATCTTTTCCCCACTATTTAACCCCTTTTTTTATCCTCACCAACTAAGAGTGAGAATAAAACATTAGCTCACTAGCTAGGTATTTTTAACATCACGTTCACCACTCCACTAACAATGCACTACACATTTCTTTACAAAACAGTGCTCCTATGTAGTTACGCAAGTCGCAGCATGCCCCAAGCAGCAGCTAATTGGGATGGCCCCAATGATGAAGCATGTCACCCAGGGGCAACTCTAGGTGAGTGAGGGGACTGAAGGAAATAATTTTCTTTTCTTTGGACAGGGGTCTTGTTTTTTCACGCATTCAGCGGAATCCCCATTCCCTTAGTTAGGTTTTTTTAAATCTGTCAATTACAGATTTTTTGGGAACTACATGTACATTCCATCTCCCCCTTTTTAGGTTTCGCCTGCCGAAATCTGAGCAAGCAGCGTTTCGCGCAGACAAAAACTTTTGTTTTGCAGTATGGACAAAAGTCCTGCCTCTGTTTCCCATTGGCTAGCTCCATAAATGGAGGCTAGCCATTGGAAAACAGAGGCGTCCGTCATTCTGCGAGGCGACTCGTGGGCGTTTCTGAGAATTTTTCTCATCCGTCCCCTTTTGTCACGTCAGTGCGGCGGTGGGCGGGGTTTATTTTTTTTGTAGTCCATGTTACGTTTGGTCATTCTGCGGCCGACCACCGCCGAAGGAAGTCCAGATCCAGGTAAGTGCTTTGCCCGTTCCCGCCCCCCCCCCTCCCGCTGTTCGCTTCACTAGCTAGCTTGCCATTATGAACTACGATATAGTTATGCTATATTACTATTTAGGGATCTAAACGTTTCTAATAATGAACTAACATTTTTTTTTTGTCATAAGAAATCAAAGGATTCGGGAACTCTTAAAGATGGCCTCTATGTCGCACAGCACTTTCCTGCCGTACCGCTTCTTCGCCGCGGATCGGGAGCCCAGCAATCGCACAGCTCAGTGTCGCGCGCTTGGGTGTACTGGTTGCACGCGCGCCCTCATGCACCAGCCCATAGCCCCCTTGTAACTCTCCACCCCTCCCCTAGCAGCCCGTCAGTACATCTGCCCCCAGGTTCCGGAGGAGGGTGGCTTCCCGGACACACATCGACTCGGCACCCCTGCCCGTCCCCCTCGGTGGACCCCCTCTTCTCACTCCTGCGCCCCAACCCCGGAGCCAATATTCCGGTGAAAAAGCGCCCCCGTGGAGCGGAGGGCGGCCCCGGATATGGAGGCGGGAGGAGGGCCCGGTGAGTCCCGGGGGGAAGAGGGACCTCCGGCCGGTGAGTGACCCATAGAACGTTGGGAGGGGGCCACCAGAGGCCAAGGGGATCTGATTAAAGGAATCCTGGCCTCGGAGGTCGTGGGGGACCAACAGACATGGCTATTGCGTGTGTAATTTTGATTGAAGTGGGTGGGGGACTAGCGTGTGTATTTAAGTATATATAGGAAGGGAATCCTGGGATCTAGACTAATGCTCGATGGGGTCGGGCCCCCGGATGAATTGTACGTATTTAGGGTTGATTGAGATTGTCATGCAAGGCTGTTAACGGTGCGAGGTTTCTGGACGGGATTGTGGATGGTAGACCTAAGGACAACACTGAAGGGGTACGGATTTGTGAATGGGATGGCAGATGTGGTGTCAGGAGTTGTCCACTGAACCCGTTCACTTAGTTGTTGCGGCTTAGTGGTCCTTTGGCATCGGTCCTGGTGGTGTCTGTGCGTCCACTTAGTTGGTCGTGGTGGCGTGTGACTCCCCTCGGGTTCCTGATGAAGTGCATGTCTCACTTGAGTTGGGTCATGTAAGTGGGCACTCTTGTCCTTGAGTTGTGGTGCCATGTATGCCTCTCCCGGTGTGGATCACAGTATTGTGAGTGCCTCCCCTTGGTTTGGGTGTCATTGTCTCATCTCCTGCAAGCCCCTCCTTGGCTTGTGTCTCAGCTTGTGATAGAGCCTGATGGCATGCATTCCCTTTATTGATTCAACTTTATCATATCCCTACGCCTGTTCAAAAAGTGGAGGGATCCCCCCCCCCCCTCACTTCACTACTCCAGACCCTCAGATAAGCAGCTAATGCTACATTAAAGATAGCGGTGATAAGCAGTTCGAAGTTGAAATCTCTTGTTCTTGTTGGAAACTTGGAAATATTACTCCCCATAAACTTGTGTACATCTGTTGCCCTCCCACCTTTTGACATTTGTTTTTAGCCTTATTTACAAAGGTATGGTCTTTGGCAGGCTTGCACTAACTCTGAGAATTGATTATCAAGTGACAGCTGCGCTTCCTTTCAGTACCTGGTGCTGGAGATCAAATCCAGTACCTATTCTTCTTCAACCTGAATTTTTTTTTATCACCCTATGTGCATATGCTTGGAATGCAATGCATGCAGTAGTATTTACTTGTCTAAATTTTTTTTACATTTGTTATCTTTTTCTTCACCGGTATAATTTTAAGGAATTACTCCTTTATGAACAATCATTTGCAATTCAATTGGTCTCGCTTTTGGGACCTTATTAGTATTTAGCCATGCTGCATATTAGACTGGGCACTGCAACATCTACTGTTCTTTAACATGAAATTCTTCCCAAAGTTGAGGGTTGCACAAAGCAACATATTTAATGGGGGGAATGAAGAATGAAAATTATTTAATTTTCGTCCACCTTTTCAAAATGTCGAGGGTCACCGGTGATGGAAAGTATCAAATAGGGCAAGCTGATAGTCTGCGTGAGCGCTTTAGCAAGAGTGTCTGTAGGGTGAAGCTGTGTGTTAGAAAGGAGAGGTGTGTGAAAGCATGTGCAAGAGAAATGTGTGAGTATAAATTGGGTGTGTGTGTTTGAGAGAAGTGTGCATGGGAATGTGTTTGATAACTTTAGAAGCAGTTCATATATAAGTCTGTTTGGGAAAGTGGTTTCTGAGAGTGTGAGTGTGTGAGAGGGTGTGAGGTGAGATTGATAGTAGTGCAGCAACAAGACTTTGAGCTATTGGCATTGTAAATGAAAATACCTTTATGCACCATTTGAAGGTTTTCAAAACACACAAAACACACACTTTGTAATTCTAGTCCTTGTTTACAAGAAGCAAGGCTGGCAGTAAAAGAGGCACATCTGTTGGCAGCGTTTCTTTTTCTAAGCAACAACTAGAAGTATAAAGTGCGTGTTTACGCATAGTTTGCAGGTTTTTAAAATATATACATAAAAAGCATTGTTATTTACACTGCCAATAGTTACAGTTCTCGCAAATGCGAGAGCTATTGCATAACAAATGCTTATTGTTGGAAGTGCTGAAGTGATTTGTGGTGTAACTCTGTACTATGCTTCATCCCGAGCTTCTACCCTGCTACCTTCAGGCCAGGGCTAGACCACCTGCTGAATTCATTTTGCTTCGCCAAATAGGGACAGGTTAACGGTCCAGATTTGTACAATGAGCATGCTCCAAACTGAAAGGCATCCGATTAAACTGTACAGGCCTGTGCTACTGCGTATTTCCTTCCTAGTTGAAAAGTTAACAACGCCACATGCACCAGATATAAGTAGTAGTCATCTGCATTAAAATGGTATTTGTTTCGAAATATGCCTGTTAGATTTAGAATATCTGTATTACGTGATGTATAGCCGTATGTTGGGTTTTCTGCAGCTGGTTTGGCCTCCCAGTACAAATCGGGTTTTACACCTCGTCTCCCTGGTTTACAAGATCCTATCGCTCTTTTTGTATTTTGGTAAGTAAAAGAAGTGTAAGGATAGTGGGTGTTTTGTTGCTGATAATGATTTTTTATAAGTTTGTTGGTTATGGCTGTATAAGGTTATGCCTTTCTCAAAATTGTGACACTGGTGATCATGTCTTTGGGAAACAAGGCATTTTTTCAGGAGACTAACAAAATAAACTAAGTGTTTTCTACATGCTCCTATTACATACAAAACAGCTGTTAACATGTAGATGGCAGGGCCCTCTTTTTTGTAGCCAAAACGTAAAATAGCTTAATTGTGCATGGTGTCGTTTGCAGGGGTGGGTTGCGTGATGTCCCGCTCTGCACAAAAATAATTGCTCTGCCCGATTCATGCTTCCTGTCGACACTAACTCAATCACAGTTTGTCCAGTACTTTAAGTGCCATGATTATACACTCTGCCCATACCATCTCCACCCCCCTCCTTACAGTTTTCTGTAGCCAACAATTAACTGCGCAAGCAGACCTATCAGATCGCTACATCTGCTCCCTATCTAGAAGTAACCAGTTCCTATAGCTACAGGCTATCAACTCGCACTATCCAGCACAAAGCAGTGTGAGTTTCTAGGGAGAGCATGGTGTGTGGGAGAGCATGGTGTGTGAGAGGCAGCAGTGTGAGTCTTCTAGGGAGAGCATGGTGTGTGGGAGAGCATGGTGTGTGGGAGAGCATGGTGTGTGAGAGGCAGCAGTGTGTGAGAGACAGCAGTGTGTGAGAGACAGCAGTGTGAGAGACCTTTTATTTATGTTTTGGTTTTTGAAACATAAATAAAACGCATTGTTATCTGCAATATCATTAGCTCAAACTCGCGTAAATACACGACCTATTGCATTGCAAATCCTATAGGTCTCGCATTTGCGAGAGATTAAGCTATTGGCATTGTAAATGACAATGCCATTTATTTATTTATTTTCAAAACCAACACATAAGTAAAAATTGTCATTTACAATGCCAATAGCTCAAACTTTTCAAAAGGCGAAACCATTGCATTGTATATGCTTGTTTGATTGTGTGAACAAAAAACATAGTCAAAATGTTGCGTCCTTGAATTGATGTTGCTTTGTAGAAAATTGTGTTTCCTCTTTCTTCTTTCAAGAGTTGGGGGATTGCCCGGTTGTGAAACGTTGGACTTTCTGTTCTATTTTTAGGGTCAGCCTTGTTGAGCGAGGTTTATGCAATGATATTACAGCTGGTAGGACAGAGAAGTGAGAGAAGTGAGATCACGAGGTCCATGAGCTTCACTCTTTTGAAGGAAGGAAGTCTGCACCATCCCTCTAGCTGGACCAAATCTGATTTCTCCTGACGCTCTGAGTTTCATCCCCTCGGCCAATACCTCGGTATTCTTCTTTATCCATCAATCAATAGCATTCTCGGGAATCAGCACAAGAACCGAAGTCCGGTACTAATTATTGAGCATTCCCAAGATCTGTTCTGATTGCTTTCAACACAGCCAAAACTCTCATTAACTCAGCAGTACCCAGCTCAACTAGTGCAATAGTTTACTAGTAGGCCTTCCCAGTATTCCTTTTGAGGGATAAACTTTGCAACAAACACTTTGTAAATATTACTGAGGCACATTCCCATCTCATCTACTGCCAGTGGGTTGGCTGGGAGACCTGATTACCATGACACACCTACCTGCAGTCTATAATCTATTAACCACAACTTCCTTGTGGCACCCAAACCCCCTTGTGCCTCCTCCGAGTTCAGGTCCTTCTATTTGGTAGGCTCTGTTCACACTGCAGCTCCCTTCTGCAGGCATCCACCTGGCTGCAAGAGCACAAAATGGCATTTAAGCTCATGTGCATGAGTCAGATTGAATGATGTGAATGAGTACTGCGCTACTGTCCCCCACACACCCTCACACACAGACGTAAAAATGACATATCCTGCAGTAAAAGTGGAACTGCAGGTACTGGAAAGGCATGTCTGTCGTTGGCCATGTTTACCATCCATCCAATTAATCAGTAAGTGAACTGTTGCCTTTTGGACTCTCTTAACTATCTCTCCATCGCTACTTCATGTACAGTCGGTGTGGCTTCTTGTAAAACATTTCTGGTTGAAATGTTATTGTTGCTGTAACTAAATGAATAGTGCTGCATCAAGGGGCAGTGTTTTGTCACCAGCTGCTATATTCTAGGGATATCTTTGATTGTGCCCTGACACCAAGCTCTTTTTCAGGACTCTATTTCATAGGTCCACATGCTTTAAAGTATTCACTGGTGGCAGGTTTGAAATATTCTATTTTTTACACCATAGTTTGCAGTTTCAGTACATTGTTCTGCACAGCCTATCGCCTTGTCTGGGTCCTTTATTTGGTTAATAAGTGTGGCCCTGACACACATCATGCTTCCGCATAGGGCTTGCTCCTCGTTTGGCCGGCGCTGCAATGCCTGACGGGCACCCTCAAGGGGCCTCTTTATTGGAGATCTTTTTCCAAAGCTGGGATGTGAAGTGCAAGTACAGGGCCCTTTGTGTAGATTGAGGAAACGTAGGTGTCAATGTAGTGATTAGTGACTTTGAAAAGGCTAGCCAAGTCTCAAATCACATGTTAATCCATAAGAATGCCTGATAAAAACGTGATGTCACCAGTGGGGACAATGATCCCTGGTGACTTATGAAATCTCTGATAAAGACCCCCTGGAGGGTGCCCATCAGGCATTGCAGCGCCGGCCCGACGAGGAGCCATCCTGATGATGAAGCATGACACCCCCATGGGTGTGTGGGGGCCCCATTTCCAAAAAGGAACTAGTCCCCTTGCAGCGCCTCCTTTTCTCTGACCTAATCGCCTTTGTCCTCTTTAGAAACAGCATACCTTTTTCTTTTGAGAATTAACAGTGGAGCATGTATGCTGGACCTTTATCACAATTTTTTGTGATGGATTACATTTCCAATCAGCACTTTTTCTCTGGCCGTAGTCCTAAAAAGGTTCTGTTATCCATGCCTGCTCATGTGGAGTAAGGACAGGGATAAATCTGCCATAAATCCTGCACTGCCATTGTAATTGCATTCATATAGCAGTAGGCAGGGCTTTAAGTGGGACGGGTCTCACCAGTGCTGAGCACCAGTAGTTTTTCTAAATGAGGCCTCGAAACGGGTCTCTATCGGGCTCTATTTTGTGCCCTGGCATAGGCATTCCTAGACTGCAGTGACAGCAGGCACATCAATGTGCACGTGGTCACACTGCTCACTTCTCACTAGTGGAGAAGTTACGGTATGACATTGTGTAGGAAGGGAAATCTTTTAAAGAGAGTCATTTTGTCTTGGAGTCACCAGGGCTATAAGTGGAAGCTTTTTCAATATTATATACAAGCCATAGTTGCTGCTTATTTATCTTATGCAACTCACAACCATTGGCAAAGCCAAGAGTCCTGACTTGTTGCAGGTATGATCTTACTAGTTGTACCATATATCGGGATGCAATGACAAAAACAGCAAAATACAAGTCCGGCGACACACGATGCTAAGCCCAGGTTTTTGGCTCATGTGTTTTAAGCCACGCCCTTAATTACATTGGCCACGCCCCTTTGAGAGACCCCCCAGTTTTTTCATCCAACTTAAAGCCCTGGCAGTAGGAAGAGGTTTGGGGTGAGTAAAGGGGATCTGGAGGGGGAAGAGTCAGAGGGGAATGTTTAGTATGGCTTGTTTCGGGGATTTGTATAGTAAAAGAGGTATGAGATAACGCAAGGAGTGGTAGAGGAGGGAAGAGTCTAGAAGAGGGTTATTTTGGGGATCATAGTAGTAGAATGGGGTTTGGGATAAAGTGAAAGATTGGAGGTATATATTGATAGAGGTGTAGGGTGATAAATAGTATAGTGCTTTGGAAAGAGTAGTAGAATGAAGTTTCAGATGAGTCAGGGAGTTGAGGTAGAGAATATATAGAGAGATGTATATGGTGAGAAAAACGGGAGTGCATTGGAAAGAGTAGTAGAATGGGGTTTGAGATGAGTCAGAGAGGTGAGGTAGAGGATATATTGAGAGCGGTATAGGGTCAAAAATAGGGTAGTGCATTGGAGAGAGTAGTAGAATGGGGTTTGAGATGAGTCGGAGTAGAGGATATATTGAGAGAGGTATAGGGTCAAAAATAGGGTAGTGCATTGGAGAGAATTGTAGGTGTGAAGTCATGCAGTCCACACTGGATCACGTGCCAATGTGGTGTCACACTGTGCCCAGTGGATCAGGTGCCAATGTGATCTCATACTGTGCATATTAGAACAGGTGCCAATGTAATGTCATGATGTGCACACAGGATCAGGTACCAATGTCGGACAGAGGATTTGTAAACGGTTGAGTTCAAAAGTCCATGATAGGGAAGTGAAGTTTGTGACAAGCCAGTGTTACTTTGGGGAACTCCACAAGAATGTGAAAATGGGGCGCTCACATATTTATCATCTGTAACTAAAAAGATGAATACCCAGAGAATTGACATTACCTTGGATAGTGCAAAGTGTCACACACTACAAGGTAAGTAAGAGGGTTTGAGGGAGATTTACAGACCTGCGCGGATAAGTCCCCCTATCATATACTACAATACCATAGAATCTGTGGGTCCCTAGAAAAATTATAAATAAATAAACTGACAAGCACAACTGAACAGGACACAGAACCTTGGAGGAAGTCCTCTTTAAGAGGATGGAATCTCATGACCCACCGAGGTGGCATGCTTCATCATTTGGGATCGCCTCTTGGCTGCAACCTAGTGCAGCCAAGGAGCTGCAACTCCTTGCTAGTGTAAAGGAGGAGCTCGCTGATGTTTTAGTGTAATCCGGGGGCTAGATCTCCTAAGATCGATAAAGCAAAACACAGTGTGGTGAGAGTAGGCGGTGCAGTGTAAAAAAGAAGTGTGTTAAAATTGACTACCAGGAGAAAAATAAATGTATTAAGTATCCCATGGTGTCAAAGGTTAAAAAGCAGTCAGGGTGTGGTATTACACAGGTGTTACAGTTGTTTGTATCGTTCCTTAACAATTTTGTTTTCATATGTGACAGCTTTCACTTACTAAATCTTGTAGTAGTAACAACTAGGTCCTGAAGAAAGCCCTGATCAATTCATGATCAAGATTGGCTGAAACATGTAGACCTTTCATATATTCTTCACCTGCACGCTCGCACATTTTTCTCAGACTGCACCCTGACTGCTTTTTAACCTTTTACACCACGGGATACTTAATAAATGTATTTTCTCCTAGTAGTCAATTTTAACAAAACTTCTTTTTTACACTGCACCGCCTACTCTCACCACACTGTGTTTTGCTTTATCGATTTTAGGAGAACTAGCCCCCAGATTACACTAAAACATCCGTGAGCTCCTCCTTTACACTAGCAAGCAGTTGCAGCTCCTTGGCTGCACTAGGTTGCAGCCAAGAGGCGATCCCAAATGATGAAGCATGCCACCTCGGTGGGTGATTGGATTCTATCCTCCTAAAGAGGAATTCCGCCATGGTTCTGTGTCCCGTTGACTTGTGCTTGCCTGTTTATTTATTTATAATTGTTCTAGGCACCTGCGGATTCTATGGTATTATAGTGCAAAGTGTTACAGGCAAAGTTTCCTTACTATCTCTAGTGCAACAGGTAAGTATGGTTTTCTTTGTCAGGGTTAGTGCAAACAGTGTAAGTAAAGATTTCCTTGCCTGGGCTAGTTTATCCACCCATCCCGTCTACAGTGATGTTTACTCAGGCAGGGCTAGTGCAAACACTATTATACGGGGAAGTAAAGATTTCAATACAAGGCCCAGTTTATCCACCTCGCCCGTCTAAGTAACGTTTTTCTCAGGCAGGGCTTGTACTGGACCATGGCAGAAAATTCTGAAATGTCCCACTGAACATGTCAAATTCTGTGCTGCCGAGCACGTGTCTCTGAAAGGCCTGGGGCAGAATCAGTCACGTGTCCGGAGGTGAAAGAGTTCCTGCAGTCGGTCTATTGTTCACTTTGTTCCAGAAACACCGGAAGTGCTCACGCAGAGGCAGAGAGATGCTCTCATAGGTAGGGCCTGATCCTGAAATGTGGATGAGTCTGTAAAGGCAGAGTCGGTCGTGTATCAGGTCAGTCGGTCTGTCTTGTACACGCCGAAGGACCCGAATCATTCGGGGGACTCCCGGTTATAAAAGTGTGTCTGTAAAACCAGTGTGGCGGTGCAGTCAGTATTGTGTTAAAACCTTGCGGCCGAAAGACCAATAGTACTCGGGAATGGCAGTCCAGTTTTAGTCAGTCGTACTGAAAAGACGCTAGGGCTGGGGCAGAGTCAGTCTCGTGAAAACCAAATGTCACTGAGTAAACAGCAGGACTGGGCAGAGTGAATCCCTTTCCAAAGATCTTTGATCCCTTTCTGCCCATGGCATGGATGCTGTTGTAGGCAGGGCTCACTTGTCTTTCTGACCCAAACTGCCCCTTGTCAGCTTTCCAGAGTTGGAACATGATCGGGGCCCCGCCCTCTCGGGGGGGGGGGGGGTGGAGGCAGCAGCTGGGCTATGGCACTGAGCCCTCCCTGGCCTTTCCCATCTGCTCCTCCGACTCCCACAATCGATACTGTAGAGAATAGACAGCCCTCCTCCTCTGGGCCCAAGCAGTGCCCCCAGCTTCAGGATTCGGGCGTTTTCAGCGGGCACACCTGGCGTGAGAATCTTCAGAATGTGGCTGCACCTATTAGAACATTCTAGCGCATGCGTGTTTCATTCCCCGTGCTTCACATCATCCATTTTTGTGCGAGTTTTGTGGTAAACCTGTGTCGTTCAGGGAGACTGTGGGCGACCTTCCGGGCAGTTGTGGTGACCTGTATTTACTTCCAGGCGATTGGGCGTCATCAAACCCTGAAGCGAAGAACGCTGTTCACTAAATAGCAGGACTTGTACCCAGGGAGATGTGGAGCGTCGCTCCAGAAATTAATGTAATAAACAAGTGGATTCGTGTGCAGGTTTGTGACAAGACTAAAGTCTGGGAGTAGCTCGGAGCTGACAGCCAGCCACATCCTGGTGGCATAATTACCCGGTTATAAAAGAAACTGTGTGGTCTCCAGCATTATCCACAATAGCCCCCGAATACTTCCTTTCCTCAAGTTACCCGCTGTCCTGCTCTTTCCATCCCCTAGTCCTGGGAGGCGCGCTTTTTTGTTTGTTGCAGTTTTATATAGTGCTAACTTGACCCAAAGGTATTGGAGCGCTTTATATGAGGAACCATTTGCTTTACACAAGGACACAGTAATTTTTGCAGACACAGAGAGATTAAGGGATTTGCCCAGAATCCCAGGATGTTGAGCGTCCCTGACGAGACTCAAACAAACCTGTTTCCCTGGCTCCAAAGTCGGCATCGCAGGTCTTTATGTTACAAATCTATGCCCATTGTTACATTCCCCTAGAAACGCTGGCAGTGATTAATTGACTCGATGGGGTGTTCATGCCATGGAAATGATAATCACTGGCATACACGTACGAGCCATACTGGATGGGCTCTCCCAATGTGGGGCACTTTTTTCTACCAAGTTTGGAAATGAAGGACTACTGTTTTGGGTCCCAGCAGGGGCGGCCTTAGGCATGTGCAAGCTGTGCACATGCACAGGCCGCAAAACCCCAGGGGCCGCCACACCAATATATATCCTTAATATAATAATCCTCTGAGGATGGATATATATTTGCGTGGCAGCCCCTGGCAGGGATTTGGCGTCTTCCAGCTCTATTCCACCTTCCTGAGCTCCGGGGGGCTCCGCCCCGCCCGGACACCCTCTTCCGGGGCCCCCTACCTACACTCCCTGCCCAGGGCCGCCATGAGCCTAGAGCCGGCCCTGGTCCAAGGTCTATGTCCTGTCCCAGTACGACAGTATATACACTGACGGCCTCTAACTTTAACCTTGTTTTACTAATCTGTTGGTTAAGCCAAGGCTGCTAACGCCTCTCACCGCCCCTTCCTCGTGAATATGCCCCTTAGTGTTTACACTGAGAGTGTGTTTACAGGCATATACTACGCTTTGCTAGATAGTTTCTAGACACTGATCACAAGTGTTAGTATATTAGACACTAAAATTAAATTCATCTTGTGAATTTGATGGCAGTGGAAGGATGGCAGCCATGCGTTTTTTTAGGTTGAGCCTAGCGCAGCGCGCATACGCTGCTCTAGGAGAGGGCCTCTTGGAATCACTCCAGACTTCCAAAAGACTTCTCCGTGTGGGTCGGACTCCTCCCACACATTCCATTGGCCTTTGCGTGTGGCTTTCAAAAATGAAAGCACACAAATGGCCAAAGGCGGTATGTCCCGCCTTTTCTGTGCACGCTCACTCCCATGGCCTATGGGTCTCTGGAGCGAGCGCAGCGAGCAGTGTGCCAGCTGCATTCCATCCTGGATCAGGTTACTAATTAAGCCAGTGTGGTCGCAAAACGTATGTGATGAAAGAACGAACCATTGATATTTCAACAGCGCATGTAGGGAAAAAGCAGTGCATTGCATGTTTTTTATTGTGCGTTAAGGCACCAAATGTATATTTATAAATAAGCGTGCCCCTCTTGTATAGATCTGTTCCGTTCTGTTTTCTATTTGTGGTAAATCGATAGAAATTGTCCAATTGTATAAAAGGATGAAGTTGTTTGGCGTCGTCTGAGAGTAAAGCTTCTTCACGGCTAGGAAAGGTTGAAAAACTGCCTTGTTGTTGTCACTTTTTTTTCCTGATCTGTAAAAACTTTGCTAACCTTCTCCCCTTCCCGGCTGCCAGACTTTTGTTCCCTGAGAATGGAGCTAAAGCGCTTTTCTACCCCACCAGAGGCAATAGGGGGAACCCCTCACACACTGGGGCTGTGGTGGGCTTCACAGCTTCCATTGCACTGCTCTTACCAGACACCCATTACCGAAAGGAGGATATGAATGTGTCCATGGAAAGACACACATTTGTAGTTAGTAAGATATAATTGAGTCTAAGGACTGATGGTTACATGTTTTACTTGGAGGCTTCCGCTGTTAGAAAACTCTTAGTCGAGTACAATTATGACATTGCATATTCTAGTCAATCAGCAGTAGCTTTATATTTTAAAACAGTAAGTTCCAAAACAGTTCTTTTATTTGTATTTTTGCATGGGTACTTAATTATTTTTGAGAATTCCAATAAATGCATTTAAGAACACATTGCTCTATGCTTACAACTAATTGTACGCTTACAGTATGGGTGATGTTCTAAAGAGGTGGACGTTTCCCACTGGCGGCATTGGTTCTAAATAGGTGTGCATTTCTACTGGCAGCATCAATTTTTTTCCTTTCTAAGGCAATGTTAATGCTTCCAGAATTTGTTTAGTAGTACGTTGATTTGGAATACGATTTCCTCACACCCAAAAATATCTGGAGATTCGTTATACTTATGTAATGTTCCCACATGGTTTACCAAGGAAACCTTTTTTTTGCAACATATTACCATTTTATATATCTGCTCCGCATTTTAATCTTGTTTGTTACATTTCAATAGTACCATGGTGCATTCTTCACGCTTGTGTTCTCAATAGTAGAAATTTCTTGATGTGACACTGATATTTGCGGCATTGTGTTTCATGTGTGAAATATTCTTCCTAAGAAAAAATCAAGTCATCAGCTTTTCAGATTATTTCTCCATGAACCTGTGCACCAGAAAAAAAAATGTACATCCTTTTTATATGCTCAACTCCGGTTTATGAAGGAATACCCCACAAAAAGCATTTGAAGAAAGCGCTGTCTGACAATATTGACTTGGGCGTACCCATCTTGAGGCATGTAAACAAGAATTTTTGCATTAGGACTTCTACTTTGTACGAAATTAACATGAATCTGCTTGTCTTTTAACTTTGAGTGTTTTTTCAGTCTGTTTGCTACCTCTTACATTTTGTTTGCTTTAGATACCTGTACAAGTGCCACCATTGCCTATGTAACGTTTGTTCTTGTGTTTGAGTATCTGCCATTTATTGCCGTACTATACCTCTACTTGTACTTTGTACGCTTCTGTAACCTGCACACATCACTTTTTCCTCCTGTAATGCACCGTTTGCTACCTCTTGTATTTGTTTGCTCACGATTGTCACTTTTGACTTATGTAACAACGTTTCCTTTTGTAATTTGTTCACTTGTAATTTTCCCATCATGTATCAGTACTGTTCCTATTGTGAAGCGCTGACACCTTCGGGTAAAGTCCACGCTATAAAAAAACGCATAAATAAATAAATAAATAAATACAAATAAATGTCAAAACCCTCCAATGTTAAAACCCTCCACCATCGTGAAGCGCTCTGACACCTTCGGGTAAAGTCCGCGCTATATAAAAATGCATAAAATAAAATAAAATAAATCAAATAAAATACCATCACTCCGTCGACCTCCATACAACAACCACACTCCATTGACAAATCCAATAGGTCTCCCATCGGCGAGACCTTTTGGCTTTGCCAATGCTTGTTTTTTAACCTGTCAAATTTATAATGCAGAGTTCTCTTCAGCAGGTACATTAATTTACTAAGCTAGCTACCAGGGTCATTCTCGTTACTGTTCATTGAAGCTATTATCACTCCGTCGGCGTTCTTCATTTCGCTAATCTCGTAGGGATGAAAAACTGAGTCGTGTTTGCTTCGATAAACGGGGAGGGGTAAACTATGTCTCCAAGAGAGGGGTGTACTTTGCCCGGGAAAAGTGTCAGTCTGGCAGGAAGCGTAAATTGCATAGTCACGGTGAGAGGTGCTGGTTGGGTGTGCAGCTGGACGAGCGTCTCTTCCTATTGGTGGACGGGGTTGTTAGTCTCCTGTTTTACGCCCGCCCCTCTCAGTATAAATAAAGGCCTCTTTGTCCCTCCCCTGATAACCAGCTCTGAGTTGTGTTCTTGCTTCAACAGTGTTTGAACGGAACGTAGCTCCGAGTCCAGCGCTCTCCTGAAAACTTTATCCATCTTTTATCTACATCTATCGCCAACAAACACACCATCAGCAACGCCATGGAGTCCCAGGTGCGCCAGAACTACAACCGCGAGTGCGAGGCGGCCATCAACCGCATGATCAACACCGAGCTGTACGCCTCCTACGTCTACCTGTCCATGGTGAGTGTCTGTCTATCTGTCCGTCTCTACTGTTACTATTGAGTTCTGTCTGTCCTTGCTGCACCTACCTGTCCGTCGTGGTAATAAATGTGTCCTCACTACGCTGCCAGAACCAAATTGTAATCTCCTACGTTAACCCGTGGATGGGTAGATACTGTTTCTCCTTTATGGGGCACCCTCTCGGTTTATACCGTCGTGTGCTGGGGCATGTTGACTACATCCTTCAGGGTCTCGTCCTGTTTTCCGTCTAAAAAAATAAATAATGCACACCCTCACGCCCTTTGTTTCGCTGTGTGCTCTTGTGCGGACTAACGCGAGCAGCGACTGCCCCCTGGTGGTATTACCTGGACATCGGTGGGTTTTAGAGTCTAGTAGTGGCTGGCATTCTCCATCCGTACCAGGAAGCAGAATCTCTATTTTTCGTTGACATGACGTAGGTTCTGCGTGAATTTAAAAAAAACCATGGCAGACCAAAAGTTGTGTTCCAAAACTGCTGTGGAAGGATTCCCAGCCTGTGCCGCTGAGAGGCCTCCTTTGTACTCAAAAGACTTCAAAATGGAGGCGGCCCATCTCAACTTGGTGAAGCTTTAGCGCTGCCATGGACCAAAACTTTCCCTGGCCCCCTCTTAATATGCGAACACGTTTGTCTTCTCTATTGTCGGTCCCATATCACACTTTTCCAGCCTCTACAATCTTTATGGTTGGGGAGAATGTACCGTGTAGAGCTCCAAACAAAAATGCACACAACAATACTTATTGAAAGTGATGTAGTAGAAATGGAGCCCTACGATTATTCCCCCTACGCTTTATGTCCTAACTAATTACAAACCAACTTCTACGAAATTTACTTTCGTCTTTGACTAAAACGAACACAGGCAAGGATAATCTGGCACGTGCCGGGCTTTTGACTAGCTTTTTTGTGTGAAGCTTTAGTGTTGAGGGAGCTGCCGGTTGCACACATATAAATCATAGACGGATTGTGTAAATCTAAAGTTGTGCTTTTTTTATCACACTTGCATAGTTGCCAATTACACGCTACAAAACAAATTCTTGTTTGAATGCGCTCCTTGTGAAGGAGGTGGGCTGCCTCTTGTCGCGTTCTGTAGCTGATGGAAGAAACATTTGAACGACCCAGCAGTAGACAGGGCTGGCTTTCAACTTGGTGTATACATACGTAATCTTAGTAAAATCCAATGTTCGCTAACATAAGATCAAACAAGAAAAATACCAAACGAGACTTGCCATGTTTGGACAGCTTAGGGTAGTTTGGCCTGGTTCTTGCAGGTGGAATCGGACAAGACAAACTTGTTTGTGAACGGGTTGGGTAGCTTTTTTTCCTGGCCCTGCCTCACCCAGAAAGCATTGCAGGAGCTGCGCGAACGGTAGTTTGTTTTTATTTTTGAAGGGCGTCTGCGGATGGAATGTGGGTGCTTTTTGTAGCCCCGTTTTGCCCCCACATTGTTTAAAATCCTACAAATTTAAAGTTTGTACAGCATGGTTTCTTCCATTATGTAAGACGGAGAGGACTCGAACAGAATTTAAATAGCAGTATGATTATAGAAGCCAGGCTAGAACATGATGGGCTATGAACATCTTTATGAGGTTGCTAAGGGCTGTTTATTGTTTAGAGCGTTTGAAGGCGGAAAGGACAGCTCAGCTCGTCCGGGGCTGAGGAGGCATTGCCAAGGCTTGTGTTCTCTGGTAGCTGGGGTCAGACCGTAAGAGTTCACACTCCCTTCAGCAGTATCTCTAGCCACCTGCCCTCTCCGACCTGCCTCCACGTATAGGTGCTGGTGCTCGTAGAGTGGTTGGTATTTAGTTCGGTTCCGAGTGCGGCGCTGGTGTGATCACCATTTACCCAAGGCAGCCCTACCTACACTACCCGTCACCTTGAGACTCTGTTCTTGCATTCCCCGGGAGTCACCAGAGTTCCTTCAGGTCTAGTTTTTTGGTGGTCGGGTTCAGGCACGGTCCTGTGCTTTTGCAACCTTTCAAGCCACTGTTGCAGTAGACCAAGCATTGCAGCACCAGGGCCCTCGGTGCCTCTGACTGGTCTGCTTGACTGAAGGCCTTTCAGTCCGTGAGTGACAGATTTTTTGGACTGCTGAAGTTGCAGTGATACCCAAAACACTATAGATGTTCGATCCCTTAGAATAGAGCCTCTTGTACACTAGTAGTGCCAATTTGAGGAAAGCATGCGGGGCGTCATTCCAGGGGGAGGGGGGATTCAAAAGTGCCCCATAGTATTTATCTGCACGAGACCCGTCCCTCCGCGCACAACTTCATTTTTGAAGTTGACAGGTATGAGTTTATCGGAGTCGGCCCCCCTGTACCCCACCTAAGCTGGGTTTCTGATGGCTGTTTATGGATGACTGTATTTTTATGCAATATTGTGACTTGTTGCTGACCTTCTTCTTTCTCCAGTCCTACTACTTCGACCGGGATGATGTGGCCCTGAGCCACGTGGCCAAGTACTTCAAGGAGCAGAGCCACGAGGAGCGCGAGCACGCCGAGAAGTTCATGAAATACCAGAACAAGCGCGGTGGGCGCGTGGTGCTGCAGGATGTCAAGGTGAGCGCGCGTGTAGTACTTGCTGCAGGATGTTAAAGTGCGTGTGATGCTGCACGATGTCACTGGTGAGTGGTCGTACTTCAGGATGTCCTGGGGAGCGCTCATGATGCTGGATGATGTCAAGATGAATGAGTGTACGTGGCTCTCGCGGCAGGATGTTGAGGTGAGCGCGTGTACTGCTGCATGGTCATGGTAAGCGCGCATTGCACTTACGCAGGATGTGGTGGTGAGGACGCCTGGTACTGCAGGATATGGTGCGCGCTCAAGGATGCTTCCACAGGAAAGTCTCGGGCAGGGGAACACCGTGGCTCTCCAGGAAGTGTTGAGGTATTGGGTAATGAAGGGGTTCGTAAGGGTGCTTTGATGCTTTTTGTATTGCTGCTCAATGGTTGTTGATATTGACAGGTGCCTAGTTTGTCTCAATGAGTCCCAGCTCTAGTTCATCATGCCATGCAACCTCTACTCCTTGTTCTTCTGACATCCTCACTGACTCTCTCCATCTTCTGTAGAAACCAGAGTGTGACGAGTGGAGCAACACCTTGGTAGCCATGCAGGCTGCCCTGCAGCTGGAGAAGACCGTCAACCAGGCCCTGCTGGACCTGCACAAGGTGGCATCTGACAACGTGGACCCCCATGTAAGTGTCCAGGCTTGTCTCTTAGCTCTACCCTGCAGGTGAGGAGGGAGAGCAGACCAAGAGCCCACCTCCTGTACTTGCCCTTCCTCGCGAAGCTCTGCACTGACCTTGGGTTTGGGTACTTCCTAGTCTTGTAATCTCATGCACTCCCTTCTGTTTACTCTGCAAACATTTGCAAGCAACCTCATCCACCCACTTCTACACGAACCCCACAATTCGGAGTCCTTTCGTCTCAGTCAGTGTATGGAATCCACCTGCAACCTAAATTAACAACTTTGCTTCTGGTCTGAACCGCTTTTAATGTACCTATTCTAGCCGTATATCCATGCGTATAAACTACACTTCGCCAACCATAATGACGTGGCAGCTCCCAAACCTTCATGTGCAGCTTGCAGACGTTTTATCACCTGCAGGGTGACATTGGGCTATAATATCCTACGTATTAACCAAACACCAAGTTTGTGCCTCACGTTGAGCAAATCACTTTTGTTCAAATGTCCCTGCAGCCCCAGTAAATAAAGGAACTCCTTATCTGTCTACTCACTCCTAACTGACACTACGGCAGTTTATTTAAGACTGTGTAGAACTATAGTCTTAACATATTTAAGAGTTCATTCACACATTTGACCACAACTGTGCGCATCGTACATATAGAAATAGAACATGCATGCCTTCACTGCACAAATAGTTTCTGAGGAGGTGTCATGGGGAATCTACAGAGGCAGCGCTTGAAGCTGGTCCTACCCGCAAAGGGTGTGCTTTCTTCAGGAAGTTACAGGTTCATGAGCAATAATCTGGATGAGGTCAGGGTGATGGCTCACCGGTTCACATCTATAAAGAGCACCCTCCATCAGGGCTTTTCCATACCCTGCTTGTCTATTGCTTCTGATATCCCTGGGTAATAGGTGAGTTCTGTCACAGCAATGTGGATCGGTAAAAAATTGATACTTGTATAGCGCACTACTCACCCGCAAGGGTCTCAAGGCGCTTGTACGAATACCGCTGTGGAACCCAGGACGGGTTCCACAGCGGTATTCGTATAAGCGCTGTGAGGCGTCCACTCCTGGGCACCCCGAAGGTGGAGGCCAGGCATCCTTAGCGTTGTGGGGGCCGTTGTGGAGATTAAGCAAGCTATTGCCCAGAGTTGCAGAGTGGGATTCCATGATTGGAATAGGCACCGAGGCGAGAATTATCAGGTCCACTCCTGGGCACCCCCAAGGTGGAGGCCAGGCATCCTTAGTGTTGTGGGGGCCGTTGTGGAGATTAAGCAAGCTATTGCCCAGAGTTGCAGAGTGGGATTCCATGATTGGAATAGGCACAGAGGCGAGAATTATCAGGTCAGTGGAATTTTGAGCCCAAGACCGGCGGGGAATTGAACCCTGGTCCTGGGCTAGACCTCTGCATCAGGGTCTGCCTGCTCTAACCATTGAGCCACACTTATCCACTCCACATCGGTAGGGTGGGATGCAGGTGTAATTCTCTAAACATGAAACCAGTGCTTAATTTGAGCTGGTGGTTGGCAGCACTTATTTTTGAGGACTGCACTTTTCTGTCATTTATTGGCAGAGCGCAAGATAAATTACTTACTGGAAAGACCAAGGAAGAGTGACTCAAACCACCACAAAGGGGGAGAAGGCAGGAATACCGTGGGAGGGAGTGTCTGGTAGTGCATTAAAGATGTATGATGTTGTTTTTTGCTACTGATGGTCTTGTATTCTGCACTGACATTTAATTGCGCTGGTCGCAGGCTTTTGAGCAGAGCTTTGGGCACCTGCGCACACTTCCAAAAATTAAGCCCTGAATCTTACTCTGCATGGATTAGCTTTGTAATGCAGTGGCTCCAGTGAATCTTACAGTACTCCATGCATAAAGTAAGGGATGGGGATTGTGAAGCCTGGCCATAGACCTCTTGTCACACTAGCTTCCAGTAATGGACTGATCTCTTTCAGGTTATTTATCCTGGTTCTGTCTAGTCATTTACCCTGTGTTTGTCTCTTACAGCTCTGTGACTTCCTGGAGTCTGAGTACCTGGAGGAACAGGTGAAGTCTATCAAGGAACTTGGCGATTACATCACCAACCTGAAGCGCCTGGGCGTGCCCCAGAATGGCATGGGCGAGTACCTGTTCGACAAGCACACCCTGGGGGAGAGCAGCTAAGCTCCCCGGGAGGCAACACCAGCCTGCTGTAAACACCAACGAAGCCTCATTGTTCTGTCATTTACACTGCTGTGACTCTATCAAAAGGTGTATGTGTAGTGAGGTTCTTGTATATGTATCCATGCTTCTGGCAGCGGCTGCTGTGCTTGTCAACATGTTTCCAAGAAATAAAGGTTTTCAGAATCAACCAGTCTTGATACTTTTTATAGTGTCCTTTATGGAGCTGAGGTAGTGATGACTTTTAATTACTGAGTGGCTGTTTTTTTTGTGTATAATTACTATGGTTCTGTCTAATTATTATGTTTCTCATTTTCAAACCTTCACTAATCTCCCAGACTGTTTCTGTAACCTTCTGGGAAGGGGATACAAATGTTCGGGATACAGCCCCCCTAAAGGTATCTTAGCCCCTAGTACTGGCTCGCTGCCTGGAAGAACTGAAGCCTCAAAGAACACAGGTGGGTCTTCTTTAGACCCTCACACACTGCTTCATCAGCTCTCATCCTGGTCCCTATAAACCAGAATGGCCTCAACCTTGTTCCATGGAGCGTAATAAAGCATGTAGGTTTTCTCAAACACAAATGTTAACTGCGAAGGCCAGGAATTGGCTAGAGCTCTTAACGTGGGGTAAAATATAAAGAATTGGAAGGTGGCCTAGAGGGGCTTGAGAGATCCCTTTGGGATGAGATGATTAATAATATAAAGAGAGCCCAAACCTTTGAGGCGGGTAATCTCATGAACCACAGCACCAATCACAACACCCAATACAGCGTTGGAAAGGGCAGTTGCAGCAGAAGGACATGGGCTGTGCAGACTCCCACCATATACATTTAAAAGGTAAAAACCGTGCCCGCAAAGTAGTCCCTTGTGGGCGTGTCTGCATGGTGCTGTGAGTGTGAAACTCTGGGGGCGTGTGGTACTTCCGCCCTTCATGTCATGTCTCATATCTTGTGCTAATCCCACCCTGCTCCCTTTAAATACCCCTGCACCCCATAATCATAACCCATCCTTACTCAAACTACCCCAACACCCTTAAACACAAACCCATCTTAACCCTATAAATATACCCTGTACCCCAAAACTAGTCCTGAACCCTTTAAATACACCTGTACCGCAAAACCCAGCCCTGAACCCCAAAACCTCACCCTGAACCCTAAAAATAATCCTGTAACCCAAACCTACCCCTCGACTCTAAAACTACACCTGTACTCTCAAAACCCAAAACTATATCTGAACCCTTAAAATACCCAAACACCCCAAAACATACCTCAGTACCCCAAAACATATCCCCTACTTACCTTATCCAAACATTAAAATAAAACCCTTAACATTCATGCAAATGTATGCGTGGTAAAAGCATATAAAATGTAATGCCATGCATTATAATGGCATTGCGGCGTCATGGTACTTTCGTAATGAAAGTATGCGTAGTGATGGTATGCGGAAAGAACATTGCGAAATAATGGGTGTTTACCCTCCCCGGTAAGTACATTGGTGACAGGGCGGCCCACATCTCCAGCAACATACTCATATTTTTTTCACCACCCATTTGAAAAATGCACAGGTCTCTCTCATTGATGGCCAGCACTGACATACACTTTTGTACACACCTCCCGCCAGCAGCGACATACACGTTTAGACACCCCTCCCGCCACAAGTTCTAGAATTGCGAATTTTAGGGCTACATTCGAATCTCTGCATCAGCTCAACATCCTGTGATTCCAGGCAAATCGCTTTGTCTCCCTGTGCCTACCACAAATGTGTTCTTCTGTAATGTAAATTGTTTTATGTCATGTTGAGTTTGCGCTATATAATATTGCAAGGTAAAATAAAGTAGGGAAACTCTAGTTCACACACTACTGAACGCGCACTCTTAAGTGCATCAGCAGTGCACTGGCAATTGGAGCGTTTCACAGGCCTGTCCCAGATAAGAAATGCTATCAAAATGAAATCCTACAAAACCATATACTACTGGCCGGCAGCAATTCATACCCGGAGAACGTCAGGACGGGTTGCTAGTGACATGATAAAAGATAATGCAAGCTTTTGGGCTATCTTAGCAACAACAAAGTAGGTCAAGAAGCCTGGGAGTGTCTTGTTTAACTGCAGGATATCCCATTTTAATCTATAATCCAGCAACTATTCGCAGCATGGGTTGATATTGACCCTCTGTTAGCTGCTAAATATAAGGACCAAAATACTCTACTGATGGAGACTGAGTAAGTGCTCAATTCCACTCTAGAAAGTGCAGGGCCCCTGATCAGATTCCAGGTTAGCTGAAACAAAATTTATATGAATTATCTTGCACATGTCATTGTGGAGGAAATGCATATCCATATGTCCTGGCGTTCAGATGAAATCTTGCCCTTCAATAAGAAGGGCCCGCATAGCATCCCAAGCAATTATTGCCCGATCAGCTTAATTTACACTTCGGGCCACTTGTAAGCAAGTCTATAACCTTTCTACGAGTGGTCCGGTAAGAGTAACGTTATCTGAATTCCAGGTGGAGCTTAAAAGCAGAATGGGTACTGTTGACAGGCCTTCTGTTTTAATGATCTTTATTGGAAAACTAGCAGTCAAGAGGCCGACTCTTTGCCGCTTTGGTTGACTGGCATGCAACCTTGTGATCTCGTCCCCGGGGCTATGCTGTGGTCAACATGGGATAAGATTGAAATACTGAATAATCTGTTGGTGATTGTAGTTAGTCTGCACAAAGGGAATCGGGCCAGGGTTCGGTGGGGCAACTGGGGCTAATCAGTCCAATAAGTATTCAGAGGGGTCAGGCAGGGTGGTGTCCTGCCCCCCACATTGTCACTTTTTATTAATGATGTGGTGAACCACTGGAATAGTGGTGGCTGGGACGCATCCTGGGTGGGAATCTGGAGAGTACTGCTCTGCTTTTTGCAGACAACACTCCTAATCTATAACTCATTTAAAGGTCTCCAAAAGCTACTGTCTGATTTCAATACCTTTTGCAGCGAACTTAATAGTTCCAAGACTTGTTCGTTCTTCTGGAAAGAAGCAAGGGATCTAGATGTGTACTGAGAGTTTCAATAGAGCAAGTTCCTCATTTTGATTACTTAAGATTAACACCCACTGTGGACTGGTCAATTCAGAGAACTGATTGTTCATTGACTTGTACATCAACACTGTGAGCGACCTTTAACAAGAAAATATCCTGGGATGGTGCACTTAAACCTTTGCTCTGCTGGCACGGGATGTGCTCCTCTCCCCAGATGGTGAAGCATCTCGAACCCTTAAAGATCTTTGCCTAGTGCTCAAAATTCAGTGGTTTGGGCATGCAAGAACTCTGCTTAGTAAGCTGCGGATGGAAGAATATTGCTTCCGCTACCAAAATGGCAATCAAATCTGCCTACTGGCAGAAAGTATGTGTTGACACTGATAGTAGAAGCAATCTTACTCATGATGTTATGAATTCTGAAATGCTCCTTAGCTCTGAGGAATCGAGATTACGCCGCCCTTTGCTCGGAAACTGCTCTTACAACTTAGAGATCAGTCTCCCTAGTGGGACAATGAAGTAGCACGGAGTGTAGGTGTCTATGTGAAGCCATTGCACATTTGCTAATCTTCTGCCCCGCGCATGATCCCCAGCGGAGGAAATGGCTATGGTTTTTATACAGAAAACGTTGGTACAAGGAGGTACTTGGATGCTCTTAGAATTCTGAGAAACGACTCCTCACGGTTGGTGGTTCTTGCTGTTGCGATGGATTAGGCGATTCAAGTGAATTTGTCTCATTTGATAAGGACCTTTAGGATGAGCGAAGGAGAGGCAAGTCTAGTCTACCCTCCCTATTTACCAGTGCAGTACACTCGTGTTAGAAGCTCTCCCTCTTTACCTGGGTTTTATATTTGTGTAATTTTTAAATTCAGTTTCTAGCTTCTCTGAAGTATTGCTTTGTGCTGATTGATACTTTTACGAATCTTTTATGGATTTTGTGTTGTCAGTTTTTTAAATCTGGATGCACTGACATTTTACATGAATTATGTGGACTAAAATGTGCAATAATGTTTTTCAAGGAAATCTTTATTTTTACTCTTTAAGATCTGTTTTGGTTGAAATAAAGCTATGATCTTTATCCTGTGAGTTCTACTAGTGAAACATAAACATGCATGAAGGAAACCCCAGTTCCCCTTAATATTGAATGCCTTCAGCTTAATTTGAAAGCAAGGTGGCAGGTGTTTAAAGATGGTACATTATCTTTGGGCTCTAATGTGCATTGAAAGTTTTAGCCCTCCTGTTTAGGCGCCTTGCGGCGCATGGCTTGAAGCAGGACCTATGTAGATACCTTGTTTGAGTTTGTCAATTATCTGTTGTCCTATACCCATGGTTCATGGTCTTAAGACAACACACATTACACCTAGGCAGGGCTACTTACTTGATGATCATATGTTAATGCCTGTTATGATCTAATGATGGTGAATAAAAGTAATGAGCTCCATACGCGATGGCATCCACTGTAAGTGTTTGTATCAGGTACATAAGGTTGGAACATAACACACACTTCACTTACATGCATCCGTATTTCCTCCCTTGGTGGATCACTGTTCCTCATGTAGAACATTTAGACAAATACAAATAATCAATGGGGAAGGATCACTTGTCCTGCATGAACCAGGGTATGCAAGAGAAAGGTAAAGTGTCTCCGATTAAAACAAAAAAAAAAACACCCTCATGCACATGTTGGGAAGTGTGGGTAGCGGTATATCTTGATTCTCTGCTCTTCATACACGTGTGTGCATAATCATAGGGTTAGTTTTTGGTATGCAGCCTCCACCAGGAGGATCTTACCCATGGTAAAAACAGTAGTGACCCAGTGATGTGGACAGTGTTCAATTAAAAATACCCGTACAACCCGATATAGAACTTTATTAGTTCTGGGTTCGGGTAGCCCCTCTTGCATACCCTGGTTCATGCAGGACAAGTGATCCTTCCTCATTGATTATTTGGATTACAATTAGGAAACTGAAGGATCAGTATTTCCTCCTCCCTCCTTTGATTAGCGAACATTTAGACAGACCTTTAAAAATTGAGTGATCACCTTGTTATGCACTGCACACTATTTATAAACCCTGCAAAGTTAATTGTGCTAGTACTTTATATCATGTAGAATATGGCTTACTAATTTCTTACCCTCAGTAATATGTGGTAATACCCAATAGGACAGGGGAGGGCACGCCCCCATAGTCACACCCTAGCTATAGACAGGTAGTCTTAGTGCCACATGAATCCTAGTTAGAATGGGCAAAAATCCTAGGACCATGACAGGAAGCAGAGGGGCCAAGAATCTGACTTCAGCATGATCTTTGTTACCGGGTAGGTAAAGAGTCATTTTCAAAGTACGGCATTGACCAATAAACCATACGGTACATTTTGGGACCATGCCACAATTCCAGAGGTCTTTACAGCTCCTCAGCCTGGGTGTTAGTTCCTCACGAACACTTACGACATGAGCGGTGCCATTCTGTGGGGCTTGTGAGACTCTTTCTTGGGGCCTCACGGTGATCTGAGACCATTGGACAGCAACTTCAACAATGTTGACAATCCACACGTGTCCTAGTACCACAGTACTCCAACCAGCTGACCAAATACTGCCCTCAGCACTGGACATGGGGCAGAGCGAGAGAGCGCAGTTTAGGGCTAGATTCCCAAAACCAGTTTACACAGAACACCAGAGGTAATCTAGACCGTTAACTCCAAAAAGAAAAGGGCCACTTACAGAAAACCAATTTTTCAACAATAAGAATAGACAAACACTGACAACCCTGAGTCATAACTAGGACCCCAAAAGCCATTATTGGATGCTTATTGTTGGCCACTGTTAGCGTTGTACGAAAAGGTAACGCGCGACTTTTTTTTCTAAACTGGGTGTTCTCTGTTCTGGATAGCCTATTTAATAGCTCGTCTCCAGCCCATTACCATATATATATATATATATATATATATATGGTATATATATACAGCCTTCTTTCCCAAGAAGAATTGGAGGCGCACTCACTGGCAATTACACATGAGTCTGTTTAATGAATTATTCAAAACGGGTCATCGCTCATATATATATCCATCAAACCCAGGAACTTGTAGTGAGCGCGCTAGCACGGCACGTCACGTGGCCACGTGACGTGCGTTGACGTAGAGGCGCGGCAGGCGGAGCGCGGCATTCAGAGCGCGAGCAGGCTGGGCGCAGGACATGCTTTGCGCTCCTTGTATGTATGTACCTGAATAAAGAGGTTGGTACCACCATCCGTCTCCGAGAGTTATTGGGGGAAGAAAGAGTATCATTACAGTGGCGACGAGGGTGGGATACCGACCCACGACCCCCACTACGCAGACTACGAGAAGCACGGCGGAACGGAGTGGTGGCGCAGGAGAAACGAGGAAGGCCCGAGGGTACGCACAGCGACCCCATCCTCATAGGGCACGGCAAGGAGCGCAACGCAACCATCAGCAAAGAGAACAGAGCACCGAGAGCACAAATAGCGACGGTCGAAGAACCCTGAACAACCGAGGTAGGAAGCCAGTCACGGTCACGGCCCACCGGGATACGCACTGGCTACTCCACCCGAACAGGAAAGGGCTGAAAGGAACAGCCCTCCACCCTTGCTCAAGAAGGAAGAGCGAAACGGTGCACCAGGGAGCCCGAGAAGCCTGGAAGGTACGCTACCCGCAACCCGGGCGGAGAAGATGAATGCACAAGCGGGCTACGCGATAGCGCCAGTCCAGTTCCTTCACCGACCAGGAGAACCGCTCATGAAATGGGAGGACTGGAAGGAATACATAGACAATTTCATAGAAGTGATGGAAGACGAGAGCGAGGAGAAGTTCAAGCCGCCGAGAAAGAAACGCATCCTGCTGCTGAATCTGGGCCCTGAAGGCCTAAGGATCTACAAAAGCTTGGTGCCGAAGAAGAGAGAGACAGAGGATGACGACGTGTATGCCCATGCGCTGGAAGACCTAGAAGAACACTTCAAACCCTCGGTGTGCGTCTCAGTAGACAGGTTTAACTTCCAGCAAAGGAAGCAACTACCCGGGGAAACGGTGGAAGAATATGTGGCGGCGTTGAAGAAACTGGCGGTATCGTGCAAATATGCCAACTGGGAAAGTGAATTCATAAAAGACCAAGTGGTGATGCACACCACGTGCACGAGCGTGCAGGACAAGCTATGGGCCGCAGGGGACACCTCTCTCAAGGACGTGTTGGTGATAGTGAAAAGGGCTGAACTGGCACGAAGGTGTGCAGCGGCCACGAAGAAAGAGATCGTGCCCAGTGGGACGGTGAACAAAGTAGACGAGGAAGAACACCACAAGGATAATCAGGCACGGAAACAGCCAGAAAAGGGTCCCGACAAATGGCGGAACAGCCCAGGCAACCCTGGCAAACAGGCCGGAAGTAACAAACGGCCTTGCTACAGATGCGGCAGTTGGACGCACGAGGCGCACGACCGGAAGTGCCCCGCGCTTCGCGCCAAATGCACGTTCTGCGGAATAATCGGCCATTTTGAAAAGGCGTGCAGGAAGAAGGCAGCCAAGAACGCAGTGAGGTACGTGGCCCAAGCATCGGAGGAGCCAGAAGAAGCAGCAGAGGAAGAGGTGATCACCGTCCTCTGCATCTACGACGAAGTATTAAGCATAAACGACCGAGGCCGTGGCACCGGCGGAGGAAGAACGATGAAACCCGTCATGGAAATGAAGATCGGAGGCGTCGAAGTCCAGGTGGTGGCAGACACAGGGTCGCCTTACACCATCATTCCCCGGAGCGTGTGGGAAGAGAAGTTTGCTCCGCGACTGGGCCCCGAGCTGGACAAGCTGGACATACGTCCCGTTACCTACAACGGTGATCGAATCCCCATGGCCGGGTGCAGGAGATTGAACTTCGAGTTCAGGGGCAGAGAGGCCAGGTGCAAACTGTATGTCTCCGAGAAAGGTCCCTCCGTCCTAGGGTGGCTCGACCAAGGAGACCTGGGCATCAAGCTAGACCCGGGAGGCAAGGAACAGATATTATTGACGGAGCCGGAGGAAGCGCTGGACACGAATAAATGGAGGAAGAAGTTCCCAACGGTCTTCGGAGGCTCAGTGGGCAAACTCGACAGATTTGCACACAAGATCGTACTCAAAAAAGGAGCCGTACCGGTGGCACACAAGGTGAGAAACATCCCGCTAGCAGTAAGGGACGACGTGAAGGAAGAACTACAACAGCTGGAGAAAAGAGGGATCATTGAGCCGATAGCCTGTGCTGAATGGCTATCGCCGTTGGTGGTGGTGAAGAAACCAAACGGGAAGGTCCGTTTGTGCGTGGACCTACGTGAATTGAACAAAAATATAGTGGTGGAGAAGTTTCCTCTTCCCCGGATAGAGGAGATGCTGGCCAGCACCAGGGGTATTCAGTGGTACTCCACCATAGACTTGACTTCAGCGTATCACCAGATAGCGTTACACCCAGAGAGCCGCAGCTTAACATCCTTCATAACTCCCTTCGGATGCTATCGATTCCGCCGCATGCCGTTCGGGCTAGCCTCGGCGGCTGCAGTATTTCAAAAGCTCATGCATCAGTTGTTTCAGGACCTCAAGGGAGTGCAATACTTCCAGGATGATATATTGGTGATGGGCCAGGACAGGACGGACCACGACAGGAAGCTGGAGGCGGTGTTGGGCATCCTGGAAGGGCCTCACAGCAGAATGGGCCAAATGCCGGATAGGGATGGAGAAGGTAACGTACTTGGGCCACGAAATCAGTGCTCAAGGTGTGACTCCCAAGAGTGAAAATGTAAAGGCGATCTGCGACGCACCATCACCAGCTACCAAGGAGGAAGTCAGGTCATTCCTGGGAATGGCGGAATACTATGGGAAATTCATTGAACATTTCGCCTCGAAAACTCACCACATGAGGCTGTCAACCCGTGAGAACAGCGAGTTCTGTTGGTCAGAGGAAGCCCAACGGGAATTTGAAATGATAAAGAGAGAAGTGGCAGGGGCAATTCCACTGCAAGGGTTCGACCCCCAAGGAAGCACCATACTAACCACAGATGCAAGTGATAAAGGACTGGGGGCAGTCCTTATGCAAGACCGAGGTCAGGGGAGAGTCGAAACCATATGCTTCGCATCCCGCACCCTGAATGACACTGAAAAGAGATATAGTGTGATTGAAAAAGAAATGTTGGCGGTGGTGTGGGCCATGTCCCGGTTCCGGCAGTTCCTGTGGGGCACAAGGTTCCGGTTGAGGACCGATCACAAGCCCCTGCTCAAAGTGCTCACCTCCAGTGGACATGCGGAAGCAACACCGAGGATCTCGAAAATGTCGCTCAAATTAATGGAGTTCCGCTATGATGTTGAACACATTCCAGGGAACAGGAACAAAGTGGCGGACTACTTGAGTAGGGCGGCAGCGATGGAGCCCAGTACAGAATGCCCGGAGGCAGGGGAAGAGTGGGTCGCACTCACCGAGGACCTCGAAGTATCTATCAGCAAACAGGAATGGAGAACGGCATATGAAGGAGACCCGAATCTGGAGAAAGTGAAGGAATACATTGTGAGAGGCTGGCCGGACAAATGCAAATTAGAGCGTGGCCTTGTCCCCTACTTCGAGGTGAGAGAGGAACTATCTATGGATGACCAGGGAACATTTATATCCAGGGGGGAAAGAGTCATACCCCCGTCAACGATGATACCCAGATTGATGGACATGTTACACGAAGGCCACCTGGGAGTGGGAAAGCTGAAACTAAGGGCCAAGCAAAATTATTGGTGGCCAGGAATGGACATAAGAGCGGAAAGACACGTGAGAGAGTGCCTGAGGTGCCAAGGCGCGGACAAAACGCTTAAACCATTGCGCCCTGCCCTGGGAAAGATTGATCCTCCACAAAACCCGTGGGAGGAACTGTCCATCGACATTTTAGGGCCAGTGCTGAATGCACAGGGTATACAGAAATACATTTGTGTAATGGTGGATCGTTATTCGAAATGGCCGGAAGTAAAGATCGAAGAAACAATGGACACTGAGAAAATAGTGAGCTTCATGGCGGAGACCTTCGTGAGAGAGGGCATCCCTAAGTGTGTCCTCAGTGACAATGGGCCCCAATTCCGCTCTGACAGATGGAACCAATTTATGCAAAGAAATGGAATAGCGTCTAAACACACATCCATATATCACCCGGCGGGGAATGGGTTGGTGGAGCGCTTCAATAGAGTGGTGATGGGCTCGATACAAGCGGCTATTGCAGACAACAAAGACTGGGAGGCGGAGATATGGCACATGGTGTGGGCGTATCGGATAACTCCCACGAACACTGGCTATAGCCCTTTCCAGATATTAAGGGGCCGGGAGCCGTTCACCCAAGACAACAGGATATGGAAGGACAGAGTTATCAAGAGTGAGTGGTCACCGGCAGTGGTGCAAGCCAATCTGAAGAAGGCACAAGCAGTGTATACCAAACACTATGATGCGAGGAGGAATGTAAAAGACACTGCCCTCGAAAAGGGGGAATGGGTGAGAGTAAGACTGCCCACTCTACAGAAAAAAGGGGAAAGTAAATACAGCAGGCCCCTGAGAGTTGTGGAAATCAAGGGCCGGGCGGCCTTGCTGAACGATGGAAACGTGTGGTCGCAGGATCGCATGGCCAGGTGCAATAAAATACTCAACTGGAGAAGCAGAGACAACAGGGAAGAGAGTGAGAGCAACAGTGACCTCTCCAGTGACTATGGAGGTGAAGACCCGGACTTAGGAGAAAGTAGTAACGAAGATCAAGAGGCCAGTGCAGAGTGTCAGCCGGAGGAAGACAGCAGTCGGAGTGTGCCTGGCGCGGCTGCGCTAGAGAGTGGACAGAGTGAAGAAGCAACGACTGCCAGTTCCCCGGTAAGACTGACGAGAAGGGGCAGGGCGGTGGTCCCACCAGTGAGGTTCAGAGACTATGATATGAGTCAGGACTTGTTCACATAACTCTTTGGAAAAAAGGGAGATATGTAGTGAGCGCGCTAGCACGGCACGTCACGTGGCCACGTGACGTGCGTTGACGTAGAGGCGCGGCAGGCGGAGCGCGGCATTCAGAGCGCGAGCAGGCTGGGCGCAGGACATGCTTTGCGCTCCTTGTATGTATGTACCTGAATAAAGAGGTTGGTACCACCATCCGTCTCCGAGAGTTATTGGGGGAAGAAAGAGTATCATTACAGAACTCTTTCGGAAAGGACACAAAGGAAGTTGATAATTCACTTTTTATTTTCAGCATGCTGGCGGTGAAAAGAGGTCCAGGAAACCACTTCAAAAGTTCAGGGTGCCAGACGCGTTTCGGGAGTAACCAGCTCCCTTCTTCTGTGGCATGTTGTAAAGAATGGACTCGCTGAAGTCTTGATTAAATGCATAACACCTGCCCCTGATGGGCGTGGCCGCAGCACAGCCTCCTGGGTGTTTTAATGCGATAATAATTCATCCCCAGTGGGTACGCGATCCATCTTGATAATAAAACAAAGTTCAAAACCCATGTGGGCAGAGGTGGGCACTGGTCATATCGCCACCCTGCTTTGGTGCTGAAAACAGTGTTGGAGTGAGCGCAACCCTGAAAATGCGCTCACTCACCTTCCTTCCTTGCAGTCATGACACCCATTGGTGCCGGCTGGAACCCCTCGCTGGACGGTGGACCTTAACCGCGACCGGGAACGGCCGCCATAGATCCATCAAACCCAGGAACCCTTTCGGAAAGGCCACAAAGGAAGTTGATCATTCACTTTTTATTTGCAGCATGCTGGCAGTGAAAAGAAGACCAGGAAACCACTTCAAATGCATAACACCCACCCACTGGGGATGAGTTATTATCGTACTACAACACGCAGGAGGCCGTGCTGCGGCCACGCCCATCAGGGGCAGGTGTTATGCATTTAATCAAGACTTCAGCGAGTCCATTCTTTACAACATGCCACATACAACTCCAACACTGTTTTCAGCACCAAAGCAGGGTGGAGATATGACCAGTGCCCACCTCTGCCCACATGGGTTTTGAACTTTGTTTTATTATCAAGATGGATCGCGTACCCACTGGGGATGAATTATTATCGCATTAAAACACCCAGGAGGCTGTGCTGCGGCCACGCCCATCAGGGGCAGGTGTTATGCATTTAATCAAGACTTCAGCGAGTCCATTCTTTACAACATGCCACAGAAGAAGGGAGCTGGTTACTCCCGAAACGCGTCTGGCACCCTGAACTTTTGAAGTGGTTTACTGGTCCTCTTTTCACCGCCAGCATGCTGAAAATAAAAAGTGAATTATCAACTTCCTTTGTGTCCTTTCCGAAAGAGTTCCTGGGTTTGATGTGTATATATATATATATATATATATATATATATATATATATATATATATATATATGTATATATATATATATATATATATATATATATATATATATATATATATATATATATATATATATATATTTACACAGATGTTTAATTGTAATTTTAAACGGGCACACTCCTCGGAATTTCTTGGGTGTCTTTTCAATATTAATATTGATGGCTCTTTCAATTCCATCTGTATTAATTTCCTAATCGTTTGCACCCTAGTGCTATTTCACAAGTGGGGTAAATTGTCTCTTGCCCCAACCCATGTGCGTCACTGAACACTTATCCGGATCTGTTTTATGTAGTGATGTAGAAATTACATGCATCACAGCTGTGACAGTTTAAGATTTTGCATCATACATACATCACTTTTATTACTAATTGTATGCATCAATTTACACACTTTATCTCATTGTTTGTCAGTTCTATTTTCTATGCCGCCCCGTCTCCAATGCTCCCTAACCTTCAGTTGTGATGTGACATGCCTTTTACATATTGCTTCATATAGTCTAGACACCACTTTAGTTGCATTCCTATTCTTCTATAAGTGCAATTGGAGTCCCACTCCCTCTGGGAATGTGCTGTTAGGTAAGATTGTTATTTTGCCCAGGAAGTGGTGTCCTGGTGCAGTCAAGCTAACCGAGGTCAGAGGAAGAGCTACTGACTGCAGTGGAAAACAACTATGCCTTCAGTTTTTCTTAGAGTGAAAAGTCATCTTGCAGTCTTAGACAAGGGAGAGTATCTTGTTCTATCTCTTGGAAGTAATATAGCAGAAGGCACTGTCTCCACAGCGGGTGCACATTTTTTGCCGAACTACCAATAAGATAGTCTTGGCTGAGCATAGAGAACTTTTGGGAATATATGACTGAACTTCAAGCAAGAAATACCCCGAGCCTGTATTATAAAAAAAATTTGAGACACACAAATGGGGCTATTCACAAAGCTAAACATATACCGAAAAAATTCACCCGTGTAAATTTACTCTTACATTTTATGGTAAATTTACTACTTTTGGCTATTCACTAATTTCAAGCCTATAAAAGTATGTTAAAGTAAAACAACCAAAGTAAACCTGCCAGAGAAAGCATTATAACATTAAATAGGATTGGGCTTAAAGATTAGGCCTGAGGGATCCCACTGATTGAGAGAGGCAGTGGCTAAGGGGTAAGGATGCTGAGCATACACATAGTGCTCTACCAGTAACTATATATACAAACCAATGAAGGGTAGATTGGCATTTACCTATCTAAAGAGTATCTCATCTCTCTGTCTTATGCAGACAATATGCAAATTCGTATTGGCTTGAACGCGATCCCTAGATTTAGCAGTGACAACTTTAGGAGCTGTCTATCGGAGGTGGCCTCCTGGATAAGTACCAACTGGCTAAAGATAAACTTCGGCAAACCTGAGGTTCTCCCTGTAAGCAGCGATCCTTTCACATGGTCTTTGGTGGGTGGCCATCGAATCTTGGTCCCACACATGTACGGTCTCCCTCAGTTTGTAAATTAGATGTAATCTTTGACTCCTCTTTGACCTTTTCTAATCTCATCTCCCAAGTTGGATCTACTTGCTTCTATTACACCAAGCTTCCCCGTTAGATTCTTCCCTTGCTACACCTTCACCTCAGGAAAACTGAGTTCCAAGCAAATATGCTATATAGAATTGACTATAGTAACTCCTTTTTCTTAGGGCTTCCCACCAAGTCTATTTCTCAGCTCGAAGTTTTACAGAATGCATCGCCTTCTGCATAGTCCACGTCATGTTTCTGGAGGCCATTCTATCTCCAAGTCTCCATTGGCTCCCAATTACCTAGAGCATCTGGTATACAACTATGTATCTGCCATCAGGCTCGACATGGCTCTGGCGTTAAGCACCTATAGAAGCGCTTGTCATACTACCAACCTGGCCAGACTTTGCGTTCTTCCTTTCTTCACCTTCTTTCGGTTTGCAAGATGCGCTGACCAAGAAGTGGTGGTTATGCTTTTTCCTACTGTGTCCCCAAAGGATGGAGCTCACTCTGTTTTCAACCTTATTCCCTCCTGTTTCAGAAATCCCCACAAACTTTCTTCTTCAACAAGTAACCTCCTCCGCCCTATTTGCACTACAGCCTGATAAACTCTGCACACTTCAGCGCTATGACTTCCTTCTGGGTATATGTGTGGCATACAAAATTCTCATTCATTCTCTTTATTAGCCAATCAGTAAAAGGTTTATACAATGGGAAGAGAGAACAAATCAAAAACCTTGTGTGCCAGGGTTCACAAGCTTCAGGATTAACAATTTTGTTAGTGTAAAAAGTAGCCTGAATTAGTTTGTGGTAGTCTCCAATGGTTGATTTGTACAGGGTTCTGCCCCATAAAAAAAGACCAGTCGTGAGTTAATCTAGGACAAGGCTTAGGTATAGTGGAGAGGCGAGCTAAAAAGAATAGCACAGCAGAATGATCTGTCATGAATGCCTGCCATGTGTCCTGCAAAAAGAACAATTGATGGGAGGAATGTTGAACAATGTCAAACATTCACCCAAAGTACAGAGATCTGGGGCTAAATCTATTGATTATTTTGCTCACCACACCAATCCAATTTAGACCAAGCCATATGCAAATCAGTCTCGACCCTGCTCCACATGGAATCAGTCCAGCCCGAACTGCCAGGCCAGGTCCTCCCTGTACCGGAAACAAGCATCCTAGGACCAGTTTTGGGGTATCACCCCATATCAGCCAGGTTAGCTTGAACTAGTTTCGGGGTATCACCCCTCATAACCGGGATACTTTGATTCCAGTGGCATGGCGAGCACAGGGCCTATCCATTTCACTAAAGGTGACTAATGAAAAAAGAAAAATTGATGGAAGGGATGCTGAACAGTGTCAAACATTCGCCCCTTGTACTGAGATCTGGGCCTAAATCCATAGTTTTTTTGCTCACCATGCCATTCCAGTTTGAACCCAGCCATAGGCAAATCAGTCTTGTCCCTGCTCCCAATCGGAACAGTCCAGCCTTAACTGCCACGCCCGCTCCTCCGTGGACCAGAAACAAGCATCCTAGGACTAGTGTCTGGGTATCACCCCTCATCAGCCAAGATAGCTTGAATGCAGTGGCATAGCTATGACGGGATCAATGTCTGGGCATACCCGCCCCACTTACGGCAACAATTGATGAACGAAATTCTGAACAATGTCAAACATTCACCCCACAGTGCAGAGATCTGGGGCTAAACACATTGTGTTTTTTGCTCACCACGCCTTTCCAGTTTGGACCCAACCATATGCAAATCAGTCTTGACCCTGCTCGCCATGTTATGTTATGTTAAAGGAATTTAATACCGCGCACATTCACCAATTGGTTTCTTGGCGCTCGAGGACAGGTGGAAGGAGGACACAGGGGAGTAGAAGCAGCTAGTCGTGAGCAAGATGGAAGAGGTAGGTTTTCAGAAGTTTGCGGAAAGTAGTATAGTCAGGTGCAAGCCGAATTGAGAGGGGAAAAGAGTTCCAGGTAGACGGGGCGAGAAAAGAAAAGCAGGCACCACCGTGTTTCTTACGTTTGAACCTGGGAGTGATCAGGAGGTTGTGAGCAGAAGATCTAAGGTGACTAGAGGGGACATGGGGGTGCAGGCTAAGAGAAATAAAGGCAGGGGTGGAGGCAGATAGAGATTTAAAGACAGTGCATCCCATTTTGAAGATGCAACGGTGCGCAACCGGGAGCCAGTGTAATTTTTTCAACATCGGCGAGACGTGTTGGTGTTTGGGCTGTTGAAAAATTAATCTGGCTGCCGGGTTTTGCACCAGTTGGAGCCGGTGAAGATGGTATGCAGGTATCCCCACGTATAGACAGTTGGCATAGTCGATACGTGAGGTAACCAGGGCCATGATAACAAGGGTGAGGGCCTCTAATGATAGGAACCTTCGAATCTTCCCGATTCTGCGAAGGTGATAGAAGCAGGCCGAGGTAATAGCGTTAATGAGGGGCCGCATCGAAAGGTCACTATAACTGATGACTCCTAGGCTCTTCACAGAGTTGACTGGGCAGGGGGGGGGACCGAGGGCTGGGGGCCAAAAGTTAGAAGTCCAAGGGTGCGAGGGCCCACCGATCAAGACCAGCTCTGTCTTGCTAGGGTTGAGCTTCAGCTGACTGAAGTTCATCCACTCCTGTTGATTGGAAATTGGAGCAAGATAGAGGGGAGGGGTCGATAGGAAATATGAGTTGCAGATCATCTGCATAATTAAAAATGGTAACAGAGGAGTGACGGAGAGAGGCAAGAAGGGGCTGCATGTAAAGATTGAACAAAAGAGGGGACAAGGCAGAACCCTGGGGGCCACCACAGGAAAGTGAGATTAGGGGAGCAGAGAAGGTGGACAGTTGTACCGATTGGGAGCGGCGTTGAAGGAAAGACACAATCCAGGACAGGGCCGCGCCCGTGATGCCCGCGTTTCTGACACGGTCGATCAAGATGTCGTGACCGACCGTGTCAAAGGCGGCTGAGAGATCTAATAACACCAGGGCCTGGGCCAAGTTCTTATCAGCCCCCTGTCTCAGCGCATCCATAACCGCTACCACCACTGCCTCCGTGGAGTGGGCCGGTCTGAAGCCTGCCTGTTGGTCGTCAAGGAAATGAGTTTCCTCGATAAAGGCGCTCAGGCAGCGGGTGACGTAAGTCTCCAAGACTTTCCCCAAATAGGGGAGAAGGGAGATAGGTCGGTAGTTACCTAAGAGCGCAGGGTCAGAACCGGGTTTTATTAAAATGGGTACAACCACAGCTTTTTTGAAAGCATCGGGGACAGAGCCTGTGGAGAGTGAACGATTTAGCAGGTCAAGAGGAGGACCGGGGCAGGCCATAAAGGCGTCTCTTAGGATTTGGGGAGGGCAGCAGTCGTGGGGAGAACCGGAGCCAACAGCCTGTAGTATCGAAAAAAAAGTGTCCAAAAAAATGGGAGGGAATTCATGCAGGGAACGAGGGTTCGGAGAAGGGAGAGCGCTGACCTGGGGCATGGTAGTGGAAGGGATATTGTTTTTGATCAAGGAGATTTTGTCAATAAAGAATGAGTTTAAGGAATCGCACAGAGCCTGCGAGGGTTGAGGCTGAGGCGTAACACGATTAGGGAGGGAGAGTTCAGCCACGATGGAAAAGATTTCTTTAGTTTTAGATGCGGCGCTGATAATTTTCTGGGAGTAATGGGAAGATTTGGCCAAAATGATAGATTTTTTGTAAGATTTTAATAAGTCAGTGTAAATAGACTTTAATGAAGGGTCATAGTTTCGCCTCCAGCGGCGCTCAGCCTGTCTAAGAAGTAGTTTGTCAGCTTTCAGTTGATCAGTAAACCAACGCTGAGCGTCGTGTGGGCGTTTAGATTTAATGACTTTGGCAGGGGCGACCACGTCACTGGCTTGCGACAGCCATTGATCAAGTATGGCAGTTTGAGAGTTCAAGTCAGAGTGGTCCGAGGGGAGTGTGGTAGCAAGGGTCGAGTGGAAAAGGGAGATGTCGGCATGCTTCCAATTGCGGGCCGAGAAATTGGATGCTGAAGGGGAGCGGGTAGGTACAGAGAGTTTCAGAGAGAAAGAAATGAGGGAGTGGTCAGACCAGGTGCAAGGGGAGACCAGGGGAGGGGAGATATCCAAGTTGGTGGTCCATACCTGGTCAAGAGTATGGCCCCTATTGTGAGTTGCGACAGAGATATGTTGTGAAAAGTTTAGACCAAGTAGTAGGTCAGTGAATTCAAGTGAAGAGGTGGATTCATGGGGGTCTAGTGGCCAGTTGTTGAAATCACCGATGATCACGACCCTGGCGGAGTTAATGGCTATCTGAGAGATGAGATCACCGAACAGGGATGAAAAGGAGGGCATATTGACAGGGGGCGGTAAACTAAAACACAGATAAAAGAGTGTTTGGGGGACGTGAGTTTCAACGTGAGTATGTCGGAGTTTAATATGGGAGAGGTTATTAGAGAAGTGAATTGTTGGTTAGAGCGGATGATGGCGGCAACTCCACCGCCCGGTCTACCAGAGGTCCTGTTAGATTGGAGGATATAAAATCCTGTGGGTATAGCGGCCAGAATGTCGGGAAAGGAATCCGCATGGAGCCAGGTTTCTGCGAGGAGCAAGATGTCAATATTGCCACTATCCAGAAGTTGAAATATTTCAAGCTGATGTTTAGGGAGTGAACGGGTATTGAGATAAACTATGGAAATGGAACGAGCACCAAGGGAGCTGGTACTGATAGATGTGGGGGCGGCATTGCAGTGGTAGGAGGTGACAGGGAGAGGAACCCGGTGGGGTTAAGGGGAAGGGAGGACAATATGCCACATTTCTGTGCAATGACTGCTATGTGAGGAGCAAGGGGGGCGCAGCAGTGAAAGGAACGGAGATCTTGATGCCATGTATGTATGGCACTTCCAGTACTGCAGGAATTTTGAAGGTTGAGCTGTGCCCCATACATACCTTGTACCTTCAAACATTCCAGAATCGATCTAACAAGAAAAGGACCACACATTGCCTCCATCTTTCCACTTGATGAAATCCATGTTTTCCCTGAACTTTAGCAAAATTACACATCCCCTGCAGCTGTCTGGAACAAGGTTAATATACACACTGTTACATCAGCCTTCCGTTTTTAGGCCAGGGCAAAAGCACCTTTAGAAATTCAGATAGCTTTGTGTAATCAAAACAATTAATTATATTCTCTCTTCTCTCTCCTCTCTCCCCCCCCTGGTTTGTTCATCTCTGATTCACATTTTATTTCTAAACACTGCAGCATACATCATAGTGCCGGGTCTGAGAGCAAATCATTATTTTGTCATTCTGCACTTGTTAACACTGTCTGGCCTTTAGTTGCCCTTAATTAGTACCAGTTTAACACACAAATATTGCAGAAAGGTGACCAGTCAACCGTTGCAAAGGGCTTTCCACTGCGCGACAACACATGTCGATAAGTTTTTAGAAGCTTTTGGACCGTTGAGCTAAAACCATTTTTTTGGGTTAAAATCTACAGATTATGCAGCACATGATGGATTATGGGAAACGTGGATAATCTACGAGCCAGCATTTCCATGGTGTGATGATGTACAAAGCTAGACATTTTATACAAATTGGACCACATTTCTAAGCTTTGAGGCAGCAAATCTAAATTACTTGATGAAATCCATGTGTGCATATAGGGAAGTATAGATTTACTATTCCTAACTCCACGTCAATGTACCTCGAAGATATATGTACCGCATAGGTGTATATATGGAGTCAGGTATAGTCAAGTCAAGTCAAAGATCTTTATTTGGATTAAACATCCATAAAAGTACATAAAATCACAACATCATACAAAACACATAATCCAATAGGCTTCTTAATTTTAAAAAGAATTAATAAAATCACATAATAAAATCATCTAATTCATCATGGTGTGTATTTACAGATAACTGCAAAGGTAGAAATATCAGCAGATTATGAGTGCACATCAAAAGACACTACGATTGATGACTCTTCAAAGATCATTTCTATAATATGTGCAAAGGGCAATTATTTGTGCAAAATGGACAATGTGCAAACTAAGCAATTCAAAGTGCAAAATTTTTCAAGGCAAGTTCAATGACACTCTTGAGCGGACTGTAGATTTGAGAAAACAACTGACTCTAAAAATTACTTCATCACAGCTTAACTTTAATAAATCGCCGAAAGCTAAGTTAAAATCAAGCTGGTCAGTTTTACGAAAATATGGCATTAAAAAATGTTTGGTGTATTTAACATAAAAGACGCAAAAAAGCGTAAAGTGTAAAAGGCTTTGTTTGCCGCCTTGGGTACAGGGACAATATAGGTTTTCCAAATTTCTGTTAAATCCTATTGGGAAACATAATAGATTTTTGATGCTCCCTGTCCCTGAACCGAAACAGCAGGCTCCTGTTCCATTTACTCATCTTTCTACACAGGTAGCCTTCAGGTAAATTAAAAGGCCTGTCACTGGATATCAGGAGGGATAAATACCTTATGACGGCTGGCTTTGTAAGATCTATCTTTTCCCTCTCACGGTTGTAGTGGCTGTACAAGGCCCTTTTTACTAGATTCTTGTGTGAGCAGTCTATTATGTGGTGAGATGTAAATAAGTGCCCCTGCTACACACTCACTAGGCTTTTTTCCACCGCCGGGAGCCACGGTATGTGGCTGGCCCGGTCACATTTTAGACAGTCCATAATGATGTCACAGGTCAATGATGCGGCTTGGTTCATCCATATTTTCAACCAAAACAGAGCAGGTCTAGATCTTATAAAATCCTCTGTGTACTTAATGCTCAGGTTTTGGTGGCACAAATAAGTTGGGGCAGAGATGACCCCCCCCCCCCCAAGATCTTCCTGCAAAACCGGTTCTCCACTGTCTGTATATTGGTACAATTTGTATAACCCCATACCTCAGCGCCATAGGTTCCTGTGGGTAAGCATTGGGTCTTGTAGATTTGTAACATTGATATAATGACCTCAGCATTTTGGGGTTGACGGAGAGAGGTAACAGAGTTTATGGCTTTGCTCAGTTTATTTCTTCCCTGGGCAACACGCGGTTGCCATGAGCCAGAGTCAGCGAACAACAGACCTAGATATGGGCAAGTGCTTGTGCATTTTAAAACATTATCCCCTATTGAAATACGATTGATCTTATGCTTTTTTGGGCCACAGCACATTATGAATGATTTGTTAAAATTTGTAAAGAGGCCAAGATCTGCCATATAGGTAACAAAACCTGAGATTAAAATTCGTAGTGCATTGGGTGTGCGGGCCATAAGTACTGCATCATCCGCATAAAGGAGAGCGGGAAGTGGTCTACCATTGACTTGAGGGACATCATATGTTAATTTACACACAAAATTACTTAATTCATTTATATACAAAATAAAAAGCAGGGAGGCCAGGACGCACCCCTGTCTGACCCCCCTACCAATAAAAATATCACTGGAAATTTCACCAAAAGTGTTCAAGTGGACACGAGCTCTCAAATCACTATGCAAGTGAGCCAGGAAATAAACTAAAGATTAATCTAACCCATAATTCAACAAAACTGTCCATAAATGGGAGCGGTTAACAAAATCAAAAGCAGAACTTAAATCCATGAAACCTAAATAAAATGTACCTCGAAGATATATGTACCGCATAGGTGTATATATGGAGTCAGGTATAGAAAATCTAGTCTGGCTTACCTGTCGATATTTTAGATTCAATGCTCTGTTCTCGATATTGCTTCCCATCGATACTGTGGTTTTGATATCCAGAGGCCCGCCATATAGGAGTAGGTGGCGCGCAATGGAGAAATGGTTTTAGAGATTAGGGGACATTAACTGGCTGGAGAGAAAGGAAAAGGGGATCTTACCTAGGGTGGGGGGAGACAAGGTTACAAGTTAGGGGATGAGACCATTCGCAGGTGGAGGTGCAGAGGACATGCCAGGAGTGGGGTTCTAAATTGGGGTTACTGCCAAGAGGTGCCAGCCCATCTACTGCCCCTTGCGCTCACAGGAGCAGGAAAAGTTTCCAGTTGCTTTTGTTCTCTATAAATGTCTCAAGATTTGCGGATGATGAAGCTTAGGCTGTTTAAAACATTGCAAAAGTTGTGAGTCGTTCGAATTTGCAACTTTCCACCCTATTGGTAGCTCTTCTGCTAGGACTATGTGCCTTAAGCATTAGTTTGCTGGGCAGGGAAGACTACCAATTAATTCAATAGGAAGAAAGAAAGGTGGGTTGATAGGAAATGGAAAGAACGATGTGTGGATGACTGAATCTGTAAGTGGGTGAAAGGATGAATGGGTGAAAGAGTAGGTGAAAGGCTGGGTGGATGAATGGGTAAGTGGATTGCTGGGTGAAAGGATGGCAGAGTAGATGGAGATCTGGGAGGATAAATGAAAGTATGGATGGATGATTGATGGATGCAGAGTAAATTGAGCTCTGAGTTGGTGGATGGCTGGGTGGGTGTTTGAAAGGATGGCAGAGTACATGGAAATCCAGGAGAATGGATGGATAAAAGGATGGCAGAAAAAATTGAAGTCTTCGAGGATGAATCGGTGTGTGAAAGAGTGGCACAGTAAATGGAGGTCTGAGAAGATGGATGGATGGATGAAAGGAAGGTAGAATAAATGGGAATCTGAGGTGACAAATGTGTGAGTGTGTGGGTGTGTGAAAGGATGGTAGAGTAAATGGTGACCTGATATGATGGATGGATGGGAATCTGAGAGGATCAATAGATGGGTGGGTGAAAGGGTGGCAAAATAAATGGAAATATGAGAGGATAGACAAATAAGTGGACCAAAGGATCAACTGATGGATAAAAGGCTTTATTGATGGGTAGGTAAGTCGAATGTTGGCTGTATGTGTGGATGGATGTATGGATGGATGTATCCCTAGATGATTGATGTATGGGTGGCTGGAAAGGCCAAAGGATGGATGAAATGGTGACATATTGAATGGTGGATGAAAGAAAGAATGGATGACAGAATGTAAAGGTGAGATGGTGGATATCAGATGCTGGATGGCAGAGTGAAAGGATGAATGGATATATGCTGGGATGGTAGAGCCAAGGGAACTCTTCTAGACTGCGTTGGATTCGCTTGTTTTGCTTTGTGTGGATCCATCAGATCTTTGGTTCCAAGTAGGGGTATTTTAAATTTCTGGCTGCTGCCATGCACCTATGTGAAAACAACAACAGTGTAATGCAAACACACATGCACACTGGCCGCTATTTTAGGAAGTCTCATCCCCTTTGCTAAGTCCTCCTGTTGTCACTTTGCAGAGCTATAGGCCTAGCAGAGAGTGTGGAAAGTACCTTCATTTCGGCGTATTCTGTCCATGGAAAAGGAAACACTTTGCAGTTCGTCTGTGTGTGTAAAATCAGTAAAGACAACAATCTGGAATCATTGTCATTACACAGAAGGGAAATAATGCTCCTCCAATCTTTTAGCAAACAATGTAGAGGTATTATGACACATTGAGAAATGCAATAAAGCGTTTTGGTAATGCGAGTACATTTAGTGATGCCAATAAGCCAGTGGTGTACATTCAATGGTCGGAAACGCGTGCCAACAGATGGCACGGCGGTGATAGACGCTGAGAAGGTAAAAGGCCGCTGGGCGGACAAGAACGGAAGTGATAAGTCTCGCCCTGAAACCTCACCCAGAGTGACGTATGTGTCACCAGCCCAGCAGCTCGAGGGTGGGTAATCTGGGGTCAGTCATCAGCCAAGCTCCATCGTGGCCAGTCCCGGTGTGGAGGAGCCGCTTTGTTTCCTTCTCTCATCCCTGCGGCACGGCCGCTCCTATTGTACTGCAGAATCATTTGTATAGCGCCTCATTGATCTTTGCTATATCATTTCAAGTTCATTCTATCAAATATATCTCCCTCGCACACGCCTTGCAATGCTTCTAACCTATTACACTCTGATTATAGGAAACACTTCTATAAAACATAATTTTAACATATGATCAATTATTCTGAATAATATCAAATCCATCTTATGCGAAAATGTAAAGGCACGTTTTCGTTCTTTATACATTGCCATGAGTCCTGCACATTTCTACGTTTAGCAGCATCACATTTTCTTCTGCAGCAGCTACATAACATGGAATCTAATAACACTATAACATTTCTAAACACTACTACATTAGTTTCACACTCTAGAATATGCTTTCTACATTGATTAAACATTCATGTGTATATGCATTTATATATATTTTCGACACTTCTAAATGCTTTAACTAAATTCGTACATCCAGATTGTACATATGGTGTACTTATACATTTTTCTCAATTTGCGCTCTCTCAGTTCCCCCCTTTGATGACCTCTAGGGGTCATCACCATCACAACACCAACATTGAATTGAATCAAACAGAACTTGTGGCAAGGCTCCCTCGCTTTATCATTTCTAGAGCCCTCAGACTCCTGTATTGGTTATCTTGCATCGCAGCTAATCTCTGCTCTTGCTCTCTTATGGATCTTTGCAACCTATTTGACCTATACCATTGGTACAGTCTCACTAATCCCCGCAATATGATTACACAGATCACTATTATGATGATACGTTTCAGAATGTACCATATGAAGCTTTTCCCTAGGTTGGCGAACCAACCTCCAACTTTACCCATTCCGTGACCCACTTTTTCCCACACATTTACTCTTGACAAATCTTCTATTTCTTGGTGTATCTCAGTGATATTTCGTATGTACTTCTCAAGAGGTTTTGAATTGTCTGGAATATAAGTGCAACATTCCTGGACCTTCAAAGCCTTACAGACTCCGCCCTCTTTGGCTAACAGAACGTCTAGAGCAAGTCGGTTTTGAAGAACCATTGCCCTTATCGATTGAATCTCTCCTTCCACCAGCATCAATGATCTAGCAGTACTGGCAGATAATCTATCTACAACTGTTGCCAATCTCCTGATCTTGACATCATTCAGTATTAATCCTAAAAGAGGGAACATAGCACCAAACACGTCTCCAACTACCTCAGCATCTCCTACATCTCTTCTCCCCCTTGCTGGAGTTCTTCCCTCTATGATTTCTAAATCTTTAGCGTGATATATTTTGGGGAAGACAATTGCCAAATAGCATGATCCGTACCAATTGTCAGGTAGTTTCACGTAGGCATTTCTTCCACATACAAAATATACATTCGGAATCACTTGCATTCCCTTTAAGAAGTCTTTCGAGTAATATTCTAATTGGAAGGCATGTTCACAACTTACTTCTCCCACAAACACGTTTTCATAGTAAGTCTTACCCCTATATATACATAGTTTCCCTTTTTGTGTTCGATCTAAAGCTATTGGACCGTTACTACCCTTTCTTTTGTGTGACTTTTCCTCCTCGGTCCAATCTGTTTTCCATTGGCCTGAAGCCTTTAGAATTGTCTGTCTTCTGTATCGATCATCCACCTGCCCTATGAACTTCTTCTCAATCTCTGATACCTTACAGGTCAGATTGTTTCTTCGGGCATGTGAAGTATCTAACGTTTTCCAAGGAATGAAAAACTTCCCTAATCTGTCCTCACTCTTGTAATAGTCCCACTTATTTTAGGTGCTTATAGTTCGGGACTTCAGGTAATACTGCATCGAAATTTGAAAAATAGTATTCAAAGCTATCTCGTCCATAAAATATGCTAAGCAACAAACTACATGTAATCCCATAAGTCAATGGAAGATGATGATACCTAATACCTTTGTCTACAGAGGCTGGCAATTGCATACAAACGTAACAATCCTTAGCCTCCATGACATCAATGTATTCATATAGTAATTTGGCATAAGCATTTGATTTAAAGTTTCCCTGCGACTCATCTACGTGTAACCTACGAGCTTCTGCTGCTAGTAAAGCATTTTCCTGTATTGCATTGTCCTCCTTTTTACCAGCAGTAGTAGGTTTCGATATTACCATAACCTTTGCTTCCATTGCTTTTGTCTCGTTTTCATGTCCCACTATATATGATACTGTAACTACTAAAACTATAAGAAAAATTACTCCCGCTAACAGTGTACCTATTATACATTTCGCTTTGCGGTTCGAGTTGCCGGCCTCCATGTTCTCCAGACAGTGTAGCTTTTGGTCTCTCTTCCAATGCAAGTCTTTTCTCTTTATTTCTTCAGCGGTCTCTTTTTGTTCATTCAGTCTTTCTTGAACTACACCTCAGGAAGCTGGCAATCTCTTTTGAAATCAGTCCTTTGAACCACAACAACAGACAACCCTAGCCCTTCTCCGTCAACTAAATGGAAAGGTCTCTAAATTTTTTCTTCTTCCACTTGGCGCTAGGTTATCTTCTCAATCTTACTTATTTACAAAAGTCTTTATTTGTCTATGATTGTGCGTGTTCCAGCGGCTCTAATAGCGTATTCTAATATTTCTAAGCGAAGAATGGTCTCCTCGAGGGCTGATACTGTTGTACCAAACGTTGGAAATTCTACTCTGTTTAAAACCAGTTCTCTTATTCTACTCAGGTAAGGAGGATTGGGGATAGTGAGTGTTAGTAACCCTTCAGCTTCAACTCCAGGCACCAACAACGCCACTTCCAACTTGATGATGGGGTCAGTGCTGATCACTGTCACTTCCCTCACCCTCCCGGATCTCTGTGCACACGACATCTGCTGCTAGGTAGGTCCACTCAGGGGTGGCGTATCTTCTGCAGGGTACACGCACCCTCCTTGATCTTCTTGGACCCTCCGCTTCTGAGTTCTGTGCACCTTTGTCGAGGTCTGAGTCTTCGGATATAGGAGCAAGGGTTCTCTCTGGAGTTGACTTCAAGCTCGGCCTCTTCCTTCTTTCAGGCCAACTAGTCTCTCCACGCCTTATTCTCCTGCTTCTTGTCCTCACACTCGACTCTTGCTCACTTGCTGCTTGATCAGTGTCTGATTCGTACTCACAGCTACTTTCTCCTTCTGTGGCAACGTCAGTTTCACTGTCGTCCTGTCCTTCTTCCGCCTGTTCAGACGCGCTCCCAGCTTCCTCCGACACCCCTACAGCTTGACTGGTCCCCTCTGTTGATTCCTCGTCCACAGCTGGATTTTCATCCGAGAGAGGAGCTGTTTCTTCCAGGGGTGCTGGAACTCTTCGCGTATGGGAGGCGTGAATCCAGTTGGGCAGCCCTCCAACTTTAACAGCAGTATTCGTTGTTAATATGATTTGGTAGGGTCCGCGCCATCTCACGTCCAAGCAATTCTTCCTGACGTGTTTCTTCACCACGACCCAATCACCAGGGCACAGGTCGTGGCACAGGTCTTGGGACGATGGAATTTCAGCAGCCTGCACCTGAAGAGACACAGAATGGATGGCATCAGAAAGTCCCTTGCAATAATCCAGGATTAGATCATCTGTGATATTCAACAATGCTGCAGTTGGAACTGATGGCAGTCTCATTGCCCTCCCCATTAAAACTTCATGTGGAGAGAGACCTGTTCTCCTATCTGGTGTGCTACGTATACTCATAAGTCCTAATGGCAGTGCATCAGGCCAACTTAAGGATGTCGATGAACACACTTTGGCAATTCGGGACTTTATTGTCCCATTGATTTGCTCCACAATTCCTGAAGCTTCTGGTCGATAGCTACAGTGCAATTTCTGATCAATATTCAACGCTGAGCAGAGCATCTTCACAATTTCGCTGTTGAAATGTGTTCCTCTATCTGATTCCAAAGAGGCCGGCACCCCGAAGCACGGTATTAACTCCCTAAGCAACAGTTTTGCTACTGTGAGTGTGTCACACCTGCGTGTAGGGTAAGCCTCGACCCATCTGGAAAATATGCGGACAACCACCAGAACGTACCTGAGGCGGTTACATTTTGGCATTTCGATAAAATCTAGCTGCATTCGGTTAAAAGGGCCACCAGACCTCCCAATGTGACTCAAGGTAACTGGTGTCCTTTTCCCTATATTCAATTGCTGACAGGTGACACATCGTTGACACACTGCCTCTGCGGCTACTCCAAACTTGGGGTTATACCATGTTTGCCTGAATACCCGTAACATAGCATCCCTGCCTAAGTGTACCGGACCATGTATCTGCCTTGCCATTAGACTCACTAATTCATTTGGTAACACTGCCCTTCCATCTGCTGAAACCCAAAAATCCATTTCACTTTTTACACAACCTGCGGTTTCCCATGTCTTTTTCTCAATGTCTGTTGCATTTTCTTGTATGCCTTTTAAATCATCCCAGGTATCTACAGTTTCTAGCATCATGGTTAATTCTGTCTTTTCCTGTGTCCCACCCACTTCCACTTCTGTGAAAGAGTATCCTTGCTCTGCACAGTAGCGTGCAACCTCATCTGCATACCTATTTCCCTGGGACATAAAATCAGTGCTTTTCGTGTGAGCTACACATTTGACAACGGCAATTGCTGCCGGACCTTGCAATGCTTCTAACAATAAACGTACAGATTCCCCATTTCGAATAGGTGAACCTGAAGAGGTCATGGAACCTCTTTGAGACCACAATTGCCCGTAGTCATGAACTACCCCGAAACCATATTGGCTATCGGTGTAAATGGTGACTCGAATTTTGCTACCTGCTAAACAGGCACGTGTCAATGCAATAATTTCAGCTACCTGAGCGGAGTGTACTCCTTCCAGGCAAGCGGCTTCCACAACTCCGGTAATGGTGCAAACAGCATAAGCTGCTCTCAACTGACCAATATTGTCTCTTACACTTGAGCCATCGACGAAGAAAATTTCACCGGGGTCAGTCAACGGCTCATCTACAATATCTGGTCTTGGTTTGGTGCATAGTTCAGTCACATCAAGGCAATCGTGATCTTCACATTCTTCATCTTCAATATCATTTGGGAGCGGCATCAAGGTAGCCGGATTCAAAACAGAGCATCTCTTGAGGGTCACGTTCTCCGCAGCAAGAATGACTTGCTCGTAGCGCGTGAGCCTGTTATTGGTCAGATGCTGTGTCTTGGTCCTGGTCATCAACAGTTCCACTGAATGAGGTACATACACCACTAACTGGTGTCCCATCACAATACTCTCACACCGTTCAATGCTGACACCCGTTGCAGCAACGGATTTGAGACATCCGGGCAACGCTGCAGCTACTGGGTCTAAAGTAGCCGAGAAGTATGCAACTGGTCTACGGGCATTTCCATGAATTTGGGCTAGAACTGACAAAGCACAACCTTCTCTTTCACAGCAGTACAGTAAGAATGGTTTTTCGTAATCCGGCATTCCCAAAGCAGGGGCACCACACAAGTCCTCCCTCAGCTGCAAGAATGCCATCAAACAATCCTTGTCCCATGGTACCGGATCACTCACCTCCTTGTGCGTCAGTTTTTGTAAAGGCTTTGCTTTCAGGGAAAAGTTAGCTATCCACTGTCGGCAATAACCAACCATTCCTAGAAACATCCTGACCTCTTTCTGTGTCGTGGGCGAATTCATTTTCATGATCGCCTCTATTCTGTCTGGTGACACCTTCCGTTTCCCTTTTTCAATTTTGTGACCCAAGTACTGCACTTCTGTCAGACAGTACTGTAATTTGCTCGGAGACACCTTGTGTCCGTTCTCACCTAAATGGTTCAGCAAGGTGATGGTGTCTACCTTACAAGCTTCCTCTGTTTCTGACGCGACAAGGAGGTCGTCTATGTACTGGACTAGAACCGAGTTCTCTGGCAGTACTAGACTTTCAAGGTTTTTCTTCAGTAGTTGGTTGAAAATCGATGGGCTTTCTGTATACCCCTGTGGGATACGACACCATGTTAATATGCAATTTTCCAGCTTAAAAGCGAAAAGAAATTGGCTCTCCTCATCCAATGGGATTGAAAAGAAGGCCTGGCAAAGGTCTATCACTGTGAACCACTCAGCTTGGAATGGTATCTGAAACAATATCACTGATGGATTCGGTACCACTGGACAACATGAAACAGCTATGTTATTAATCTTTCGGAGGTCCTGAACTATTCTGAATTTCCCACTAGGTTTCTGCAAACCCATAATCGGGGAGTTACATGGACTACCCATGATTTCCTTCAGTATTCCCTGCTTAATCATGGAGTCGATCACGGGTTTTATTCCTGCAATCGTCTCCGGGGTCAGTTTGTATTGTGGCGTTCTTGGATATTCAACATTTGGTTTTGCCATGATTTTCACTGGTTCCACCCCTTTGATCAGTCCTATCTCTTCCCCAGTGAAATCCCACACTTCAGATGACACCGTATCTCTTAAGACCCATGGAAGCTCTTCCACTGTCAAGGTAGGATACAGCTCTACGCATACCTTTGAGTTTGCAACCTTAAAGTCGGCATCGTCGTCGTTAGTCTGTACTTGCACTCCCTGGGGTGTGCAGTATATCGTACAATTTAGTTTGCACAATAAGTCTCTTCCCAACAGACACACAGGGCTAGAGTCACAGACCACAAACTGATGCTCATCGCTGTATTTCCCTATTTTCACTAATACTGGTTCTGTCAAAGGGTTAGTCATTCTCCTATTTGCGACTCCTACCACTTGAATTGTTTCTCCCGACATTGGCAGACCTGGAACCACTGCTGATCTCAAAGTGGATCGAGTGGCCCCTGTGTCCACCAAGAAGGTTGTAGGACATTCTGCCACTTCGGCCTCCACGTACGGTCCCCTCTGGTCCACCTCTAGAACTGCCCCGAGGGTACAGTCTTCCTCGCTATTCACTCGTTGTCCAGTTAGAGGATCAACATAGTAACACTCTTCTCTTCCTACAAAAAGAGGCATCTGTCTATAGGTCTTTCCCCCTGTCGCAATTCTGGGTGGTTGAGGGAACTGGGCTCGAGGAGCCGGGGTCCCCCCTTTGACCACCTTACCCTTGGGTATCGTTGTCCCCTTTACCGGACTGCTCTGAACTTCTTCCTCCTCTAGTTCTAGTTCTCCATTTTCAGGGTTATAGGGACACTCGCGTTTCCAATGTCCCACCTGGTGACACTGGTGACACTTTGTCGTCCTTTTCAGCTAGGTCTACTCTAGGTCTCGGATTCTCCTCGCTGTCCCTGTTCTGATTATTTTGTCTCCTTCCCATGGTCCCTGTTCCCTGTTGCTGCTGTCCACCCTTTCCAGCCGACTCCATCTGCACCATCATCAACTTCTCCATAAGTTTCTTTGCTTTGGAATCTATTTCATCACTGCAGTATCTTGCATATCTCAGAATCTCATCTAATGGTTTGTTTTGCCAACAAATTAAATGTTGCTGAATCATCAAACAAATATCAGGTCTCAAGCCCAAAACGAATTTTGACACAAACTGTCCCATGTCTTTAGGATCCATTACATCTAATCCACTGTATTGTTTGAACGCTTTCAGTAGTCTCTCATAATATTCATGGACTGTCTCCTTGGGTTCTTGCCTAGTCCGATCTATTTTGACCCAATCTATGTCCTGCAATGGCACCTTATCTTTCAGCCAAGTCATTACCCTTTCGTATTTCTCCATGACTCTTTCTGACGGTCCATTAGTCTGAGCATCCCTCTCCGGCTCAGACGTGGGCCATTCGACACTAACTTTGCATGCCGTCCACAAGTCTCCTGGGACTACAATATCAAACAAAGTGTTCAAGTCAACCCACAGTACTTTAGATATTTTTACAAACCTCTCTACCTGCTTGTACCACTCCACGGGATTCTCCCTCAGCTTAGGAAAAGAATTGGTAAATGCCGCTAAGTCCCCCCTACTCCAGGGCACATGCACATAGTTCCCATTCGCAATTTCTCGCAAAGGGTATGCTTCCATCCTCTGTAGCCCTCCCTCCGGGGACATCACAATTGTGCTCCGCCTGACAGTCCCTTTCTTGGACCACCTTTCCTCCCATTTATCCAAATCTCTCCATGTTCTTATTCCTGTGATCAGTTCCCTTATATGTGTTTTTAATCCGATTGTCCTCTCCTCGAGATCCTGATCTGAGCAATGCAACCTATGGTTACCCTGTAGTGCCTTTGTCCTTGACAGGTCTACCATGTACTTGTCTGCCAATTCAGATAATTTCTTGTGTACTGCTCTCGCCTTCCGAGTAATATCCTTTGCTATAAACAGTACCTCATCTTGCTCGTACATGTCAATCCTTTCCAAAGGCAACGTACCATCTATTATTTCATCTAGATCCGATTTTAAACTGGTTACATCAAGCCTTTTTGCCTTTATCTCAGCCCTCAGTGTGTCATTCTTAGAGGGTCCATTGACATCTCTCCCATCCCAGCTCCGAGCCCTACTCCTAGGTTCAGGCGAGTTATGGGGAGTCCTCCCATGTTCCCATCTTTCTAGATCCCATGCAGTTCCATCTTCCCTTGGCGTGTGGTGAAACAATGCTCTATTTCCCACAGTCTCATTCTGTCTATTCTGCCTGATTTCTCTAGACACACAATAGGATCCTCCATTGTTCCCCATGCTTTCGCAATTCCCTTGCTGTCTAGTGTCACTCAACACATGATAGGACCCTTCGCAACTCCCCACGTTCCCGCGATCCCAATGTTGTCTACTATCGCCAGGTGCATGGTGAGTGCACTTAAAACTGTCTCTGTACTCTTGTGTCCTTCGGTCTCCCTCACTGTGAATGAGACGAGACGCCCTTCCACACTCTGTACTCCTATCTTCCTGCTCCTTTCTATTCTCACTATGGAACCGACGCATAGTTCCTCTACTCTCCTGACTTTTGCCTTCGCACTCCTGACCGCTTTCACTAGCCCCGCAGTGAGACAAGATTCCATCACCTCGACTTCCCCACTCTGCTTCCGCTCCTGACCCATTACTCTGGGTTCCTGTGTTAGCATCCCAATCTCTCAAGTCAGCCCTCAATTCCTTAAAGGACTTCGGTCGTGGTCCCCTTAAATCCATCGATCCTCTCCGACCCCCCAGATCTATTATGGGATCCACCGCCGGATTCAGTGGGGTGCTCCGATCTCTTGGTCCTGGCAACTGCCTTCGAGAATTAATCGTATTGTTCCTACTTTCCATTTCTGCTCTCTCTCTGTCCAGGCGTACCTGTTCCTCCTCTCGTGCTTTCTCTGGGTCGTAAATCGATACTATAGGACCTATGGTAACAGGTACTTGGAGAGCGTCTGGCAATTGATAGGACTTAGCACACTCTGTTTCTGGCACCTTCTGTACCACAAATCTTCCGACCACTCTCTGTACCGGACTAGGTTGAGGTGTTTCCTCACCTTTGGTGGGTTCCCAATCCGTCACAGGAAGTGGTCTATACTCCCCTATGCCAACCCTATCTTCTCTTTGGAGCTCAGCACTTTCCATCCCTCTATTGTATGGAGGCGGTCTGTCTGTCAACAACCTATTTATCAGACTGTCCTCTGTCTCACTCTCATCATCCTCCTCTGGGGGTCTTTTATCTCCTGTAACTTCTATTACTGGGTACAATTTATTTACTTCAATATTCTGCACTCTCCATTTCTTGGCTTCCTCATCCCACTTGGCATCTTGCACTGCCCTTACCGATCGTTTCACCCTTTCTTTGACGCCTGTTCTGGTTCCTGTCGTGCGCCGCCCTAATCCACGCATTAAGGGCTTCAAACTGTGTTGGTCTGGGCAGAGGTCTCATTGAGGTCATAACTGCTTTTAACTGGTGCAATACTTCTAATCTAAACGTTCCGTACTTCGGAAAAGTCAGTTCCTCGTTCCCCTCTGTAATCTTACTCCAATTAGAAATCCACAGTATAGTATGCAACCCAACATTCGTAGCCATATAATGAGCTGGTGTACCCTCTGGCGGGGCCTCTTCCCCGTCATAAGATTCTCTCCTTTCACTTTTAAAGATCGCTCTTAGACATTTAAAACACTTCATGTTCGAAATTTACAATTTTCCTTAATTCCCTGCGTTCGTTTACTTCCCGATGACAATCCACCAATCCCAGCGCGGTTCTTGCCAACTGGCCAACTGGCCTATTACAGCGCGGTTTGCATCAACTGGCCTATCCCAGCGCGGCTTCACACCAACCGGCCTATCACAGCGCGGCTCTCTCTGACATCACTCGTCCCCTTTGCAGCAGTTCCCCTCCTTTCTCGGCTCGTGTCCCCGGTCATGCATGCGTCCCATTCATACTCTGAAAAATGATTACTTCTGACCAAGCGATCACTTTTCTTGACTGTACGCCCAGAGTCTACCTGTAATTGTCACCTCAACTGACGAAATGTCTTTCCGTAAACGTCCAGACAATCGCCTTAACTGATCGGTTACTTACACACAGTAACTTCCGACCAGCGTCCGTTACTCATACACTCACTCTTGCATTCCCCCTATCACGGTCCTGCGGGAGATCAATGGTACCTCATGACCCCCTTCACAATGGTCGACAATTACTCTGGATGTCCGATACACCCGAACCACTTAAGCTCTTCTCTGAACTTAAGATTTTCACCAGGTTGCGCGCGCTCACAACCCTGCCTCAATCACACTACAGGCATTCAACTCCGCGTGACATTACAACACAAATACAACACAAAACACCGCAATCTGACAACGCATGACCCTTTATACTCACTCTCGACCGACTCTGCTGCTTTTCTCTCTCGCACCGTCAGCACCTTCTTCGGCAGGTGATTCTTCCTCTGGTCATCTCTCGATCTCTAGGGGCCTCGGGGTAATCTTAACCTAGTCTAGATCACCTTCCTCTAGAAGGCAACCATCCTCTGCTACCAACTGGGAAGGCGGGATTTTCCCCACTTAGGTCGACTGAATCTTTGTTGCCTGTCATAGAGTAAAAAACAATCTACTACTAGGTCAAGCAATCCCAAAAACTGGCACGACTCTGAAGAACCACTTACCACGAATACTTTTTAAAGTTTTATTATAAAGCCAAAGATAACTGAAGATACAAGCATCTCAATATAAGGTTCAGAAGGTACACTGGTACTAAAACAAACATAAATTCTCTGAATGATCTTAAATGACAGAAAAATACCACTAAAGCCAACTCAAAGATTAACAGGTTTGCAAGAATAGACACAAGTTGTAACTTAAGCGTCATTTACAAAAAGAGAAAAGATCAGGTTAGACTGTCCCTACACTAGACTAGGTGACATCCCTACTTAGCAGAATCTTAACCTAAAAAGGTGTCAGCCGTGGTGACTTCCAAAGGAGTTCACTCACTTTCCTTAGTCTTTGGTGAAAATCTGTGCATCTCAGTCATGCCCTCTCTGCCTACCCATCCGCTCTCTAAGGGTCCTCAGGCCATCTGCTCTAACTTCACCCAGGGGTGCTGTCCCTAATACAAATTTACAATTACAGTTGAAACGCCCCTCAGAGACGCCCCTCACGTACACCTCTCACGTGGTTTCGGTTCTGGCTTTTTCCATACTGATTCTCCTCTGGGCCTCTTGTTAGCGTTGACCTTGCTTCCCAGGCTTCTTCTCGGCTCGCCGGTACCCCCCAGTAAATTCCTGAAACCTCCCCCAGGCCTGTGCCTGTCTCCCCAGACAGAGCTCTATTCATCATGCTCTTGATTGGAACCCCCCTCGCACCTGCAAACAGACACCCATGGATTGGGCCCCAAATTCCAACCTCCAGTTATCTATTCAAGTCGTAAAACTTCGAATATGGTCGACAATTTATGCTTAACGAGACTCGATTTTAACTAACACGTGCAGATCAAAGAAGCGGCTCTATCTTTCCAGGCCTACTAAATTACTTGCAAAGGCCTGCACTCTGTGAGCCTTTTTGTTTCTTAAACTAAAACAATTTCTAACCTATTACACTCTGATTATAGGAAACACTTCTATAAAACATAATTTTAACATATGATCAATTATTCTGAATAATATCAAATCCATCTTATGCGAAAATGTAAAGGCACGTTTTCGTTCTTCATACATTGCCATGAGGCCTGCACATTTCTACGTTTAGCAGCATCACATTTTCTTTTTTATTTTTTTTATTTAATGAGAGTTCATGCCGGTAAATACATATTCCTAAATGGATACATAGATACATAGATAGAAGCATAGCATTATACCGTCATGCGAAATAACAGAAAGAATAATAAACAATACAGAATCAATTGACATGTTAAATATCTACACAACTAGTAAATCATTCATTTGTAGTTAGTTTTGCTGTCCTCCACGTAGCCACTGGGGCCCAAAGTCGCTTGCCCACATCCCTTAGCTTCGCTCCCTTTAAATCATATAATGCTTCCTCAATATTATGTATGCCCAACATTCTGCACAACCACATTTGAAAAGTTGGGGCTTCTGTATCCTTCCAGGCTGCGCTAATTAAAATCCTAAGAACTGCTACGGAAATAAAAACTAAAGCTTCGGCCTCAATACTCATATTTAATTTCACATCACAGCCAATTATTATCAAGGTTGGGGATAGGTTAATTTTGACATCCAGTAGCCCCTCTAAAAACCGTATTATTTCAATTTTAATAGTTTTTAATTTTTCACAGCCATAGAACATGTGTATAAGATCTGCTGTACCATTTCCACATCTGGGGCAGTTGTTATCTGTCGCTTTCCCCCACGAGAATAATTTTTCGGGCGTATAGTATAAATTAAATAGGGTTTTGTAATGTTGGGCTCTGAGATTCGAGGAGCGCAGAAACCTCTTATCCATAGCTAACGCCTTATCAAGGTCTACTTCGGGATCTCCCAATTTTTTGGACTATGCGGTTTCAATATCGTCAATTGATGCGTCGTTAAATATTTTATATATATCTCTAATTCTATGGCCCCCTGACTTCAAATACTCAATTAGTTCGAATTTCCTAAGCAAAGTGATACGTGGCCTAATTGATTTAATTCTATTTACAATCTGTATGTATTTGAACTCTTGATAACCTTGTAGTGAATAGTTTTGTGTAAGTTCTTCAAGTGTTCTGCACTGATCTCTGATCATTATTTGCCCCAACTCCACAATACCATGGCTCGCCCAATGGCGCCACGTTCCATCCCTACTAAGATTTGGAAAGAGTGTTGAGTTCCAAAGTGGTGTACGATGATGTATAGTAGGTATATCTAGAACTTTTTTAAGCGTTTTCCATATATACCATAGACCTTCAAGCGTCTTGTATCCTATTTCCTTGTAATAGCTCCTCTGAGTTCTCCTTAATAAAAGCCCTACGGCTTCGCTTCCCACCAATAGCTGAAAAATTGATGGTATCTCCGCCTGCCTGAGGGTTGGGCCCCCCGGATGAAATAGAATAGCCATGTCTGTGAGGAGACATGCAAGATGATAGCTCTTAATATCTGGCAGTCCCAACCCACCTCTATCTTGTGGTAATGACATATATCTATTTGACCGCCTTATTTTTCCATATTGCCATAAAAATTTCATGAAAATGGCCTCAATCTTCTTAATAATTTTCTCGTCAATTTTAAATGGGATTGACCTTAATTTGTAAAGCACCTTAGGAAACATTGTCATTTTTATAACGTTTGCCCTCCCAATCAGTGATAGCTGTAGTGAGTCCATTCTTTTTAGATCTGTTTCCATAGATTTGATAAGAGGGGTGTAATTATCGTCAATTGTTTTACCTGGTTCTACATTTATTGTTATACCCAGGTAAACTACAGATCCTACATATCTTCCGTCCACCTTGGCTATTTTTTTAGAACATAATACCTGTGTTTTATCCACATTTAGTCGATAGCCCGACACGTCTCCAAACTGACCAGTTATGCTAACCACCTCCCTCATAGCTAGCTCTGGATCTTTTGTAATGACTGCTAAATCATCCGCGTAAGCGAGAAGTTTAGTATGAAACCCATTTGATATTACTGGTTTAATAAGCGCGCTGTTCATTAATTGTGTAATTAGAGGGTCTATGTAGAGCGCAAACAAGATTGGAGAACATGGGCAGCCCTGTCTCGTACCCCTTGTGATATTGATCCTATCTGATCTTTCCCCCATTGATTGAATTCTTGCCGTAGGTGATGAATACATAGCCTGAATGGCTTGACAAAATCTAGGGCCAAATCCCCTTGCCTCCATAACCTTCCATAGGAAACTCCATCTGACGCGATCAAATGCCTTTTCTGCATCGAGGAGGATCATTGCGACCTCCTCCCCCCTAGCAGCACCGATGTCAAATAAGGTGATAGCTCTCCTAATATGGTTTGTGGTTACTCTTCCTGGGATAAACCCATGCTGCCAGAGGGAAACCAAGGACGCATTGATCCTTCCCATGCGAGTGGCCATGATTTTGGCATAGTCAAGTCAAGTCAAGTCAAGAGATTTATATAGCGCGCTACATACCCAGAGGGTCTCAAGGCGCTTGAAGAAGGGTGGGGAATTACTTGTCGAATATCCACGTTTTAAGTTGCTTTCTGAATGCTAGGTGGTTCTGAGTAAGGCGAAGGTGAGTGGGAAGTGAGTTCCAGGTCTTAGCTGCCAGGTAGGAGAAGGATCTACCTCCCATGGTGGTTTTGTTGATGCGAGGTACAGTGGCAAGGGCTTGGCTGGAGGATTGTTACTGGCGGGAGGGGGTGTAGAAGGACAGTCGTGTGTTGAGGCATTCGGGTCCAATTTCGTAAAGTGCCTTGTGTGCGTGGGTCAGGAGGCGGAAAGTAATCCTCTTATTGACGGCAAGCCAGTGGAGGTTTTTCAGGTGACCAGAGATGTGTTCTTTACGCGGGATGTCTAATATGAGCCTGGCTGAAGCGTTCTGGATGCGTTGGAGTTTTTTCTGGATTTTTGCGGTGGTACCGGCGTATAGGGTGTTACCGTAGTCCAGGCGGTTCGTGACCAGTGCGTGGGTGACCGTTTTTCTAGTTTCGGTGGGAATCCAGCGAAATGTTTTTTTGAGCATGCGAAGAATGTTGAAGAAAGATGACGAAACGGCGTTGACTTGTCTGTTCATCGAGAGTGAGGAATTCAGGATGACGCCCAGGTTCCGTGCGTGGTCTGTCGGGATGGGTGCTTTTCCAAGGGCCTCTGGCCACCAAGAGTCATCCCAGGCGGAGGGGGAGGTGCCTAGGATGAGGACTTCTGTTTTGTCTGAATTCAGTTTCAGACGGCTGTGCTTCATCCATTCGGCTACTTCTTTCATTCCTTCATGCAGGTTGGTTTTGGCAGTGTTAGGGTCCCTGGTGAGTGATAGGATCAGTTGAGTGTCATCGGCGTAGGAGATGATGTTGAGGTTGTGTTGGCGTGCGATGACCGCGATGGGGCTCATGTATACGTTGAAGAGGGTGGGGCTGAGTGAAGATCCTTGTGGTACGCCGCAGATGACTTCAGTGGCCTCTGACTTGAATGGTGGAAGGCGGACTCTCTGGGTTCTTCCGGTGAGGAACGAGGTGATCCATTCCAGTGCTTTTCCTTGGATTCCGACGTTTCTGAGGCGCTGTAAAAGGGTGCTGTGACAGACTGTTTCGAAGGCTGCGGAGAGGTCGAGGAGGATGAGGGCGACTGTGTCTCCATTGTCCAGTAGAGTTCGAATGTCGTCTGTTGCTGCGATGAGGGCGGTTTCAGTGCTGTGTTTGGCTCGGAAGCCGGACTGCGATGAGTCGAGGGATTTGTTGGTTTCGAGGAAGGCGGCGAGCTGGTTGTTGACCGCTTTATCGATGACTTTGGCCGGGAATGAAAGGAGCGAGATAGGGCGGTAGTTTTTCAGTTCGGTGGGGTCAGCTGTGGGTTTCTTCAGGAGGGCGCTGAGTTCGGCATGCTTCCAACTTTCCGGGAAGGTTGCGGAGTTGAGGGAGCAGTTGATGACGTCTCGGAGGTGCGGTGCTATAATGGAGTCTGCTTTGTTAAAGATGTGGTGAGGGCATGGGTCTGTGGGGGATCCTGAGTGGATAGGGTTCATCAGACGGATGGTGTCCTCAGTGGAGATTGGGTTCCAGTCATTGAGGATGTTCAGGGGGGGTGGGGGTCCTGTAGAGGGTTGGGTGGGTTGGTCTTCGGGTCGGTTGTCGAAGCTGTTGTGGATGTCTGCAATTTTGTTGTGGAAGAATGAGGCTAGGGAGTCTCAGAGGGCTTGAGATGGGGTGATGTCGTTGGAGTTGGCTGAGGGGTTGGTGAATTCCTTGACGATGTTGAATAATTCCTTGCTGTTGTGGGCATTGTTATCTAGTCGGTCCTTGAAAGCGGCTTTCTTGGCGTTCCTGATCAGCTGGTGGTGTCTACGGGTGGCGTTTTTGAAGGCGTCCTTGGTGCTGGTGTTTGGGTCTTTTTTCCATGCCTTCTCAAGGGAGCGACAGAGTTTCTTGGATTTCTTAAGATCATCGTTGAACCAGGAGGCCTTCTTGCTGCCTAGTTTGATTTGTCGTTTTTTCAGTGGTGCTAGGACGTCGGCGCTGTGGATAACCATTGGGTGAGGTTAGTGGCTGCTTGGTCGGGGTTTGAGGAGTGGGCGGGGGGGTTTTGAAGAAGCGATGAGGAGATCTGGTCGATGGTGATTTTGTTCCAGTTTCTTCGCAGAGTGGGTTGGGGGTGGTTGTTGGATGTGGACTTGTTGTAGGTAAAGTGAACGCAGCTGTGGTCAGTCCAAAGGAGAGCTGTGGTGTGGCTGACGGAGATATGTTTGCTGGAGGTGAAGATAGGGTCGAGTGTGTGACCTGCGATGTGGGTGGGGGTAGTGACAAGTTGTTTAAGTCCGAGGTTGGCGAGGTTGTCCAAAAGGGTAGTGGTGTTGCGGTCGTTGTTCTTTTCAAGGTGAAAGTTGAGGTCTCCCAAAAGGATGTAATCCTCGGAGGGGAGCGCGTGTGGAGTGATGAAGTCCGTGATGTCTTCACTGAATTGTGCTCGGGGTCCTGGTGGCCTGTAGAGGAGGGTGCCTCTGAGTGTGGTCTTGGGGTCGATGTGGATCTGGAAGTGAAGGTGTTCAGTGTTGGCGAGATTGACGTCTGAGCTGGTTGAGATGCGGATGGGTTTCTTATGGACGATAGCGATGCCTCCTCCTGTTTGGCCGGTACGGTCCTTGCGAATGATCTTATAGCCTTCCGGGATGGCAATGGTGATGTCTGGGGCTGATGTGGCGTTCATCCATGTTTCTGTTAGGAAGGCGACGTCCGGAGAGATGGTGTCTAGTAAATTCCAGAGGTCGATGGCGTGTCTGTGGACCGAGCGGGTGTTGAGCAGGATGCATTGTAGGTGGTTGGGGTCGGATATCTGTTTTGTGTTCGTAGAGGAGGAGTTGTTCTTGGTGCCGTCAAACTTGCAGGAGTTGCAAGAGAAGGGTCCACGGGTGTGTCCAGGAGCGGCTTGGACGCAGTTGGGGGAACGGCCGGGGTTAAGGGCTAGGAGGGTGGTGGCATCGTAAGTGATGCGGGAGGGGTGGGCAATACGAGGACCAGGGGGTATGGTGCTGGGCGCGGTCCAGGCGCGGACGGGCGTAGACGGGCTTACCTTTGGCGCACCTTCGGCGCGACTGGGGCGCGAACGCTGCGCGTGGACGCTGCACGCATGGGCTACTGTCATATATGGATAGGGGGAGGGGCGAGGGCGGCTCAGCTGGGAGGCGGGGCGGGCTCACGAGGACGCTGACTGAGCACAATAACAACACCCAAAATGGCAGCGGAGGGGAGGGCAGAGAACAGCGCCGGGGGTTATCGCGCTAAATGTGGAAGGTTCTGCGCAAGTAAAGCGGAGCAGCGAGCAAGGCAGCACAGGCTAATGAGCTTTTAGCAATAATAAATGAAAGCGGAGCAGCGAGCAGGGCAGCACAGGCTAATGAGCTTTTAGCAATAATTAATGAAAGCGGAGCAGCGAGCAGGGCAGCACAAGTCAAGTGAGCTTTTAGCAATAATTAATGAAAGCGGAGCAGCGAGCAGGGCAGCACAAGTCAAGTGAGCTTCTGGCAAATATAAATGGAAAGGCAGTACAACGATACCAGGTCTCGCCAGTGAGACTGGGGAGCGACCACTCAGCACGGCGGTGGAGAGGGGATCACAGCGCTTTCAGGTATGGAAGCGCTGTATATCGTCAGTGGGAGGGCGGCTCAGCTGGGAGGGGGGGCGGGCTCACGAGGACGCTAACCGAGCACAACAACAACACCCAAAATGGCAGCAGAGGGGAGGGCAGAGAACAGCGCCGGGGGTTATCGCGCTAAATGTGGAAGGTTCTGCGCAAGTAAAGCGGAGCAGAGAGCAAGGCAGCACAGGCTAATGAGCTTTTAGCAATAATAAATGAAAGCGGAGCAGCGAGCAGGGCAGCACAGGCTAATGAGCTTTTAGCAATAATTAATGAAAGCGGAGCAGCGAGCAGGGCAGCACAAGTCAAGTGAGCTTTTAGCAATAATTAATGAAAGCGGAGCAGCGAGCAGGGCAGCACAAGTCAAGGGAGCTTCTGGCAAATATAAATGGAAAGGCAGTACAACGATACCAGGTCTCGCCAGTGAGACTGGGGAGCGACCACTCAGCACGGCGGTGGAGATTGTATAGTTTGTATAGTTTGTTATCACTGTTAATCAATGATATTGGTCTGTAGGAGCCCGGGTTGGTCTTTGGTTTCCCTTTTTTGTGAAAGATTACTATATTAGTTTCTTGCCAGGACTCAGGTATTATTCCGGTATTCATAACACCATTGAATAGATCTAAGAGCATTGGTGTTGTTTCCTCCCTTAGACTTTTATATAGCTCTATCAGTATAGCATCTGGGCCTGCCGCCTTTCCGCTTGCAAGATCTTGCAGAGCTTCCAATACCTCAGACATTGTAATATCTTGTTCCAGTGATTCGATCTGGCCTGATTTTAACTTACTACCCATGTCTAACCAGCTTATATTTGGGGGCTCTCCAGCTGCTTCTTCCTGATATAATTCTTGATAAAATTTCCTAAACTCCTCCAAATTTCACCAGGCTTGTCATATATTTGGCCCTGATATTCAATTTGTGTCACAATGTTCTTACTTGCCACCTGCCTGATTCGCAGGGCAAGAGCTCTACCTGCTTGCTCACCAGTTTCATAAAGGCGTGATCTCTGTGCCTGATAATTTGCTGCCGCCTTTCTTGCTAGTTGTTTCTGGATCTCAGCTTTTAAGGAGTTTACTCTATGTAGGCTCTCGACAGATTGAGCACCTGTAATTATATCTTGTCTATGTTGTATCTCTGCCTCACTCAGTTTTTCCATCAATGCTTCCCTTTCCCTATTAACCTTTTTCCATACATTGGTGGTATAGCTTATAGTCTCTCCTCTTATTCCTGCCTTGAAGCTATCCCACACACCTCCCCTTGATGCACTATACCTATTGGCGTCAAAAAAGGACTGGCATCACATTTTCTTCTGCAGCAGCTACATAACATGGAATCTAATAACACTATAACATTTCTAAACACTACTACATTCGTTTCACACTCTAGAATATGCTTTCTACATTGATTAAACATTCATGAGTATATGCATTTATATATATTTTCGACACTTCTAAATGCTTTAACTAAATTCGTACATCCAGATTGTACATATGGTGTACTTATACATTTTTCTCAATTTGCGCTCTCTCAACTTCATTAACAGCTGTAAAAAATCAACAAATTGGGAGAGGGAGATAGAAGCAGCTAGAAATGGCTCACTCAGCTTCCAATCGTAGGTACCACTTATCAAAAAAAGTGAACCATAATGTCTGCATACCACGGGCACGAAGAAGGTTATCTCCAAAACCCTCATCCACATATTCACCCTCACCAGTGAATGTTATCTCTGTTGGGGTGATATTGTAGGTAGTACCATCATAGGGTCTTGACTAACAGCTGCCAGAATGCAAGCACTATAGTGAATCTGGGCTTTACTAACAGCTGCCAGAATGCAAGCACTATAGTGAGTCTAGGTTTTACTAACAGATGGGAGAGTGTAAACGGGCTTTACTAACAGCCAAGTGAGTTGAAACACTATATCAAGTATGGACTTTGCTAACAGCGGAGGGAGTGCAAACACTACACAGAGTCGGGTTTTACTAACAGTGGAGCGTGTGCAAACAGTACACAGAGTCTGGGTTTTACTAACAGTGGAGCGTGTGCAAAAACTACATAGTGTCTCGGTTTTACTAACATGTGAGAGAGCGCAAACACTGCACTGAATCTGGGCATTACTAACCGCCGAGTTAAATCAAACATAAAACCAAGTCTGGGCTTTACTAACAGTAGCAGTGAGTGGAATATTTTGTTCCGCCCACGGAATTAGTGGAATTTGGGGACTCCGCATTACTGCTGTAACACAGACTTCCAGCCAAATTCTGTCAATCGCCACATGACTGAATTTTTTCTCGGGCAAATGTCCTGAAAAATAAGTTGGTGAGCACGGGCAAGATGTGGCGTCCCCTAGTGTGATTTCCAGTTGCTAGGAGGACATCCAATGAGGTTTTTCTAATGCAGGCAGTTGCGAGCATTTGCAGTCAGAAAGCTACAGCTGATGTTGAAAATCTACTACAGCAGCAGTAAAATCAACTGGATTAACTGCGCCCTCTGGTGCTCCACGTGGTGCTGTTTGACATGCTACTGTCGCTAAATCAGAGTTTGGGCAGTGAAACATGCCTATTTCCGCCCACTGGTGGAACTCTGCGGAAACTCTCTAAGTTTTTAGGTAACTCCACGGAATTCCGCATAATAAAATTCCACATGTTCCGCCCACCCGTAACTAAGAGCTTAGAGAGTGCAAGCACTATACAAAGTCTGGAGAGAGTACAACACTATACAGACTCTGGACTTTATTAACAGCTGAAAGAATGCAAACACAACCCTGAGTCTGGGCTTTACTAACAGGTAAGTTAGTGCAAACAGTATACTGAGTCTGGGCTTTAGTAATAAATGAGTGAATGTTAGAAGGTGGTTCTGACACTATGGGCTGCCCGGATTTTTCGCTTTTTGAGCACCTAATTGTTGAGCTTTTACTGTGGGGGAGCATCATTATCTGGGACTCACCCACAGTGAACTCATAATGAAGGAGACTGCATGGAGATTTTACTCGCGTACCCTTGGCTTGACTAGCCGCTGCGCAGCAGCTGGAGTATGGGACACCGGGCTGGTTACATGCAGACACGGGTGTACATGCGTGTGCACACATGTAGGGACTGCGCAGGGGAGATTCCTAGCGTGCACAGTCCAGGAGCGGGTACAAATTGAATGGTGTGGCAGGACTTATGCAGAATTGGGTGGTGACATGGAATAGGCTTTATACCCTGGGAAGGAACATGCCAGGGAAAGTCAGTGTGTTTTACTGTGTTTTCACTTCATTATTCCCCTAAGGGGATGTGGGGCCCATGGCTAAAATGACTTCCACAAGGCCTACAGATTCCAGACACGCACTACAGTGCAGTGTAGCGGATGTGAAAATAAGTATTCTGCAGAGTCCAGAGTCATATTTGTACTGCTTTTGGGTCGTCCAGAAATGTCATATTTCTCTGAGTCCCTGGCTGGCGTCTGGCCCTGGCAGGTTAGATTAATGACCTTTCTTCCCAGAGTGAAGATCTTCCCTCCAACGAGAAAAGATAGGTGGAGCTACAAGCCAATCCATTAACTGCTGTCGCTGAGTGCCAGGCACCAGGCTACACCAAGGAGGGAAGGCAGTGAGGGGGGGGTAAGGAGTTGGGTTTCAGAGACCATGTGGCCAGAGACACTAGACAACTCAATTTTGAACAACCCAGAGGCTGGACAAGAAGGAGGGAGGGGGCAGGGAAGTGATGTGTCACTGTTTGATAGGACACACAGAGACTTCCTGCCACCCCCCTACTCAACTTTTAAAAAGTACTTGCATAGGAAGAGAAGCTCTCTCTGGGGTGTGGTCTGCTGAGGCGAAAGGTGCTGGAGCCTGGCGCAATGGGCAGTTGGAAGGAGGACACCCCTGACTGCCCCCTAGACCCCTAAAAGCAACAGAGGAAGAGCCCAGGACTGGTGCGCAGAAGGAGAGGCCTCCGCGCAGGGAGAGGAGAGGCGCATGGAGCCAGGGAAGACCGCTCCCTGCAGAATGCACCCTCTTGAAGACCCGAAGGATGAAGGAGAGTGCTCCCAGTGGCTGGGGGACACCACCAGGAGCGAGAAGACCCGAAAATGCGGCAGATTGGACCCCCAGGGGCTGAGATATGGCCCCCGGAAGGTAGGTGACCTTTGACCCCTTATAAGACCGACGACGAAGCACTTGGGGCTCCGCCGCCAATCTTAGAGATGCCCCAGGGGTGGGTCAGGTCCCGGGGGCTGCCCCAGGAGGAAGCAAAGCCGGGGAGCGCCGTCGCGCTCCCCGTGAAGATGCTAGCAGGGGGTCAGGAGCACACCCTGGCCCCCAGCGATGGGAAGGAGGGGGGCAGGGACTGCCGCCATCGCACCCCGCATGAAAATTGCCCCAGGGGGTGCCAGGAGCCCACCATGGCCCCTGCCAATGCAGGGGAGCGCCGCCGTGGCCCCAAGATGTCCGGGGGCCCATGACCACATCCCCGGGCCCCGACAAGTGTGGAGTGTGCCGTTGCACTCCCCAGAAGCCCGCAGAAGTGGGGAAACCAACTCAGGGCACAGCCGGCTCCCGCGGCAGCACACGAGGGTGCGGGCTGTGCGGGGAGCCGGCGGGGGCAGTCGGGGGTGGGCTCCCCAGGCTGCCCTCCAACATGAAGGCAAGTGGGGATCACGGGTGGGACCAGGACCCCATCCCGGACATAAGAAGCGGCACGGGGCCCGGGTGGGACCAGGCCCCGGAAAATGGGCGGAGTGGCCGGGGGTGGACTCCCCGAGCCTCATTTCCTTACCCGGGGTCAGGGTGGGACCGGGCCCCCCACCAAGGCCCTGGAAGCAGCCGGAGGCCCACATCGCGGCTCTCCCCTGAGCAGCAGGAGAGACGCTCATCAAGTATGCAACCAAGCCCACAATGCCTTGCAGGCCAGGACCGGCCTGCAAGGGATAACATCGTGTTCTTTGCTTGTGGTGGCCCCAGGAGGAGGGGTCACCACCACATGAGGGCAAAGGTGCCGGGGGAGCTGCAGGAGCAACGCAGTCCCTCCAGCGCGAAGATGAAAAGTCCCACCCCAAGTATCTTGGGGATTTGAAGGAATCAACCCCTCCAGGGCTCAACCTGCATGTAACAACTTCTGGGATGGAACTTTGTTTTTCAGCTGAGGGTGTTTCGATAATTGCATCAAGGAGCAAAGGACTGAGTTAGTGATGTCTGGAGAAGGGCATCCCCTGGGAGTAAAGAGTGTAATTGCACTGAAATGCATTTATTAAGGGTTATTTCTTTTAGAGGGACTGATGTTCAATGTGAAGTACTGGTGTAAGGTGATGTCATAAGCAAAGTGGATTTAAGTGGCTAAACACTCTTGCTAGGGTGTTTGACGGTATTTACAACTTAATCTTGTGATCATCTGTGATGCCTTTAGGGGCTGTAATTGCAATGCATTTTAATGATATTCAAATGTGCTGAGTACTGTCATTCTAAAGTGTGCGTAAACATGTATTCTTGCTGCTACGCTTAGGTGAGGACCCCAGTCCATTAGCCCTTAAGATGTAGAGGTGCATACTGTACGGTCAGTAGGAGATGCTCAGTCAGGGTCATGTGTCACCAAGGCAGGTGTAGCCTGTTTAATACTTGTTGAGGTAATGGGGGGGTCGCAACTGGGATGGTGCCAGCGCGCAGGGGCCTCGCCCCAGGTTAAGACCAATTCACTGCATTGGGGGGCAAGATGATGTGCATACATGGGAGTGGTGGTACTAGACCCCACCCCCCTGTGGGAGGGGTGGAGATGTTATGCATCATCACAAAGTAATTCCATCAGCTTATGTATATTTGTAAATTGGGGTATAGTATTGAGTGGTGTGTGTGTTTAATAAATGTACTCTTACTTTTACAAAGCAAAGTACAGACTGGACAATCAATTATTAAGTGTATTTTTTGCGCACCTGCAAATGGCGATTACTAGCCCACACCACCTCCCTTGAGTAAGCCTCAGAGTGCTCTGCAACGCTACCCTCTCAGAGTCAGGCGCTGCCCTAGGGTGTTTGGTTCCCAGTGAAGGACAAATGTGTCAGGTTATTTGTGCAGGCCTCACAGATGCTGCCTCGTTTTCCAACAGTGAATAAGAGCATTATACTGAGGGTGGCCTTTATCAAGAGGTCAGTGAATATGAGTATCACACTGAGCCTGGGCTCCACTAATGTCTAATCATGCTGAATGAGTTCAGCAGTATACTGAGTCTCGGCTTTACTAATGCTGAGTGAGAGAAATATTATACTGACTTTGGGCGTTACTAATAGCTGAGTCAGTACAAGCATTACTGAGTCTGAGCTTTAGGAACAGCTGAGTGAGTGTAAACCCCACAAAGGCAGCCAACACCAAACTGCACACAGCCTACAGTTGTGCACAGCAGGGGATTAGCCTTAGGCCTGCCCGGGAGACCCCATCACCCAGTGTCTTTCTATTTTATTAAAGGGAAGGGAGGGTGGTGACGCCCTCCCCAACTCTCTTTAGGCCCTGGATATCCCATTCCCCAGTGCCTTACAAATATTTTCAAAGCGGAGGGGAGCCATGCACCCCCTTCCCGAAACTTGTAAGGCCCTGGGGAGCCCGTCCCCTATGGCCATTTCTAAACATAATGACAAACCATTATTGGCCATAGGGATCCTGTCCAACGGGCCCCTTATTTAAATAAAGGGGGGGTTGCGCTGTCCTCCTCCCTGAGCCTCCTTAGTCCTGGGGACCACATCACCAGGGCCTTGTATTTTTTTTAAAGGGAGGGGGCCACTCTCCTTACGATGTTACCAGCCCCGGTAAACCCATCCCCTGGGGTCAATTATTTCAATAAAAGGGAGGTCGACCACATGGCCCCCTCCCCGAGACTTGTTAGGCCCTGTGGACCACATTCCCCGGGACCATTTTTTTTTCTTTAACTATACTTTTTTTTTATAATCAGTTTTTATTTTCAACAAAATAATATCAGTTTAGAGCAATATTAAGGCAATAGTCAGGTCCCAAATAAATGACACCATCATCTTTACAACAACATGACAACAAAACTCAGGTTCCACCATGTCGCCCCCTCCGGGCAATGTCCAGCCACCTATGAGATGAATCACTAAGCAGAGGAAATACATACATCAGTAAAGTATAAAATGAATGAGGCCCTACGGATATATCCCCCTTAGTATGTCGGAGAAAAAGGCTCATCAATATCTGTTAGTAGAGACATCAAAGTGTGTTTTTCACGCAGCAGTTCTATAGTAGGAGAGATGCAGATGTCCCTTCTGTATTTGTTCCATTTCCCCCATTTATGGTCCCATTTCCTGGGCCAGTCTCTACCCTTGAACACAGCCTTCTCTGCAATCATTGCACTATCCATGTTTTTGGCCCAGTCACGCAGAGTTGGGACCGTGTCCACCCCACATTTCTGTGCAATATTCAGTTTCGCGACGGCCAAATCCATTGACGCCCACGCCTGCTCTGCCTGGGAAAGGTATGTAGCCTTCCATATATTAAGAAGACAGAGCTGGGGAGATGGCTTTAGGGGCTTATCGCATGTCCTTTCTATTTGCTGTGTGACTTTATCCCAGTAATGCTTAATTTGTGGGCATTCCCATGGTATGTGAACGAAGGTGCCAGTCTGATTAGAATGATGGAGACAGAGCGAGTCAAGCCGTCTACCCAATCTTAAAAGGAGTTTAGCATCAAAATAGACTCGGTGGAGAATTTTCAGCTGGGTGAGGTATAGTCTCATGGGGATGGCCACTTCCCTGGGGTAGGCCAGCGTGTCTCGCCAGTCCTCATCATTGATACTTCCCAGGTCTGCCTCCCAGCCCACACATAGTCGCTGCATTGAGTCAGTACGGTTACTTACCAATTTTTTATAGGTGAGGGATATTGCTTTTTTGTCCATGGGGTCTAGTATCAACCGGTCCCCTAGGGGGAAGACTCAGGTAGGGGGACCCCCCTAGGCATGGCCGCCGAGATGGCATGACTAATCTGGAGGTATCTGAAGGTCTCAGTGTGTGTCAACTGATACTTAGTCTGAAGGTTGGTGAAAGTGGCTAACTTCACCCACATGTCCCCTAGTGTGGATTTCCCAATTGTGTCCCATTTATCAAACCCAGGGTATAAACTGAGCTTTCACAATATGTTGGGTTCCCAGAGTGGTGTTGCTTTAGTCAAGCGGTTGTGCCAACCCAACTTCCTTGTGACTCCATGCCAGGCCTCAACCGTAATGTAGGACATGTCAAGTTAAGCTTACGAGGATTAGTGTATAGTGCGCTATTATAGCCCCCCTGCCCATTGAGCCAGTGATCTGTGCGGAAATTTGGCTCGTCATGTGCACCAAACACCCACCTATTTATTGCGGTCAGTTGTGAAGCTTGATAATAAAGTCATATGTCTGGTAACGCTATGCCACTGTCATACCATCCCATGGTGAGTTTGCTCATTGCAATACATGGTGGACGGTCCTCTCACAGTAGTCCCCGCACACCGCTATCTATTTTGGAGAAATAGGAGTCTGGAATAGAATTGACAGGGGCCAGTTTTTGAAAATAAGGTGAAGGGTTGCGCAGCCCCACTGCACAAGCCTCTTTATTCCCTGGGGATCACATTCTCCAGGGCCATACATATATATTAAAAGGGGAGGTGTGCCGCTCTCCCGCCCTTTCTGGAGCTTGTAAGGCCTTGGAGATCTCACGCCCCATGGCCATTTCTAAAATGGGAATGTACTCCCCCCTCCCGAGCCGTAATCAGCTTTTGGACCCTGTCCCCCAGTGCTGCTTATTTAAATAAGGGGAAGGGGAGCGCAGTCCCCCTCTCCGAGCATCTTTAGGCCCCGGGGACACCATCCCCCCAGGGCTTTACATATATATATAAAAATGGGAGGAGGGGCTCCGCGGGCCCCCTTCTGAGGAAATATAAATTTTTGGTCATGTTATGTTCCCTAGCGCGTACCCCACCGACTCCATGTACCAGCTTAAAGTGCATGTAATTTCCCTCCTGTGTCAGCCATGAAGACGCAAATACATTTGCGTCCAACGTTAACTTGTCCTCTTTCAGATCCACCCTGAATGGATTAACTGGTCCATTCCTAAGTATGCTATGCCACCGTCTTTTTGAAATGTACTTTATATGTTTTTCTGCTCTGGCAAAGTAGGCCCTGAATTTCTGCCATCGAGCCTATTTTCTGGCTTTTGACTCTGACAGCCTCTGCCCAGGCTGCCTCTGTACCCGTGAACTCTGACTTACTTCCAGCGCGGCCCCTCGCGCTCAGCTCAGCCTGCTTTCTGCCAAGACTGACTATAACCTTCGAGTTATCTGTTCCGCTCCTCGAAAATGCATTCCTGCCTACCAGCTTCAGTAAACATCCTCCCCAGCTGCAGAGCCAAAGGGCCGACCCGTCTCAGTGCAAGTAATTCATAGCTTCTGTTACCATGCTTCCATGGAAGGCCCCGTGCCCCCACGCTTCTCATGCAGACACTTAGGCGCTTATACACGCATCCACAGTTAGCATAGAATAGCGTCTGCCCTAGAGACCTTTCCGCCCAGATAATATGGTTCCTAAACATCAGATATCAGATATGATAGAAGTACAAGTTGATCTGACATGCCAGACTTCTGTCTCTTTCCGTCAGTGTAAATGTCAAGTCCCCTGCACCCCTCCAATCACACATCATGCAGCTGCGCGCGCATCCAAGCTTCCGATTTCTGCTGACATTGCCACATTTCTGCTTGGTGCCACCCACCTGCGCCACCTATCAGTGACGTTTCTAGCACACACCTCCAGTTCACGCCTCTTGATTACGTACTAGTACCACGTGTATACTGTTATCTTTTCTTCTCTCAACTGTTACGCCTCCTGCACTGTTGCTTATGATATGAATTAAGTATATAAGCTATGTATTGTCAATAAAATGTAGCGCGCTCTATCCCTTCTGACACCCCTGTGGTGGTCAGAATCAGATATCCTGGTCATGACCATTCCTTTTTAAAGGAATAAAACCCCTAAGAACTCTAACACCACGGACTCTGGTTTTTTCTTTCCGATCTGAGTTATTATTGATTAAGTACTTACCTGCATAGAAATTAAGAGAGTAAATTAATTATTTACGTCATTTTGGCGCCCGAACAGGGACCCCTCCCCCACCTCACGCGCCGGTTGGCGCATTGCAAGCTCTGTCCCCTGCCATCAGTTAGATGGAACCTACGCGTACCGGCAGGATTTCCTGCATCTCCCTCTGACCCACGGAGGTGACGAAGACTGCGATCAGTGCCCAGACGAGGCGGTGAGGAGTGCGGAGGATCCCGACCAGAGCCTAGCCGAAAGAAGCAAGGTCCGAGGTGTCAAGAGGCCCACCAGGTTTCCGAGGTTTTCCGAAGTTTTCCGAAGTACCGAGTCGAGTCCAGTCGAGTTTTCCGAGGCCTTCTGTTTCCGTGCTTCCCGGTGAGTACCATTGCTGGGACGTATCTAGACGGGTTTGGGTA